>NW_027361913.1:7455000-8087500 GCF_039654945.1 Dendrobates tinctorius | reverse complement strand
GTAAAAATAATTTATAAAAAAATCGCTAAATAAAAAATAAATATTCCCTAATAAATTCATTTTTTGGAAATAATAAAAAAAAAAGTACACAAATTTAGTATCTCCGCGTCCATAACAACCCGCCCTATAAAACTGTCCCATTAGTTAACCCCTTTAGCGAACCCCTTAAAAATAAAATTAGAAACCAAAGCAAACAATAATATTTTATTATCATACCGCCGAATAAAAAGTGCAATAACGGATATAAATAACCATGGTACCCCTGAAAACGTCATCTTGTCCCGCAAAAAACAAACCACCACACAGCATCATTCGCAAAAAAATAAAAAAGTTATAGCTCACAGAATAAAGTGCATCAAAAATAATTATTTTTTATATAAAATTGTTTTCATTGCATAAAAGCGCCAAAACATAAAAAAATGACATAAGCGAGGTATCGCTGTAATCATACTGACCCGAAGAATAAAAGTGCTTTATCAATTTTACTGCACGCGGAATGGTGTAAATGCACCCCCCAAAAGAAATTCTTGAAATGCTGGTTTTTGTTCATTCTGCATCCCAAAAATCGGAATAAAAAGTGATGAAAAAATGTCACATGCCCAAAAATGGTACGAATAAAAACGTCAACTCGTCCCGCAAAAAATAAGACCTCATATGACTTGGTTAGTCAAAATATGGAAAAATTATAGCTCTCAAAATGAGTTGATGCAAAAACTATTTTTACAATAAAAAGCGTCTTTTAGCATATGACAGCTGCCAAACATAAAACCCACCATAAATAGTAAATCAACCCCCCCTTTATCACCCCCTTAGTTAGGGAAAAATAATAAAATAAAAAAATATATATTTATTTCCATGTTCCCATAAGGGTTAGGATTAGGATTAGGGCTAGGGCTAGGGTTAGGGCTAGGGCTAGGGCTGAGATTAGGGTTAGGGGTGTGTTGGGGTTAGGGTTGGAGTTAGAATTTGGGGGTTTCCACTGTTTGGGCACATCAGGTGCTCTCCAAACGCAACATGGCGTCTGATCTCAATTCTAGCCTATTCTGCGTTGAAAAAGTCAAATGGTGCTACTTCCATTCCAACCTCAGCCATGCACCCAAACAGTGTTTTTTCCCCACATATGGGGTATCAGCCTACTCAGGACAAATTGCAAAACAACTTTTGAGGTCCAATATTTCCTGTTACCCTTGGGAAAATAAAAAAATTGGGGACTAAAAGATCATGTTTGTGGAAAAAATATGATTTTTTTATTTTCACGCCCAGGTGTTATAAGATAAGTGTTAGGCATCGGGTTCCTGCAGCTTCATAGCAAGAATCCAGAGCCACACATCCAGCGGTCTCCCATTCCTTTCTAACCACTCAGGGACCTGCACAGCAATCTCTGCGATCCAGACACCGTGCTCAGACCAGCTCTCTGGGTCTGGATGTTGCTGCCACCTCTGGACCAGCAATGGTAGCGCAACCTGCTTTGCAGGAAACCACTCCAGAGGTTAAATCCTCTCGCCGCGCTACTGGGCATGCCCACGAGACGATCTCCCAGTGGAGATCAGAAGTCACATGCTCAGGTCCTTCTCCTGATCTGATTAGCCCATCTCAGAGGTCTGGAAGGTCCCAGAAGCGCATGGCTATAAAAGGCCAGCATGGCCGCTTGGCCATGCGCTACTATAGACTATACTTGCTATGTGTGAATGGTGATGGATGTATGATTCTGGTGACTGACTCATTAAGATTCCCACTCTGATATTACATATATGGATAGGGAACTAGAGAGATAGTCAGCGCTAGTCAGTGGCAAGCTATAGGCCACAGTGCATACTGCACCTCTACACTAGCGTCTGATTGTGTCACGTCTCACGGCACTATCGTATCGTATAGTGGCAGTAGTTACCGCCGCGCTGCAATTAGCAGCACTTACCGGCATCCGCGGTAGCGACGCTGCACGCATGTTTGGTCTAGACGGACACCGACCTCAATCTTGGGCCATGTCCTGTGACCGTATACCGTGCGTGCAATCCAGCTGAGACCTGTGAAGCTAACAGGCTCGGTGTTTATGTTTAATTTTCCCTACAGCGCCTCTGTATGTTTACAGAATCCGCTCAGCGCACATCGGGTGGCAATTAACCCATGCGCCTTGTACCGCCATATAGCCCATCTGCCATTTTCTAGCAGCGGTTTTTACACCTACTGCACAGTGGACTCCGGGCAGCGAAGCACTTTCTATTAATTATATTTAGTGCGTTCCACCGTCCCTAAAATTTTACTAGCGCCAGGGTCTGGCTAGTTATGGCAGACCTGCAGCAGCTACAGCGGTACATTCGGCAGCTGGAGAGCAGGTTGGCGATTATCGAGAGCTCCACCTCAGCTGCGAATGCTACAGTAGCCGCTGCTCAGGCAGTCACAGAGGCTGTCTCACGCGTGTCCACATCTACGCCTATGCAGCCAATATCTCGCCTCCCGCTCCCTGACAAATTTTCGGCTGACAGCGCCACCTGTAGGGGATTCGTGAGTCAGTGCTCTATCCAGCTTGCGTTACTGGCCACACGGTTCCCTACAGAGTGGGTTAAGGTGGGGGTTTGTCTCTCTCCTATCTGGCAGGGCGTTAGAGTGGGCTACGCCATTATGGGAGCGTGATGATCCCATGGTTCAGGGCGCTGCTCAGTTCGGCTCTGAAGCAGGTCTTTTTGCGACCACGGATCACGCACGACACCTCTCTCCAATTATTGGCCCTAACACAGGGGTCTCTCTTGGTCAGCCATTATGCCGTCCGATTCTGGACATTGGCTTCCGAACTAGAATGGACTGATAAAGCACTCATCCCTGTGTTTTGGAGAGTGTTAGCGGAGCATGTCAAAGATGCTCTAGCAACCAGAGAGGTCCCCACAAGTCTGGAGGAAGTGATTGCCATCTACACCCGCATTGATCTCCGGTTTACGGAGCACGGGCTGGAACGTGCGCAATCCAGATGAAGGGTTAACTTGGCTCCCACCTTCACTGAGCCGCTAAGATTTCCCGCTCAGGAGCTTACACCTTCAGAACCTATGGAGGTGTCTCGCACCGGCCCAAAGTAACGTCCGGTGCGAAGCTCCGCACGTTGTTGCCAGTGCTGGCAGTTTGGTCACTCGTCTAGCACGTGTCCTCTGCGGTCGAAAAACGATCACGTCCAGTGGTCACAGGTGGTGGTGTGACAAATATGAAACCCTTTTCTCCCAAACCGGTATTCCACAGGATCTAAGATAGCGGGGCTTCCACCTGGGAGGTACAGGTTATAGTGGATTCCGGGGCTGAGGGGAACTTTATGTCCTCGACCTTCGCCCAAAAACACACTATTCCACTGGAGTTACTGCCCCAACCTCTGACCATCAGGGTGGTTAATGGTGCACCTTTACCATCTCAGGTGACCCACCAGTCAGCTCCACTCGGGCTCTCAATCTCACCCTCTCACCGTGAGGTTCTGTACTTGTTCATTTTGCCAGATGGCATTGACCAGGTGCTTCTTGGAGTTCCCTGGCTCCGTTGCCATTCCCCTCATAGTGATTGGGCTTCGGGGAATATGCTTGGTTGGAGCAAGGACTGTGAGGGAAGGTGCCTGAGGGACAGTGTTCAGGTAGCTTCCACTGAAGTGCCCACGGATCTCTCTGCGCTTCCCAAACCATACCACCAGTACGCGGACTTCTTCTCTAAAAAATCTGTGGAGACACTCCGGCCGCACCGTCCTTTTGATTGCCCGATAGACTTTCTGCCAGTCACGGAACCTCCTAGAGGCTGCATGTATCCGCTATCACTCCCCGAGACACAGGCTATGTCTCAATATATCCGGGAGAACCTGGCAAGAGGTTTTATCAGGAAGTCGGTGTCGCTGACTGGTGCAGGGTTCTTCTTTGTGCAGAGGAAGAGTGGAGAGTTACGTCCCTGCATAGACTACAGAGGTCTCAACACCATAACAGTTAAAAACAAATACCCTCTCCCGCTGATCTCTGAGCTATTTGACAGGTTGCGAGGGGCACGGATCTTTACAAAATTAGATCTACGGGGGGGCGTACATCCTGATCCGCATTCGCGAAGGAGACGAGTGGAAGACAGCCTTTAATATCAGGGATGGCCACTACGAATACCTGATCTTGCCCTTCGGCCTCTGTAATGCGCCTGCTGTCTTCCAGGATTTCGTGAACGACGTCTTCCGCAATATGCTCTCTACCTCGGTGGTGGTCTATCTGGATGACATTCTCATCTTTTTGCCAGATTTGACCTCCCACTGGAGAGACGTCTGCAGGGTCTTTGACCATTTGCGGGTGAACTCTCTTTTCGCCAAGCTGGAGAAGTGCCAGTTTGAGCAGGAGTCCTTGCCATTCCTGGGCTACATCATCTCGGCCCAGGGGATGGCTATGGATCCGGCCAAACTGCAAGCGGTAATTGACTGGCAGGAACCACAGTCACCCAAAGCGGTGCAGCGCTTTTTGGGGTTCGTCAACTATTACTGCCAGTTTATACCTCACTTCTCCACACTGGTAGCTCCTTTGGTTGCTCTCACAAAGAGAGGAGCTAATCCTAAGGCTTGGTCTGAACAAGTCTCCCTTCTCGTCTCTAAAATCCCATTTTGCTGGCACTCCCATCCTACACCGGCCCGATATGGATAAGCCCTTTATCCTGGAGGTAGATGCGTCTTCCGTCGGTGCAGGAGCAGTCCTTTTCCAGAAGGATACTCAAGGTCGGAAGCATCCCTGCTTCTTCTTCTCAAAGACCTTCTCACCGGCGGAGAAGAATTACTCCATCGGGGACAGGGAGCTGCTGGCAATGAAGTTGGACTTTTCCGACTGAAGACATCTCCTGGAGGGAGCCCGGTTTCCCTTCCAGGTGTATATGGACCATAAAAATTTGTTCTATTTACAAACGGCCCAGCGCTTGAACTCTTGTCAATCTAGATGGTCGCTCTTCTTCTCCCGCTTCCGCTTCACCTTGCACTATCTCTCTGGAGAGAAGAACGTCCGTGCGGATGCTCTCTCGCGCTCGGTGGTCTCAGCGGAGGAAGGGGAGGCTGAGCCACGGCTAATTCTCCCTATGGAGAGCTTTACGACTGTGGCTCCAGTTGCGCTCGAGTCAGTGCCACCGGGCAAGACCTTTGTGCCTCCTCAGCTATGGCCGGAGGTTCTCGCGTGGGCACACGCATCATGGGTGGGTGGTCACTTTAGAAATAAGCGGACCACAGAACTCCTGGCAAGGTCGTATTGGTGGCCGCACATGGCTCAAGACACTAAGGAATACATACAAGCATGCGTCTCGCGTGCGTGGAACAGGTCCTCTAGACAGAGGCCGGCTGGGTTATTGTATCCTCTGCCGGTAGCGGATAGACTTTGGGAGATGGTTGGCATGGATTTTGTGGTTGGCCTGCCCAAGTCTGGTGGCAGTACGGTCATCTGGGTAGTCACCGACCATTTTTCTAAAATGGTGCATCTGGTGCCACTCGCGCGGTTGCCTTCCTCTCGCGGTCTAGCCACACTGTTCATAAAACATGTATTCCGTCTGCATGGCATGCCGGACAAAATTGTTAGTGACCGATGACCCCAGTTTTGGTCCTCCGCTTACCATCCCGAGATGAACGGTTTTGTTAAGAGAGCCAACCAAACCTTGGTCACGTACCTGCGGCATTTCATCTCTGCCAGGCAGGATGACTGGGCATCCTTGCTACCATGGGCTGAATTTGCCCTGAATAATGCAGTAGCTGATTCCACTGGTTAGACGCCGTTCCTTCTAAATTACGGCCAGCATCCGCGCGTCCCTGGCGCGTCCCTGTCATGATGCCAGTGTCCTCTGCTGGCTCCAGGGTGGCAGACTGGGCAGTGGGGGCTCGCAACATTTGGGATCGCACTCAGAATGCTTTCAAGCCTCTAAAGTAAGAATGAGGGCATCCGCGACACACACCGGCGACCCGCTCCAACCTTTTCCCCCGGCGACTTGGTGTGGCTCTCTGCTCGAAACATCAAGCTGCGGGCGAGTCCACCAAGTTTGCGCCGCAATACATTGGACCTTTTAAGGTTCTCGAGCGAATCAGCTCGGTGGTCTACCGCCTGGCTCTTCCTCCACATTTAGCCATTTCTGATGTTTTCCACGTGTCCATTCTCAAACCTGTTCACATGGCCCGGTTCTCTGAGTCATCTGCCGGGTCATCAGACTTGTCTTCGGATGAGTTTGAGGTTAACGCCATTGTGGGATGCATGATTGTGCGTGGCAAAAAATTTTATTTGGTGGACTGGAAGGGTCATGGTCCAAAGGCCCGGACCTGGGAGTCAGTGGAGAACATCCATGCTCCACTCCTGATTGCAGCCTTTGAGCGTAGCGAGGTTCAGTGGGGGGTAATGTTAGGCATCTGGTTCCTGCAGCTGCACAGCAGGAATCCAGAGCCACACATCCAGTGGTCTCCCATTCCTTTCCAACCGCTCAGGGACCTGTACAGCAATCTTGGCGATCCAGGCGCTCTGCTCAGACCAGCTCTCTGGGTCTGGATGTTGCTGCCACCTCTGGACCAGCAATGGTAGCGCAACCTGCTTTGCAGGAAACCACTCCAGAGGTTA
Organism: Dendrobates tinctorius; assembly: GCF_039654945.1. Lineage (NCBI taxonomy): Eukaryota > Metazoa > Chordata > Amphibia > Anura > Dendrobatidae > Dendrobates > Dendrobates tinctorius. The sequence continues at coordinate 8,080,934 of NW_027361913.1, read as the reverse complement.
AGTCCTCTCGCCACGCTACTGGGCATGTCCACGAGACGATCTCCCAGTGGAGATCGAGAGTCACATGCTCAGGTCCTTCTCCTGATCTGATTGGCCCATCTCAGAGGTCTGGAAGGTCCCAGAAGCGCATGGCTATAAAAGGCCCGCATGGCCGCTCGGCCATGCGCTAGTATAGACTATACTTGCTATGTGTGAATGGTGATGGATGTATGATTCTGGTGACTGACTAATTGAGATTCCCCACCCTCTGATATTACATATGTGGATAGGGAACTAGAGAGATAGTCAGCGCTAGTCAGTGGCAAGCTATAGGCCACAGTGCATACCGCACCTCTACACTAGCGTCTGATTGTGTCACGTCTCACGGCACTATCGTATCGTATAGCAGCAGTATTTACCGCCGCTCTGCAGTTAGCAGCACTTACCAGCGTCCACGGTAGCGACGCCGCATGCACGTTAGGTCTAGACGGACACCGACCTCAGTCTTGGGCCGTGTCCTGTGACCGTATACCGTGCGTGCAATCCAGCTGAGACCTGTGAAGCTAACAGGCTCGGCGTTTATGTTTCATTTTCCCTACAGCGCCTCTGTGTGTTAACAGAGTCCACTCAGCGCACATCGGGTGGCAATTAACCCATGCGCGTTGTACAGCCATATAGTGCGTCTGCCATTTTCTAGCAGCGGTTTTTACACCTACTGCACGATGAACCCCGGGCGGCGAACGCACTTTCTATTTATATTTAGTACGTTCCGCCATCCCTAACAATAAGTTCCTTGGGGGGTCTAGTTTCCAAAATGATGTCATTTGCAGGGGGGTTTCACTGTTTAGACACATTAGGGGCTTTCCAAACTCGGCATGGCGTCCAATCCCAATTCCAGCCAAAAAAAATTAAATGGCGCTGCTTCCCTTCCGAGCTCTGCCATGCACCCAAATAGTGTTTTACCCCCACATGTGGGGTATCAGCATACTCAGGACAAATTGCACAATAACTTTTGGGGTCCTGTTACCCTTGGGAAAATAAAAATTGGTGGTGAAAAGATCATTTTTGTGGAAAAAATGTGATTTTTTTTAATTTTACAGCTGTACGTTATAAACTTCTGTGAAGCCCTTGTGGGTTCAAAATTCTTACCACACATCTAGATAAGTTCCTTGTGGGGTCTAGTTTCCAAAATCGTGTCATTTGTGGGGGGTTTCCACCGTTTTGGCACATCAGGGGCTTTCCAAACGCGACATGGAGTCCGATCTCAATTCCAGCCAAAAAAGTCAAATGGCGCTGCTTCCCTTCTGAGCTCTGCCACGCTCCCAAATAGTTGATAACACCTACATATGGGGTATCTGTGTACTCAGGACAAATTGCACAATAACTTTTAGGGTCCTGTTACCCTTGGGAAAATAAAAATTGAGGGTAAAACGATCATTTTTGTGGAAAAAATATGATTTTGTAATTGTTCGGCTGTACGTTATAATCTTCTGTGAAGCCCTTGTGGGTTCAAAGTTCTCACCACTTATCTAGATAAGTTCCTTGGGGGACTAGTTTCCAAAATGGGGTCACTCGTGGGGGGTTTCCACTGTTTAGGCACATCAGGGGCTCTCCAAACGTGACATGGCGTCCGATCTGAATTCCAGCCAATTTTGCATTGAAAAAGTCAAACGGCGATCTTTCTCTTCTGAGCTCTGCCATGCGCAGAAGCAGTGGTTCCCCCCACATATCATTTATCAGAGTACTCCGGACAAATTGCACAATAACTTTTGCAATCCAATTTCTCCTGTTACCTTTGGTAAATTAAAAAAAAATTGGGCCTGAAGTAATTTTTTTGTGAAAAAAGTTAACTGTTTTTTTTTTAAACATTCAAAAAATTCCTGTGAAGCACCTGAAGAGTTAATAAACTTCCTGAATGTGGTTTTGAGCACCTTAAGGGGTGCAGTTTTTAGAATGGTGTCACTTTTATTTTCTATCATATAGACCCCTCAAAGTGACTTCAAATGTGATGTGGTCCGTAAAAATAAAATGGTGTTGCAAAAATGAGAAATCACTGGTCAACTTTTAACCCTTATAACTTCCTAACAAAAAAAAATTTGGTTCCAAAATTGTGCTGATGTAAAGTAAACATGTGGGAAATGTTACTTAAGTTTTTTGTGCCATATCTCTGTGATTTAAGGGCATAAAAATTCAAAGTTGGAAAATTGCAAAATTTTCACCAAATTTCTGTTTTTTTCACAAATAGACGCAAGTTATATCAATGAAATTCTACTGCTATCATGAAGTACAATATGTCAAGAGAAAACAATGTCTGAATCACCAGGATCCATGGAAGGATTTCAGAGTTATTACCTCATAAAGGGACAGTGGTCAGAATTGTAAAAATTGGCCCGGTCATGAATGTGCAAACCACCCTTGGGGGTAAAGGGGTTAATCATAGAACATTACAGAACACCTGCTTCATCTGCAATAATGCAATGTGATTCTCAAACTATTTACTTTTCTCAATCTATCTTTCCTGAGCCATACAAAAAGCTTCCCTGACGTAGCGTCACCTGCTGCGCTGGGTTATAATGGCTTTCACTTCACATACACTCCCAGTTCTGGCAATAAAGTTTGAGGAGGAGTTGACCTTTTACTTTCAAACAACAGTACCTTCTACCTATTCCTACATTCACTCTCCTTTATCTTCCTCTCTTTTGAAGTCTGTCTGTGTTCATTCTCCCTACAGCGTCCAAGTTGCCATCATATACCAAACCCCGGGCTTTGGCACATCATTTATAGATCATTTTTCCACCTGGCTTCTTCATGTTCTTTCTGCTAATATTCCCACCATCATCATGTGCAATTTCAACAACCTTATTGTTACCCAGCAGTCACTAGCCACTATACACTTGTCAGTGACTTCATCCTTTGGCTTCAGATCTTTCACATTAACCCTGGAGTTGTCCACTGAGTCATCACCTTTCCGCTTAACCAAATAATGCACCAGGCATCTGACACGTCTAGAACCTAACATTGCTCTACTTCAAACTCCTGATCATCCTCTAAATCCATCTCAATATTGTCTTGAGGACTAGAAGTTTCCTTAAACCTTTTAAAAAAATAGGAATTAAAGGAGTTATTGATCCTCCACACCACCGGTAGCTGGAGTTTGACCGAATTTTAATTATCTTATACGGACCAACAAACCTGAGAGAAAAATTTCTAGATAGTACTTTGAGGCATAAATAGATAGGATGAGGATAAGTACGCAAATTGTCCTGCTTTAAAAATAGCAGCCCCATGTCTATGGTTAGTAGTTCTCTCGGTCTGGTCACAAGTCACCAAAAGACCTTTTTCAACCTCCTTCCATACCTTAGTCAAGCATGAAGAGAATTTCTCTTCCTCTAGTAGAGAGGACTGCAACCCCAAAAATTCCCAAACATAGGGTGAAAACCTCCACAACAAAAAAGGGAGGTACCGATAGCTATAGGTGTGATTATTGAGAGCAAACTTAGTAAGAGGTGGAAATTCAACCAATCCTCCTGATTAGGTGAAACAAAACATCTTAAATACTGTTCAACCTCATGATTCCAACCAATGTCTCCATTCCTCAAATGCTCTCTTAGTATCCAAGAGTTCTCGATCCCCAATATGATAGTTAGACTCAGCTTGTGAAAATTAAAAAAAAGAATATCACAAGGAAGAATGTAACAATTTCTCTTTTTTGAAAGCACCCATCCACACGGAAGAGGCATCTACCTCCACCATAAAAGGCAAGTCCACCTCGGGTTGATTGAGCGCAAGAGCCTTCGAAAAGGCTGTCTTAAGAGCAGCAAAAGCATTCACAGTCTCATTAGACCACGTTGAAAAGTTTGATATCCTTTTTGGACCTACGGGAAGGGGTTTAAGAATGATTGAGAAATTCTTAATAAACTATTAGTAATAGTTAGCAAAGATTAAAAACCTCTGCTACACTTTAAGGCTAGCGGGTTGCACCAAATCCAGGACAGCCTTTAACTTAACAGGATCCAGCTGAAATCCCAATGTTGAAACCAAATGATCCAAAAAATGTATATGTTGCACCTCAAACTGGCATTTCTCCAGTTTAGCAAGTAAATGATTGTCACAAAGAATTTGAAGCACATGCTGAAGATACTCTACTCCTCACAAGAATATGTGTAAATCAATATGTCATCCAAGTAAATACCTGCAAATCTACCCACTAGAAGGCAAAAAATGTCTTTAATGAAGATTTCAAAAACCGCCGGGGATTTTGTCAACCTGAACAGCATCACTAAAATCTCAAAGTTTTCCACTGATCACCCTGCCGAACAAATATGAGGTTATATGCTACCCTCAAATCAAGCTTTGAAACCCATTTAGCTCCAGCTAGTTTGCTAAAATGGTAAGGTATAAGAGGCAAAGGATAAGGATTATGGATCGTGATCTTATTAATCTCCTTAAAATCCGGGCAAGGACTCAAACCTCCATCCTTTGTCTTGACTAAAGAAAAGCCCCACAGCTAGCAGATACATGGATGGACATATATGCCCCTTGGCCAGACTCTTTTGGATATGCTTTTTCAATGCATCTCTTTTGGGAAGAGATAGGTTGAACAAGTGTGACTAAGGCTAGTTTCACACTAGCGTTTTGGAGCGCAGTGACGGCCTGCGCACGGCCGCCGCTAAGCCCCGCCCCCTGCCGCGCCCCGCCGGTAGCTCCGCCAACCGGCGCATGACGCTGCATGCGCCCTGCGTCCCCTATCTTTATCACAGGGGGCGCAGGCCGTGCGCAGAATGCGTTTGGCGGTGCATGCGTCCTTTTGACGGTGCGCCGACCTGTGCCAAACGCAACCTGCTGCAGTTTGGTTGCATCGGCGCACCGTCAAAAAGGCGCATGCGCCGCCAAACGCATACTGCGCATGGCCTGCGCCCCCTGTGATAAAGATAGGGGACGCAGGGCGCATGCAGCGTCATGCGCCGGTGGGTGGAGCTACCGGCGGGGGCGTGGCAGGGGGCGGGGCTTAGCGGTGGCCGTGCACAGGCCGTCGCTGCGCTCATAAACGCTAGTGTGAAACTAGCCTAAGGCTTTTTTGCACCAGGTATGAATTAGATTGTGCAAATATACAGTCTATGATTAGGAATAACTTCCAACTCAGACTCAGAAAACACATCCTCAAAATCTTGAATCAACCATGCAAGGTGAGATCTCACAGACACCAAGGACCTGACAGACAAGTAGATGAGCAAAAACTTCCCCAAGACCTAATCTCATAAGTATCCCAATCAATGGTAGGATTGTGTGTAACAAACCAGGGCATATCTAAAACTAGTTTAACAGGTAAGAAAGGAAAGCCCAGTAATGAAATTAATTATGTGTATAATACTGCAACTCTCATGCATACTGTCTCAACCTTAGACGTAACATGATTCTGAGATAGGGGAGAGTTATCAATTGCTGACTTTTGAATGGGATAACCCAGTGTAGAAATACTGTTACCACATTCAATAGCAAAATAACAGTCAATGAAATCTAAGGCTAAACCAAAATCTGCAAATGTGGAAGTAACAAAAAACCCAGTTTTAGTCTCCAAGGATGCTTGTAGGAAAAAGCAGTTGTATGCATAAGAAAAAAATTCAGACTCTTAGAACTTGGGTCTTTACACCTTAAAGTTTTTATTTCAAGAAATTATTTTTTATATTTGAAGCAGTCAATTATAACATGACCAGAATTCAAATGTAGAAGTGCCTAGAAGACAAACAGCTTCAAAAATTCATACATCTAACATGAGCAAGAAAGAAGCTATGTCTAAAAAATCAATCTTTATTGAAACATGATTATACATAAGAATCATTGCATAAAAACATGATGTAAAAGGAGGGAGACATGACAAACAAGTAACCGCACCCTAGGGCAAGTAGTATAATGTGAATGCCGGCATGCAGATCAGTAAAAGCTTATGAGGAAATATATTAAATATTGACCATGCGCATAGATGCCATCATATCAGGCTAATGAAATTGCATACATATGCTAATAATAAATGCAAGGCTAATATCCATATTACAAGGCGTAGCGAAGAAAAGTTTCAAAGTAAATGCTTATGTATAATCATGTTTCAATAAAGATTGATTTTTTAGACATAGCTTCTTTCTTGCTCATTTAGATGCATAACACGACCAGATTGACTATAGTAAAAACAAAAACGACCATATGCTCCAGCTTCAGTTCCCTAATTCAAACCTCAGCAAGCACCAATTTCCATAGGTTCACCCACCCCTGTCTTGCAAAGAGGAGGAAGTAACTAGTACAGGCTTAAATGTGTCTTTATTCCTCAGATATCTGTCTACAGCCAGTGACATTGCCTTTTCCAGAGACAACGGGGAAGTTGTGCAAACTATCTTGTCTCTAATCTGACTAAGGAGTCCCTGACAAAACTGGCTGCAGAGACCTCAGTCATTCCAGCATGTCTTCACTGCCCAACATATGAACTGAAAGCAAAAATCTTCCACTTTACAATTATGCTGAACCAACCTTCGAATCATGGACTCAGCAATCTCAACCGTGTAGGGATTGCCATAAATGAGTCCAAGTGCAGCAAAAAAAAGGATCAATATAAGATAACACTGGGGAATCCCCAGAGGAGTTAAGACATAACAATACTTACTTGCTGACCTTCTCCTCCGGAGGAAACAGGCTAAAAGTGAAAATACAGCTTACATGATGAAAGAAAAATTGAAAACTTACTTTGGCCCCCATTGAAGTAATCCAGTAATTTTATTTTAGATTCAGGAAGAAATTTTAGAAAGACTGAACCTCCAGCAATGGAGGGTGTTGCTGTTGTTGTTTGATAGCTGACGCTCCAAAGATAGGGAATGTAGCTGCGTGGCCAATGCTTTCATAATGTTCATAAAAACATCTCAACACATACAAAAATTGAATGGGCTGGTGATAATGGTATGCTCACGTGATAATAAGCAATGGGATTGTTATGCACACATGTTAATAAGCACGAGGATAAAGGGTCTAACTAATGGAAAATTACATAAACCCCTCTCGATTAATTTACAGACTATAGTATGCAGTAACGCAGGCCCTAGCGGCTTCAGCATGACCTGAAGCTTAAACTAGAGAAGACAACTCCCTAAAGGCCATTGATTGTATCACATACCTCCTAAGGAATTGAGGGAAAGTACAGCAAAGGAAAGAAACCTCAGCAGTAAACTTATCTGACTGGCCTAGATACTCAGAAGTAGGTCTAGAACTCTAAGCAGAATCCACTAAAGACTATCACCAGCAGAGAAGACCAGCAGGGGTAAGTTTAAATGGTATCACTCGCAGTGTGAAAGGACAGGCTAGATAACCAATGAAAAACACCTGCTGTCCAAAAAGAATGGACGAAGATGAAAACGGAATCAGCAGCCGGACAGTGACCGAATCTGCTGTGGCTCAGTGGACAGAGACACAAAAATAAGAGCACAGGACGGCCAGAACAAATCCCAAGGCATGACAAAATTAAAAGGTTAATATTTTTTGTTTTTTTAATTATGCACTTAAAAGTACACATTGACTGTGTCAGAACCATTATAGTCTATGGCCCCATTTTGTGGGGCGTTCTGGACATAAGCCCCGATGGAACCATTGAACGCATGACAAAGTGCAGTTTCAACGGGCCCCTACTCTGCTTCTCAATTAATCCACTTGCTTCTCATTTGCCTCTCCTCTCAACAAATCACTTTATTGGCCTCCAATTCCCCAACAAATCCAGTTGAAACTAAGAGCAATGACCTGCAAGGTTGGTTATAATTTGTCTCCACCATGCATCTCCAAACTAAACTCCCAACATCTTCCCATATGTTTGGGCCTAAAAACACTTCCTTTTCTCCTCTGATCTATTACATTCCTCACTGAATCACCTCTAAGACTCATTCACCATCCTCTGAAATTACACTTTTAAAACATCTGAATGTCTCCCACAAGTAGAACCATTAGACATTACCTGAAAACTTTTTTCTTCAAGAAACCCGACAGCAAAACAATAATCCTGCTCTGGGACCTTGATTTCCAAATAAAATGCAAAACTTACTTTCATCTGAAAACATTACCTTGGACCACTGAGCAACAGTCCAGTTCTTTTTCTCCTTGGCCCAGGTAAGACATTTCTGGCGTTGTCTTTTGGCCATGAGTGGCTTGACACATGGAATGAGATACTTGTAGCCCATGTCCTGGATATGTCTGTGTGTGGTGACTATTGAAACAATCACTCCAGAAGCAGTCCACTCCTTGTGAATCTCCCCCAATTTCTTGAATGGTCATTTCTTAACAATCCTTTCAAGGCTGCAGTTATCCTGGTTGCTTGTGCACCTTTTTCTGCCACACTTTTTCCTTCTACTCAACTTTCCATTAACCCCATCATGACCCAGCCTATTTTGACCTTAATGCCCAGGCCATTTTTTGAAATTCTGACCAGTGTCCCTTTATGACGTAATAACTCAGGAACGCTTCAACGCATCCTAGCGACTGTGAGAATGTTTTTTCGTGACATATTGGGCTTCATGTTATTGGTAAATTTAGGTCGATAATTTTTCCATTTATTCTTGAAAAAAACAGAAATTTGGCAAAATTTTTTAAAACTTCTCAATTTTCAAATTTTGAATTTTTATTCTGTTAAACCAGAGAGTTATGTGACACAAAATAGTTAATACATACCCGTACCCTCCATTCTGCTGATGACCTGAGGTTAGCATTCTCAATAATCAGAACCTCCCACTCCCGTCTCCAAGACTTTACACGTGCTGCGCCAATTCTTTGGAATGCATTTCCTAGGTCAATACGATTAGTCCCCAATCCCCACAATTTTAAGCGTGCCCTGAAAACGCATTTATTCAGACTGGCCTACTGCCTCAACACATTAACCTAATCTATCCCTGGGTGGCACAGTCAAAAGTTTTACCATAACCAGGTTCCCCGCATCATGTTCCCACATGCTTTATGCATCCATTAGTCCTCTGTGTCTGTACTGTTACACACTTAACATTATGGCTGGTCCAAATAATCAGGGCAATTGTTACCACCCACCTTTCATGTCTACCTCTTTCCTCAAAGATTGTAAGATTGCAAGCAGGGCCCTCATTCCTCTTGATATTTGTTATAATCTATGTGATTACTGTTATGCTGTAATGTCTATTGTCTGTACAAATCCCCTCTGAAATGTAAAGTGCTGCAGGTTATGTCAGCGCTATAGAAATAAAATGTATTATTACATAACATTTCCAACATGTCTACTTTACATCATCACAATTTTGGGGACAATTTTTTCTTTTTGCTAGGAAGTTATAAGGATTAAAAGTTGACCAGCGGTTTCTCATTTTTACAACAAAATTTACAAAACCATTTTTTTTAGGGACCACCTCACATTTAAAGTCACTTTGAAGGGTCGATATGGCAGAAAATGCCAAAAAGTGACACCATTCTAAAAACTGCACCCCTCAAGCTACTCAAAACTACATTCAAGAAGATTGTTAATCCTTCAGGTGCTTCACAGGAACTAAAGCAACATGGAAGGAAAATATGGACATTTTAATTTTTCTAACAAAAATTTTCTTTTAGCATCAATTTTTTCATTTTTACATGGGTAACAAGATAAAATAGATCCTAAAATTTTTTGGGCGATTTCTCCTGAGTACACCAATACCTCAAATGTGGTCATAAACCACTGTATGGGCGCACGGCAGGGCTCAGAAGGGAAGGAGCGCCATTTGACTTTTTGAATGGAAAATATGCTGGAATATTTAGCGGTTGCCATGTCGCATTTGGAGAGCCCCTGTGTGCCTAAACATTGGAGCTCCCCCACAAATGACCCTATTTTGGAAACTAGACCCTCCAAGCAACTTATCTAGATGCATAGTGAGCCCTTTGAACCCTAAAGTGCTTCACAAATTGATCCGTAATAAAAAAGTACTTTTTTTTCACAAAAATTTTCTTTTAGCCTCAGTTTTTTCATTTTCACATGGGCAGCAGGATAAAATGGATCTTAAAATTTGTTTGGCAATTTCTCCTGAGTACACTGATACCTCATATGTGGTCATAAACCACTGTTTGGGTGCATGGCAGGGCCCGGAAGGGAAGGAGCGCCATTTGACTTTTTGAATGGAAAATTAGCTCCAATCGTTAGCGGACACCATGTCGCGCTTGGAGAGCCCCTGTGTGCCTAAACATTGGAGATCCCCCACAAGTGACCTCATTTTGGAAACTAGACCCCCCAAGGAACTTATCTAGATGTGTGGTGAGCACTTTGAACCCCAAAGTGCTTCACGGAAGTTTAAAAAGTCCCCATCACACATAGCGATCTCGCTAGCGAGATCGCTGCTGAGTCACAAGTTTTGTGATGCAACAGCGATCTCACCAGCGAGATCGCTGTGTGTGACAGGAATCAGTGACTGGCTCCCCTGCCGGTCATCGCTGATCATTCCTGAAAGGTCAAGACTTTTTTTGGGTCGTTGGTCTCCCTCTAGCCAGCACGCATCGCTGCGTGTGGCAGGCGGGAGAGCAATGACTAGCGATCAGCGCGCTGGTAACCAAGGTAAACGTCGGGTTTCTAAGCAGCACACGGTGCTTAGAAACCCGATGTGCACCTTAGTTACCAGGGTGCTGATGCAAGGAGCTGGTAACCAAGGTACACATCGGGTTTCTAAGTGATGCGCGGTGCTTAGATATCCGATGTGTACCTTAGTTACCAGCTCCCTGCATCAGCGCGCTGGTAACTAACGTACACAGCAACGCGCCCGCTCGGCATCGCTGGTGCTGATTGCTGGTGAAGCTGCCTGTTTGACAGCTCACCAGCGATCATGTAGTGACACACCAGCGATCCTGACAAGTTGATATCGTTGTCAGCATCGCTGGTGAGTCGCTATGTGTGACGGGGCCCTAACGCAGAGGAGTGAAAATAAAAAATCATTTTTTTTACTCAAAAATTATTTTTTAGCCCGCTATTTATTTTAACAGGAGAAATTGGACCACAAAAGTTGTTGTGCAATTTGTCCTGAGTATACTGATACCCCATATGTGGGGGGGAACCACTGTTTGGGCGCATGAGAGAGCTCAGAAGGGAAGGAGCACCATTTTGGAATGCAGACTTTGATGGAATGTTCTGCGGGCGTCATGTTGTGTTTGCAGAGCCCCTGATGTGCCTAAACAGTAGAAACCTCCCACAAGTGACCCCATTTTGGAAACTAGATCCCACAAGGAGCTCATTTAGATGTGTATTGATTGAGCACTTTGAACCCCCAAGTGCTTCACAGAAGTTTATAAACGCAGAGCCAAGAAAATAAAAAATCATTTTTTTTCCTCAAAAATGATTTTTTAGCCTGCTATTTTTTATTTTACCAAAGGTAACAGGATAAATTGGACCACAAAAGATGTTGTCCAGTTTGTCCTGAGTGCGCTGGTACCCCATATGTTGGAGGGAACCACTGTTTGGGCGCATGGCAGGGCTCAGAAGGGAAGGAGAGTCATTTGACTTTTTGAATGGAAAATTAGCTCCAATAGTTAGCGGACACCATGTCATGTTTGGAGAGCCCTTGTGTGCCTAAACTTTGGAGCTCCCTCACAAATGACCCCCTTTTGGAAACTAAACCCCCTAAGGAACATATCTAGATGCATAGTGAGCGCTTTGAACCTCCAGGTGCTTCACAAAAGTTTATAATGCAGAGCCGTGAAAATAAAATATCATTTTTTCCTCAAAAAATTATTTTTAGCCCACAATTTTTTATTTTCACAAGGGTAACAGGATAAATTGGACCCTAAAAGTTGTCCAGTTTGTCCTGAGTACGCTGGTACCCCATATGTGGGGGGAACACTGTTTGGTCACATGTCAGGGCTTGGAAGGGAAGTAGTGACGTTTTGAAATGTTGACTTGATGGAATGGTCTGCGGGCGTCATGTTACGTTTGCAGAGCCCCTGATGTGCCTAAACATTGGAAACCCCCCACAAGTGACCCCATTTTGGAAAATAGACTGCCCAAGGAACTTATCTAGATGTGTGGTGAGCACTTTGAACCCCCAAGTGCTTCAAATAAGTTTATAACGCAGAGACGTGAAAATAAAAAAATAATTTTTTTTCCACAAAAATAACATTTTAGCCCGCAATTCTTTATTTTCCCAAGGGTAACAGGAGAAATTAGACCTCCAAAATTGTTGTGCAATTTTTCCTGAGTACGCTGATACCCCATATGTGGGGGTAAACCACTGTTTCGGCACACATCGGGGCTCGGAATGGAGGGAGCACTGTTTTACTTTTTGAACACAAAATTGGCTGCAATAAATGGTGGCGCCATGTCGAGTTTGGAGACCCCGTGATGTGTCTAAACAATTCTAACACCAACCCTAACCCCAACACACCCCTAACCCTAATGTCAACCCTAATCATAACCCTAACCATAACCCTAACCCCATCACACCCCTAGCCCTAATCCCAACTCTAACCCTAACCACAAACCTAACCCTAATCCCAACCCAACCCACCCCTAACCCTAGTCTTAACCCTAATTCCAACCCTAACCCCAATTCCAACCCTAATTCTAACCCTAACCCTAATTCCAACCCTAACCCTAATTCTAACCTTAACCCTATTTCGAACCCTAACCCTATTTCTCACCCTAACCCTAATTCCAACCCTAACCCTAATTCTAACCATAATGGAAAAATAAAAATATTTTCATTATTTTATTATTTGTCCCTATGGTGGTGATAAACAGGGGGTCTATTTACTTTTTTTTATTTTGATCACTGTGAGAGTTTATCACAGTGATCAAAATTAATGAATGAATCTGCAGCTGGCAGATTCCAGAGGCCGCACTGCGCATGCATCCGCCGTTTTCCAAGATGGCGGCACCCACGTTTTGGGACACCGGGAAGGCCAGAGGGACATCGGAGGCACCGTGCAGGGTGAGGGGGTGATTGGAAGGTGGGGGGAGCAGAGGGAAGGGGAGGTGGAGCAGATGATGACGGCAGAGGCCAATCGGTGCCATCAGTCGTGGGGGGTCTGATCGGTGTCTCCAACCATGGCAGATGCTATTGCAGCATCAGCCATGGCTGGATTATAATATTTCAAGAATTTCATTGGTGAAATATTACAATCGCTCTGATTGGCTGTTTCACTTTTAACAGCCAGTCAAAGTGATCGTAGCCTCGTGGGGACTAAGCCACCCCCCTTGTGGTGAAGTAGAAAGGGTCCTGTGTGTGCGGATCGGGTGACCTTTCAGTGACCCCGGTCACCCAACCCGCAGGGGGGCTATGAATTCATAACGCCACATTGGCATCATGGGTTGGATTGGCACGACTTTTCATGACGCCTATGTGGCATCAAAGGTCGGGAAGGGGTTAATATGCTTGGATACAGCCCTCTGTGAACAGCGAGCTTCTTTACCAATGACCTTTTGTGGCTTATCCACCTTATGGAGTGCGTCAATGACTGCCTTCTGGACACCTGTCAAGTCAGCAGTCTTCCCCATGATTGTGGAGCCTACTGAAACAGACTAAGGGACCTTTTTAAACGCTGAGGAATCTTTTGCGTGTGTTTTTTGTTAATTACTCTAATTTATTGAAATGATGACTTTTGGGTATTCATTGGCTGTAAGCCATAATAATCAACATAAAAAGAAATAAACACTTGAAATAGATCAATTATTTAAGCACATTATTATTTCAAGATAGATTTAAAGTTTATAAAGTCAAAATCAAATTGTTATACAGCATAAATTATAAAACCATAATATCTGTGCATAATTAACAACATTTAGTATAAATAAATAGCAATACTAACATATTATTGATATTTTTTTAAATACAGAAAATTGAAATTCATAAAAATATTAAATATGATTTAGGGAAAGGTTGAGTGATAAGAGAATTGATGAGTGAAAAAAATATCCCAGTCATGCAGAGGTCAAATGAACCAACCAAAATAAACAATAATAAGCTAAACTAAGAACTAAGGATTGATATTTCCGCAGTGGATGAATGTATATTGTCGTTTTTGTTTTCTTACAGTTAAGTAAAGTGTGATTTTCTCCATGTCAAACAAATATCACTGGATATTTATGAAACCTACTAAAAGAGTATTCTTGAGGTATCTGGCTTTTTGGACTTTGATAATGTGAAAACATAAAGTTACATTTCAACTTGAATTGTAAGTAAACTAATTGACCTAGTGGCTTTTATTGACAGATTTTATTTTCTGATGCTTAATTCAACTGTTTCACAGTTCAAGATGACATGCAACCTAATTTTCTCCAATCCAAATAAATAGATCCAATAGTACAAGGTCACAGAATTGTGTTCCCCAGCAATTTCTTTCCTCATTAGATAAACTAGACTTTAAGCTCTTGGTGACCCAGCGATTTAGCAGCCCTTCATCAGTGACCTCGCTATTTATTTTTTTAAACTAAATTGGAAAGTATTTCTCATTTGAACTTCCAACTAAATCACATAATAACAGAAAAATAATAGTGCGCAAATTTTATTCTAGATTCTTGAAATAGTGACCAAAACTCATCTCTCAATTTGGCTTTTTATTTACTACTTAACAACCTTTTTACATGAATGAAAATAGCTTTTAGGCCATAAGTTATGGTAATGATATTTATAAACTGATAGCAGTTTGGTGAGATTTTTTTATTATTTTACCTGTATAAATGAAGGAAAGCTTCATTGATAAGGACTAGAAATGGGTGAACCTGAAAGTAAAGTTCGGTGTCCATACTGAACACCTACTGTTTGGGCACAGACACCAAACACAGACTTCAACAGGAGGTCCATGTTACTGCTTGAATTTGGCTTCCCAAACACTAGGTGTTTGTCATGCTGTCATGTGCATGACAGCTCAGAAAACACTACTTCTGATCAGCGATGAATTCTTTCCCACCGGAGAAGCCACGGTTCCCATGCTGTCAAAAGACAGCATGAGCGCTCAGCTGTGATTGGAGGTATAAAGTTTCCTTCTGGCCACTGGCGTCAGCTGTTGGGACTACAGCTCCGATCATCCGACACCTGCTGCCGCTAATAACAGTGAGAGCAGAAGCATCTCATGGAAGTATTCATTAGCTGTCTCCTGCGCTGCAAATAAATATTTTTTTTTTAAAAATGGTCTGGTACCCCTGTATTTTTGATAAACAGCAAGGCAAAACTCGCAGCTGGGGGCTGAAACCCTCTGCTGTCAGCTTCATCAAGGCTGGTTATCAAGAATACATTGGTCCCCCATGCCACATTTTTTAATTATTTAAATAAATAATTTAAAAAAATGATGTGGGGTCCCCGTTTTTGACAACCAGCCTTGCTAAAGGCTGGGGCCCGGTATTCTCAGGCTGGTAAGGGGCTAAGAAAATTTGCCACCCCAGCGTAAAAATAGCAGCCCGTAGCCAGCCAGAAAAGGCATATCTATTAGATGCACCAATTCTGGCACTTGTCCAGGCTTTCCCCACTTGCCCTATAGTGGTGGCAAGTGGGGTTAAGCCCTTTCCGACGTCAGGTGTAATAGTATGCCAACGTCGCACTCCCTCCCTTTGATGTGTGCTCTCGCGGTGAGTCCACATCTTTCTCAGGACATATCAGCTGTTTTGAACAGCTGACATGTACCCAGAATAGCTGCGGGTGAAATCGCGATCGAACCACAGCTATTAACCCGTTAAATGTCACAGTCAAATGCTGAAAGCGGCATTTAACTCGCGCTTCCGGCAATTGGACCGGAAATCCAACCACTGGTGACCCTCATCACGTGATTGTGGGTCACCAGTTCATAGACATGACAACAAGAGGTTTCCTGGAGACATCTATTGTTGTCACTGCTGGCTTGCTGTGAGCGCCATCCAGTGGTCGGCACTCATAGCAAGTGATTCTACTACATAGAGGCGATGTAATCATTGCCTGTATGTAGCAGAGCAGATTGGGTTGTGGTATCTTTTAGTCTCCCATGGAAACTATTGAAGCATGCCAAAAGTTTTAAAAAAAAGTTTTTAAAAATATAAAAAATTAAAAAAATTAAAAGTTATGAGTAATTAAAAGATCGTATCTGCACCAAAATGGTATAATTAAAAACATCAGCTCTCTGCGCAAAAAATAAGCCCTCACCCAACCCAAGATCATGAAAAATGGTGAAGCTATGGGTATTGAAAAATGGCACAATTTTTGTTTTTTAGCAAAGTTTGGAACATTTTTTCACCACTTAGATAAAAAAGAATCTAGACATGTTTGGTGTCTATGAACTCAATGACCTGGAGAATGATAATGGTGGGTCAGTTTTAGCACTTAGTGAAACTAGCAAAAAAGCCAAACAAAAAACAAGTGTGGGATTTCACTTTTTTGCAATTTCACCGCACTTGGATTTTTTCTCCATCTTCTAGTACACAACAATGTATGACAATAGAGTCCTTAAAAGTACAACTCTTTCCGCAAAAAAAAGCCCTCAGGCGGCCATATTGAAGGAAAGATAAAAAAGTTATTGCTCTATGAAGAAGGGGAGCCAAAAACAAAAACATAAAACCGAAAAAAGCTCGTTAAGGGTTTAATGTTTGTGGGGTTGATGTCACCTTTGCATTGTCCAGTGACATCAATCTCACGGCTTAGTAATGGAGAGATGTCTATAAGAGACCCATCCATTACTAATTCCATAGTTATATGGTAAATAAAGACACAGCCAGAATAAAGTCCCTTATTAGAAATAAAGCAAAACACACTTTTACTTTTATATCTAAAAATAGCAAACACAGTTATACTCACCTAATGCCTAATTTCACCGAAGCCCTTGTTCTCCTGAAAAAAGTCGAAAATAAAAAATCATCAATATACCATACATGTCTGTCATTCTGTCCCACACTGCAATCCATGTGTGGGAGATAAACAGATTTCAATCTGGACGGTGCCAAGATGCGACCATCCAGGCTGAGACCACTGGTGAATGAACTGCTCTGAGCGCATCCTCAGTGACTGGTGGTGATGTCATCAAGGTCACCTCATGTCACTGTAGAAGTGTTCCCAGCCGGTCTGAACCGCGGTGACCTTGGTGAAATCCCTGCAAGCACCATGAGAAAAAGTCTCACGCTGCTAGCGGGGCTCTCACTAAGGTCATTGCATTTCAGCCTGGCTGGGGACGCAGTCCATATGCTGTACTGTGCTGTGAAGCGTGATTACTATGGTGTTTTCCCTTTAAATCAGAAACTTCAGGTGATGTAACATCCGGGCAGAGCATGCAGTTACAAGAGGTTATCCAGGTGCGAATGCCCAAGCATGGGTAGCGTAAGGGGCCAAAAGATTTACGAAGGAGAGAGAAAGAAAGTGTGAATGCATGAGAACGGAAATAGCCAAGCAAAGATGAAAATTAGCAGAGACGTAGCAAGGGGAACGGGAACATGCAGAAAAAGCAAAGAAAAGTAATTGGTACAAATGTGGTCAAAATTGTTGGTACCCCACTTTTAATGACAGAAAAACCCACAATGGTCACAGAAATAGCTTGAATCTGGCAAAAGTAATACTAAATAAAAAATTTATGAAAAAGTCATGATCCAGACCGAGTTTTGGGTCTTGTCACTCCTTTCCTGGTCTGATCATGTCAAGGGTTTACTTTCTCTGCCTCCTTCCATTGTCGCGTCTGCTACTTCTCTGCGCTACATCTTGCATGCGGTGCCAGTTATATTTCCTGGCTATGGAGTGTGTAGCTGGCTCTGGTGAAACCCTTATTTGTACTGCTGTGTTTAGCTCTTAGCCTGTGTCTGTTCATTCTTCTCTTACCCGTCCCAACTCTGTGTGTCTCTGTGTGTTTGAATTCCCCTATACTCGACTCTGCTTTGGCTCTGACCTGATTCTGTCTGGTACTTCTGCTACGGACCGTTACAGACTTTTTGGCACCCCTCTGACTCTGTGTTTGAGATTCCCCTTGGTACTACGCCACTCTCTGGTATTGAGCCGGCTTGTCTGACTATTCTGCTGCCACCTGGTGGTAGCTTCACTGCAGTTCTGCTGGTCTGCTCTGAGCAGAATTTCAGCCCTCTCTCCACTCTGCTGTTATCTAGTGGAGTTTGCATTTACCTTCAGTGCTGCAGCATGACAGAAAATGAAAAAAAATGAAAGTCAGATATTGCTTTTCAGCCATGCTTCCACAGAATTTTTATAAAGATAAAACTCATGAAATAGGCCTGGACAGAAATGATGGTACCCCTGAAAATAATCTGACAAAAGGGACATGTTAAATCAAGGTGTGCCCACTAACTAGCATCACAGGTGTCTACAATCTTGGAATCAGTGAGTGGGTCTGTATATAGTGCCACAGATAGTCACTGTGCTGATTGGTGATGTGGTGTGTATCACACAAAACAAAGGAAAGAGCTGTCTCAGGAGATTTGAAAGAAAATTATAGACAAACATGCAAAAGGTAAAATTATACAAGCAGCTTGATGTTCCTGTGACTACAGTTGCACATATTATTCAGAAATTTAAGCTCCATTGGACTGTAGCCAACCTCCCTGGACATGGCCGCGGGAGGAAAGTGATGACAAATCAAAGACGGATAATACAAATGGCAAAAAAAGAGCCCAGAAAACTTTTAAACAGATTAAAGGTGAACTTCTAGCTCAAGGAACAGTAGTGTCAGATCGCACCATCCGTCATTGTATGAGCCATACCTAGTCCTCTCTTTATATTTCACATCATTCACTTTATTTTTAAGGGCTTTGTTCCCTTTCTGATGAGACCCTATATGGGAAAACCTGCAATGCCAGTGTATAAACAATTTCTTTGTGCATGATTTTGTTCCAGGTATTATGAACCAATATAACAATTTTTGATTCATTGCCCTATAACCTTATTGCTGCATCAGCACTTTATATATTTTTTCATGCATTATTATGGATTAATACAAAAGCTTTGGATATATGAGACTTATTATGTATTTATTTTTGCATCAGCACTTTATGTATTTTTGTATATGATATTTATCTTCTTGTGCTCTTTTATGTGTCATAATTGATGTCGTTTTTTTTTACCAGCTACCAAAATTTTTTTCACCCAGCGTGTGTTTTTTGCTAATCCATTTCTGTATGGTTTGCCATTTCTATTTTATCATGTTTCTCATTGAATACAAATATAATTTTTAACCTATATTGGAGGACCTTTCTCTTTGTGATGTTTGCATTTGGTTTCACGGTCCTCCGTGCTGTAACCTTTACTATTGGTCTTTCAAGGGATTCTAGAGAGAAATGTGCTGCCCGATGTCAGAATGCTTGGTCTCAGTCGCAGGTCATGGGTCTTGCAACTGAATAACGACCCAAGCACACAGCTAAATACACCCAAGAATGGCTAAGAGGAAAACATTGGACTATTCTGAAGTGGCCTTCTATGAGCCCTGACCTAATCCTATTGAGCATCTTTGGAAAGAGCTGAAAAATGCTGTCTGGAAAAGGCAACCTTCAAACACAAGACAACTGGAGCAGTAAGCTCTTGAGGAGAGAGAAAAAATACCTGTTGAGAGGTGCAGAAGTCTCATTGACAGTTACAGGAATCATTTGATGCAGTGATTGCTTCAAAAGGTTGTGCAACAAAATATTAAGTTAAGGGTACCATCATTTCTGTCCCGGCCTATTTCATGAGTTTTATTTTTTTGTTTTAATTCTATGGAAGCATGGTTGAAAAGCAATGTCTGACTTTCATGTGTTCATTTTCATAGATTTTTGATTTATTATTACTTTTGTCAGATTCAAGTTATTTCTGTGACCATTGTGGGTTTTTCTGTCATTAAACGAGGGGTACCAACAATTTTGACCATGTGTTTAAGTGGAATAGGTGAAGCATAAAAAGGAGGGAACGTGAGGAAACTAGCAGGAAGGGGAGAAGCGGGGCAAACACAAAAAAAAGAAGTGGAAAAAACACAGATATACATAGATACAAATAAAACTAAGAGTGGAAATAAAAATAAAGATGAAAAAAACTGAATAAATACATAGAAGATAAAAGTATAGAAAAGAAAGACAAAGGAAGAGTAGAAAAATAATAACAAGTAATAGGTAAAGGGGAGATATTTAAACAAATAGAGAAAATAAAGAAAACCTGGAATGAGGTTGATTTTTCATTTTGACATCTAGGAGAAATTAGAGTAAAATGAATTCAGTCATGTAAAATAAATTAGACATAATGCATGGTGACAATATGCCATAAGGAACAAATGTAAGGTCTTATCAACCCCTTCCCGACATGCGCCGTATATATACGGAACAGCGGGAGCTGTATTCCCCCAAACTGCCATATATATACGGCATTGCAATCATACAGGTTCACCCTGAGTGACACCGCGATCGGGTGCTGGTGTCAACTTTATGAGAGAGCTGTCACCCTGCAGCAATGCCCACAATTGGTGCTAACACCAATCTCGGACGCTTAACGCCTTTGATGTTGCTGTCAATAGTGACAGCTACATGGAGGAGCACTGCAGAGGGAGTGTGCTCCCTCTGTGCTTCCATTGATACAACGCGATGAGATCGCATTGGTACTGCAGGTCTCCATGGTGACCCTGGGCTGCAAGATAGCCGCGGGTACAGTTACAGAAATAGCAAAATTATTTAATTTTTTTATGTTTTGGCACTTTTACCCGAAGAATAAATCTATCTGATCAGTTTTACCACATGTAGAACCGTATAAAAAAAATGCCCCAAAACATTTCCTGAATTGCTGATTTTGGTCATTCTAGAAAGCGATCAAAAAATGCCATGCGACCGAAAATGGTACCAATAAAAATGTCACCTCGTCCCGCAAAAAAGAAACTGGTACATGACCCTTTTGGCCGAAATATGGAAAAAATAATAGCAGCTAAGTATGGCTATGCAGAAACTCATTTTTGCAATAAACAGCGTCTTTTACTGTGTGACAGCTGCCACACATTAAAACCTGATATACAGTAAATCTGAAATCGCTGTAATTGCACCGACCCAAAAAATAAACTCTCCTAATCACTTATACTGCATGAGGAATGGAGTAAAAAAAAAAAACCTTCACCTGCAGTTGACTGGTTCATTCTGCCTCCCAAAGATAGCAGTATTGCTCAGCTCACATTTATCCTGCGCTCTGCGCTCACTGCTTACACTCGGGTTTCCGTGGAAATCTCGGAAATACGTGATTCAGACATAACTCCCATTGGAAAACTCCTTATAATGAGTCAGATGGAGGCACTGAAAATGCTTAAGGACCTTTGATCCAGTGGTGTCCATCTTTTTATGCAAGCCTAAAAGTGCAGGTGCCCACAGTTTTTTGCAGTTCTGAAAAGAAAGACACTGCTGAACAGAGGCCAGACAAAATCCAGAGTAACTCTGCTGCCTGATTATAGTGAATGGATGCTTCAGGGGTTTCATCTGTTACGTCACACAGAGATTAATATGAAAACCCCAAAGTAAGCACTGGATAAATGTTATCCAAAATGTAAATGTAAAATATTTACAATAAAAGATTCAACTCAAGCCACAAAAAAATCAAGTCCCCACTCAGGTCCGTCATCAGTCAATGAAAATACAGGGGGCTTCCACGTTACTGGTAGTACGACTCAATGAAAGCAAAATGGCTCTTTGCCTCTTAAAAGAAATTCAGCAAATTTTGCACTCCCAAATCCAAATTTCCCTCTCCCTTCTGAGCCCCAGTGTGTCTAAACCACGTTTAGCACCCACATGTTCAGCATTTCTGTAGTGAGGAGAGCTCAGCTAATTTACGAGGGGCGTGTCTCTGTTATCAGGTTGGAGGATGCACTGACAAACAGGAAGCAGAGCAAGGGTTAACA
Source organism: Dendrobates tinctorius (assembly GCF_039654945.1). Classification (NCBI taxonomy): domain Eukaryota; kingdom Metazoa; phylum Chordata; class Amphibia; order Anura; family Dendrobatidae; genus Dendrobates; species Dendrobates tinctorius. The sequence continues at coordinate 8,059,166 of NW_027361913.1, read as the reverse complement.
ATTTTAACAGTTTTAATTAAATAGGGGGTTAACTCCTCCCAGGGAGATGAATGGTTAAATGAAGGAACAAACAGTTCAGGTGTAAATAATATGTAGAGTTAATGAGCAAGGTAATGGCAGTTGTTTTGTACGCTTATTGTGTCAGAAGTTTCTCTGACTGTAGATGCTGGCACGGTACTTGTCCAAGAAGGTCCTCTGATAACGGTGGTCTGTCTTCTGGCGGCAGTGGTCAGTGTCCGGTATCTTCCACTGGGCTCCTAGGCCATAATTGGCTGTGGCCAATGCAGACAAGGCCACAATACTGTCAGGGTCCTGGTTGAATGGTGTAGCAACATCTGGCAATATGGGTAACAACAAACAGTCCTGCACCCTGCTCTGGCTCTTAAGCTTATGTGCGGCGTTCAGATGAACAGGGATCCGGGCTCTCTCCTTGTCACTGTGGCAGGCTCTGGCAGCGTCCTGGCTTATGGCCGGCCCTGTTTCATTTCATCCCAGCTTCGCATCTCATGGGGCATGCTGCGCACGCACCTTGCCCCTCTCACGGCTGGCAGAAAACACCCGGACGCTGCTTGCGCTTTCACTTTTAACTGCACCCCCAGCTTCCAGGTCAAAGCACCTGTCCGGTCCTTTTTGCCTTCCCCTGGGAAGCAATGGATACAGCTACAATAGTTCCGGACCCGGCTCCGCACAGGCATCCACAGCCCTATCATTCTCCTTAAATCTCCAGAAGAATGAGCTACAATGTACTGGTCACTACAACGTACTGGTCACTTCAACATACTGGTCACTTGAATGGCAGTTTGCAATTTTCATTCAGCAACATCCAATGCTGCTTGATTCTGGAAAACACCCATTGTCTCCTGTTAACCTTGTGAAAGTAAAAATAAATGGGTCTAAAAGAAAAATTTTGAGAAAAAAAGTTAAATATTTATTTTTTCCACATCTTGAGATGTGCAGTATTTATAACGGTGTCAGTTTGGGGTATTTTCTGTCACATATACCCCTCAAAGTCACTTGTGATGGGGTCCCTTAAAAAATGGTTTTGTAAATTTTGTTGTAAAAATGACAAATCGTGGGTCAACATTTAACCCTTATAACTTTCTAACAAAAAAATTATATTTCAAAAATTGTGCTGATGTAAAGTAGACTTGAGGGAAATGTTATTTATTAACTATTTTGTGTGACATAACTCTCTGATATAAGGGTAGAAAAATAAAAAAAGCGACAGGAAACGTGCAGACCATTTCATCAAAGTCTGCTTTCCAAAACTTCACTCCTTCCTTTCTAGGGCCTGCCATGCTTCCAAACAGTAGTTTTCCTCTCATATGGTGTATTAGCATACTCAGGAGTAATTTCACAACAAATTGTATGGTGCCATTTCTCCTGTTACCCTTGTGAAAATGCAAAATTTGGGGGTAAAAACATTTTTGTGGGAAAATTGTGGGGTTTTTTTACGCCTCAGAATTATAAACACCTGTGATACATCTGGGGATTCGAGGTGCTCACTACACATCTAGATAAGTTCCCTGAGGGGTCTAGTTTCCAAAATCGTGTCACTTGTGAGCAATTTCCATTGTTTAGGCACATCAGGGTTTCTCCAATAGTAACATGGCTTCTGCTAATTATTTCAGGAAATTTTACTTTCAAAAAGTGAAATGGTGCTCCTTCCTTTCCAAACTCTGCCATTTGCCCAAACAGTGGTTTTCTTCACATTTGGGGCATAACCATGCTCAGAAGAAATTGCGCAGAAAAAAATGGTGTCTGTTTTTTCTTGTTAACCTTGCAAAAATAAAAAAATTAGTCTAAATTAAAATTTGTGAAAAAAGTTATATGTTCATTTTTTCCTTTGACAAATTATTAATTCCTGTGAAGTATGTGGAGGGTTAATAAACTTCTTGAATGCATTTTTGAACACCTTGATGAGTGCAGGTTATAGAATGTGGTCAATTTTTTGCATTTTCTGCCAGATAGGCCCCTCAAAGTCATTTCAAATGTGATGTAGTCTCTAAAAAAATTATTTTGTTGGAAAAATGAAAAATCGCTGGTCAACTTTTAACCCTTATAACTTCCTAACAAGAAAAAAATATGTTGTGGTGATGTAAAGTAGATATGTGGTAAATGTTATTTATTACCTATTTTGTGTGACATAACTGATTTAAGGGCATAAAAATAAAAATTTTGAAAATTTTTGATATTTTTGTCAAATTTCAAGTTTTTTCATAAATAGATGCAAGTCATATAAAATAAATTTTACCACTATCATAAAGTACAGTATGTCATGAAAACAATCTGAGAATCAGTGGGATGTGTTGAAGCGTTCCAAAGTTATTGCTACATAAAATGACACTGACAATTAGGTACACATAAATTTCCTCTTAATGGCACAAAAAGGATTTTAAAACTCCATATAACTTATAACAGCACAAAAACCATCCACCAATGCCAAATTCAGGCAAAAAAGGAAGGTCAAGGTTATTTTATATATAAATATTTTTATTTTAAGCAAAATTGCAAAATCATAAAAAAAATACCTGCCGCCTCAACGCGCCTCCTGACGAAGAACGGCGAAACGCGCGTTGAGGCGGCAGGCGGGGGTTTATTTCATTCACATGTAAGTAATTTTTACTGATCCAGGCACTTTATTCTTTAGGCTAATTGTTTAGACCTTATGTGCTGCTTATATGCAGTCTAATTCAGACCTAACTATTTGGACATTAGGTGCTGCTTACATGCGATCTTATTCACTAGGGTACCTTTTAGGGTGTTTTCTTATTTCAGCCATATGCACTAATAGGCAATCTTTGTTTGTTATTGCAACAATTCTTGTGCACTGTAACTTTATTATTATATTGCTTATACGTGGTTTAACCTAGATACAAATGGTCATGTATTGATACCCCATTTGTATGGATCAGAGTATACTTTTTAGGCCGGGATCACACACAGCGAGATACGGCCGAGTCTCACAGGTTAAAACCAAGCTCTGACGCCGGCACTCCGGAGCGGAGCGTGCAGCCGCACAGCAATACATGGAGCTGCACGCTCCGCTCCGGAGTACCGGTGCCAGAGCTTGGTTTTAACCTGCGAGACTCGGCCGTATCTCACTGTAGTGTGACTCTGGCCTTACGGTATTTTTACTATTACAGCTTTATGCACTATAAGGCACCCTTTCTTTGCCATCGGTATGAATTTGTGCACCGTCACTTTATTACGCATTTTTTATTAAATTAATACCAGGTTATTGGCACTTTTTTATACAGTATTGGCACTATATTTATAAAAAAATGTTTTCCTTTTTTGTTTCCATGTATGGATTTGACATTCTGTGAATAATAATTGTGATGAAATTTTCCCCTTTTACCTGCTTGGTTAGCGGTATTTTTTGTATTGATTTTGCAATTTTGCTTAAAATAAAAATATTTATGTATAAAATAACTCTTGACCTTCCTTTTTTTGCCTGAACTTGGCATTGGTGGATGGTTTTTGTGCTGTTATAAAATGACACTGGTCAGAATTGTAAAATTTGACCTGGTCAAGAAGGAGAAAACAGGATTGGGAGAAAAAGGGGTTAAAAGAATGATAACAGTCTCAATAATCATTATGAATTTCTCCAGCTTCCAAAAAGTCACGTATGCAACACTTTTTTTCCAGACAAGGAAAAAGATGACCTTTATTATGAACTGTCCAGTAATTTCTGGATGATTGGCAATCTTGCTATTAACCGTGTGACAGTGAGTAGAGGAGAGGCTGGAGTGGTCCACAGAGGTGAGTATGACTTTTCTTTATCTATTTAGCCTCTGGATGACCCATTGTGATTCATAAAAATGGAGGCCAGTGGCAATTGATTTGTCAAATTTGCACGAAATTGCAAAAAATTTGAATTTTGGCGACATTCATTCACCTTTAAATTTAAATACATCAACTATATGAATGAACATTACATTTCCATTTTTTCATCCTTTTTGGTTACCAAAAGTCACAATAACACTCAATATTCTCCTTTGATTTCTATAATGCCCTAATTTTGCAGGCTACTTAAAAAAATTTGCACATGGTAGTCAAAAATAAATATATTTTGTGCCCTCTTAACTAGAGACCGATTGAATTTGGTAGACTCCTGTAGATGGTGACAAAGTGTCATCTTCATTTTTACCTATTTGTTCAAATAATCTTTTTTTTATTATTTTCTTACCAATTAGGGAATTTATGACAATTATTTAACTTTTTACCCTGTACTTTTATTTATCCAGAAGCAACATTTTCTTTAATAATAAAGTCAGAGATAAATGTACACAATCATATGATTAGAGAAAAAAACTCGACACTATTGATCTGTGATTTGTGACATCAGAGAAATGTCACTATTGATCTGGAATTTATGACTTCAGAAAAATATGCCACTATTGATCTGTGATTCGTGAGTCGGTCACTTAATTCTTCATGGGGCTTAGTAATGAGTCCTCCACCAAATTTTAGACAGTTGTAAAATTAATGAGTTCTTAGCACAAAACACACAAACAAGCTTCTTACTTTAAAATAATATGGCTATAAATAAAACTATAAGTTATCAGCATGACAGTATACACTCCATGTGAGCAAAAAAATGTTTGGAAAGACTCCGTTTCATTTTTAAGCCATAGCATGAAAGTAAGGATAATAACATAAGTTTAATTATAAAATCTTCAATTTTACGCAAATTAGTTGATCCAAAATGAATACACCCTACATCAAAACTAATGCATCAAGTATTTTATATCACCTCCATGATTTTAAAGGACAGCACCAGTCTTCTAGGCATAGGATGAACATGTTGGCGACATATTGCAACATCTATCTTTTTCCATTCTTGAAAAATTACATTTTTTGTAGCCTGGATGCTGTATGGAGAGTGATGATCAATTTATCTCTTCAGAATTCTCTATAGATGTTTTAGTTGGGTTCAGATCAGGAGACATACTTGGCCACTTAATCACTTTCACCATGTTTTTCTTCAGAAGTACGACAGATGTTTTATGACCATTGTCGTGATGAAAAACTGCACATTTACAAAGGGCACAGAGTGATGGTAGCATCTTCTTTTTCAATATAGAGCTGTACTTCTGTGAAGTCATGATATAATCATGAAATGTAGCTCCCTGACACCAGGAACGTTCATGAAGCCCCACATAAGGACACTGCCACAACCACAATTAATTGTAGGCCCTTAGTATTTGGAAAAATGAATTAAAAAAATTAATGGTGCCTAAAGTGAAACATACTATTATCATGCTACCATCACTCTGTGCCCTTGTTAGACATGCATTTTTTCTAACTGCATGGTGTTAAGTAAAGCATGATGATGACAATGTCCTTATGAGGGGCTGCATGAGTGTTCCTGGTATCGGGGAGCTACATTTCATTGATGGTGTCATGAATTCACAGATGTACTAAAAGAGAAGATTCTACCATCACTGTTTGCACTTGGTAGATGTGCAACTTTCCAACATGAAAATGATTCAAAACACACATCTGTTTCATTTCTGAGGAACAGGGTGAAAGTGATACAGTGGCCAGGTAGCCAGTGGAGATAATCTCAACCTAATTGAACACCCACAAATAGATAGACAACAATTATGTATCGTGTATTGTTACTATTATTATTTATTATTATTATAGCGCCATTTATTCTATGGCGCTTTACATGTGAGGAGGGGTGTATGGGTCGCCCTCCCAGGGCCATGGGGTACTCGGTACCTGGCCAGTATCAGCGGGTGGTGTGTCACAGCAGCAGTGACCCGGTCCGTGGCCCTGGGCGCCCAAGTAATGGCGGGGAATGCTTCTGGTGGAATGTAGTTAATGGAATAGTTCATGATGCCACCTGTGGTGTTCGGCAAGTGAGATGTTAGGCCGACGCTGCATGCAGATCCTCTGGGGCTGGTGGTGTGTTGCAGTCAAGATGGTGAAGCTCTCCACAGGTGGATCTGTAGCCCCAGGGCAGAATAGGTGAAGTGACACTTAGATGGTGTAGTGTTTGGTGCAGGGGATGCAGCAGTGCTAGGCGGACAGACGTAGGAAGGAATGGAGGACACCAGGGCATGTAGTTCCAAAGCTTTACTCACAGTCTGTAGTGCCCGCTTCTGTGCCGTGTCCTCCGGGTCAGTGACCCAGTCAACCTCCAGGCATGATGGAATGCTCCCTTCCAACACTCCGCCAACTTATGTACCTTTTCTGAATGTCTACTCTATAACACATTTTAGTGTGAAGATCTCCTAGTACTGAGTTACACTGGAGTTCCTCCTATCAGATGTTCCCAAGAACTCTACTTGTACAGCAGACAGCTGTAGCCTGCTTCGGGGACTCCTTACTCCTGAGTCCCGGCTCTCTATCCATGTTGCTGTTGTGCCCCCAAGTCTTAGATGGGAGTAGTGCATTTACAGCCCACTACTCCACCGGTGTCTGCTGCAGAACCATTAGTGTCTATACAACCTCGGGGACCAGGCCCGGCCTTGCGCTTAGAACTTCTAGGCACCGTTCTTCCTCTAACCCACTTCCTCTGTGTTCCCTTATTCTCCTACGTTCCGTACTTGTCTTTCTTTCCTTTGGAAGCTCAGGCTTCAGTTCACTGTCTTTCTCCTTCTTTCCTTTCCCGTGCCAGCAGACCCAGGTCACTCAGGCCCGCTGCAGCACTCCTTCCTCCATCCCTCTCTCAGGGATATCCTTTCCTCACTCCTCTCTGAGTGACTCCCTCTCTCAGACTGACCTGTAATTCTAAACCTTCCCGCTCTTTTATGTATTCTCAACTCCACCCACCTCCCAGCACGTTTCGTGTTCCAAGCAGGGAGCCACCAAATGTGCTCTGCTACACTCCAAGCAAAGTGGCTTTGCTGAACTACCCAGTTGTGTGGGGTGTGAGTGTTGGAGCATGGTTAGGAGCCTCCAACTTACCTGGATGGTGGGGCACCACACCTTAGGAGAAGGTGCAGTACCTCTGTGGCGACTGAGCCTCAGGGGCGCCACATATACATAATACATACAAGTACAGAAATCTTAAACAATACAAGTCACGACTGGTACAGGATGAGAGAGGACCCTGCCCGCGAGGGCTCACAATCTACAACGGGATGGGTGAGGATACAGTAGGCGAGGGTAGAGCTGGTCATGCAGCAGTTTGGTGGATCTGTGGTTACTGCAAATTGTAGGCTTGCCGGAAGAGGTAGGTCTTCAAGTTCTTTTTGAAGGTTTCCATGGTAGGCGAGAGTCTGATATGTTGTGGTAGAGAGTTCCAGAGTAGAGGGGATGCGCGGGAGAAATCTTGTATGTGATTGTGGGAAGAGGAGATAAGAGGGGAGTACAGAAGGAGATCTTGTGAGGATCGGAGGTTTCGTGCAGGTAAGTACCAGGAGACTAGGTCACAGATGTACGGAGGACTCAGGTTGTGGATGGCTTTGTATGTCATGGTTAGGATTTTGAACTGGAGTCTTTGGGTAATGGGGAGCCAGTGCAGGGATTGACAGAGGGGAGAGGCCGGGGAATAGCGGGGGGGGACAGGTGGATTAGTCGGGCAGCAGAGTTAAGAATAGATTGGAGGGGTGCGAGAGTGTTAGAGGGGAGGCCACAGAGCAGGAGGTTGCAGTAGTCAAGGCGGGAGATGATGAGGGCATGGACTAGGGTTTTTGCAGATTCTTGGTTGAGGAATGTACGGATCCGTGAAATATTTTTGAGTTGAAGTCGGCAGGAAGTGGAAAGGGCTTGTATATGTGGTTTGAAAGAGAGATCGGTGTCAAGGATAACGCAGAGGCAGCGAACTTGTGGGACTGGAGAGAGTGGGCAGCCGTTTACTTTAATAGATAGGTCTGTTGGGGGGGTCACGTGAGATGGGCAAAAGATGATTAATTCTGTTTTGTCCATATTAAGTTTTAGAAATCTAGCGGAGAAGAAGGATGAAATAGCAGACAGACATTGAGGGATTCTGTTTAGTAGGGAGGTGATATCCGGTCCAGAGATGTAGATCTGTGTGTTATCAGCATAGAGATGATACTGAAAGCCATGAGATTCTATGAGCTGTCTGATTCCGAAGTTGTAAACGGAGAAGAGCAGGGGCCCTAGGACTGAACCTTGCGGGACTCCGACGGATAGGGGACGCGGTGAGGAGGTGGTGTGCGAATGGGAGACGCTGAATGTCCGGTCTGCTAGGTATGATGCAATCCAAGATAGGGCCAAGTCTGTGATACCAAGAGATGAGAGGGTCTGTAGTAATAGGGAATGGTACACTGTGTCAAAGGCAGAGAACAGGTCCAGGAGGAGTAGTGTCGCTTGGCCTTGGCGGCTAGTAGGTCATTGGTGACCTTAGTTAGGACAGTTTCAGTGGAGTGGTGTGGCCAGAAGCCAGATTGCAAGTGGTCAAGGTGGGAGCAAGAAGAGAGGTGGGAGGATAGTTCAAGATGGACGTGTTGTTCCAGTAGTTTTGAGGCATAGGGGAGAAGTGATATAGGGCGATAGCTAGATACAGAGGATGGGTCAAGAGAGGGCTTTTTGAGGATAGGTGTGATTGAGGCATGTTTAAAGCTTGAGGGGAAAACACCAGTTGTTAGTGATAGGTTGAAGAGATGGGTTAGGGTTGGGATGAAGACTGTGGTGAGGTTTGGGATGAAGTGGGATGGGATTGGGTCAAGTGCACAGGTAGCGAGATGTGATCTTGAGAGTAGAATGGAGAGTCGATCATCTAACAACTGACAATGGAATCCTGCAGAAATCTGCTCTTGTTTGCATGCAAAAGAGCAAGTGCAATGGTTAGTTGAGTAGAAAAGTTTAGATATGATCGATCAATTAAAATCAGGAACCTGTAATATGATTGTAATCTAAGGTAAATGGTATTATTTCATGAAATCTCGTGTCTTAAGTCTTCTTCATATGTAAGTACATCTTGTAGTGAATGTTTTAAGGCACATTTTATTTGCTAAAACTACTTTGAGTGGATGCTTGACTAATTGAGAAATGGTTTTAAGAGGAAGAACACACTTCATTAGCAAAACTTTTGCTACTTAAAAAACATTCACTTAATAATGTTCCTTAATTTTATTGAAAAAGAAACAAGGAATATTTTTTTCTTTTAATAAGTTAGTGGCCTGCCTTTAGCGCTATTATTTCTGAAGCTTCTCTGACTTTAGTTGGCTGTTCATTTACAGTTATATATAACTGGTAAGTAAATGGATGTGAGAAACAAGACCAAGTAGAACATATGGTCAAGGGTATGGATATTGATGGACTAATATCATACAAGCCATCCAAACAACATTAATCATCTATCTTCTGAACATATGTAAATGTTAGATCGATGAAGTATTACCTCTAGAAGCTTCAATCATTAGAATTACAGGATATACAACTGTTCCTTCAACTATGGATGGCCACAAAATCAGAAGTTTGCTAGCCTTCTAGTCCATGGTAAATATCTGTTTGTGATAACAAGAGAAATTATGTAACTGATCCATAATTAATTTGTTGATGTAACTGCCTTCTGTTAGAAACCACTGTATTTTTTGGAATATAAGATGCATTTTTTTCCTCCAAAAATGCGGAGGAAAATGGGGGGTGAATCTTATAGTCCAGATGTACCAGCTCTGGCTGTGGCTGGGAGGTGGGGGAGTGGCATCGGCAGAGCAGCGAGTAACAGGAGGCTGGATCGGGTGGCTGCAGCTAACTCCTGTGCCCGCTGCTAAAGGGAAATGAATATTCACTGCATTCCACGCACATGGTCATGATGGACAATGAATATTAATTTCTGTTTAATAACGTCTTGGTATGATTGCCCCCCAACCACAGTCCTGGTATGTATGGCCCCAACCTTATAATTGACACTGTACGTTAAGGAAGAGCAATGAATACTCACTGCTCTCTGCACACACAGTCCTGGCATGCAGAGTAGTGAGTATTCTGGCAGCTGTGCTCTGCTTGTGAGCAGCGCATGATGTCTCTGCCATGTGCTGCTTAAAAGCATAAAGCAGCTGCTGGCATCAGAACAAGATGGTGCCAGGGAGCGGCAGGAAGGTAAGTGTAATTTTTTTTAATGGTTTCTGATGGGGTCATGCATACCAGGATGGAGGTGGAGGACAATTACTGTATAAGGGATGGGGCTATGCATACTAGGATGAGATGGGGGCCATTCATACTAGGATGAGATGGGGCCATACATACTAGGACAAGACGGGGGCCCTACATACCAGGATAAGGATGGGGGCCATGCATACCAGGGCAAGATAGGCAGGGCTGCCACTAGGAGTTTCGGGGCCCCATACTGTCAAAATTTTCAGGGCCTCCTTGAGACTCCACCCAGGCTCCACCCCAGCCCCGCCATCCACCCCTCGAACTGTCTACAGGCCCACTGCTCTCTCTTGGAAAAACTCCACTTCTCACCAATCACACATTGACAGTTCCCATCTCCAGATCACACACATATCCAGCAGCTGTTGTTTTGTCCAAAAGATTTTTTAAATCTGCCACCACGACAAGGTAGACTCTTTTGGCCGGGCCCTACTCTACTCTAACCTATTAAACATTTGCTAAAATATCCAATACAATTTAGGTATATTTTTATTTATTTTTCAATTTTTAAAATGACCAATAATATCACATCCAAAGGTACAAATACCACCGCACCATGTCCAGACCACATATTACCACCATATAGTGACTTATAATACCACATACAAGGAACAAATACAGCCACACCATGACCAGACCACATATTACCACCACAGAGACAGCTGTTGTGAGTTCATTTTTCTCTTCACCATTGAGGTCTGATGAACTCACTCCTCTGGTGAAGGAAGGTAGTGAGGCTGATTACCAAACACCTGGGCAGCTAGACGATGACTGGGTGGCTGGAATTGAGGACTGGATATAAGGCTGCCGACGCCCTTCTTCCTGGCTGGTGATTTTCCTGCTGGAGTCTTGGAGACCAGTCTGATTCCTGCATCTCAAAGCTAAGTTTTTCTGCTCTGCTTTGTACTCTTCAGTTTTGTTTTTGTTTTGCCTTGTTTTTTGGGAGTTCTGCCATCCCCGGCCGGGGGTGAGCTGAATTCCATTTTTGTCTCTGATCTGTTGATCTTTTGCTCTGTCTTCAGAATATACCTGAGTGCTGATATAGTCTTTTGAAGCCTAGCGACTTCAGGACCTGTTTTTCCTATCAGTAGGTTGGCTCATTTTGATAGGGTTTTTGCGGATGGCAGACAGCAGCTTTCCTATCCTGTCCTATGTAGTTAGCTTGGGCCCCATCATTTGCTCAACCTATCTTTCTATCTGTGTTAGTGTTTTCATCTTGCTTCACAGTCATTATATGTTGGGGGCTGCCTATTGCTTTGGGGTCTGCTCTGGGGCAGTTTAATTTTTCCCCTTTCTGTCTTTAGGCTATGTAGTTCTCAGGCTGTGATCGAGGGGTCTAGGGCACCGTAGGAACCCCCCACGGCTACTGCTAGTTTTTGTGGACAGGTCCAGGGGTCTGCAATCCGATAGCTGCCAACCGCTCTGGTTTTTCTGGACTTAGTTGGTATTTTGTTTTTTCCTCCTTCGGTGACTCATCATAACAAAATCACCAGCCATACCGCAGATCCTAGGGTACTCAATAGCAGGAGAGAATTGTAAAAGAAAAAAAAAGATAAAAAAAAAAAAAAGTGTCAGAATTTTTTTTTTTTTTGTGTGCATATTTTTTCCTCTATATCTCCGAGGCCGTAGGGGGAATTTTTCTCTCAATGGAGATGAAGCAATTGTCTGATCGTGTGGAGCAGCTCGCTGCTGAAGTGGGGGGAATTTCCGCCTATCTTGCTCATTCACATGCTGCTGAACCAAAGATTCCCACTCCTGATGTGTTTTTTGGGGATCGGTCTAAATTCTTGAATTTCAAGAATAATTGTAAATTATTTTTTGCCTTGAAGCCTAACTCGTCGGGGAACTCCGCGCAGCAGGTTAAAATTGTCATCTCTTTGCTGCGTGGCGATCCCCAGGATTGGGCGTTTTCTTTGAAACCTGATGATCCTATTCTGAATAATGTGAACACATTTTTTCAAGCCTTGGGGTTGTTGTATGATGAACCTAATGCTATTGATCAGGCTGAAAAGACCCTGTTGGCATTAAGCCAGGGTCGGGATTCGGCAGAGTTGTACTGTCAAAAATTCCGAAAGTGGGTGGTCCTTACTAACTGGAATGATGGTGCCTTGGCAGCTCTCTTTCGGAAGGCTTTGTCAGAAACTGTAAAAGATACTATGGTGGGATTTCCTGTTCCCTCTGGTCTTGACGATTCTATGTCATTAGCCATTCAGGTGGATCGGCGTTTACGTGAACGCAAAACTACACAAGAGATGTTGCCACCTGTTGAACAAATGTCTGAACCTATGCAATGTGATAGAGTTTTGTCTAGGGCGCAATGTCAGGAGTTTAGAAGGCGTAATAAGCTGTGTTTTTTTTGTGGAGATGCCTCGCATATTATTTCTGTCTGCCCTAAACGAGAGAAACGTTGTGCACACACGTTTTCTGTGGGTGGTGTTCAACCTAAGTTTCTTCTGGCAATTACTCTGATCTGCTCCCTGTCCACATTTTCCGCCAAGGCTTTTGTGGATTCAGGAGCAGCTCTTAACCTGATGGACTTGGATTTTGCTAAACGTTGTGGATTTCCTATGACACCTCTGCGGACGCCTATCCCTTTGAGGGGTATTGATGCTACTCCTTTGGCGAAGAATAAACCTCCGTTTTGGACCCAGGTGGTAATGCGGGTCGCCCCAGACCATCAAGAAAATTGCAGATTTTTGGTGTTGCATAATTTGCATGATACCATTGTTCTGGGGTTTCCCTGGTTGCAAATCCATAATCCAGTTCTGGATTGGAAATCTTTGTCTGTGGTGAGTTGGGGTTGTCGGTGTGCCCTTAGTGATGCTCCTGTTTTCTCCACCTCTCCCCAGTCGCATGATGTTTCTGACTATTTGGCTGACTTTTATGATGCATTTAGTGAGAATGAGTCTGCGTCTTTGCCTCCTCATAGGAGTTATGACTGTGCAATTGAGCTGAACCCGGGGTGTAAATTCCCCAAGGGTCGGCTTTTCAATTTATCTGTACCCGAGCACGAGGCTATGCGATCCTATATTAAGGAGGCATTGGAGAAGGGTCATATTAGACCATCCTCTTCACCCTTAGGTGCTGTTTTTTTTTTCGTGGCTAAAAAGGATGGTTCATTAAGGCCTTGTATTGACTATCGTGCCCTCAACAAAATTACTGTTAAATATCAGTATCCGTTACCCTTGATTTCTGATCTATTCTCCAGAGTTAAAGGTGCTTGCTGGTTTACCAAGCTTGACCTCAGGGGGCGTATAATCTTATTCGCATTACGCATGGGGATGAATGGAAGACGCCGTTTAATACTCTGGAGGGACATTTTGAGTACCTGGTGATGCCTTTTGGGCTCACTAATGCCCCTTCTGTCTTCCAGTGCTTCATGAACGATATATTCCGAGACTTTGTGGATGAATTTTTGATTATCTATCTGGATGATATTTTGATCTTCTCCAAGAATTGGGACTCTCATGTGGAACATGTTCGGACTGTGTTCCGGATTTTGAGGGAGAATTCCCTGTATGTCAAGGGATCGAAATGCCTTTTTGGGGTACAGAGGATTTCATTTTTGGGATTTATTTTGTCTCCGTCAACTATTGAAATGGACCCGGCCAAGGTACAGGCCATTTATGATTGGGTTCAGCCCACTTCTTTGAAGGCCCTCCAGAAGTTTTTGGGTTTTGCTAATTTTTATCGAAAATTTATAGCTAATTTTTCTGGTATTGCCAAGCCATTGACGGATTTGACTAGGAAGGGTGATGATGTGCTGAATTGGTCTCCGGAGGCTGTTTCTTCCTTTCAGGAGCTGAAGCAAAGATTCACTTCTGCTCCGGTTTTGCGGCAACCTGATGTCTCACTCCCGTTTCAGGTGGAGGTGGACGATTCTGAGATTGGTGCAGGAGCGGTGTTGTCCCAAAAAGATCCTGTGACATCTAAAATGAATCCTTGTGCTTTCTTTTCCCGAAAGTTCTCCCCATCCGAACGTAACTATGATGTGGGGAATCGGGAACTGTTGGCCATGAAATGGGCATTTGAGGAGTGGAGACATTGGTTGGAGGGAGCCAAACACCAAGTCGTGGTCCTTACTGACCACAAGAATTTGATTTACCTGGAGTCGGCCAAGCGCTTGAATCCTAGACAGGCTAGGTGGGCCTTGTTTTTCACACGTTTTGATTTTGTGGTCTCTTTTCTTCTGGGCACTAAGAATGTCAAGGCAGACGCCCTCTCTAGGAGTTTCCTTGCTGATTCTCCTGTTGTGACTAAGCCTGCTACCATCTTAGGTGAGGTGGTAGTTCTTTCTGCCATCTCGCCAAATTTGAGACGTGCTCTGGAAGAGTTTCAGGAGGACAAACCTGAGCGTTGTCCCAGTGGAAAGTTGTATGTTCCTGACCAGTGGAGGAAGAGAGTGATGTCTGAAGTTCATTGCTCTGCATTGGCTGGTCATCCAGGTATTTTTGGTACTAGAGATCTGGTGAGTCAGTCTTTTTGGTGGCCTGCCTTGTCTCATGATGTCAGGAATTTTGTGAAGTCCTGTGGGACTTGCTCCCCGTCTAAACCTTGTTCTCGCTCTAGTGGCTTGTTGATGCCTTTGCCAGTGCCCAGGAGTCCATGGACCCATATTTCAATGGATTTCATCTCTGATATGCCTGTCTCTCAGAGAATGACTGTTATTTGGGTGATTTGTGATAGATTCTCTAAGATGGTCCATCTTGTACCACTCCCTAAGTTGCCATCTTCCTCTGAGTTGGTGCCCTTGTTTTTGCAACAGGTGGTTCGCTTGCACGGGATTCCTGAGAACATTGTATCTGACAGAGGAGTTCAGTTTGTGTCTAGATTTTGGAGGACTTTCTGTTCCAAGCTGGGAATTCAGTTGTCCTTCTCCTCTGCGTTTCACCCTCAGACCAATGGGCAGACGGAGAGAACAAACCAGACTTTGGAGTCGTATTTGAGATGTTTTATTTCTGCCGATCAGGATGATTGGGTTTCATTTTTGCCCTTGGCCGAATTTTCTTTAAATAATAGAGCTAGTTCTGCCACTTTGATGTCACCTTTTTTTTGTAACTTTGGTTTTCACCCTCGATTTTCTTCAGGGCAGGTGGAGCCTTCTGCCTGCCCAGGTGTTGACACTGTGGTGGAGAGAATGCACCAGATCTGGGACCAAGTAGTGGATAAGTTGTCTCTCTCCCAGGAAAAGCCCCAGCGGTTTTCCAACCGGCGTAGGACCGTTGGTCCCCAGTTTAAGGTGGGTGATATGGTTTGGTTGTCATCAAAAAATATCGCTATGAAGGTGGCTTCTCCTAAGTTTAAGCCTAGATTTATTGGACCTTACAAGATTTTGGAGATTATTAATCCGGTCTCTTTTCGGTTGGCTATTCCTGTCACATTTAAAATTCATAATGTGTTTCATAAGTCCTTGTTGAAGAGGTTTGTTGAACCAGTAGTTCCTGTGGTGGCACCTCCTGACCCTATATTGGTTGAAGGTAGCATGAAATATGAGGTAGAGAAGATACTGGATTCCCGTCTGGCTAGACGGAGACTCCAGTATTTGGTTAAGTGGAAGGGTTATGGTCAGGAGGATAATTCCTGGGTCTCTGCCTCTGATATTCATGCCGAAAGATTGGTGCGTGCCTTTCATCGGGCTCACCCGGATCGCCCTGGTGGCATGGATGAGGGTTCGGTGACCCCTCCTCAAGGGGGAGGTACTATTGTGAGTTCATTTTTCCCTTCACCATTGAGGTCTGATGACCTCACTCCTCTGGTGAAGGAAGGTAGTGAGGCTGATTACCAAACACCTGGGCAGCTAGATGATGACTGGGTGGCTGGAATTGAGGACTGGATATAAGGCTGCCGACACCATTCTTCCTGTCTGGTGATTTTCCTGCTGGATTCTTGGAGACCAGTCTGATTCCTGCATCTCAAAGCTAAGTTTTTCTGCTCTGCTTTGTACTCTTCAGTTTTGTTTTTGTTTTGCCTTGTTTTTTGGGAGTTCTGCCATCCCCGGCCGCGGGTGAGCTGAATTCCATTTTTGTCTCTGATCTGTTGATCTTTTGCTCTGTCTTCAGCTATGTAGTTCTCCGGCTGTGATCGAGGGGTCTAGGGCACCGTAGGAACCCCCCATGGCTACTGCTAGTTGTTGTGGATAGGTCCAGGGGTCTGTAATCCGATAGCTGCTAACATCTCTGGTTTTTCTGGACTTAGCTGGTATTTTGTTTTTTCCTCCTTCGGTGACTCATCATAACAGACAGCATAATAGCACATAAAAGGGACAAGTACCACCACGCCATGTCAAGACACCCTATTACCACCACATGGTGACCAATAATACCACATACAAGGAACAAATACAGCCACACCATGACCAGACCACATATTACCACCAGTGATAGAATAATAGCACATACAAGGGACAAATACCAAGTGCACATTGTGACTGGATACTACAATACTGATCATTAATAAAAAAGCATAATACTATCACCATAAGTGCCATTATACACAAGAGATCTGTACTTAGTAAGTAGTGTCTGTGTACAGTTAATTCAGTGATCACCGGTGACATTATGCACAGGACCTCTGTATACAGTGCCAGTGTACAGGTAATACAGTGATCACTGGTGACATTGTACCCAGGAACTCTGTATATAGTGTATAGTGTTCATGTAATACAGGGATCACTGGTGACATTATACACAGGAGCTCTGTATATAGTGTCAGTGTACAGGTAATACAGTGATCACCGGTGACATTATGCACAGGACCTCTGTATATAGTGCCAGTGTACAGGTAATACAGGGATCACTGGTGGCATTATACACAGGAACTCTGTATATAGTGTCAGTGCACAGGTAATACAGTGATAACTGGTGACATTGTACAAAGGTACTCTGTATATAATGTATAGTGTCAGTGTACAGGTAACACACTGACTCACCAGTGACATCTCTAGGTAAAGTCCTCCTGTTTGACTTTGCTATTTAATGTGATGTAATTGCTGTTAGGCATTATGTGAAAGTCAACCCTGCTTTTACCAAGGCCATGTGAGTCTCCCCTGGTTGATTAAATCTTCTGCAATGTGTAAAATCTTTCACTTTGCCAGGTTCAATGTGCTTCTAAAAAGTGGACACAAATTTGATTTGCATTGAATAAATTCAGTACTTTCGACTTTGCACTTAAAGGGCACAATGCAAGTTTTATATCACCTGCTACAACTTGGCTTGAGCAGATTTTTTGTTGTGTAATTTATTTAAAACTTGATGGCACAAGACCAAAATCTACATGCAGCCCTAGTTTTATTGATGAATGTACAACTTTGTAAACATAAAATGTAATGCTTCAGTTTAAAGTAGATTTGAAAATTTTGTGTACCTACTGTAGGTGTCTGTGCACATGGCGCCTTTTAGACATTGGTGCACATACTGAGTTCTTTTTTGAGCAGAAGACATTTAAGATGATTTTCTGAAGTGTCTATTTTAGCATCTTTTTGGTAAGGGAACTTTGCTGGAATCCACTTGAAAAAGACAACGTGAGCACATACTTGGACTACAATAATTCTTAAAAGCAGAAGCTGGGCTAATGCTTTTAATGCAGGTTTGTACTTTATTTATTTTACTTTTTCATAGCATGAAACTATTCTACATTAGAATAGTATTTGAACAAATTTTTTTAGAGTGTAAAGTTAACTCAGATGTGATATTATCGATCTTCTAAATAGGATGATTTAAAATTACCACAAATCACAATATTATTAGGATAGTATAATTTACAAACTGATAATTAGTACACCATTTTGCAATTTTATGTTAGGGTAACTAGAGTTAAGTGACAGGTCGGTCAGATTCAAAAGTCACCGACTTTCGCCAAAGTCGGGTTTCATGAAACGAAACCCGACCACAGTGTGAAGTCGGCCATGCAGTCGGCGACCCAAGCGCCAAAGTCGGGTTTCGCCGAATGCTTGCACGTGACTTTTTTCAGCCAATGAGAGAAGCAGAGCATAGCGTAGCAGGAGCGTAGCTGGAGTGGGAGTGGGAGAGAGAGAGAGAGAGATAGGGAAAGGGAGAGAGAAGAGAGAGAGAAGAGAAAGGGAGAGATTTCACCACCTCTAGGGTTAAAATTCATGCCAGGTGTGTTTACAGTCCTCCACTCACTGCCGACTTTTCTCCCCATTGACTTGCATTGGGTTTCGTGTTTCACGACTTTTCCCAACTTTTCCCTATAGTCGGCCAATTTAGTTCGACTCGACTTTTGAGAAAGTCGGGTTTCATGAAACCCGACTCGACCCTAAAAAAGGCAAAGTCGCTCATCTCTAAAGGTAACTAATTTATTTGTATCCATTAGTTTTCAGCATTGCCACATAACATATTTTTTGGACTATTAGACGCACCAGACCATAAGATGCACATAGATTTTAGGAGAGGAAATTAGGGGAAAAAAAATTGAAGCAAAAAATGTTACCAATTCTGTACTTAATGTCCCCTATCCTGGTATATATGGCCCCCTCATCCCCAACCTGATACACATGGCCCCCTCATCCCTACCCTGGTATGCATGGCCCCCTCATCCCTATCCTGGAATGCATAGATCCTTCATCTCTATCCTGGTATGCATGGCCCCCTCATCACTATCATGGTATATATGCCCCCTCATCCCTACCCTGGTGTGCAAGGCCCCCTCATCCCTATCCTGGTAGGAATGGCCCCCCTCATCCCTGTCCTGGCAGGAATTATCTTCCTCATCCCTATACTAGTATGCATGGCCTTATCCCTATCCTGGTATGCAGGGTCGCCATCTCATCCTACTATGCATGGCCCCATGCCTATCCCAGTATGCAGGGCCCCATCTTGTCCTAGTATGCATGGCCCCCATCTTTAACCTGGTATGCAGGGCCCCCATCTCCAGGGCCGCCATCAGGACATGACAGCCCTTGCTGCTGTATGGGCCCGGTGAACAGCAGTACAGAAGGGGGCTTGCAGGTCAGGGGCCCCACTCCTGTGCCTTTACTTATTGGGTCCCAAGTGCTGTGCATCATCAGGCGCCCAGTGGACCCCAAGTGTGTGCTGCGGTGGGGCCCCAAGTGTGCGCTGCGGCCGGACCCCAAGTGTGGGCTGCAGCTGGGCCCCAAGTGAGCACTGCAGTCAGGCCCCAAGTGTGCGCTGCGGTCGGGCCTGCAGCAAACACATCAGCAGAGCCGCCACAGCGGCCAACATATGAAAGCTACAGAAGTGCTGAAGGACCTGTGGTGATGTCATCATTATCACAGGCCTTCACCATTGATCAGCTCTGCCCCCTGATCACATGATAAAGATGTCACCACAGGTCCTTTCAGCTCACACAGCAGCAGCTCCATGTTCACCACAGGAGCACGGCCAGGTAACAAGAAAGTTTTTATTTTATTATTGAAAGGGGCAATATGTTTCCCTGGCAGGATGGCGACACATGGACCATGTGTCTCCATCCTGCCGGGGCAGAATGAAGACTCACAGAGGCAGAATGGAGACTAGGGGGCAGGAATGGAAACATACAGGGGCAAATATGGAGACACAGGGGCAGAATGCGAGACACAGGGGCAGAATGCGAGACATGGGGGCAGAATGCGAGACATGGGGCAGAATGCAAGACGTGGGGCAGAATGCAAGACATGGGGCAGAATGCAAGACAGGAGGGCAGAATGCAAGACAGGAGGGCAGAATACAGACATGGTGCAGAATGTGACAGCAAGACACAGGAGGGGGCAGAATGTGAGACGAGGGCAGAATGCAAGACATGGGGGCAGAATGTGACCGTAAGACACAGGAGGGGGCAGAATGTGTCAGTGAGACACAGGAGGGGGCAGAATGTGTCAGTGAGACACAGGAGGGGGCAGAATGTGACAGTGAGACACAGGAGGGGCACAATGTGAGACACGGGGTCAGAATGTGAGACACAGGGGCAGAAAGGACATGGGGACAGAATGTGAGACATAGGAGCAGAATGTGAGACAAGGGGGCAGAATGTGACAGTAAGACACAGGAGGGGGCAGAATGTGAGACGGGGGCAGAATGCAAGACATGGGGCAGAATGTGACCGTAAGACACAGAAGGGGGCAGAATGTGTCAGTGAGACACAGGAGGGGGCAGAATGTGTCAGTGAGACACAGGAGGGGGCAGAATGTGACAGTGAGACACAGGAGGGTCAGAATGTGAGACACAGGGGCAGAATGTGAGACACAGGGGCAGAAAGGACATGGGGACAGAATTTGAGACATAGGAGCAGAATGTGAGACAAGGGGGCAGAATGTGACAGTAAGACACAGGAGGGGGCAGAATGTGACAGTGAGACACAGGAGGAGGAAGAATGTGAGACACAGGGAGCAGGATGGGAGACACATGGTGCAGGATCATGGGGCAGGGTGGATACGATGTAGACAGATGGGGTAGGATCGGGAAATCATATGGGGCAGAATAGATACTCATGAGGGCAGGATGAGAGAAAATATGGCTGGAGCCAGGAATGAGACACACAGAGGCCAGGATGGGGGATATTATTACCATAGGGGCTAATTAAGGGATATTATTGCTGCAGTGATGTATTTATTTTCTTTTTTTGAGGATACTGCTTTAAATGGGGGGGAGGTTCTGTTACTGTGCAGAGCAACACTATGTCACCTTTTTTTCTTCATCTGGTGTAGTGTAGAAGTTGGGAAAAAATTAAGTGATGTGTTCTGCAAGTGGAGCTCTAGATAACTGTGTTATTTCCTGCAGAGACGAGCACTGGCTGGAAGACGTGATGGCGGTCTCTGCTGAATAAAGATGAAAAGCAAAGATGAAGGGGTTATCATTGCCTGTATGAAAGCAGAGACAGGGAAAGCAGCAGCCATTTTGTGGGGATCTGGATAGTGAGTTCATAACAGCTCACATAATAGTAGCAGAGATAAGGAGAGAAAGCCATAAAACAAAGAACATGTTATACAGAGAGTAAGGGCCCCGTCACACATAGCAACTTACCAGCGATCCCGACAACGATATGAACTTGTCAGGATCGCTGGTGTGTCGTTACATGATCGCTGGTGAGCTGTCAAACAGGCAGCTTCACCAGCGATCAGGACAGCGACATGTGGGTAACAAGCGATGGACGTCACTTAGTTACCCACTGTGTACCTTAGTTAGCAGCGCGCTGGTGCAGGGAGCTGGTAACCAAGGTACACATCGGGTTTCTAAGCGGTGCACGGCACTAAGAAACCCGATGTGCACCTTGGTTACCAGCTCCCTGCACCAGCGCACTGGTAACTAAGGTACACATCGGGTTTCTAAGGGCCGCATGGTGCTTAAAAACCCGATGTTTACCTTGGTTACCAGCTCCCGCTCGCTGATTGCTGGTCTCCCACCTGCCACACGCGATGCGTGCTGGCCAGCGGGAGACCAGCGATCAAAAAAATGTCCTGGCCATTCCAGGACAGTCAGTGATACCCGGCAGAGGGGACGGTCGCTGGTAAGTGTCACGCACAGCGATCTCGCTGGTGAGATCGCTGTTGCGTCACAAAACTTGTGACTCAGCTGTGTGTGATGGGGGCTTTATTGTAGAACAGCAACATTGAAAAAGATTAGGGTAAGCAAAAAACTATAATACATGGATACAATTGAAAGCGAGTGAGAGATAACAGAGCTGGCTGCATTGACTGATCACAGTAATTACAGTGCAGTTGCTGCTGCATCTCAGTTAACAATTATTATTTTTTTTCATTCTTCATGCAGCAACAAGCGAACAACATTGTTGAAAGAGAAAAATCTAACTAAGCATTTGCAACACAAAGTGCGCATGTAACAAACTTTTGGACTTGTTTTTGCCTTTTGCCACTGTTGTTATTTGGGTGTATGCAATGCACCAAGCATTTTGTAATGAGTAGTGTTGAGCATTCCGATACTGCAAATATCGGGTATCGGCCGATATTCGCTGTATCGGAATTCCGATACCGAGTACCGATATTTTTTCAATATCGGATATCGGAATCGGAAGTTCCCATAATGCAAAGAGCCACTGCTGTGGCTCTGATTGGCTGCCGAAATGACGTCATCATGATGCGCGGTCTGTGCGCATTATGATGCGCCGTCAATTCGGGCCTTCCGGGGGGTCTATGCCGACTGCCCGGGGTTCTGTACCGGCCTGCCGGGGGTCTGTGCCGACTGCCCGGGGGTCTGTGCGGACTGCCGGGGGTCCGTACCGGCCTCCCGGTGGTCTGTGCCGACTGCCCGGGGGTCTGTACCGGCCTTCCGGAGGTCTGTGCGGACTGCCGGGGGTCTGTACCGGCCTGCCGGTGGTCTGTACTGGCCTGCCGGGGGGTTGTGCCGACTGTCCGGGGGTCTGTACAGGTTGCGGGGGTCTGTGCAGGCATCATCCGATGGGACTACAAGTCCCATCGGGCGATGCCTGCTACCATGACGGTGATTGACACATTAGCCAATGATGGGACAGTAGTAGCCCCATCATCCGGCCTATGTGTTGAATGTAAAAAAGAAAAAAAAATACATACTACATACATACTACATGCTACATACATACTACATACATACTACATGCTACATACATACTACATACATGCCACATACATGCAACATATATAAATACTGCATATATACCACATGCATGCAACATGCATACTACATATATACCACATATACCGGGGGGCTGTGCCGACTGTACGGGGTCTGTACCGACTGCCCGGGGGTCTGTACCGGCCTACCGGTGGTCTGTACCGACTGTCCGCGGGTCTGTGCAGGCTGCGGTGGTCTGTACCGGCCTGCCGGGGAGCTGTGCCGGCCTACTGGTGGTCTGTACCAACTGTCTGGGGGTCTGAGCGGACTGCCCGGGGTCTGTACCGGCCTGCCGGGGGGCTGTGCTGGCCTGCCGGTGGTCTGTACCGATTGTCCGGGGGTCTGTGCAGGCTGCGGGGGTCTGTACCGGCCTGCTGGGGGGCTGTGCCGGCCTACTGGTGGTCTGTACCAACTGTCTGGGGGTCTGAGCGGACTGCCCGGGGTCTGTACCGGCCTGCCGGGGGGCTGTGCCGGCCTGCCGGTGGTCTGTACCGACTGTCCGGGGGTCTGTACCGACTGCCGGGGGTCTGTACCGGCCTGCCGGGGGGCTGTGCCGACTGTCTGGGGTGGGGGTCTGTGCCGACTGCCCGGGGGTCTGTGTGGACTGCCGGGGGTCTGTACCGGCCTGCCGGGTGCTGTGCTGGCCTGCTGGGGGGCTGTGCCGACTGTCCGGGGGTCTGTGCAGGCTGCGTGGGTCTGTGCAGGCATCACATAATCAGTTTTATCTTGAATCACTATCCCTCCACCTTTATCTGCAGGTTTAATAACTAAATTCGTGTTTTTCTCCAATCTTTCCAATGCCACACGTTCTATTGAGGACAAATTCCGTTTAACTGGTATATTTTGTGTAGGTAGTGTATTAAGACGATCCAATAGAAGATCAGAGAATGTTTCTACATGATGTCCTCTACTTTCTAGTGGGTAAAATGAGGATTTCCTTCTGACATCAAGGTGAAAGGAAGAGACTACTGTGGTGTTAGAAGTGTCAGGGTTAGAATGAACTTTTTTAAGTTCAAAATGTCTCAGTAGGGTAAGTTTCCTAATGAATTTTTGAGCATCAAGAAATAATTCAAAACCACTGCTTTTATTGGTGGGGCAGAAGGAGAGTCCCTTACTTAATAACCCTTCCTCATCCAGGGACAGGGGGTAAGATGATAAATTAAAAACATTAGATTTTATGGATTGTCGCTTTTCCCTTTTTTTTTTCTTTGCTCCTTGGCCTCTGGCTCTTCTATAGGATTTTTTCTTTTTAGTGTGACCTTCTGAAAAAAAGAAGGGATATCTCTTTTTGCTTGGGAAATGGGATTGCATGCAGCTGGTAAAAAGGACACTGCTGCTGATGAACCAGCAGCTGAGTTGTCAATAATGACCTGGTCATTAATGATCAACCTCTTTTCAGTAGAAACAGCAGGGAGTTTGTCTATACAGGAGGTAGTAGGGTTGTCAATATTAAAAACAATGAGATCAGTGGTGACCGGAGGATCAAAATCAAAGACCTCAGTAGTGTCTAATTTTGCAGGGGTGAGCGGGGGGTCAAAGAAAGGTAGGGGGAAGGAGGAAGACCTCCTTCTATCAATAATTAGTGCTGCCATGTCATTGGCAGAATTAGGAGTGACATTAACAGTGGGTATAGAAGTAGGGCTTTCCCCACTTGACTTGAAGGAATTGATGTTGGAGTCCATCAATTCAGAAAGGGTACGTGTGGGCATAGTAATGGTGGAAGGAGTAGGTGTGATAGATACAGCTGGCCCAGGGGAATCCCTCGGTTTGCTTCTAGGTTGCTGGTTTTTCCCTCTATTGCTATTAATAAAGACTCTCCCTGGATTGGTATTCATGGAGGATTGAGTCTGAGTGTTGGGAAAAAAAAGGGGGGGTTTTTTGGTGTGAAAAATTTTTTTTAGGTGAGAAGAATTATTAGGAACTACAGAGCTTTCTTCTAGAATGGATGAGTCAGGGGTAGGGGAGAAAGGGGACTCTCTGTCCCTGCTCAATTTCTTTGACTTTTTTACAATTGTATCATGCTCCAAATTAAGAGCTGCAATAGAAATACTAGAATTGATTTTTCTAAACAAAGGGTGATCAGAGAAATTGGACAACATTGCATTAGTTTCCAGTACCTTTTCTGCTGCAGTCTGAGCAAGAGTAGTCCTTTTCTTATGTAGGCAATGTAAAAGCCTCTGCATACAATCATACTGAATATCCTCCCATTCATCTGAGAATGCAAGATCTTGCGGAAAAGGTGTCTGTAAAGAAATCCTGAGTCCTTTAGGACAGATGTGTTCATCCATATATATAGATAGAAATCTAGCGTGTAGGCTGTTGGAGATTTCTTCTTTGATGGAATCTTCTAAGGTGTGAAAAAGGGTCCTCATGGTCCTGGTGTCGTCCTCCGAAAAGGCTACTTGTGGGGTCTCCTCCTGGTTAACAGGGTGGATTTTGCCAACCACCTGTAATATGAGGCGTTCTCTGGAGAGAAGGCGATGATTGAAATAGTCCATAACGGATCCTGGACAGTGGAGCAGCTCCTGAGAAAATCACCGACCGCTGAGCCCCCGCCAAGGGACACGAGTGAACTGTGAATTGAAAGGAAAAATACAGGGCGCATCCACTGTGTGAAATCCGTATCAAAAAACACATTAACAGAGAAAAAAAGGAAGGTGCTCACCTATTGGGGCTGTGAAGAAGTCACAACACCCATAAACGCATGAGAAGCAGCAGCAAGTCTGCACAGGGTCCTAGGACAAATTTGCAAAAAACGGCGTGAAAGTGCAATGAGGACTGCGCTTGCTTCTGGTGGAGTACAAAGTTCTTTATTCGGCCAACGCGTTTCCTGAGCCTACTGGCTCACTTCATCAGGGCAGATTACATTGAAAGATAGTGAGACATTCTTATAGAGGAAAAAAAAAATAAAAAATTTGGCGCCAAAACAAGGTTAAATGACATCAACAAAGGTAAAAGGAAAGAGAAAAAAAAAAACTCAAAAACAATGAAATTTTATTACAAACATAAAAACACTACAATAAAAGTGTATTAAAATGAGAAAAAATATATAAAATTATGCAAAAATAAAAATAGAACAGAGTGCCATGGATCACGGGGTAAAAAGTGGCTAAGGCTGGTTTCACACTTGCGGTTTTTTTCCGTGGTATTTTAGCGCTAAATAGCGCATGCGTTTTTTTTCCTATACTTTGCATGGGATGCGCTTATGTGCGCATACACATGCGTTTGTACGCGTTTTACCGCGCATGCATTTTTTTGCGGTATGCGCTCGGGCGCACAAAATGCAACCTGTTGCATTTTTTGGTGCGTCCGACTTGCCTCAAAAAAACGCATGCGCGCGCAATGCGTTTTTTTACAGCAAGACACCCATTATAGTCTATGGGTGCGCATATGTGCGCATTGGCATGCTTATGTATGCGTTTATTTGCACATGCATTTTTTTTGTTAACCATGGAATTTAGGGGTTTGGGTTAGAGTTAGGGTTAGTTAAGGGGGTTTAGGGTTAGGGTTAGGGTCAGGGTCAGGGTTAGGGTTAGGTTTAGGGTCAGGGTTAGGGTTAGTTAGGGTTTAGGGTTTGGGTTAGGGTTAAGTATGGTTTGGTTAAGGGTTAGGGTCAGGGTTAGGGTTAGGGTCAGGGTTAGGGTTAGGGTTAGGTTTAGGGTCAGGGTTAGGGTTAGTTAGGGTTTAGGGTTTGGGTTAGGGTTAAGTATGGTTTGGTTAAGGGTTAGGGTCAGGGTTAGGGTTAGGGTTAGGGTCAGGGTTAGGGTTAGTAAAGTCATGGTTTGGGTTAGTGTGAGGGGCCACCTGATGTTGGAAAAAAACGCAAACGCGGTAAAAACGCACTAAAAACGCATACAAACGCATAAAAACGCTGCGTTTTTTTCATGCATGCTCATAAAAATGCTTGAAAAAAACGCAGCAGTTGTATGCTTTTGTATGCGTTTTTTCAATGCGTTTTTTTGCGGGAAAACGCGCTGCAAAAAAAAGCAAGTGTGAAACCAGCCTAAGGTTAATAAAAAAAAAAAAAAAAAAAAGGGGAGGGGTGAGACCTCAAGGAGTATTAGAACCTGGCTCATGAAGTGCAAATGTATGCTATAAAGTGCAAGTACCAGGTATTAGTCCACTAAACCATTAGGTTTAGCTGAAGAGTTTTAAGAAAATTTTTTTTTTTAGAAATTATTTGTTTTATAGAAATCGAAATTCAGCAAAATAACTTGAAGTGGATTTAGAACCTGACTAATAAATTGCAGATTGAAAAGTACGAGGTATCAGTCCACTGAACCATTTAGAATAAACAAAAATGGTTTGAAGAATATTAAAGGAATTGTTTGTCAATTTATTATATAGGAATAAAAAAAAAAAAAAAAAAAACCTGGCTAATAGGTGCAATTACAAGGTGTTAGTCTACTCGACTATAAGGCTGTAATGATGTTTTTTGTATGTATTAGTACATTATACCATTAGACTTAAATGATGGTTTTTTTTTTGTAAAAAAAAAAAAAAAAAAGAGGGGCATAAAATTGGGTAAAATGTAATAAAAATGTATGAAAATCACAATAAGGAAAAAATCAAATAAAAGCATCATTGATAATATTGAGGCCATAGGAGCCAATTGTCTTCAATTTATAAATCCAATAGACCTCTTTTCTGTTTAATGCTTGGGTTCTATTGGAAACGTGTTCAGGGATATGTTCTATAGGAAAAATGATGGCTTTAGAGAAATCTCTTTGGTGACATGAATCAAAGTGGCGTGACAGACCATGTTGTTGATATCCAATTTTAGTGTTGTGTCTATGTGAGTTCATTCTAGGATTCTACACAATTGATCAACCTAACTAACAATATACCTTGGAAAGATTCATATGTTTTTATTTTATTTGATGTATCTGCTTTGTATTCTAATATTGATCACCAACTGGGTTTGAGCTGTTTTAAAAAATTTCTACTTACTGACAGTCGATTGTCTGATCCTCAAAAGGATTTTATTTTTAATGGGATGGATTTTATTTTACATAATAACTTTTTTACTTTTCTGGGGGATTTTTATCATCAGATCAGAGGCACCACTATGGGATCACGGGTCGCGCCAACTTATGCTAATCTTTTTATGGGGGTCTTTGAGAATACTTTTATTACCATTGATTCATTTTTAGAGGGCGTGGTTTTATATAAAAGATACATTGATGATTTATTCTTAATCTTTGATACCAGTTTTATTCCAGTTGATGTCTTTACTTCTTCCATACAGAACAACACATGGGGTTTGGAGTTCACCCCCCACATTAGTAATACCCAGATGGACTTCCTTGATATCACCTTCTATATAAAAAACTCGAAAATCTATACCAAAACTTTTTTTAAGAAGGTAGACTCCAATAGTTATGTCCATTTTAAGAGCAGCCATTATTCTAAATGGCTTTTTAACATTCCTCATAATCAATTTCAGAGAATCCGAAAGAACTGTACAGAAGATGAGGATTTTTATAATCAGGCTGAGGTCCTCAAGGGAAGATTCCTGGCTCAAAAATACCCCTCCCAATTGGTTCATTCTACTTTTAATAATGTTTCAAAAAATTTTAACCAGCAAATTCTTTTAAGTGGGAGATCTAAAGAAAAAGATACACATGCTAACTATCAAGCTAATTTTATCACTACTTACAACTCCCAACATAAAGAGATTAAAAATATACTAGGGGACCTATGGTACATTATCCAAAAAGATCCTGTACTTAATAAAGTTCTTCCTGACAAACCTGCGGTTACATTTAGGTAGGCCAGATCACTAAAAAATCATCTGGCCCCTAGCAGATTGAGCCAATACACTCCCGACAATCCTACCGGCTTGACACCAGGCATTTTTAGATGCCAGAGGTCCAGGTGTAGCCTTTGCAGTAATATTGCCCATAATACTTTCATCTTTTCACATCCATTCACTTCAGAAAAATTCACCATCACTAATCACTAGTGTTGAGCATTCCGATACCGCAAGTATCGGGTATCGGCCGATATCAGCGGTATCGGAATTCCGATACTTAATTCCGATACTTTTTTCATATCGGATTCCGGGATCGGAATCGGAATAGGAAGTTCCCATCATGCTATGAGCCTGCTTGCTTTGATTAAGCCAATGGGAATCCTCCGAAGTGTGGGCACATCCTGTTAGGCATGTAGGCATGTTAACTATTGGCATGGCTGTGATTGGCTGCCGAAATGATGTCATGATGCACTATAAAAGCCACCGCAGCCGCCATTTCTGGTCACTCTGCTGTGAATTCAGTTAGGGACAGGCTGCTGTAGAAGACTGTGAGGGACAGTTAGAAATAGCGATTCTAAAAACAATATTGTGCTTTATCCAGGCTACATAAACCACCACTGTAGCTTGCTTTTCCCTAGCAGCGCTGTTTTCACAGCTGTCTGCAAGGGCTGTGTGAGTGCAGCTCACGCTGTGGAGTGGGTCCTGCAGCCACGTCAGGCTGTAGGCCACCCAGTGTGATCACTGATGCCTCATACATCTTTTATTTTTTGAGCTGCATTTTTTAAATAATTTCAATCTAGTGTGCTTCCATCCGTATCCATATACGTTGGTTGCAAACACTAGTAGTAGACAGCGGAGCCTTTCTGCAGCCTTTCAGTGCTAGTGTCCACTTTGCTGCACTGTTCACGGCTGTCTGAGAGGTCTCTGACTGTGTGTGAGTGCAGCTCATGCTGAGTAGTGTGTCCTGCAGCTACGTCTGGCTGTAGGACGCTCAGCGTGCGTCACTGCCTCACACATATTTTTATTTGAGTGCAGCTCATTTTTTCTTCTATTAGTGTGCATCCATCCGTCTCCATCTACGGTGGTTGCAAACACTATATAGGAGTACACAGCGGAGCCTTTCTGCAGCCTGTCAGTGCCAGTGCCCACTTAGCTGCACTGTTGACGGCTGTCTGAGAGGTCTCTGACTGTGTGTGAGTGCAGCTCACGCTGAGTAGAGTGTCCTGCAGCTACGTCTGGTTGTAGGACGCTCAACGTGCGTCACTGCCTCACACATATTTGTCTCTGAGTGCAGCTCATTTTTTCTTCTCCTATTAGTGTGCATCCATCCGTATCCATCAACATTGGTTGGTTGCAAACACTATATAGGAGTAGATAGAGGAGCCTTTTTTTCTGGCTTGTGCCCTGCCGGCGCAGCCAGATTAGTATTACCCAATTTTTTTGGAGCCTCATCTTTTGCATTGTAGGTTACCTGCCTGCATTGTAATAGCTCCAAAAAGTTGGTGATACTATCAGTTTCAATTCTTTGTTCTCATACTTTGAGTTTGTTTCAAACAAAGAAACCACATAAAAAGTTCACCAAACACTACATTTTGAACTTGTGTAGGCCACATCAGCTCCTATTAAAGTCTAGTCCACACACACACACTTCATAAAATTAGTGTTTCTTGTACCTGTAACCAGCTGTTCAGGAATAAGCACACTAAGGCCCCCCTTTGTCCTTTTTTGCCTATCTTAAGCAGTCTTGCAAGATGAAGAAGGCAGGGAGTAAGGCGCGGGGGCGTGGGCGTGGGCGTGGAGTTTCAGCAGGGAGAGGACGTGGGGATTCTGCAGGGAGAGGACGTGGGGATTCTACAGGTAGAGGACGTGGGGATTCTGGGCCTGCTGCGGGCACCAGTGGATCAGCATCCCCCAGTTTTAGCAGGCAACAGTCCTTTATGCGCAGCTTTGTAGGACCTCAACGTACCCCACTGCTGCGGGAGGAACAAATTGAAGCCGTTGTCGGATGGATGGCAGCTAACGCATCGACTTCAATTACTTCCGCATCCTCTCAGGGTCAGAGCACCGAAGAGCAACCATCTGTCTCTTCACCACCTGCCAAAGTGCCCAGGCAGTCAGAGAGACATGGACAGGAGCCATCACAATCTCTACTTCTGTTCTCGGAATCTGTTGGCTTGGAAAGAGGGGGCCAGCCAAGCAGCATTCCTGAATGTGAAGAAGAGGGAGTATGCAGTGATGCGCAACTTCTTTGTCCCTCTGAATCTGAAGAGGCGAGTGGGCCAGTGCCTATGGTCAGCACACCTCAGTACGCATCAGATGATGACGAGACTCAGTTGCCACTTTCTGGTGCGTACGGTGCTGGCGAGACAACCCCGGAGAAGCAGCTGTTTGAAGAGGGGAGGGAAGATGATGAGGTCCTTGACCCATCATGGCGTGAGCAACAGGAAGGTGGTGGGAGCAGCTCGGAGGAAGAGATTCCCCTACCGGCCAAAACAGGAGGCAGAGGGAGGGGGAAGACTTGGTTGCCTGTACCCTCCACTTCGGCACCCGTTAGGAGCATTCCTCCTTCCAAAGGCAAACCGGGCGCTCACAAGAGTTGCAGTGCGTGGTCCTTTTTTGACACAGTTGCAGATGACATTTGCTTTGTCAAATGCAAGCTGTGTCATCAGAGAGTCAAAAGAGGGAGAAATGTCAGCAACCTCAATACCACAAATATGTGGAAACATGTGCGCACCAAGCACGAGTTGGAGTTGCATAGACACCCTCAAGACGTAGGCCAACGTACAGCACCACCTACCACCTCTTCAGTTCGTGTTGGGCCCTCTTCCTCCAGCTCACACACTGCTGGTTCGGCTTCCTCACAGGATCGCCAAGGAAGAACCTCTGCCACTGTTGTCCGGAGACCCTGTCAGATTCCACCCATAACAGCACGTTCCCATCCATCACAGCCATCGGTAGCACAGGCATGGGATAAAAGGCGCCCTTACTCGGCAAACCATCCCCGAGCACAGTCTCTGAATGCTGGCATTGCCAAACTTCTGGCAGTTGAAATGCTGTCATTCAGGCTGGTGGACACTGACACCTTCCGGGACTTAATGGCATTGGCAGTCCCCCAATACAACGTGCCCAGCCGCTTTTATTTCAGCAGGCGAGCCGTCCCTGCCCTGCAGAAACATGTTGAGGGCAAAATAAAACATGCGCTACTAAACGCCGTTAGTAGCAAGGTCCACCTGACCACCGATGCGTGGACCAGTAACCATGGACAGGGACGATACCTTTCCCTCACTGCCCACTGGGTCAATGTTGTGGAGCCGGGTACGGATCTGGAGAGTGGCGCTGTACGTGTTCTTCCAACGCCACGGATTGCAGGACTCCAGTCTGTACACATAGACTCCTCCTCCTACTCAAGTTCCTCAGAAACAGCAGAGCAGGAGCCTGTTACGACCGATATGAGCACAGCCGTGGCCAAACGTCAACAGGCTGTACTCAAATTAATTTCTTTGGGGAATCGAAGCCACACAGCGCAGGAGCTCTGGAATGCTATCAAGCTGGAGAGCGATGTGTGGTTTGGGCCAGCGAATCTCCAGCCGGGCTTGGTAGTGTGTGACAATGGCCGAAATCTGGTGGCAGCTCTTGGCCTAGGCAACCTCACACACATCCCATGTCTGGCACATGTTCTTAACTTGGTCGTGCAGAGCTTTCTGAGGGACTATCCGGATCTTGATGCACTGTTGCACAAGGTCCGCATAGAGTGCGCTCACTTGCGACGTTCCAGCATGGCAAGATCGCGCCTCGCTGCTCTGCAGCGACGATTTGGCCTTCCAGAACATCGCATCATATGTGACCTACCCACCCGGTGG
Source organism: Dendrobates tinctorius (assembly GCF_039654945.1). NCBI lineage: Eukaryota > Metazoa > Chordata > Amphibia > Anura > Dendrobatidae > Dendrobates > Dendrobates tinctorius. Next base: position 8,026,911 of record NW_027361913.1, on the reverse strand, counting down.
AATTCAACGTTACATATGTTGGAGCGGTTGTGTGAGCAGCAGGCAGCAGTCATGGAGTACCAGCTGCATCAGGCGCAAACAAGTCGCACTGTGCGCCGTTCACACTTCAGCACCATTGAGTGGGCCTCTATGAAGGACATCTGCCTCGTTTTGCGTGCCTTCGATGAATCCACGCGGATGGCGAGTGCAGATGATGCACTAGTCAGCATGACTGTCCCCCTTATCTGCCTGCTTCAACAAACACTGCAAGCACTAAGGGATGAGGTTTCAGAAGAGGTGGAGGATGAGGAGTCCCAAATGCCATCTGCTTCTGGACAGTCTGCGCTACGTGTTTCCTCACAAAGGCCTAGGCAGGGGACACTTTGTGAGGAGGATGAGGAGGAGTCGATGGAGGAGGAAGACATCTCTCCAGAGGAGGGAGGTACACAAACCTCTACTCAGTATGTACAGCGAGGGTGGGGTGATGCAGAGCAGGTCGAGGTCACGCCTCAAACAGGGGACAGCGGTTCTTTGGCAGTTGGGAGTCTGCAGCACATGGTTGATTTCATGCTGCAGTGCCTGAGAAACGACCGCCGCATCGCCCACATTCTCGTCTCGGCTGATTATTGGGTGTACACCCTCCTAGATCCTCGCTACCGGGACAGCGTACAAAGGCTCATACCAACGTTGAACCGGGAGCGTAAAATGCGGGAGTACGAAGAGTCACTGGTGCAGTCCATAATGTTTTCCATTCCACCCGACAGCATTGTTGCAAGTGCTTTACAAAGCAGCTCTGTGCGTCGAGGCAGTGGAGGAAACTCTGCACAAAGAGGGAGCAGAGGCAGTGCCGCAGCACAAGGCAAGACCACTATGGCCCAAATGTGGCAAAGTTTTGTGTGTCCACCACAATTGTCTACACCATCAGCGACGCCTCGAGTCAGCAGGAGGCAACGCTTCCGTCAGATGGTGTCAGACTACATGTCTTGCCCTGTCGCTGTACTCCCAGATGGCTCTTCCCCCTTCAAGTTTTGGGTCTCTAAGCTGGATACATGGCCAGAGCTTAGCCAGTATGCATTGGAGGTGCTGGCTTGCCCTGCTGCCAGTGTATTATCGGAACGTGTCTTTAGTGCCGCAGGTGGTGTACTAACAGACCGTCGCACGCGACTATCTTCCGATAATGTTGACCGGCTGACTTTTCTGAAAATGAACAAGGCCTGGATCTCCAAAGACTTTGCCATTCCTCTTACAGACTAAATTAGTGGTTGGCAACTGTATCCAGGTCTGCTGGTGTGTTCATTTTTCTACCACCTGAACTATAATCCCTGTGCTTCAACACAGCCAGTTGTCGCTCAGATGTGTCGTCTGCACAGAGAAACACACTAGCTCCTGTGTTACTGGGGTTCAGTAATGCCAGCTGATCCCCTGCTGTGTGGACGGCAGAGTCACCAGCTCCATCAACATTCAAACCACTACTGATTTTTAACCGTGCCCAACTTAGGTCTCTGGCTCCACTGTCTCTACTATTTCCCCTGACCTCCAACCCCGCCATCTACATCTCTGAAGTGGCGTCAGCACAATCTACACTTGTTCCTGTGTTCCTGTGGCTCAGTCCCATCAGTTTATCCCCTGATGTGTGTCCGGCAAGGTCTCCTGCTCTGTCCACATTCCCATAACCAGTAGTGGGAATGAGGACAGAGCTGGCGAACTTGCCGGACAAACATCAGGGGATCAACTGATGGGACTGAGCACCAGTAACACAGGAACAAGTGTAGATTGTGCTGACGCCACTTCAGAGATGTAGCTGGCGGGGTTGGAGGCCAGGGTAAATAGTAGAGACAGTGGAGCCAGAGGCCTAAGTGGAGCATGGTTAGAATCAGTAGTAGTCCACAACCTCCATAAAAACCGCTGCCCATTGGCCTCTGCATGCGGCATGCGTAATCCTGGGCACCAACAGCGTCAGTTGGTGTTCAGAAGTGTCGTCTCCACAGAGCCAAACACATTCGTTCAAGTGTTAGTGGGGTTCAGCACTGCCAGCTGTTCCCCTGCTGTGGAGATGGCAAGTCTCCTGCTGCCTTCACCTGCCCAAATCCAGTAGGCCCCAGCCTGCTCCTCGCCTAATCCTGGGCTCCAACAGCGTCAGTTGGTGTTCAGAAGTGTCGTCTCCACAGAGCCAAACACATTCGTTCAAGTGTTAGTGGGGTTCAGCACTGCCAGCTGTTCCCCTGCTGTGGAGATGGCAAGTCTCCTGCTGCATTCACCTGCCAAAATCCAGTAGGCCCCAGCCTGCTCCTCGCCTAATCCTGGGCTCCAACAGCGTCAGTTGGTGTTCAGAAGTGTCGTCTCCACAGAACCAAACACATTCGTTCAAGTGTTAGTGGGGTTCAGCACTGCCAGCTGTTCCCCTGCTGTGGAGATGGCAAGTCTCCTGCTGCCTTCACCTGCCAAAATCCAGTAGGCCCCAGCCTGCTCCTCGCCTAATCCTGGGCTCCAACAGCGTCAGTTGGTGTTCAGAAGTGTCGTCTCCACAGAGCCAAACACATTCGTTCAAGTGTTAGTGGGGTTCAGCACTGCCAGCTGTTCCCCTGCTGTGGAGATGGCAAGTCTCCTGCTGCCTTCACCTGCCAAAATCCAGTAGGCCCCAGCCTGCTCCTCGCCTAATCCTGGGCTCCAACAGCGTCAGTTGGTGTTCAGAAGTGTCGTCTCCACAGAGCCAAACACATTCGTTCAAGTGTTAGTGGGGTTCAGCACTGCCAGCTGTTCCCCTGCTGTGGAGATGGCAAGTCTCCTGCTGCCTTCACCTGCCAAAATCCAGTAGGCCCCAGCCTGCTCCTCGCCTAATCCTGGGCTCCAACAGCGTCAGTTGGTGTTCAGAAGTGTCGTCTCCACAGAGCCAAACACATTCGTTCAAGTGTTAGTGGGGTTCAGCACTGCCAGCTGTTCCCCTGCTGTGGAGATGGCAAGTCTCCTGCTGCCTTCACCTGCCAAAATCCAGTAGGCCCCAGCCTGCTCCTCGCCTAATCCTGGGCTCCAACAGCGTCAGTTGGTGTTCAGAAGTGTCGTCTCCACAGAGCCAAACACATTCGTTCAAGTGTTAGTGGGGTTCAGCACTGCCAGCTGTTCCCCTGCTGTGGAGATGGCAAGTCTCCTGCTGCCTTCACCTGCCAAAATCCAGTAGGCCCCAGCCTGCTCCTCGCCTAATCCTGGGCTCCAACAGCATCAGTTGGTGTTCAGAAGTGTCGTCTCCACAGAGCCAAACACGTTCGTTCAAGTGTTAGTGGGGTTCAGCACTGCCAGCTGTTCCCCTGCTGTGGAGATGGCAAGTCTCCTGCTGCATTCACCTGCCAAAATCCAGTAGGCCCCAGCCTGCTCCTCGCCTAATCCTGGGCTCCAACAGCGTCAGTTGGTGTTCAGAAGTGTCGTCTCCACAGAACCAAACACATTCGTTCAAGTGTTAGTGGGGTTCAGCACTGCCAGCTGTTCCCCTGCTGTGGAGATGGCAAGTCTCCTGCTGCCTTCACCTGCCAAAATCCAGTAGGCCCCAGCCTGCTCCTCGCCTAATCCTGGGCTCCAACAGCGTCAGTTGGTGTTCAGAAGTGTCGTCTCCACAGAGCCAAACACATTCGTTCAAGTGTTAGTGGGGTTCAGCACTGCCAGCTGTTCCCCTGCTGTGGAGATGGCAGTCTCTCCTGCTGTCTCCGCATTACAAAGACAGTAGGCCTCTGCCTACACCCTCCTATTTCCTGGGCTTCAACACAGCCAGTTGTAGTTCGGAAGTGCCGTCCACACGGAAAGAGATACTTGCTCCCGTGTCTCAGTGGGGTTCAGTAACGTCAGCTGATCCCCTGCTGTGTGGATGGCAGTCTCTCCTGCTGTAAACTCATTCAAAATACAGTAGGCCTCTGCCTACACCCTCCTATTTCCTGGGCTTCAACACAGCCAGTTGTAGTTCGGAAGTGCCGTCCACACGGAAAGAGATACTTGCTCCCGTGTCTCAGTGGGGTTCAGTAACGTCAGCTGATCCCCTGCTGTGTGGATGGCAGTCTCTCCTGCTGTCACCTCATTCAAAATTCAGTAGGCCTCTGCCTACACCCTCCTATTTCCTGGGCTTCAACACAGCCAGTTGTAGTTCGGAAGTGCCGTCCACACGGAAAGAGATACTTGCTCCCGTGTCTCAGTGGGGTTCAGTAACGTCAGCTGATCCCCTGCTGTGTGGATGGCAGTCTCTCCTGCTGTCACCTCATTCAAAATTCAGTAGGCCTCTGCCTACACCCTCCTATTTCCTGGGCTTCAACACAGCCAGTTGTAGTTCGGAAGTGCCGTCCACACGGAAAGAGATACTTGCTCCCGTGTCTCAGTGGGGTTCAGTAACGTCAGCTGATCCCCTGCTGTGTGGATGGCAGTCTCTCCTGCTGTAAACTCATTCAAAATACAGTAGGCCTCTGCCTACACCCTCCTATTTCCTGGGCTTCAACACAGCCAGTTGTAGTTCGGAAGTGCCGTCCACACGGAAAGAGACACTTGCTCCCGTGTCTCAGTGGGGTTCAGTAACGTCAGCTGATCCCCTGCTGTGTGGATGGCAGTCTCTCCTGCTGTAAACTCATTCAAAATACAGTAGGCCTCTGCCTACACCCTCCTATTTCCTGGGCTTCAACACAGCCAGTTGTAGTTCGGAAGTGCCGTCCACACGGAAAGAGATACTTGCTCCCGTGTCTCAGTGGGGTTCAGTAACGTCAGCTGATCCCCTGCTGTGTGGATGGCAGTCTCTCCTGCTGTCACCTCATTCAAAATTCAGTAGGCCTCTGCCTACACCCTCCTATTTCCTGGGCTTCAACACAGCCAGTTGTAGTTCGGAAGTGCCGTCCACACGGAAAGAGATACTTGCTCCCGTGTCTCAGTGGGGTTCAGTAACGTCAGCTGATCCCCTGCTGTGTGGATGGCAGTCTCTCCTGCTGTAAACTCATTCAAAATACAGTAGGCCTCTGCCTACACCCTCCTATTTCCTGGGCTTCAACACAGCCAGTTGTAGTTCGGAAGTGCCGTCCACACGGAAAGAGACACTTGCTCCCGTGTCTCAGTGGGGTTCAGTAACGTCAGCTGATCCCCTGCTGTGTGGATGGCAGTCTCTCCTGCTGTCACCTCATTCAAAATTCAGTAGGCCTCTGCCTACACCCTCCTATTTCCTGGGCTTCAACACAGCCAGTTGTAGTTCGGAAGTGCCGTCCACACGGAAAGAGATACTTGCTCCCGTGTCTCAGTGGGGTTCAGTAACGTCAGCTGATCCCCTGCTGTGTGGATGGCAGTCTCTCCTGCTGTAAACTCATTCAAAATACAGTAGGCCTCTGCCTACACCCTCCTATTTCCTGGGCTTCAACACAGCCAGTTGTAGTTCGGAAGTGCCGTCCACACGGAAAGAGACACTTGCTCCCGTGTCTCAGTGGGGTTCAGTAACGTCAGCTGATCCCCTGCTGTGTGGATGGCAGTCTCTCCTGCTGTAAACTCATTCAAAATACAGTAGGCCTCTGCCTACACCCTCCTATTTCCTGGGCTTCAACACAGCCAGTTGTAGTTCGGAAGTGCCGTCCACACGGAAAGAGATACTTGCTCCCGTGTCTCAGTGGGGTTCAGTAACGTCAGCTGATCCCCTGCTGTGTGGATGGCAGTCTCTCCTGCTGTAAACTCATTCAAAATACAGTAGGCCTCTGCCTACACCCTCCTATTTCCTGGGCTTCAACACAGCCAGTTGTAGTTCGGAAGTGCCGTCCACACGGAAAGAGACACTTGCTCCCGTGTCTCAGTGGGGTTCAGTAACGTCAGCTGATCCCCTGCTGTGTGGATGGCAGTCTCTCCTGCTGTAAACTCATTCAAAATACAGTAGGCCTCTGCCTACACCCTCCTATTTCCTGGGCTTCAACACAGCCAGTTGTAGTTCGGAAGTGCCGTCCACACGGAAAGAGATACTTGCTCCCGTGTCTCAGTGGGGTTCAGTAACGTCAGCTGATCCCCTGCTGTGTGGATGGCAGTCTCTCCTGCTGTCACCTCATTCAAAATTCAGTAGGCCTCTGCCTACACCCTCCTATTTCCTGGGCTTCAACACAGCCAGTTGTAGTTCGGAAGTGCCGTCCACACGGAAAGAGATACTTGCTCCCGTGTCTCAGTGGGGTTCAGTAACGTCAGCTGATCCCCTGCTGTGTGGATGGCAGTCTCTCCTGCTGTAAACTCATTCAAAATACAGTAGGCCTCTGCCTACACCCTCCTATTTCCTGGGCTTCAACACAGCCAGTTGTAGTTCGGAAGTGCCGTCCACACGGAAAGAGACACTTGCTCCCGTGTCTCAGTGGGGTTCAGTAACGTCAGCTGATCCCCTGCTGTGTGGATGGCAGTCTCTCCTGCTGTCACCTCATTCAAAATTCAGTAGGCCTCTGCCTACACCCTCCTATTTCCTGGGCTTCAACACAGCCAGTTGTAGTTCGGAAGTGCCGTCCACACGGAAAGAGATACTTGCTCCCGTGTCTCAGTGGGGTTCAGTAACGTCAGCTGATCCCCTGCTGTGTGGATGGCAGTCTCTCCTGCTGTAAACTCATTCAAAATACAGTAGGCCTCTGCCTACACCCTCCTATTTCCTGGGCTTCAACACAGCCAGTTGTAGTTCGGAAGTGCCGTCCACACGGAAAGAGATACTTGCTCCCGTGTCTCAGTGGGGTTCAGTAACGTCAGCTGATCCCCTGCTTTGTGGATGGCAGTCTCTCCTGCTGTAAACTCATTCAAAATACAGTAGGCCTCTGCCTACACCCTCCTATTTCCTGGGCTTCAACACAGCCAGTTGTAGTTCGGAAGTGCCGTCCACACGGAAAGAGATACTTGCTCCCGTGTCTCAGTGGGGTTCAGTAATGTCAGCTGATCCCCTGCTGTGTGGATGGCAAAGTCTCCTGCTGCCTACACAGTCGTACCACTACTGATTTTTAACCGTGCTCCAATTAGGCCTGTGGCTCCACTGTCTCTCGTATTTCCCCTGTCCTCCAACCCTGCCAGTTACAGCTCCGAAGTGGCGTCTGCACAATCCACACTTGTTCCTGTGTTACAGGTGTTCAGTCCGATCAGTTAATCCCCTGATGTGTGTCCGGCAATGTCGCCTGCTCTGTCCACATTCCCATTATCGGAATGTGGACAGAGCAGGCGACATTGCCGGACACACATCAGGGGATTAACTGACCGGACTGAACACCTGTAACACAGGAACAAGTGTGGATTGTGCAGACGCCACTTCGGAGCTGTAACTGGCGGGGTTGGAGGACAGGGGAAATACGAAAATCAGTGAATCCACAGGCCTAAGTGGAGCTTGGTTCAAATTAGTAGTCTACAACCGATCTTAAAATTTCTTCAATGCAGCCTAAGCCTGCTCCGTGCTTGTCCCTGGGCTTCAACACAGCCAGTTGTTGCTCGGAAGTGCCGTCTTCACAGAGTAAAACACTAGCTCCTGTGTTTGTGGGGTTCAGTAACGTCAGCTGTTCCCCTGCTGTTTTGATGGCAATCTGTCCTGCTGCCTCCCAATTGACAGCACATCAGGCCTCAGCCTGCTAAGTGCTTGTCCTGGGCTCCAACATCGCCAGTTGCTGCTCATAACTGACTTTGGCACGGGTACTCCCTCCTGCCCAGCTTGGTTCCAGCCCTGCCTGCTGTTTCCGGGAAGTGTCAATGTCAGTTTGCCACCCCAAGTTGCCATGTCGTGTTGCGGTTGGGTTAGCCGAGGCTAGGGTGCCAGCAGTTTAGGTGCTTCCTATGTGGACTGCGGGTTCTGGTAAGAAAGGTTTGTTCCATAGTGCCAGTAGGACAAGCACCCCCTGTAGGACTGTGTGATTCGGTAACTGCGGCCAGCTTGCGGCATGCCAACTTTGCTTTTCAGGGGTAACTTCTGATACCCCTCCGGGTTCCAGCACCGTCAGCTGGTTCTCATCAGAGCCTTTGGCCTAGGTGCCTCCATCTCGGTATCCGAGTTCCAGCAACGTCTGCTGGTCCTTGGTAGTGCTTTGTAGCACAGGTACCTCCTGCTTAGTAACCGGGTTCCAGCACCGTCAGCTGGTCCTCGGTTGTGCCATTGGCTCTTATTCCTTCTGCTGCCCCTCCGGGTGCCAGCACTGTCAGCTGGTCCTCGCTATTTCCATTTGCTCTTGCAGCTTATGCTACCCCTCCGGGTTCCAGCACCGTCAGCTGGTTCTCGTCAGAGCCTTTGGCCTAGGTGCCTCCATCTCGGTATCCGAGTTCCGGCAACGTCTGCTGGTCCTTGGTAGTGCTTTGTAGCACAGGTACCTCCTGCTTAGTAACCGGGTTCCAGCACCGTCAGCTGGTCCTCGGTTGTGCCATTGGCTCTTATTCCTTCTGCTGCCCCTCCGGGTGCCAGCACTGTCAGCTGGTCCTCGCTATTTCCATTTGCTCTTGCAGCTTATGCTACCCCTCCGGGTTCCAGCACCGTCAGCTGGTTCTCGTCAGAGCGTTTGGCCTAGGTGCCTCCATCTCGGTATCCGAGTTCCGGCAACGTCTGCTGGTCCTTGGTAGTGCTTTGTAGCACAGGTACCTCCTGCTTAGTAACCGGGTTCCAGCACCGTCAGCTGGTCCTCGGTAGTGCCATTGGCTCTTGTTCCTTCTGCTGCCCCTCCGGGTGCCAGTACCGTCAGCTGGTTCAAGAGGACAAAGAACAGGAAGACAACCACCAAGATGCAGAACAACAAGAGAGAGAAGACAAAGAAGCATAAAAAAAACAAAGCAGAAGAACATTAAGCATAAGACTAATACTCTGAGCAAATGATATTATCTTATTTATAAGCAGAAGAAGACTAAGCAGTGTATGGGGGTGAGTCCGTTCCTCCTCGTGGTGCCCCTGGAAAAGGCCTGCTTCTGCAGGCCAAACTGAACGCGGACAAATCCTGTTGTAAATCTTTTGTGACAGGCAGAACGGAAGGTGTAAACTTCTAACTTTTCTAGATAACAACTACAGGAATGCCTGACACAAACAAGAATATGATGAAGAAGAATAGGAAGAAGATGAAGAAGCTGAATATGTAGAATAATAATTGTTGAATAAGAAGAATATGAAGAATGTAAGAAAAGGAAGAAGAAGAAGAAGAAGAAGAAGAAGAAGAAGAAGAAGAAGAATGTAAAAAAAGGAAGTAGAAGAAGAAGAAGAAGAATGTAAAAAAAGGAATAAGAAGAAGAATGTAAAAAAAGGAAGTAGAAGAAGAAGAAGAAGAATGTAAAAAAAGGAAGTAGAAGAAGAAGAAGAAGAATGTAAAAAAAGGAAGTAGAAGAAGAAGACATACATGTCTGGCAAAATATAAATGAGGCTAACATAGTCAATATCTTTGTAACTCCTAACATCTTTAAAAAAAAAAGTTTAATTCCTGCTATTCCATTTGATTGGGCTAAACCTCTATGGCTTTAATGTCTCCTCCACCTCCCACAATACATTCTACATTATTCTTAGTTGTTTTTCTTCATGTAGAATTAACCTACAAGGAAAGAAAGGTTTTTTTTTAATTCCGATATTTTGGCCCCATTGACTTGCATTGGTTCCCGGTATCGGAATCGGCGATACCGATACTTTTTTTTAAGATCGGCCGATCCATTCCGATCCGATATTTTCAAGTATCGGCTGGTATCGCTCAACTCTACTAATCACCTGTCCTGTGTGTCTGCCTTTGTGATCTATGTTATCTTGTGTCCATGTCCTAAATTGTATGTTGAGAGAACCACACAACCCCTTCATTGTAGAATGAACTCACATAGACACAACACTAAAATTGGATATCAACAACATGGTCTGTCACGACACTTTGATTCATTTCACCAAAGAGATTTCTCTAAAGCCATCATTTTTCCTATAGAACATATCCCTGAACACGTTTCCAATAGAACCCAAGCATTAAACAGAAAAGAGGTCTATTGGATCTATAAATTGAAGACAATTGGCTCCTATGGCCTCAATATTATCAATGATGCTTTTATTTGATTTTTTCCTTATTGTGATTTTCATACGTTTTTATTACATTTTACCCAATTTTATGCCCCTCTTTTTTTTTTTTTTTTTGATTCCTATATAATAAATTGACAAACAATTCCTTTAATATTCTTCCAACCACTTTTGTTTATTCTAAATGGTTCAGTGGACTAATACCTCGTACTTTTCAATCTGCACTTGCACTTTATTAGTCAGGTTCTAATTCCACTTCAAGTTATTTTGCTGAATTTCGATTTCTATAAAACAAATAATTTCTAAAAAAAAATAATTTTTTCTTAAAACACTTCAGCTAAACCTAATGGTTTAGTGGACTAATACCTGGTACTTGCACTTTACAGCATACATTTGCACTTCATGAGCCAGGTTCTAATACTCCTTGAGGTCTCACCCCACTCCCCTTTTTTTTTTTTTTTTTCAATGACCTAACCACTTTTTACCCCGTGATCCATGGCACTCTGTTCTATTTTTATTTTTGCATAATTTTATATATTTTTTCTCATTTTAATACACTTTTATTGTAGTGTTTTTATGTTTGTAATAAAATTTCATTGTTTTTGAGTTTTTTTTTTTTTTTCTCTTTCCTTTGACCTTTGTTGATGTTATTTAACCTTGTTTTGGCGCCAAATTTTTTTTTTTTTTCCTCTATAAGAATGTCTCACTATCTTTCAATGTAATCTGCCCTGATGAAGTGAGCCAGTAGGCTCAGGAAACGCGTTGGCCGAATAAAGAACTTTGTACTCCACCAGAAGCAAGCGCAGTCCTCATTGCACTTTCACGCCGTTTTTTGCACATTAGCCAATGATGGGACAGTAGTATTCCCATCATCCGGCCTATTTGTTGAATGTAAGAAAAAAAAAACATACTACATACATACTACATGCTACATACTTACTACATACATGCTACATACATGCAACATGTATACTACATGCATGCAACATACATACATACTGCATATATACCACATGCATGCAACATGCATACTACATATATACCACATATATACTACATGCATGCAACATGCATACTACATACATACCACATGTACCGGGGGGGCTGTGCCGACTGTCCGGGGGTCTGTGACGACTGCCCGGGGGTCTGTACCGGCCTGCCGGGGGGCTGTACCGGCCTGCCGGTGGTCTGTACCGACTGTCCGGGGGTCTGAGCGGACTGCCGGGGGGTCTGTACCGGCCTGCCGGGGGGCTGTGCCGGCCTGCCGGTGGTCTGTACCGACTGTCCGGGGGTCTGAGCGGCCTGCCGTGGGTCTGTACCGGCCTGCCGGTGGTCTGTACTGGCCTGCCAGGGGGCTGTGTCGACTGTCCGGGGGTCTGTGCAGGTGGCGGGGGTCTGTGCAGGCATCGTCCGATGGGACTACAAGTCCCATCAGGCGATGCCTGCTACCATGACGGTGATTGACACATTAGCCAATGATGGGACAGTAGTAGTCCCATCATCCGGCCTGTGTTGAATGTAAAAAAAAAATAAAAATACATACTACATACATACTACATACATACTACATGCTACATACATACATGCAACATACATACATACTGCATATATACCACATGCATGCAACATGCATACTACATATATACCACATATATACTACATGCATGCAACATGCATACTACATATATACCACATATATACAACATGCATGCAACATGCATACTACATATATACCACATATACCGGGGGGCTGTGCCGACTATCCGGGGATCTGTGCCGACTCCCCGGGGGTCAGTACCGGCCTGCCGGTGGTCTGTACCGACTGTCAAGGGGTCTGTGCAGGCTGTGGGGGTCTGTACCAGCCTGCCGGGGGGCTGTGCCGGCCTGCCGGTGGTCTGTACCGACTGCCCGCGGGTCTGAGCGGACTGCCGGGGGTCTGTACCGGCCTGCCGGGGTGCTGTACCGGCCTGCTGGTGGTCTGTACCGACTGTCCAGGGGTCTGTGCAGGCTGCGGGGGTCTGTACCGGCCTGCCGGGGGGCTGTGCCGGCCTGCCGGTGGTCTGTACCGACTGTCCGGGGGTCTGAGCGGACTGCCGGGGGTCTGTACCGGCCTGCCGGGGGGCTGTGCCGGCCTGCCGGAGGGCTGTGCCGACTGTCCGGGGGTCTGTGCCGACTGCCCGGGGGTCTGTGCGGACTGCCGGGGGTCTGTACCGGCCTGCCGGGGGGCTGTGCCGACTGTCCGGGGGTCTGGGCAGGCTGCTGGGGTCTGTGCAGGCATCGTCCGATGGGACTACAAGTCCCATCTGGCGATGCCTGCTACCATGACGGTGATTGACACATTAGCAAATGATGGGACAGTAGTAGTCGCAACATCCGGCCTATGTGTTGAATGTAAAAAGAAAAAAAAATACATACTACATACATACTACATGCCACATACATACTACATACATGCTACATACATGCAACATATATACTACATGCATGCAACATACATACATACTGCATATATACCACATGCATGTAACATGCATACTACATATATACCACATATATATTCTACATGCATGCAACATACATACTACATATATACCACATGCATGCAACATGCAAACTACATATATAGCACATATATACTACATGCATACTACATATATACCACATGCATGCAATATACATATATACAACATATATACTACATGCAACATACATACTACATATATACTACATGCATGCAACATACATACTACATATATACAACATGCATACTACATATATACCACATGCATGCAACATACATATATACAACAAATATACTACATGCATGCAACATGCATACTACATATATACCACATACAGTCATGGCCAAAAGTATTGACACCCCTGCAATTCTGTCAGATAATATTCAGTTTCTTCCTGAAAATGATTGCAAACACAAATTCTTTGGTATTATTATCTTCATTTAATTTGTCTTAAATGAAAAAACGCAAAAGAGAATGAAGCAAAAAGCAAAACATTGATCATTTCACACAAAACTCCAAAAATGGGCCGGACAAAAGTATTGGCACCCTCAGCCTAATACTTGGTTGCACAACCTTTAGCCAAAATAACTGCGACCAACCGCTTCCTGTAACCATCAATGAGTTTCTTACAATGCTCTGCTGGAATTTTAGACCATTCTTCTTTGGCAAACTACTCCAGGTCCCTGATATTTGAAGGGTGCCTTCTCCAAACTGCCATTTTTAGATCTCTCCACAGGTGTTCTATGGGATTCAGGTCTGGACTCATTGCTGGCCACCTTAGAAGTCTCCAGTGCTTTCTCTCAAACCATTTTCTAGTGCTTTTTGAAGTGTGTTTTGGGTTATTGTCCTGCTGGAAGACCCATGACCTCTGAGGTAGACCCAGCTTTCTCACACTGGGCCCTAAATTATGCTGCAAAATTTGTTGGTAGTCTTCTGACTTCATAATGCCATGCACACGGTCAAGCAGTCCAGTGCCAGAGGCAGCAAAGCAACCCCAAAACATCAGGGAACCTCCGCCATGTTTGACTGTAGGGACCATGTACTTTTCTTTGAATGCCTCTTTTTTCTCCTGTAAACTCTATGTTGATGCTTTTGCCCTAAAAGCTCTACTTTTGTCTCATCTGACCAAAGAACATTCTTCCAAAATGTTTTAGGCTTTTTCAGGTAAGTTTTGGCAAACTCCAGCCTGGCTTTTTTATGTCTCGGGGTAAGAAGTGGAGTCTTTCTGGGTCTCCTACCATAGAGTCCCTTTTCATTCAGATGCCGACGGATAGTACGGGTTGACACCGTTGTACCCTCGGACTGCAGGGCAGCTTGAACTTGTTTGGATGTTAGTGGAGGTTCTTTATCCAACATCCGCACAATCTTGCGTTGAAATCTCTTGTCAATTTTTCTTTTCCGGCCACATCTAGGGAGGTTAGCCACAGTGCCATGGGCTTTAAACTTCTTGATGACACTGCGCACGGTAGACACAGGAACATTCAGGTCTTTGGAGATGGACTTGTAGCCTTGAGATTGCTCATGCTTCCTCACAATTTGGTTTCTCAAGTCCTCAGACAGTTCTTTGGTCTTCTTTCTTTTCTCCATGCTCAATGTGGTACACACAAGGACACAAGACAGAGGTTGAGTCAACTTTAATCCATGTCAACTGGCTGCAAGTGTGATTTAGTTATTGCCAACACCTGTTAGGTGCCACAGGTAAGTTATAGGTGCTGTTAATTACACAAATTAGAGAAGCATCACATGATTTTTCGAACAGTGCCAATACTTTTGTCCACCCTCTTTGTTATGTTTGGTGTGGAATTATATCCAATTTGGCTTGAGGACAATTCTTTTTGTGTTTTTTCATTTAAGACAAATTAAATGAAGATAACAATACCAAAGAATTTGTGTTTGCAATCATTTTCAGGAAGAAACTGAGTATTATCTGACAGAATTGCAGGAGTGTCAATACTTTTGGCCATGACTGTATATACTACATGCATGCAACATACATACAACATATATACTACATGCATGCAACATGTATACTACATATATACCACATATATACTACATGCATGCAACATACATATATACGACATGCAACATGCATACTACATATATACTACATGCATGCAACTTACATATATACTACATGCATGCAACATGCATACTACATATATACTACATGCATGCAACATACATACATACAACATATATACTACATGCATGCAACATGCATACTACATATATACCACATATATACTACATGCATGCAACATACATATATACTACATATACACTCACTGGCCACTTTATTAGGTACACCATGCTAGTAACGGGTTGGACCACCTTTTGCCTTCAGAACTGCCTCAATTCTTCGTGGCAGAGATTCAACAAGGTGCTGGAAGCATTCCTCAGAGATTTTGGACCATATTGACATGATGGCATCACACAGTTGGCGCAGATTTGTCGGCTGCACATCCCTGATGCGAATCTCCCGTTCCACCACATCCCAAAGATGCTCTATTGGATTGAGATCTGGTGACTGAGGAGGCCATTTGAGTACAGTGAACTCATTGTCATGTTCAAGAAACCAATCTGAGATGATTCGAGCTTCATGACATGGCGCATTATCCTGCTGAAAGTAGCCATCAGATGTTGGGTACATTGTGGTCATAAAGGGATGGACATGGTCAGCAACAATACTCAGGTAGGCTGTGGCGTTGCAACAATGCTCAATTGGTACCAAGGGGCCCAAAGAGTGCCAAGAGAAAATTCCCCACACCATGACACCACCACCACCAGCCTGAACCGTTGATACAAGGCAGGATGGATCCATGCTTTCATGTTGTTTACGCCAAATTCTGACCCTACCATCCGAATGTCGCAGCAGAAATCGAGACTCATCAGACCAGGCAACGTTTTTCCAATCTTCTACTGGCCAATTTCGATGAGCTTGTGCAAATTGTAGCCTCAGTTTCCTGTTCTTAGCTGAGAGGAGTGGTACCCAGTGTGGTCTTCTGCTGCTGTAGCCCATCTGCCTCAAAGTTCGACGCACTGTGCGTTCAGAGATGCTCTTCTGCCTACCTTGGTTGTAACGGGTGGCAATTTGAGTCACTGTTGCCTTTCTATCAGCTCAAACCAGTCTGCCCATTCTCCTCTGACCTCTGGCATCAACAAGGCATTTACGGCCACAGAACTGCCGCTCACTGGATTTTTTTTCTTTTTCGGACCATTCTCTGTAAACCCTAGAGATGGTTGTGCGTGAAAATCCCAGTAGATCAGCAGTTTCTGAAATACTCAGACCAGCCCTTCTGGCACCAACAATCATGCCACGTTCAAAGGCACTCAAATCACCTTTCTTCCCCATACTGATGCTCGGTTTGAACTGCAGGAGATTGTCTTGACCATGTCTACATGCCTAAATGCACTGAGTTGCCGCCATGTGATTGGCTGATTAGAAATTAAGTCTTAACACACAGTTGGACAGGTGTACCTAATAAAGTGGCCAGTGAGTGTATACTACATGCATGCAACATATATATAATACATATATACTACATGCAACATACATACCACATACATACTACATATATACCACATGCATGCAACATGCATACTACATATATACTACGTGCATTCAGCATACATATATACTACATACAATACATTCATACAATACATACATATAGACATACAGTACATATAACATAGAGTACATACTCACCATCACTTGTCACTTTGATCCCGGAAGCCATTGTCGTCTATGGAATAAATATTAAAATAACAAAGCACTAATATACTCACCCCTGATCCGCAGAAGTCCATGGGTGTCCCACGATGATCTTGCGTGGAGAACAGCAGCATCAGCTGATGCTACCGTTCTCTAAGGGCTCCAGGAAACCAGTGTCGGGAGGTAGGTATCCTTCTGCCCTGTATTCCTAAGCCACTGTAAAGAAAAAAAAAAAAAAGTCCCTAGTCTCACTTTATGGCAAAAGCTGCGTGGGAAATTTCTCACACAGCAATGCCATAAAATGAGACTAGGGACTTTTTTTTGCTTTTTACCTACCTCCCGACACTGGTTTCCTGGAGCCTGTAGAGAACGGTAGCATCAGCTGATGCTGCTGTTCTCCACGCAAGATCGTCGTGGGACACCCGTGGACATCTGTGGATCAGGGGTGAGTATATTGGTGCTTTGTTATTTTAGTATTTATTCCATAGATGACAATGGCTTCGGGGATCAAAGTGACAAGTGATGGTGAGTATGTACTCTATTTTATATGTACTGTATGTCTATATGTATGTATTGTATGAATGTATTGTATGTAGTATATATGTATGTTGCATGCATGTAGTATATATGTAGTATACATGTAGTATGCATGTTACATGCATGTGGTATATATGTAGTATGTATGTATGTTGCATGCATGTAGTATGTATGTATGTTGCATGCATGAAGTATATATGTAGTATATATGTAGTAGGCAGGTTGCATGCATGTGGTAAATATGTAGTATGTATGTAGTATGTATGTTGCATGTAATATATATGTATTATATATATGTTACATGCATGTAGTATATATGTGGTATATATATGTAGTATGTATGTATGTTGCATGAATGTAGTATATATGTGGTATATATATATACTATGCATGTTGCATGCATGTGTTATATATGTAGTATGTATGTTGAATGCATGTAGTATATATGTAGTATGCATGTTGCATGTAGTATATATGTATGTTGCATGTATGTAGTATATATGTGGTATATATGTAGTATGCATGTTGCATGCATGTAGTATATATGTTGTATGCATGTATGTTGCAAGCATGTAGTATATATGTGGTATATATGTAGTATGCATGTTGCATGCATGTGGTATACTGTATATGTAGTATATATGTATGTTGCATGCATGTAGTATATATGTAGCATGCATGTTGCATGTAGTATATATGTATGTTGCATGCATGTAGTATATATGTGGTATATATGTAGTATGCATGTTGCATGCATGTAGTATATATGTTGTATGTATGTTGCATGCATGTAGTATATATGTGGTATATATGTAGTATGCATGTTGCATGCATGTAGTATATATGTAGTAAGTATGTTGCATGTAGTATATATGTTGTATATATGTATGTTGCATGCATGTGGTACATATGTAGTATGCATGTAGTATATATGTAGTATGTATGTTGCATGCATGTAGTATATATGTAGTAAGTATGTTGCATGTAGTATATATGTTGTATATATGTATGTTGCATGCATGTGGTATATATGTAGTTTGCATGTAGTATATATGTGTTATATATGTAGTTTGCATGTTGCATGCATGTGGTATATATGTAGTATGTATTTTGCATGCATGTAGTATGCATGTTGCATGTCTATATATGTATGTTGCATGCATGTAGTATATGTAGTATGTATGTTGCATGTAGTATATATGTAGTATATATGTATGTTTCATGCATGTAGTATATATGTGGTATATATGTAGTATGCATGTTGCATGCATGTGGTATATATGTAGTATGTATGTATGCTGCATGCATGTTGTATGTATGTAGCATGTATTTAGTATGTATGTAGCATGTAGTATGTATGTAGTATGTATTTTTTTTTTTTTTACATTCAACACATAAGCCGGATGATGGGACTACTACTGTCCCATCATTGGCTAATGTGTCAATCACCGTCATGGCAGCAGGCATCGCCCGATGGGACTTGTAGTCCCATCGGACGATCCTGCACAGACCCCCGCAGCCTGCACAGACCCCCGCACAGTCGGTACAGCCCCCCCGGCAGGCCAGCACAGCCCCCCGGCAGGCCGGTACAGACCCCTGGCAGTCCGCTCAGAAACCCGGAGAGTCGGCACAGACCACCGGCAGGCCGGCACAGAACCCCGGAAGGCCGGTACAGACCCCCGCAGCCTGCCCAGACCCCCGGACAGTCGGTACAGACCACCTGCAGGCTGGCACAGCCCCCCGGCAGTCCGCTCAGACCCCCGGACAGTCGGTACAGACCACCGGCAGGCCGGCACAGCCCCCCGGCAGGCCGGTACAGACCCCCGCAGCCTGCACAGACCCCCGCACAGTCGGTACAGACCACCGGCAGGCCAGCACAGCCCCCCGGGAGGCCGGTAGAGACCCCCGGCAAGCCGGTACAGACCCCCGGCAGTCCGCTCAGACCCTCGGACAGTCGGTACAGACAACCAGCAGGCCGGCACAGCCCCCCGGCAGGCCGGTACAGACCCCCGGCAGTCCGCTCAGACCCCCGGACAGTCGGTACAGACCACTGGCAGGTCGGCACAGCCCCCCGGCAGGCCGGTAAAGACCCCCGCAGCCTGCACAGACCCCCGGACAGTCGTTATAGACCACCGGCAGGCCGGCACAGTCCCCGGCAGGCCGGTACAGACCCCCGCAGCCTGCACAGACCCCTGCACAGTCGGTACAGACCACCGGCAGGCCATCACAGCCCCCCCGGCAGGCCGGTACAGACCCCCGGCAGTCCGCTCCGACCCCCGGACAGTCGGTACAGACCACCGGCAGGCCGGCACAGCCCCCCGGCAGGCCGGTACAGAGCCCCGGGCAGTCGGCACAGACCCCCGTTATATGTGGTATATATGTAGTATGCATGTTGCATGCATGTAGTATATATGTGGTATATATGTACTATGCATGTTGCATGCATGTAGTATATATGTGGTATATATGTAGTATGCATGTTGCATGCATGTAGTATATATGTTGTATATATGTAGTATGCATGTTTCATGCATGTGGTATATATGCAGCATGTATGTATGTTGCATGCATGTAGTATATATGTTGCATGTATTGCATGTATGTAGCATGTAGTATGTATGTAGTATGTATTTTTTTTTCTTACATTCAACACATAGGCCGGATGATGGGACTACTACTGTCCCATCATTGGCTAATGTGTCAATCACCGTCATGGTAGCAGGCATCGCCCGATGGGACTTGTAGTCCCATCGGACGATGCCTGCACAGACCCCCGCAACCTGCACAGACCCCTGGACAGTCGGCACAGCCCCCCGGCAGGCTAGCACAGCCCCCAGGCAGGCCGGTACAGACCCCCGGCAGTCTGCACAGACCCCCAGGCAGTCGGCACAGACCCCCGGGCAGTCGGCACAGACCCCCGGGCAGTCGGCACAGACCCCCGGACAGTCGGCACAGCCCCCCGGCAGGCCGGCACAGCCCCCTGGCAGGCCGGTACAGACCTCCGGCAGTCCGCTCAGACCCCCGGACAGTCGGTACAGACCACCGACAGGCCGGCACATCCCCCCGGCAGGCCGGTACAGACCCCCGCAGCCTGCACAGACCCCCGCACAGTCAGTACAGCCCCCCGGCAGGCCAGCACAACCCCTCGGCAGGCCGGTACAGACCCCCGGTAGGCCGGTACAGACCCCCGGCAGTCCGCTCAGACCCCCGGACAGTCGGTACAGACCACAGGCAGGCCGGCACAGCCCCCCAGCAGGCCGGTACAGACCCCCAGCAGTCCACTCAGACCCCCGGACAGTCAGTACAGACCACCGGCAGGCCGGCACAGCCCCCCGGCAGGCCGGTACAGACCCCCGGGCAGTCGGCACAGACCCCCGGTATATGTGGTATATATGTAGTATGCATGTTGCATGCATGTAGTATATATGTTGCATGTATGTAGCATGTATGTAGTATGTATGTTGCATGTAGTATGTATGTAGTATGTATATTTTTTTTTTTTTTGTACATTCAACACATAGGCCGGATGATGAGACTACTACTGTCCCATCATTGGCTAATGTGTCAATCACCGTCATGGTAGCAGGCATCGCCCAATGGGACTTGTAGTCCCATCGGACGATCCTGCACAGACCCCCGCAGTCTGCTCAGATCCCCGGACAGGTGGCACAGACCACCGGCAGGCCGGCACAGCCCCCCGGCAGTCCGCACAGACCCCCGGACAGTCGGTACAGACCACCGGCAGGCCGGCACAGCCCCCCGCAGCCTGCACAGACACCCGGACAGTCGGTACAGACCACCGGCAGGCCGGCACAGCCTCCCGGCAGTCCGCACAGACCCCCGGGCAGTCGGTACAGACCACCGGCAGGCTGGCACAGCCCCCAGCAGCCTGCACAGACACCCGGACAGTCGGTACAGACCACCGGCAGGCCGGCACAGCCCCCCGCAGCCTGCACAGACACCCGGACAGTCGGTACAGACCACCGGCAGGCCGGCACAGCCTCCCGGCAGTCCGCACAGACCCCCGGGCAGTCGGCACAGCCCCCCGGCAGTCCGCACAGACCCCCGGGCAGTCGGTACAGACCACCGGAAGGTCCGTACACCCCCCCGAGAGGCTGTACAAGGACAGAAAAGGCTTTTTCTTATTCCGATACCGGAAGTCCCATAGACTTGAATGGGACTTCCGGTATCGGAATCGGCGATACCCGATACTTTTTTCGTATCGGGCCGATACCATCCAATCCGATACTTTAGGGTATCGGATGGTATCGCTCAACACTAGTAATGAGTAATTTTTTGTGAGTGGGGGATAAATGGTGTTAAAAAATTCAAAAGAGCATATGAAAAAACAAATTTTGATAGTAA
Source organism: Dendrobates tinctorius (assembly GCF_039654945.1). NCBI lineage: Eukaryota > Metazoa > Chordata > Amphibia > Anura > Dendrobatidae > Dendrobates > Dendrobates tinctorius. Next base: position 8,005,829 of record NW_027361913.1, on the reverse strand, counting down.
ATTGTATGACTAACTAACCTCAAAAAGTGTGCAAATCACAAAATGCAATTTTTTTGCAAACTCATTTTAATAAATTGCAGAATTCATACACGCAATGCCAAAATTAGTCTTTTGCTGTTGTAATCTTTTGCCAGTTTAACTAGAACTTTTTATTCAGACTTTTTGGGGAAGCAGAGAATTGTAGTTTAAAACAGTGGCAATAGTTAATTTAAATTTAGTGTATCATAGAAAAAGTGATAACCAGAAGAGTTGGTGAAGCCTCCATTGTTTGGTGCAACGTCTGGTTATAGCCCTGGGCAATGCTTATGCATTTCCTACTAAATCTCCTCTACATCTTCCTCAATGGCTATGACTAGAGATGAGCGAGTATAATCGCAAGTATTCGGTACTCGGCGAGTAATGAAGTACTCACGGTACTCGGAACATAGCGAGTATTTCACTACGCGTCTCGCAATATTTGGCTCTCCCGCCCAGCATTTGCTAATCTTAGTAATGCCGCAGCCTTCTTGGTTGTGGCATTACTATGATTGGCTGGCGGCCCTGCATCATACATGAGTCATAACCTATGACACAGTCATAGCCTATAAGTCGTAGGCTCTATATAAGCCCTGCCGCTGCCATTTTCTGCGCATTACATGCAGAACACAGCTAATGTAGGGAGAGTGTGAACAGCTGCTTGGGAGAGTTGTGTTTGTTTGTGCAAATTGTCCAGAAATTCTCTGTAAAACCCAAAAGCTCTTTTCAGAGCTGAAAGCATAAGGTCAGGGACTGAGTAGTGACAGTTTTCCCAGCTATATTTGGGGTCACAATTACACCTGCAGGGCAATTTTTTTGTACTGCTGCGGTGCTGTATTCACAGCAAATAGAATGCACGGTACTGTACAACTGACACGCAGCCAGCACCGCTGTCTTGTGTGTTGACTGGGGTGCATAATCTCACCTTAAACCTCTGGGCAATATTTTAGAGGCAGCACAACTATTTTGTGTGGTGACTGGGGTGCGTAATCTCACCTTAAACCTCGGGGTAATTTTTTAGTGGCAGCACCGCTGTCTTGTGTGGTAACTGGAGTGCGTAATCTTGCCTTAAACCTCAGGGCAATTTATTAGTAGCATCACCGTCGTCTTGTGCGGTGACTGGGATGCGTAATCTTGCCTTAAACCTCAGGGCAATTTTTTACTGGTAGCATCGCCTTCTTATGTGGTGACTAGGGTGAGTAATCTCGCTTTAAACCTCAGGGGAATTTTTGAGTGACAGCGCTGCTGTCTTGTGTGGTGACTGGGGTGTGTAATCTCACCTTAAACCTCAGGGCAATTTTTTAGTGGCAGCACCGTCGTCTTGTGTGGTGACTGTGGTGTGTAATCTCGCCTGAAACCTCAGGGCAATTTTTTAGTGGTAGCACTGCTGTCTCGTGGGGTGACTGGGGTGCATAATCTCACTTTAAACCTCAGGGCAATTTTTTAGTGGCAGCACCGCTGTCTTGTGTGGTGTCTGGGGTGCATAATCTTGCCTTAAATCTCAGGGCAATTTTTTAGTGCCAGCACTGCTGTCTTGTGTGGTGACTGTGGTGCATAATCTTGCCTTAAACCTCAGGGCAATTTTTAGTGGCAGCACCGCTGTCTTGTGTGGTGACTGGGGTGCATAATCTCACCTTAAACCTCAGGGCAGTTTTTTAGTGCTATCACCGCTGTCTTTTGTGGTGGCTGGGGTGCATAATCTCACCTTAAACCTCAGGGCAATTTTTTAGTGGCAGCACCGCTGTCTTGTGTGGTGACTGTGGTGCGTAACCTTTCCTTAAACCTCAGGGCAATCTTTTAGTGGCAGCACCGCTCTTTTGTGTGGTGACTGGGGTGCATATTCTCACCTTAAACCTCAGAGCATTATTTTTCGTGGCAGCACCGCTGTCTTGTGTGGTGGTTGGGGTGCGTAATTTCACCTTAAACCAATTTTTTAGTGGCAGCACCACTGTCTTGTGTGGTGACTGGGGTGCGTAATCTCGCCATAAACCTCAGGGCAATTTTTTAGTAGCAGCACCGCTGTCTTGTGTGGTGACTGGGGCGCCTAATTTCACCTTAAACCTCAGGGCAATATTTTAGTGGCTGCACCACTGTCTTGTGTGGTTACTGGGGTGAGTAGTCTCGCCTTAAACCTCAGGGCAATATTTTTGTGCCATTGCGGTGCTGTTTTTAAAACACAAAGCAGTACTAGGCTGTATTGCTACCTTCCACAAAGCACTAATTGCTCCTTGTTCCCCAATATCTGCATCTGAACATCTGCCACTATGGCAGAAAAATTCAAAATTCCTAAAAAGGCTGTTGTGAAGGGATAGGGACATGGACGTGGGGTTGTCATTGGTGCCCAACAAGGCACAGAGTCTGGGAGTCCGAAGAAGGTTGATGCATCTAGGTTCCTTGCAAAATTTCCCGGTCTGGAACGTAAACGGGTCTGGAAGCCAGAAGAACAAGAGTATATACTGTCTTGGATGGCTGATAAGGTCTCAACAAAATTTTCTAGAAGCACCCAATCGTCCATGACAAAACAGTCTCCTGTCCATACAGAGAAAGCTGGGTCATCCTATTCTCAAGTTGTTCCTAGTTTATCACCCCGTCAGGAATCGCAGGAAACATTTGACCCCAACCTTGGCCACTCCGAGGATCTGTTTGGTCCATTTCCTTTCATTGCTTCTGGCCTCTCACCGTGCGACACTGAAGAGGAGTGTGAGGAGGTATCTTCTGTTAATTATGGCCAAGTATTTGAAATCCCACGGTCAGAAGAAAACCACTTTTATCCATGTGATATACCGGGTGAAGAGATGGAGGCTGATGGTGATGACACACAGTTGCCATCTGGCCAGTCAACAATATCAACACGGGAGGAGGATGACATGGATGACGAGGTGGTCAATGTTGAGACCACCATTCCGACCTGAACCGTTGGTGTGCAGAGCCAGCACAGCAGCACAGAAGAATAAGGTGGATTTGTAGCACCAACAAAGGTACCAAGGGCTACTGGTTTGAGCAGAGTGCGAAGTGTGCCAACTGTTGCCAAGAGCAATCCCTCTGTGCCCCAAGTCAAGGCAAGTGTGCATTCAGCCGCTGTCTGGAAAATTTTTTCAGATAGTCCTTCTGAACCAAATGTTTTCATCTGTAGCATCTGCCATACGAAGCTGAGCAGAGGCCAGGGCAAAGGCAACCAAAAAAACACCAGGATGCGGAAAAACAAGGCAGCCAAGCACCCTAGTCAGTGGGTGGAACAACAGGGTATCAAATTAGTGTCTGCAGGACATACCACTGCCATGTCGCCTGTGATCCATCCTTCCCAATCTGCTGGGCTGGAAGCAGGTGATCATCATACCTCTTGCTCACAAGCTGTGGTTGCACAGACACAACAAGCTCATCCACTTGCTTGTCCCAGTCAAGTGTCCAATTGTCCATGCCCAAGATGTATGAAATGAGGCGTAAATGTCATGCCACGCACCCACAAGCACAAATAATGAACACATACATTGTCAAGTTGCTAGCCATGGAGATGTTGCCATTTGGACTTGTTGGGACACAGTCTTTCTGTGATCTGTTGGCTGTGGCTGCCCCACGATACTCGGTTCCCAGCCGACACTATTTTTCCCGGTGTGCCATCACCACGCTACACCAGCATGTCTTAAACAATCTAAAGCGTGCTCTCATCAATGCTGTAACCAGGAGGGTCCACCTTACAACAGACACGTGGACAAGTACTGGTGACCAGGGACGATACATCTCTGTCACGGCACACTGGCTCAACCTGGTAGAGGGTGGGACAAAGTCTCAAATTGGACCATCACTAGAGTTGAGCATTCCGATACCGCAAGTATCGGGTATCGGCCGATACTTGCTGTATCGGAATTCCGATACCGACATCCGATATTTTTTCAATATCGGGCACGGGCATCGGAATCGGAAGTTCAAAGTTGATTGACAGCCGAAATGACATCATCATGATGCGCGGTGTGTGCGCATCATGATGCGCCGTCATTTCGGCCCTGCCGGGGGGCTGTGCCGGCCTGCCGGGGGGCTGTGTGGACTGCCCAGTGTCTGTACCGGCCTGCCGGGGGGCTGTGCCGGCCTGCCGGTGGTCTGCGCACCCTGTGGGGGTCTGTACCGGCCTGCCGGAGGGCTGTTCCGGCCTGCCGGGGGGCTGTGCACCCTGTGGGGGTCTGTACTGGCCTGCCGGGGGGCTGTGCCGGCCTGCCGGGGGGCTGTGCACCCTGTGGGGGTCTGTACTGGCCTGCCGGGGGGCTGTGCTGATGTCCCATCGGGCGATGCCTGCTACCATGACAGTGATTGACACATTAGCCAATGATGGGACAGTAGTAGTCCCATCATCCGGCTAATGTGTTACATGTTAAAAAAAAAAAAAAATACTACATACATACATACTACATGCATGCTACATACATACCACATATATACTACATGCATGCTACATACATACTACATGCTACATACATACTACATATATACTACATGCATGCTAAATACATACTACATGCTACATACATACTACATACATACTACATGCATGCTACATACTACATGCTACATGCATGCCACATACATACTACATGCTACATACATGCCACATATATACTACATGCATGCTACATACATACTACATGCTACATGCATGCTACATACATACTACATGCTACATACATACCACATATATACTACATGCATGCTACATACATACTACATGCTACATGCATGCTACATACATACTACATGCTACATACATGCTACATACATACTACATGCTACATACATACTACATACACACTACATGCATGCTACATACTACATGCTACATGCATGCCACATACATTCTACATGCTACATACATACTACATACATACCTCATATATACTACATGCATGCTACATACTACATACATACATATATACTACATGCATGCTACATACATACTACATGCTACATACATACTACATACATACTACATGCATGCTACATACTAAATGCTACATGCATGCCACATACATACTACATGCTACATACATACTACATACATACTACATATATACTACATGCATGCTACATACATACTACATATATACTACATGCATGCTACTTACATACTACATGCTACATACATACTACATACATACTACATGCATGCTACATACATACTACATGCTACATACATACCACATATATACTACATATATACTACATGCATGCTACATACATACTACATACATACTACATGCATGCTACATACATACTACATGCTACATACATGCTACATACATGCTACATACATACTACATACATACTACATGCATGCTAGATACAATACATTCATACAATACATACATAGACATACAGTACATATAACATAGAGTAACATACTTACCAATACTTGTCACATTGTTCCCCGAAGCCATTGTCTTTTACGGAATAAATATTAACATAACAAACCACAAAAATACTCACCCATGATCCGAAGCAGTCCACGAGTGTGTCCCACGACGATCTTGGGTAGAGAAATGCAGCATCAGCTGATGCTGCCGCTCTCTACGGGCTGCAGGAATCCAATGACGGAAGGTAGGTATCCTTCCGCACTGTATTCCTCTGCCACTTAAAAAAAAAAAAGTCCCTAGTCTCACTTTATGGTAAAAGCTGTGTGGGAATTATATGTAGTATGTATGTAGTATGTATGTAGCATGTATGTATGTATGTAGCATGCATGCAGTATGTATGTAGCATGCATGTAGTATGTATATAGTATGCATGTAGTATGTATGATGCATATATGTAGTATGTATGATGCATATATGTAGTATGTATGTAGCATGCATGTAGTATATATGTAGTATGTATGTAGTATGTATGTAGCATGTAGCATGTATGTAGCATGCATGTAGTATATATGTAGCATGTAGTATGTATGTAGCATGCATGTAGTATGTATGTAGCATGCATGTAGTATATATGTAGTATGTATGTAGCATGCATGTAGTATATATGTACTATGTATGTAGCATGTAGTATGTATGTAGCATGCATGTAGTATGTATGTATGTAGTATTTTTTTTTTTTTACATTTAACACATTAGCCGGATGATGGGACTACTACTGTCCCATCATTGGCTAATGTGTCAATCACTGTCATGGTAGCAGGCATCGCCCGATGGGACTTGTAGTCCCATCGGACGATGCCTGCACAGACTACCGGAGCCTGCACAACCCCCCCGGCAGGCCGGCACAGCCCCCCGGCAGGCCGGCACAGCCCCCCCGGAGCCTGCACAGACCACCGGCAGGCCGGTACAGACCCCGGGCAGTCCGCACAGCCCACCGGCAGGCCGGCACAGCCCCCCGGCAGGCCGGTACAGACCCCGGGCAGTCCGCACAGCCCACCGGCAGGACGGCACAGCCCCCCGCAGCCTGCACAGACACCCGGACAGTCGGTACAGACCACCGGCAGGCCGGCACAGACCACCGGCAGTCCACACAGACCCCCAGGCAGTCGGCACAGACCCCCGGAAGGTCCGTACACCCCCCCGAGAGGCTGTACAAGGACAGAAAAGGCTTTTACTTATTCCGATACCGGAAGTCCCATAGACTTGAATGGGACTTCCGGTATCGGAATCGGCGATACCCGATACTTTTTTCGTATCGGGCCGATACCATCCAATCCGATACTTTAGGGTATTGGATGGTATCGCTCAACACTATTAATGAGTAATTTTTTGTGAGTGGGGGATAAATGGTGTTAAAAAATTCAAAAGAGCATATGAAAAAACAAATTTTGATAGTAAATTGTATGACTAACTAACCTCAAAAAGTGTGCAAATCACAAAATGCAATTTTTTTGCAAACTCATTTTAATAAATTGCAGAATTCATACACGCAATGCCAAAATTAGTCTTTTGCTGTTGTAATCTTTTGCCAGTTTAACTAGAATTTTTTATTCAGACTTTTTGGGGAAGCAGAGAATTGTAGTTTAAAACAGTGGCAATAGTTAATTTAAATTTAGTGTATCATAGAAAAAGTGATAACCAGAAGAGTTGGTGAAGCCTCCATTGTTTGGCGCAACGTCTGGTTATAGCCCTGGGCAATGCTTATGCATTTCCTACTAAATCTCCTCTACATCTTCCTCAATGGCTATGACTAGAGATGAGCGAGTATAATCGCAAGTATTCGGTACTCGGCGAGTAATGAAGTACTCACGGTACTCGGAACATAGCGAGTATTTCACTACGCGCCTCGCAATATTTGGCTCTCCCGCCCAGCATTTGCTAATCTTAGTAATGCCGCAGCCTTCTTGGTTGTGGCATTACTATGATTGGCTGGCGGCCCTGCATCATACATGAGTCATAACCTATGACACAGTCATAGCCTATAAGTCGTAGGCTCTATATAAGCCCTGCCGCTGCCATTTTCTGCGCATTACATGCAGAACACAGCTAATGTAGGGAGAGTGTGAACAGCTGCTTGGGAGAGTTGTGTTTGTTTGTGCAAATTGTCCAGAAATTCTCTGTAAAACCCAAAAGCTCTTTTCAGAGCTGAAAGCATAAGGTCAGGGACTGAGTAGTGACAGTTTTCCCAGCTATATTTGGGGTCACAATTACACCTGCAGGGCAATTTTTTTGTACTGCTGCGGTGCTGTATTCACAGCAAATAGAATGCACGGTACTGTACAACTGACACGCAGCCAGCACCGCTGTCTTGTGTGTTGACTGGGGTGCATAATCTCACCTTAAACCTCTGGGCAATATTTTAGAGGCAGCACCACCGTTTTGTGTGGTGACTGGGGTGCGTAATCTCACCTTAAACCTCGGGGTAATTTTTTAGTGGCAGCACCGCTGTCTTGTGTGGTAACTGGAGTGCGTAATCTTGCCTTAAACCTCAGGGCAATTTATTAGTAGCATCACCGTCGTCTTGTGCGGTGACTGGGATGCGTAATCTTGCCTTAAACCTCAGGGCAATTTTTTACTGGTAGCATCGCCTTCTTATGTGGTGACTAGGGTGAGTAATCTCGCTTTAAACCTTAGGGGAATTTTTGAGTGACAGCGCTGCTGTCTTGTGTGGTGACTGGGGTGTGTAATCTCACCTTAAACCTTAGGGCAATTTTTTAGTGGCAGCACCGTCGTCTTGTGTGGTGACTGTGGTGTGTAATCTCACCTGAAACCTCAGGGCAATTTTTTAGTGGTAGCACTGCTGTCTTGTGGGGTGACTGGGGTGCATAATCTCACTTTAAACCTCAGGGCAATTTTTTAGTGGCAGCACCGCTGTCTTGTGTGGTGTCTGGGGTGCATAATCTTGCCTTAAATCTCAGGGCAATTTTTTAGTGCCAGCACTGCTGTCTTGTGTGGTGACTGTGGTGCATAATCTTGCCTTAAACCTCAGTGCAATTTTTAGTGGCAGCACCGCTGTCTTGTGTGGTGATTGGGGTGCATAATCTCACCTTAAACCTCAGGGCAGTTTTTTAGTTCTATCACCGCTGTCTTTTGTGGTGGCTGGGGTGCATAATCTCACCTTAAACCTCAGGGCAATTTTTTAGTGGCAGCACCGCTGTCTTGTGTGGTGACTGTGGTGCGTAACCTTTCCTTAAACCTCAGGGCAATCTTTTAGTGGCAGCACCGCTCTTTTGTGTGGTGACTGGGGTGCATATTCTCACCTTAAACCTCAGAGCATTATTTTTCGTGGCAGCACCGCTGTCTTGTGTGGTGGTTGGGGTGCGTAATTTCACCTTAAACCAATTTTTTAGTGGCAGCACCACTGTCGTGACTGGGGTGCGTAATCTCGCCATAAACCTCAGGGCAATTTTTTAGTAGCAGCACCGCTGTCTTGTGTGGTGACTGGGGCGCCTAATTTCACCTTAAACCTCAGGGCAATATTTTAGTGGCTGCACCACTGTCTTGTGTGGTTACTGGGGTGAGTAGTCTCGCCTTAAACCTCAGGGCAATATTTTTGTGCCATTGCGGTGCTGTTTTTAAAACACAAAGCAGTACTAGGCTGTATTGCTACCTTCCACAAAGCACTAATTGCTCCTTGTTCCCCAATATCTGCATCTGAACATCTGCCACTATGGCAGAAAAATTCAAAATTCCTAAAAAGGCTGTTGTGAAGGGATAGGGACATGGACGTGGGGTTGTCATTGGTGCCCAACAAGGCACAGAGTCTGGGAGTCCGAAGAAGGTTGATGCATCTAGGTTCCTTGCAAAATTTCCCGGTCTGGAACGTAAACGGGTCTGGAAGCCAGAAGAACAAGAGCATATACTGTCTTGGATGGCTGATAAGGTCTCAACAAAATTTTCTAGAAGCACCCAATCGTCCATGACAAAACAGTCTCCTGTCCATACAGAGAAAGCTGGGTCATCCTATTCTCAAGTTGTTCCTAGTTTATCACCCCGTCAGGAATCTCAGGAAACATTTGACCCCAACCTTGGCCACTCCGAGGATCTGTTTGGTCCATTTCCTTTCATTGCTTCTGGCCTCTCACCGTGCGACACTGAAGAGGAGTGTGAGGAGGTATCTTCTGTTAATTATGGCCAAGTATTTGAAATCCCACGGTCAGAAGAAAACCACTTTTATCCATGTGATATACCGGGTGAAGAGATGGAGGCTGATGGTGATGACACACAGTTGCCATCTGGCCAGTCAACAATATCAACACGGGAGGAGGATGACATGGATGACGAGGTGGTCAATGTTGAGACCACCATTCCGACCTGAACCGTTGGTGTGCAGAGCCAGCACAGCAGCACAGAAGAATAAGGTGGATTTGTAGCACCAACAAAGGTACCAAGGGCTACTGGTTTGAGCAGAGTGCGAAGTGTGCCAACTGTTGCCAAGAGCAATCCCTCTGTGCCCCAAGTCAAGGCAAGTGTGCATTCAGCCGCTGTCTGGAAAATTTTTTCAGATAGTCCTTCTGAACCAAATGTTTTCATCTGTAGCATCTGCCATACGAAGCTGAGCAGAGGCCAGGCCAAAGGCAACCAAAAAAACACCAGTATGCGGAAAAACAAGGCAGCCAAGCACCCTAGTCAGTGGGTGGAACAACAGGGTATCAAATTAGTGTCTGCAGGACATACCACTGCCATGTCGCCTGTGATCCATCCTTCCCAATCTGCTGGGCTGGAAGCAGGTGATCATCATACCTCTTGCTCACAAGCTGTGGTTGCACAGACACAACAAGCTCATCCACTTGCTTGTCCCAGTCAAGTGTCCAATTGTCCATGCCCAAGATGTATGAAATGAGGCGTAAATGTCAAGCCACGCACCCACAAGCACAAATAATGAACACATACATTGTCAAGTTGCTAGCCGTGGAGATGTTGCCATTTGGACTTGTTGGGACACAGTCTTTCTGTGATCTGTTGGCTGTGGCTGCCCCACGATACTCGGTTCCCAGCCGACACTATTTTTCCCGGTGTGCCATCACCACGCTACACCAGCATGTCTTAAACAATCTAAAGCGTGCTCTCATCAATGCTGTAACCAGGAGGGTCCACCTTACAACAGACACGTGGACAAGTACTGGTGACCAGGGACGATACATCTCTGTCACGGCACACTGGCTCAACCTGGTAGAGGGTGGGACAAAGTCTCAAATTGGACCATCACTAGAGTTGAGCATTCCGATACCGCAAGTATCGGGTATCGGCCGATACTTGCTGTATCGGAATTCCGATACCGACATCCGATATTTTTTCAATATCGGGCACGGGCATCGGAATCGGAAGTTCAAAGTTGATTGACAGCCGAAATGACATCATCATGATGCGCGGTGTGTGCGCATCATGATGCGCCGTCATTTCGGCCCTGCCGGGGGGCTGTGCCGGCCTGCCGGGGGGCTGTGTGGACTGCCCGGGGTCTGTACCGGCCTGCCGGGGGGCTGTGCCGGCCTACCGGTGGTCTGTGCACCCTGTGGGGGTCTGTACCGGCCTGCCGGGGGGCTGTGCCGGCCTGCCGGGGGGCTGTGCTGATGTCCGGGGGTCTGTGCAGGCATCGTCCGATGGGACTACAAGTCCCATCGGGCGATGCCTGCTACCATGACAGTGATTGACACATTAGCCAATGATGGGACAGTAGTAGTCCCATCATCCGGCTAATGTGTTAAATGTTAAAAAAAAAAAAAATACTACATACATACATACTACATGCATGCTACATGCATGCTACATACATACCACATATATACTACATGCATGCTACATACATACTACATGCTACATGCATGCTACATACATACTACATGCTACATACATACTACATATATACTACATGCATGCTACATACATACTACATGCTACATACATACGACATACATACTACATGCATGCTACATACATACTACATGCTACATGCATGCCACATACATACTACATGCTACATTCATACCACATATATACTACATGCATGCTACATACATACTACATGCTACATGCATGCTACATACATACTACATGCTACATACATACCACATATATACTACATGCATGCTACATACATACTACATGCTACATGCATGCTACATACATACTACATGCTACATACATGCTACATGCATACTACATGCTACATACATACTACATACATACTACATGCATGCAAAATACTACATGCTACAGGCATGCCACATACTTACAACATGCTACATACATACTACATACATACTACATATATACTACATGCATGCTACATACATACTACATATATACTACATGCATGCTACATATATACTACATGCTACATACATACTACATACATACTACATGCATGCTACATACTACATGCTACATGCATGCCACATACATACTACATGCTACATACATACTACATATATACTACATGCATGCTACATACATACTACATATATGCTACATGCATGCTACATACATACTACATGCTACATACATACTACATACATACTACATGCATGCTACATACATACTACATGCTACATACATACCACATATATACTAAATATATACTACATGCATGCTACATACATACTACATACATACTACATGCATGCTACATACATACTACATGTCCCACGACGATCTTGGGTAGAGAACTGCAGCATCAGCTGATGCTGCCGCTCTCTACGGGCTGCAGGAATCCAATGACGGAATGTAGGTATCCTTCCGCACTGTATTCCTCCGCCACTTAAAAAAAAAAAAGTCCCTAGTCTCACTTTATGGTTCCCACACAGCTTTTACCATAAAGTGAGACTAGGGACTTTTTTTTTTTAAGTGGCGGAGGAATACAGTGCGGAAGGATACCTACATTCCGTCATTGGATTCCTGCAGCCCGTAGAGAGCGGCAGCATCAGCTGATGCTGCAGTTCTCTACCCAAGATCGTCGTGGGACACACTCGTGGACTGCTTCGGATCATGGGTGAGTATTTTTGTGGTTTGTTATGTTAATATTTATTCCGGAAAAGACAATGGCTTCGGGGAACAATGTGACAAGTATTGGTAAGTATGTTACTCTATGTTATATGTACTGTATGTCTATGTATGTATTGTATGAATGTATTGTATGTAGCATGCATGTAGTATGTATGTAGTATGTATGTAGCATGTATGTAGTATGTATGTAGCATGTAGTATGTATGTAGCATGCATGTAGTATGTATGTAGTATGTATGTAGCATGTAGTATGTATGTAGCATGCATGTAGTATATATGTAGTATGTATGTAGTATGTATGTAGCATGTAGTATGTAGCATGCATGTAGTATGTATTTAGTATGTATGTAGTATGTATGTAGCATGTAATATGTATGTAGCATGCATGTAGTTTGTATGTAGCATGCATGTAGTATATATGTAGTATGTATGTAGTATATATGTAGCATGTAGTATGTATGTAGCATGTATGTAGTATGTATGTAGTATGTATGTAGCATGCATGTAGTATATATGTAGTATGTATGTAGTATGTATGTAGTATGTAGCATGCATGTAGTATATATGTAGTATGTATGTAGCATGCATGTAGTATGTATGTAGAATGTATGTAGTATGTATATAGTATGTAGCATGTATGTAGTATATATGTAGTATGTATGTAGCATGCATGTAGTATGTATGTAGCATGCATGTAGTATGTATGTAGCATGTATGTATGTATGTATGTAGCATGCATGTAGTATGTAGTATGTATGTAGCATGTATGTATGTATGTAGCATGCATGCAGTATGTATGTAGCATGCATGTAGTATGTATGTAGAATGTATGTAGTATGTATATAGTATGTAGCATGTATGTAGTATATATGTAGTATGTATGTAGCATGCATGTAGTATGTATGTAGCATGCATGTAGTATGTATGTAGCATGTATGTATGTATGTATGTAGCATGCATGTAGTATGTAGTATGTATGTAGCATGTATGTATGTATGTAGCATGCATGCAGTATGTATGTAGCATGCATGTAATATGTATATAGTATGTATGTAGTATGTAGTATGTATGTAGCATGTAGTATGTATGTAGCATGCATGTAGTATATATGTAGTATGTATGTAGTATGTATGTAGCATGTAGTATGTATGATGCATATATGTAGTATGTATGATGCATATATGTAGTATGTATGTAGCATGCATGTAGTATATATGTAGTATGTATGTAGCATGTATGTAGCATGCATGTAGTATATATGTAGCATGTAGTATGTATGTAGCATGCATGTAGTATGTATGTAGCATGCATGTAGTATATATGTAGTATGTATGTAGCATGCATGTAGTATATATGTACTATGTATGTAGCATGTAGTATGTATGTAGCATGCATGTAGTATGTATGTATGTAGTATTTTTTTTTTTTTTTTTACATTTAACACATTAGCCGGATGATGGGACTACTACTGTCCCATCATTGGCTAATGTGTCAATCACTGTCATGGTAGCAGGCTTCGCCCGATGGGACTTGTAGTCCCATCGGACGATGCCTGCACAGACTACCGGAGCCTGCACAAACCCCCCGGCAGGCCTGCACAGCCCCCCGGCAGGTCGGCACAGCCCCCCCGGAGCCTGCACAGACCACCGGCAGGCCGGTGCAGACCCCGGGCAGTCCGCACAGCCCACCGGCAGGCTAGCACAGCCCCCGGCAGGCCGGTACAGACCCCGGGCAGTCCGCACAGCCCACCGGCAGGCCGGCACAGCCCCCCGGCAGGCCGGTACAGACCCCGGGCAGTCCGCACAGCCCACCGGCAGGCCGGCACAGCCCCCCGGCAGGCCGGCAGAGACCCCCGGAAGGCCCGTACAGACCCCCGAGAGGCTGTACAAGGGCAGGAAAGGGTTTTTCCAATTCCGATACCGGAAGTCTCATAGACTTGAATGGGACTTCCGGTATCGGCATCGGCGATACCGATACTTTTTTTAAAGATCGGCCGATCCATTCCGATCCGATATTTTGAAGTATTGGATGGTATCGCTCAACTCTAACCATCACATATCCTACCCACGCCACAAATAGCGGGCCCAACCTCAATCAGGGTTTCTGCCTCATCATATACGTCCTATCTTCCCTTTTCCTCCTTATCCTCTGCCTTGTCATCTTATGCTGAATTACCCTCCACATCACTGCCAAGTTGGGAGCTGTGCAGCAGCACATCAGCAAAGTGGCAAAACGCTCTGCTGAAGCTGATCTGCTTAGTTGAAGCATCACACACTGCAGCAGAGCTGTGGCAAGGAATAAAACAACAAACCGATCAGTGGCTCTCCCCACTGCAACTCCAACCAGGTCTGGTTGTCTGCAATAATGGGCGTAACCTGGTGGCAGCTTTAAAGCACGGGAAGCTATTTCACGTGCCATGCATGGCTCACGTGCTGAACCTAGTGATGATGAATTTTATAAAAACATACCCTGACTTGCCGTACCTACTTGAGAAGGTGTGCCGTATTTGCACCCATTTCCGCCAATCCTCAACCACTGTTGCCGGTCTTGCAGCACTTCAAAAGCAATTTAATTTGCCAAACCACCGACTCATTTGCAACCTGCCAATACTTTGGAGCTCAACATATCATATGTTGGCAAGGATAAGTGAGCAGCAGAGGGCACTTGCTGAATACCAACTTAACCCCTTCATGACCCAGCCTATTTTGACCTTAATGACCTGGCCATTTTTTGCAGGAACACTTCAACGCATCCTAGCCATTCTGAGATTGTTTTTTTGTGATGTAATGGGCTTCATGTAAGTGGTGAATTTAGGTCGATAATTTTTGCATTTATTTGTGAAAAAAACGGAAATTTTTTGAAAATTTTGAAAATTTCGCAAGTTTCAAATTTTGAATTTTTATTCTGTTAAACCAGAGAGTTACGTGACACAAAATAGTTAATAAATAACATTTCCCACATGTCTACTTTACATCAACACAATTTTGGAAACAAATTTTTTTTAGGAAGTTATAAGGGTTAAACGTTGACCAGTGATTTTTCATTTTTACAACAAAATTTACAAAACCATTTTTTTAGGGACCACCTCAAATTTGAAGTCATTTTGATGGGTCTATATGGCAGAAAATACCCAAAATTGACACCATTCTAAAAATTGCACCCCTCAAGCTACTCAAAACTACATTCAAGAAGATTATTAACCCTTCAGGTGCTTCACAGGAACTAAAGCAACGTGGAAGGAAAAAATGGACATTTTAATTTTTCCAACAAAAATTTTCTTTCAGCATCAATTTTTTCATTTTCACATGGCTAACAGGATAAAATGGATCCTAAAATTTGTTGCGCAATTTCTCCTGAGTACAGCGATACCATAAACCACTGTTTGGGCGCAAGGCAGGGCTCAGAAGAGAAGGAGCGCCATTTTACTTTTTGAATGGAAAATATGCTGGAATATTTAGCGGTTGCCATGTCGCGTTTGGAGAGTCCCAGTGTGCCTAAACATTGGATCTCCCCCATAAGTGACCTGATTTTGGAAGCTAGACCCTCCGAGGGACTTATCTATATGCAAAGTGAGCACTTTGACCCCCCAGATGCTTCACAAATTGATACCTAAAAAAAAAGTACTTTTTTTTCAGAAAAATTTTCTTTTAGCCTCAGTTTTTTCATTTTCACATGGGCAACAGGATATAATAGATCCTAAATATTTTGGGCAATTTCTCCTGAGTACAACGATACCTCATATGTGGTCGTAAACCACTGTTTGCGCACACGGCAGGGCCCGGAAGGGAAGGAGCGCCATTTGACTTTTTGAATGGAAAATTAGCTCCAATCGTTAGCCGACACAATGTCACGTTTGGAGAGCCCCCTGTGTGCCTAAACATTGGACCTCCCCCACAAGTGACCCCATTTTGGAAACTAGACCCCCGAAGGAACTTATCTAGATGTGTGGTGAGCACTTTGAACCTCCAAGTGCTTCACAGAAGTTTATAACGCAGAGCCGTGAAAATAAAACTATTTTTTTTTCCTCAAAAAATTTTTTTAGCCCGCTATTTTTTATTTTTACAATGGTAACAAAGAAATTGGACCCCTAAAGTTGTTGTCCAGTTTGTCCGGAGGACACTGGTACCCCATATGTGGAGGAACCACTGTTTGGGCACACGTCGGGGCTCAGAAGGGAAGTAGTGACGTTTTGAAATGCCGACTTGATGGAATGGTCTGCGTGCTTCATGTACGTTTGCAGAGCCCCTGATGTGCCTAAACAGTAGAAACTCCCCACAAATTATTCCATTTTGGAAACTAGACTCCCCAAGGAACTTATCTAGATGTATGGTGAACACTTTGAACCCCCAAGTGCTTCACAGAAGTTTATAACGCAGAGCCGTGAAAATAAAAAATCTTTATTATTTCCTCAAAAAATGATTTTTAGTCCACAAGTTTTTATTTTCACAAGGGTAACAGGATAATTTTGAACCCAAAAGTTGTTGTCCAGTTTTTCCTGAGTACGCTGGTACCCCATATGTGGGGGGCCGAATGTTTGGGCACACGTCGGGGCTTGGAAGGGAAGTAGTGACGTTATGAAATGCCGACTTGATGGAATGGTCTGCGGGCGTCATGTTACGTTTGCAGAGCCCCTGATGAGCCTAAACAGTGGAAACCACCCACAAGTGACCCCATTTTGTAAACTAGACCTCCCAAGGAACTTATCTAGATGTGTGGTGAGCACTTTAAACCCCTAAGTGCTTCACAGAAGTTTATAACGCAGAGCCGTTAAAATAAAAAATCATTTTTTTCCAGAAAAATAATTTTTTAGGCTCCCAATTTTTTATTTTCCCAAGGCTAACAGGAGAAATTAGACCCCAAAAGTTGTTGTGCAATTTTTCCTGAGTACGATGATACCCCATATGTGGGAGTAAACCACTGTTTGGGCATACGTCGGGGTTCGGAATGGAGGGAGCACTGTTTGACTTTTTGAATGCAAAATTGGCAGGAATAAATGGTGGCGCCAAGTCGCGTTTGGAGACCCCGTGATGTGCCTAAGCAGTGGAAACCTCTCAATTCTAACTCCAACCCTAGCCCCAACACACCGCTAACCCAAATCCCAACATTAACCCTAACCACAAGCCTAACCCTAATACCAACCCAAACCCACCCCTAACCCTAATCTTAACCCTAATTCTGTCATGATCCATGCTGTATTATGACAGACGAAAGCACTAGTAACCTTTTTTTTGTTACACTGGTGGTTTCAGTTCTAGTTTTGCCCCCGATGGCCGTTAGGGTCATTGCACTTGATGTTTTCTTTGCTTTGCCTTTTGCCCCCGGTGGTCACTGGGATTATAGCAGCTTTTGGCCCCTGATCATTTGACCATTCCCTTTTCCTATATAAGGTCACATGGTCTATGAGCAGGGGTTGGTGATATTGCTCATTTCCAACCAAGACTGGTGAAGGAAGGAACTACAGGGTGCAGCTCAGGGCAGCTCTGGGGTAAAGTCTGGTGAAGGAAGGAATTACAGAGAGGTGTTCCTTGCAGCTCTGACAAAGCTTGGAGAAGTAGCAGCTATTCTGGAGGAAAGCTGCATTCTGGTGGTGGACTCTGTTGCTGGAGCAATAGTAGCAGAGCAAAGCTAAGAGGTGTTTCCCTGTTTGTATTTTTCCCTGGTGTGTATTAGTACAGCGGTGGGGCCAGTGCCTGCACCACCCAGTTCCCTAGCAAGGGATAGGTGTAGGGTGTGCTAGGGTGACAGGTTCCGGCTCGGCGACAGGTGAGGAGCCTGTATAGGGAACATTGGGAGTGTGAGGAACAATGACTCAGGCCAGTGCAGGAGGTCTCCAAGTCCACACCCCCTATCGCAGGGCCCACCGTTGTAACTGTTTCCCCTTTCCCTGTGTCTTGTTGTTTTAGTTACTGGCCTGCGGGTCGTGTCACACAGGACAGTTACACGTGCCGTGTCTTGTTGTTTTAGTTACTGGCCTGCGGGTCGTGTCACACAAGACGGGTCCTCGTGACATTATCACCAACCATAACATTTTTCTCTGTTGAGCCATGGGTCAAGTGCAGACCGGTGAGCAGTTGCTGCTGGCCCTCACTGAGGTTAGTGAGGAGCTGAATGATGTGTTTCAGCAGCACCTGCAGCAGAATTATGGGTCTGAGGCCTATCTTCTGCCTCAACTACAGGGTCCATATACGGCTTTGGCGAGGATGTGCCGTGGAGTCCCTGCTGGGGAGCAGGACTTGCTTATACAGGCAGACATATCCAGGCAGGTGGTGGAGTCAGTGTCCCCATGGTGCTGCCTGGTGTTCCCCAAGGTGAAGGGGTACGCCCTTGTAGTGAGCAGTCTAATGATTTAGTCCAGGGCACTGACGCCGAAACTTCTGTACTGTCAGAGAAGCCGTGTTCCCCTTGTCGTGTGGAGGAAGACTACCTGGGAGTGTATATTTCCTCCTCACCCTCAGAACGTACTATGACAACAGAGGTGATGGTTGACGAGGTACCTGAGGGCATACCAGTGCTTGTGGACAGTGGAGCAGAAGTCAGTCTGGTGGATGCTCAGGTTGTGCAGACTCACAGTCTGAGGTGTAAGACGCTGGACAAACCCATAAGCGTCCAGGCCATTAACTCTGTCCCCCTGAGCCAGGCGGGTTAAACCAAGTCATAGAAGACATTGAGCTGCATAGCAGACATCAGGATGTGTCCCAGCCATACTACGTCTTGGAGGGAAATCCAGCACCTATCGTTGTGGGCCCCCCTTGGTCTAAAAAACACAACCCAGTCTTAGATAGGCGGACAAGGGAAGTAGTCAGCTGGGAGCAGTCGTGTGAGGGCTGCTGCCTAGGGGCTACTGTCTCTGCCATCTCTCTACAAACGTCCCCTTCCTCTCCAGTGGTAGCAGCTGAGGTGCTGCAGGAGAGTAGGGACAAGGCTCAACCCTCGCCATTAGCCAACCCTGAGAGGCACAGACCTCGCAGTAGGAGGGGTTGGAGGGTGGTGTTTCCCTTGGTGAATTGCGGGGGTGTGAGTGTGGTGACACTGGGGGATGCCTCTGTTGTCAGTTCCAGAGAGAGTTCACCGTGTTGTGACAAACGAATGTGTGGCAATAAATGTTCAGGTCCGGACCAGTGTGTGAACGAGCTTGTATGGGTGGCCACCAAAGACATCCAGTGGAAGTGTGTTGCTAGAGTCTGGAATTCTCAGGTGATCGGGCCGTATCTGGTGTCGGCTATCCAGGGCCGAAGACTTACTAGCTGGAGTTACCCATATACTTGCCCATACACCTCTCGTTCCCCAGATCGGCGCTTTGAAGATGGGTGGTGCCTCCGGAACATACTTTGCCAATACCAGCAGTGCTCGTTTGTCATAAACCTGAAGTGCAGGTAGTTGCTGGGGTGAACTCTGGACCTGGGCATCCCCGCTGTAGGTGGTTCCCTGATGAGGAGCGGTCTTGAAGGTCCAGAGGCCCCTCATTAAGGGAGGGTACTGTCATGATCAATGCTGGATTATGACAGATAAAAGCACTAGTAACCTTTTTTTTCTTAAAGCTGGTGGTTTCAGTTCTAATTTTGCCCCAGGTGGCCGTTAGGGTCATTGCACTTGGTGTTTTCTTTGCTTTGCCTTTTGCCCCTGGTGGTCACTGGGATTATAGCAGCTTTAGGCCCCTGATCATTTGTCCATTCCCTTTTCCTATATAGGGTCACATGGTCTATGAGCAGGGGTTGGTGATATTGCTCATTTCCAACCAAGACAGGTGAAGGAAGGAACTACAGAGAGCAGCTCAGGGGAGCTCTGGTGTAAAGTCTGGTGAAGGAAGTAATTACAGAGAGGTGTTCCTTGCAGCTCTGACAAAGCTTGGAGAAGTAGCAGCTATTCTGGAGGAAAGCTGCATTCTGGTGGTGGACTCTGTTGCTGGGAGCAATAGTAACAGAGCAAAGCTAAGTGGTGTTTCTCTGTTTGTATTTTTCCCTGGTGTGTATTAGTACAGAGGTGGGGCCAGTGCCTGCACCACCCAGCTCCCTAGCAAGGAATAGGTGTAGGGTGTGCTAGGGTGACAGGCTCCGGCTCGGCGACAGGTGAGGAGCCTGTATAGGAAATGTTAGGAGTGTGAGGGGCACTAACTCAGGGGAGTGCAGGAGGTCTCCATGTCCCGACCCCCTATCGCAGGGCCCACCATTGCAACTGTTTCCCCTTTCCCCGTGTCTTGTTGTTTTAGTTACCGGCCTGCGGGTCGTGTCACACAAGACGGGTCCTCGTGACAAATTCCAACCCTAACCCTAATTACAGCCCTAACCCTAATCCCAACACGAATTCCAACCCTAACCCTATTTCTAACCCTAACCCTATTTCTAACCCTAACCCTAATTTCAACCCTAACCCTAATTCTAACCCTAATGGAAAGATAAAAATAATTTCTTTATTTTATTATTTGTGCCTGCCTATGGGGGTGATAAGGGGGGAGGTGATTTACTTTTTTTATTTTGATCACTGTGAGAGCAGCGCCCATTATGTGGGATGGTGGGACACCGGGAGCCAGAGCGGGACTTACTAGGTACTGGGGGGTGAGGAGGGAGATAAGACCGCGGAGGGGAGCATAGGGAAAGGGAGGGGGAGCAGATCATGACGGCAGCGGCTGATCGCTGCCGTCAGTCCGTGGCGGTGGCCGATCACCCCTGCCAGCCGGTGTGGGGGGGTCAGATTAGTGTCTCCAGCCATGTTTGATGCTACTGCAGCATCGGCCATGGCTGGATTGTAATATTTCATCAAATTTCATTGATGAAATATTACTATTGCTCTGAATGGTTGTTTCACTTTTAACAGCCAATCAGAGCGATCGTAGCCATGAGGGGGCTAAGCCACCCCCCCTGTAGTGAAGCACAAAGCCTCCTGTGCAGGTTGAGTAACCTTTCAGTGGCCCGGAGGAGGGTGATTTATATCATGATGCCTACGTAGGCATCACGGGTCGTATTGGCACAGCTTTTCATGACGTCTACGTAGGTGTCATGGGTCAGGAAGGGGTTAAACATGCCTGTCACATTGAGACTCAGCCAAGACACATAAACGTAGCAGTCTACTTTCATAATTGTCTGGCTCTTGAGGCATCCTTCCTGCATCAACCATGATACAGCCCCTAGGGCTAATGTTTTGAAGATACTATATCTATGCCTACACATTGGGCAGTGGCAGTGGAACAACAAGGACAGTAGTCAAAGCTTTAAAATTATGAATCCCTTGTGATGATGATGATGGGTTGCTTCTTCCTGCGTTAACCATCACACAGCCCCTAGGGAAGATTGCTCTCCTTACACCACTTGCACACATAGCTGTCAGAAGATCGCCTCCATCATCACTCACTCTTACGGCACTTCTGCCAGCAAAAAAAACGACAGTACTTCAAATATTGTTTGTACATTCCAGTGAAGCAGTGGTGTAAAACCACTCTTGCAGCCCCTGACCAGGTGCCTCCCTGTTATATACATTTTTTTACAGCATACATTTTTTTTAACATTTACACATTTTTTAGTGTTTTCCTCAGCCCACAGACCGCTTTGTAGGGTCCAGCAGACAATTACTCGCATTTTCCATTGACTAACATTGGACTCGCTACTCATACCGAATACCCGAATATTACGATATACTCGGTATGACTATAGCAAGTCCGAATATTTCACTACTCGCTCATCCCTAGCTATGACCTATCCTCAAAAACAAGAGGGTAGGATGCTATGTCCACTTTGGCCCTCCTATTTTTCTTTCTTGTTAGCTTAAGCTCTGCCAAGTTGTATTACAGCTTATGGGAACAGGCGACAAAAGCCATTCAGCTAGTCCTCTGCATCAGACAGTAAACATCAAGTTGAATGGTTCTCCATCTACAACAACTAGGAAATGTTGTAAGTGACAATGCCCAAAGTATAATGGCTGCACTAAGTCTGGACACAGTAATTTATGCTCCCTCCATGTAGCAAATGTTAAATATTAAATTTGAATGTGCAACAGAAATATATCTGGATCTAGAGGTGGTGCACATGCCCATGAAAGTGTCTTTGCCTTACCAACATCTTTACATGGTAACATTTTTTTTCCAAACACCACCAGATTTGCAACATAACTACGCTATATAATTCAATGCTGCATTTGTTGCAGTATTTGTATGAGAAGAATAAATTGATGACTGATTCCAACAGCAAAATGGCATTTCAGTTATTGTACTTTAAAATCCAACATTTGTATCTGCTCATGATACATGTTGCCTAACAAGGCTTTTTGTAGAGGTTTCTAAATTTGTCAGTAGGGACAAATGTGGCATCAAGGATATCACAGTCCTCATATTTATATTGGATCTGCTACTGATAACCCGGGGGCTGTTTGGGACTCTGTTACAATGTTTTAAACAGCAATATGTGTAAGGGGAAAAGAAGGAGCAGCAGATGGTTGTGGAGGGAGACATTAAGTTATCCTAGGCACAGGAAGAGGACAAAGTTAACAGTGAGTTATAAATTTAATATGACTTTGATAATATTGCTGGCTATGTTGACTAATCATCATGGGAGTTGGATGGAAATTGAACTAATGGGTACTTACGCTATAACGGCAAGCAGGACAAAGTGCATGCTCGATCGCTTGTGGCTGACAGGCATATTGTTTTTTATAAAGCAACAGGATGAGCATTACTGACGCTTTTAGACTCTCTATAAATGAAAAATCGTTGACTTTTTTATAGTTTCCAGCAAAATAGTCAAAATTGGTAAAGAATGAGGATACGCTGTGTTTCTTGGTCAGTGAAGTTTGACCACATGTCTGACCAGGACACCCCTCTTCGTTCCACACTCACCTCAGAGCTGTCACGCCAAGGCAGGCGGAACAAGGTTAGTGAACCCACTGGGCCACACTGGACATTGTGGACACTGAACCTTATAAACCAGCCGGACAAAGACATCAGATAATTTGCAAGGCTTTATTTAGACCTTACTACAGAAGGACCCACAAGAGAGAACCACCTGGACCGAAACACCGAATTCCAGAGATTGTCCTGGCACAACCCAAAAATCTCTAGTGTAACAGTTCCCAAACCAGAGGGTCAGTCCCTAGAGGCAAATAGAAGCAAAAAGGAGAAGGAAGCGAGAGATCCAGGGAACCAGAGAAGGCAACCGAATGATCCAGGAGGAACCACCAGAGTCCGCAGGCAGTTGTAAGGCAGGCAGGACTACAGCACTTGGAGAGAACAATGGGAATGAATTCAAGGCAAGGCAAAGCAGAACAAGCGAGCGATAGTCAGCGACCTGAGAATGGCAACTCGGACTATGCACCAAAATTGCCCAGACACCTCCCAAGGGAAGTGAGGTCTTTAAATTTCACTCAGATCTCTCAATGATTGGCTGAGAGAAGATTACAGGGAAAACGGTACACTGGCCATTTAAATCACTTGCTAACAGCGCGCCCTATGCTTGCAACCCCACAACCAGGAAATGAGTGAGCGAAGGAGACATGCTAGGAGGACGCCACAGCCAGGGGGGATTTTGCGGCACCCCGGATGTGGTAAGGCAGACTGCGGGGACTGGGGCATACCTGTGGACCTCCGGAACCTGATCTCCCTGTACCTGGGAGACGGGACCGGCCGGCCAGAGCGCTACAAGAGCCAATGCTACCTAACTTGTGACAGATTAGATGAAGCAGTAATGTAAGTATACCTTGAGCCTCAATCCCACAGACTTCTGTGCTAGCAGACCAGTACTATCTTGTCCAGCCTCCAGAGTACTATCAGAAAGGGTATACAGCATGGCAGGTGGATTTTTGATGACCAAGCGGACCAGATTGTCTTCTACAAGTGTGGAAAACCTTACATTTGTCAAAATGAATTGGGGATGAATCAGTGCTAATTTTCATCCACCTATGGCTGATGCCAGCTATTAAATCTGTAGTTGCATTTGTCTGCCTGTCCATTATATTATGTAAGGTTCTCTTGCTGCTACTACCAATGCTTCTACACAGCTATGCATCTCCTGCTTGTGCATTATGCTAAATACAGTGCTCATCCTTCCTCAGCTATCATTGACAATGGATAGTCATACATCTCCAGCATGTCAACTGTGTTCCATAGCTACACTGTACTTTTGCTGCAGGTTGCTGCCAGTGCAGGCAATACATGCAATACACAGCTGGACATCTAGTTGCTGATCCCATTATATTCTATAATGGGACTTTGCTGCATTTGACAAACTGCATCCAGTAAACCACAAATCCACACACATTATGTACTAATACTATATTGTTCTGCTGCTGTAAGTTGCTACCACGGCAGGCCCTACACAGCCACAAATCTCCTGACTGTCAATTGGGTTTTATAGCTGTACTGTGCTGCTGTTACATAGTTACATAGTTATAGATGTTGAAGAAAGACCTAGGTCCATCAAAATTAACTTTTCTCCACCAATTATACATTTTTTCACTAGATTAACTATAACCCACAATGTTATGTGTTCTGAGGAAATCATCCATGTATAGAAAGGCCAGGTGCACAACTATGCCCAGTATATATCAGGGAGGTGTAAAACCAGTAGTAGAAATAATCAATGGAAAGCAAGAGAAAAAGCACTACTGTAAAGCATGCACACTACTCCTGAAAATTCTTAAAAAGTATTGAACTTTATTGGCGCACAATACAACAAAAAGATATAAAACATAATTAAAAACAATTATGGGTATAACCACTCAATAGCCCAGTGGATACAAAATAGCTTAGCCCACTGCCCTAAGTAAACCCCCTGTTAAGCTACACATTAAACCAAATATAATGTTATTTCCAATAACACTCCAGGGAAGGCAGAGATGGTAAACTGCTGCTCGGTAATGGCGGACGCTAACTAGACACCGTCGGGATAACCGCTGTCCCGGTGTGTACAGAAGCGCACTCTGTAACTGCACAGAGCCGCTGAAACCAACGCCGGAGCCTGTTAGCTTCACAGGGCTCGGCAGGGTAAGCGCTAGTACAGAGACACCGAACTATGCCCTAAGGACATGGGAAGAGTCCCTCTAGTCTCACTAGCAGTCGACACCGCTACTGCGATGCCGGGACTACAAGGCTAGGATAAACTGCTCAAAGGCATGCAGTGCCGCACTGGCGGACGTCACTAACCAGCCAAAGCTTAAGGCTGGAAAGCGCATTAACTGCGCACGGCGCCGTGACAGGCGCTGCGGAACAAATGGTACAGTGGTGCCTCATGCTGGATGGCACACACTGGCACTAATAGGTGTGCGGAGCTGGGAGTGCTGCGACACTAGGCTGTGTCACTTCTCGGTGCTGACTCAAAACCCTAACCCTATGAACAAACATAACCAGAGGGAGGGAGTCATAATGAGTCAGTCAGCGGTTCACAAGCATCCATCAACACGCACACAACTAGCCATTTGAGTCTATATTAGCACATGGCCGAGCGTCCATGCGAGTCTTTTATAGTGGCGACCTTCCGGGACCTTCCCCGTGGTCCAATCGGAACAGGCACGGGACCTGTGCATGTGACCCCTGAGCTCCAATGAGAGGTTGAGCCACGGGCATGCTCAGTGGAGCAAAAGAGGGACTTAGTCCCAGGAGCCGCTCGCCCCTGGCTAGTGCAAGTTGCTATAGTTGAACCAGGGATGGCAGCAGCAACCAATCTGACAGCACTAGCTTGAGCAAGGCGCCAAGACTGAGGCCTTTGCTGAGCAGGCTTCTCTGCAGTCGGGACTGAATGGGAGACTGCAGAAGGCAAGGCTCGGGATTCCTCCTGTGCAGAGGGAGAAACCCGACACCTAACAATAAATATAATAGAAAGCCACTATCGACGATGCAAAGATGCTATGAAGGAACTTACATCAATATACCAAGAAGGAAGTCAAGCAGGGGATCGAATCCCAAGAACTAGGGCATGGTTGGATACCCTCAATGCAGCCCCACGCATATCGCCGTAACCTGTGCGGCTTTGTCAGGGGAAGTGCTGAAATCAAGGCCAATGAGGTATAAATACCTGTTCAGTTTCTGCCAAATCATCCAGCCCTTTTTCTACAAATTGTTTCAGTATCTGCCATTACTACCTCTTGTGGTAGGGCATTCCACAGTCTGACTGCTCTAACTGTAAAGAACCCTTGACTATTTAGCTGCCAGAATCACATTTCTTCCACCCATAGTGAGTGCCCCCTGGTCCTTAGTATGGTCTTTGGAAGGCATAAGTCATGCACCAGTCCTTTGTACTGACCACATATATACATATATTTATACATGTAATTGAGATTTCCTCTGAGACATCTTTTTTCTAAACTGAACAAGCCCTACTTTTTATATGGTTTGTATTAGATATTATTAAATATTTGGGCACATTAGATTGCTGCACATTTTTTTTCATCAATAACTGAAACATTTTTTTCTACTTGTTCTGACTGCTGTAAAGATTTTAACCATAAAAAAAATCATTAAAATTATGATTTTTTTTCCTATGGCTATAGCATTATATGAATATTATAGAAATGCTTTTCTATATTATTATTGACATGATATAAAAAATTGTTAAATGGCTTGTAAAAAAAAATATATATGATACTCCAAAATAAACAAGCAGCACCGGGAGTAAAATTAAATGTCTTGACTTTCAATGCAATCTCTTTAATCATTCCCAGGCATCATTATGTCAAGAAAAACATCATTACATGGTTGGCAGATCTTTTACTGAACTTCGCCTCTTGAAACACAAACCATTTCCCTTATGACACAACATCTCATGGGAGCTACTCAGAAAGTGCCAAAAGCACCAGGATAGATGCCAAAAACTGCATCACTGCCTACAATAGTTCAGCTGTCATCATCTCAACCTTGTATCATCAGCAAGAAATGTGTTTACTTTTTTAAATTGTGGGAGCTGCAAAAAACACAACGAGCCTGAAATGGAGTTTAATACATTATCTGTCAAATTGGCCGATAATGGCATATTTATGGCTTAAAACTTTTATTCAGTCTAAAATGTATTTTTATATGTTGCCAGAAAGCAAAGTAACATTGTGTTTGTTTCTTAGGTTGATATATTGATTTATGTTTATTCTTTACATTATGCTTTCTACAGTTTCTCCTTAAAAGAGGTATTTTGTAACTTATGAAAAGTAAAAAATGCTAAACTTAAAAAAAAAAAAAAGAAAAGCAGTAAGCAAACGTTTTGTTTTTCCTCCAGACCAATGCCTCCAGTGGTCACCTGCTACTGACTTTGGCTTATGAATTGCCTCACATTTCCTGCTGTAGGGGTGTGTGATAGAGAGGAGCGAATTTGTTTGGATTTTGGCCCTGAATCTGATTTTGACATATTCTGGCCATGTTCGAACACTATTCGTGCCGAATGTATGTCTTATGTTCGGTTCCGAACATATTCGGTAATTTTTACTCCCATTGACTCTAATGACGTTCGGCTGTGTTCGACGAATATTGCAAAAACAAAATTCGATTCCATTCGTATTAGGAACCAAATCTGAACAAATTCACTCATCTCTACTGGTAAATGCTGCAATTTTTTTTTACTTCTTTATGTAGCTATAATATCTTTGTTGCTTTTACAAAGCACTGCTGTCATTGTCAATAGAAGAAAAATGTGGTTTCTTAGCATGCTGCCAGAGTGCAGAGGATCAAAATCCAAAGTTATGTGGAGTAAAAACTTTATTGGACACATGTTTCAGAGTTGATCTAGTAGTTAGATCTAAGTAGATAAATTCACTCCAACATGTAATGTTCATTAAAGTTTTTTACGCCAAACAATCTTTAATTATGTACCTAAGCACTCTGGCAGGATTCTAATGTGGGGAGGAGGACTCTCATAGGGTGACTGGGTCGGAACTAAGGGGACTGTCATCAGGGTTCCTGAAGAAACGACATCGGGGGGGCAACAAAGGGAGACAGACGACTGAAGGTTTCCGGGTGACTGAGGGCGGGGCAAGGATAAAAGGAGCAGGAGGCGCGCTCAGGAGGCAGTTGGCAGTGGGGCTGACAGGAGAGAGGAGTCCGTGCGAGATAGAGGGAGATGGTGTAGCGGGCGTTGTGGAGTTTAGAGATGAGCAGGGATCTGTGTGGGGTAATTGGCTTACTCAACGACAACTTTCTTGTGCTCGATCGATACCTGGAGCCGCCCGCCGTTCACGTTCAGTCACAGCCGTGTCCACTGTCCCTCGCTCCATTGCGGCTGGTCCACGACCCCCAGCCGCTGCTGTCACGATACACCTACATGCTACAGCGGCCTGGATGCTGCCTCCTTGCCTTCGCCCCCGGCTGCAGCCCTCCCATCACTGACCTCAAGGAACGCCATCTCACCATAGGCGGCACTAGAGCCCTACGTCCCGCGTATAGAGGAACCCTAGTGCGAGGCCGGCCAACCATCACCATAGAAACTGCGACATAGCTGCGCTCTGGGAACAGTAGCCAGCACAGATTTTTCAGGGCCTGTTGTGCCCCAACACCACAGATCTTTCAGGGCCTGTTGCGCCCCAGCGGTACAGATTCTTCAGGGCCTGTTGTGCCCCAACAGCACAGATCCTTCAGTGCCTGTTGTGCCCCAACAGCACAGATTCTTCAGTCACTGGATATCGAGGCACCCGGGCAGCTGCATCTGCGACCCCTAAGCGGCCCGCCTGTGATCCTGAAAGACGCCTGGAAGGATAAGTTGGCTATAGGAAATAAGGACCCATAGTTTTAGCCGCACGTTGCCTATGACACCCGAATTAGCCGTAGTTTCGATAAGAAAAGTGTTGTTAATGTTCTTGAGTCCCTGCGTGGACAGATTGTTGTTAATCCTTTTGTTTGCTCAACATAGCCCCAGTGGCTCCAATTTATAAACGTTGATTTCACAAACCACACTCAGTCTCGTGTCTCGTCACTGGATCCTGAGAACCTGCTGTACCCTACACTAAGAAACAGCAGTATTCTTCCATTGACCCATAAAGATATGATCTCAGTAGTATTTCATTAACCATTATATTAACTTAAATGGTACAATATGCTTGCTAGTTTCTCGGAGAACTGTATCTCACATTTGAATTGTCAAGTAAGCAAGACTCTGCCCACAATGGCTTACATCTCTTGTCTGGAGATTCCTTGGTGCTACAGTCATATAGGAAGCTGCCAGGCATTGTGCTACTCATCTGTTCTGGCTCAGGTATCAGATATTTTCTCCTTCCTTTATGGCTATCATTCTTGTCCATGTTGTGTTACTGCGATAAGTTGCCTTGGGAATCACACAAGACCTTTTAAGGTCAACTGAGGAAGCCATGTGCTGTCTGACTACTGAGATAGCATTGCTCTCAGCAAGCATGTCTTTTTCAGGAGTTAGGGCCTCGTCACACATAGCGACTCACCAGCGATCCTGACAACGATGTGAACTTGTCAGGATCGCTTGTGTGTCGCAATGTAGGATAGGTGAGGGAGCGATCCAACAGGAATGGGGGGTGACCCACTTGCCGCCGACAGCCACGAGACTGAGACAGGGGTTATATTCAACAGGTCCATTTTTATTAGCCACCTCTCTGATGACCACCGCCATGCATCACAGGAATTTCACAGTCCTTTTGTTCACAGACCCGGGTACCTTCACTCCTTATTTTTATCTTCATGGTGTCCTTTGTGGCTCTTCTCACTGTGGCTGCCCTAGGCCAATCCACCAAAGCGCTTCACCATTCCAAGTACACCGTCCGTTTGGCACCCCGAGACCATCTCCGTCTGTGGCTACTGTCCTCTGGGCCACCCCCCGTGACCGTCTCAACTGTGAGTTCCTCTCTGGAGGCTTTCTACCATCTCTCTCACTACAGCAGAACCTCCTTACTAGTGAGCTCCCCTGGCTGACTGGACTTTCCAGAACCTTCCCTGACCTCTTATACTCCCAGTCCTGGTAGCTCCGCCCACTATCACCTGACAGTTAATTTGACCAATGGCAGTTACACAGTCACACTCCTACAATCCCCACTGCTCTCTAATGGTCAAACTACAACACGGCACCTTTTTCTCTTCATCTCAGCGCTTTTGTACCTACACTACGCTACCCCTCTGCCTCTTACTACAGGCAGATCTATCCGTCAGTTCAACCTCCCTACAGCTACATGATTGCTGATGAGGTGCCAAACAGGCAGCTTCAGCAGCGATCAGGACAGCGACACGCGGGTAACAAGTGACGCACGTCGCTTAGCTACCCACTGTGTACCTTAGTTACCAGCGCGCTGGTGCAGAGAGCTGGTAACCAAGGTACACATCGGGTTTCTAAGCGCCGCACAGCACTTTGAAACCCGATGTTTACCTTGGTTACCAGCTCCAGCTCGCTGGTCTCCCGCCTGCCACACGCAGCGATGCGTTCTGGCCAGCGGGAGACCAGCGATCAAAAAAATGTCCTGGCCATTCCAGGACGATCAGCGATAACCGGCGGGGGGACCAGTCGCTGATAAGTGTCACACACAGTGATCTCGCTGGTGAGATCGCTGTTGCGTCACCAAACTTGTGACTCAGCAGCGATCCCGCTAGCGAGATCGCTGTGTGTGATGGGGGCTTTACGTCACCTTCCACTTACTTGTCTGCATAGTCAGGTATCAAACCATCACATTGCTAATCCTGACTTCCATTCAGCTTCCATCCTATATTTCATATACTTTCAGGCCAGCATTTGTGTGTCAGACCTATGAATCCAGCAATCAAGGTACAGAATCTTTCCTGTGAATTCCACTTTGTATATACATTTTTCCTAGACTACCAGACTGTGTATACTTCTCTGTCATCTCTATGAATAACTTCATTCCTGCTGGAAGATATCAGATTCAATACATCTACTGTACTGGTGTGTGTCCTCACACCTGTCTCTACTCCATCTGGTGCTTCCCGTTCACCTTTATCTGTTTTCTGTCCTGCATTCCCCATTGCCCTGGTCCTTGGTGATACATATGCCATTCGGTAAGATTTGGTTTACTGCTCCATCATGTCTGATACATGATTCTCACCATGACCTGTGAAACCACCTCACTAGGTGGGGGCCTTAACTAAATTTTTGCAAGCTCCTGCTCGAGTATGATGAGCATGCTTTTATGAAGCATGGTTGCGGACATCAACTGTTAGATCATAATGAATATAGTACATTCGGATTCATGATCGGTAACACCACGGGCATTTTTCTTAATATCAGAAAAAGTAGTTACATTTGGTAAAAGATAAAAGAAAAGCCAGCAATTCATGTGCCGCGTTCAGTAAAATCACAGCGTGGCAGGTTAGAATAGAATAGAAAGAATATATACACATAGAATACATAGATATATAGATGTCTGTGTCAAACACACATATGTATTTATTACAAAGATAGAAGAAAAGATGGCAATTCATCTGCTGTGTACTGTAAAATCACTGCAGGAGCCAACAGGATAGAAGAGACAGATTACATATAGTAAATGCAAATAGAATAGGTAGATATATAGATGTCAGTGACAAATACAATAAGTACAGTGTGTGTGCTGCTTACTGTACATGTATTTAATTAATAAAAGATTATTTTTCTGAAAATAATGGCATGGGCTCCAGTGTAATTTTCCTAACTAGCAGAGGGAAAGCCAACAGCTGGTGGCAGATGTTTATAGCCTGGGAAGGGGGTAATACCCATGGATCTTCCCAGGCTATGAAGCTCACAGCTGTATAATTAGCCTTTACTGGCTATTAAAATGGAGGACCCTAAAAAAATGATGTGGGGTCCCCCTATAAATAATAACCAGCAAAGGCTATGCAGACAGCTGTGGGTTGATATTAATAGCTTAGGAAGGGGCCATGGATACTGGCCCCCAGGCTAAAAACACCAGCTCTCAGCCACCCCAGAAAAGCCACATCTCTAGGATGCACCAAGTCTGGCACTTAGCCTCGCTCTTCCCACTTGCCATGTAGCAGTGACAAATGGGGTGATAGTTGGGGGGGTTGATGTCACCTTTGTATTGTCAAGTGACATCAAGCCCCGAGTTTAGTAATAGAGAGGCATCAATAAGATGCCCCCATTACAAATCCCATAGTCACATTATATGAAAGCTCAGACACAAGCCACGCTGTCACATGGATTTTGTGCTGTATATGTTCAGCTAAATTCAGCTTTTTAATCAAGGAATATATTGGCAAATATTCCTAATTTGGCGATCGTCAGCCGAACCGAACATTGAAATATTCGCTCATCTTTAGTTACAAGATTATAGTTCAGGTGATGATAAAAGAAATCAGCTTCTTTCCAAACTTACCAAATACATCTTCCACTCCTCCCTGTTTTCTAGATTTGGCATCAACTGTGAAAAACCAGATCAAATCTGTCTTGCTCATATAAGATAGACTGCAGCAGTCATGTGGCACAGCCTATTATCCCTTAGGGAAAGAGGAGCAGTGTGGAGGAGTGAGGAACAGGGAAGGGAACAAAAAGAAAACCATTGTTCAGAGCTTTGCAATGTTTCCTGCATAACAGAGCTTGATTTACATCAAGACTGCAGAGCTCTGCTGCATAATAATCTTCTTGTTGATGCAGCTTTTATCTGTATGTAAGCTAAAAAGTGACTGAAGAGCAGACATTCCCTTCTTTGTGCAATGCTATCAATAGGAGAGATCAATCCAGCTCATCTTTTCCCACCCAGCTCTGGGTAAATTGAAAATTACACATACATCATGCAGAGGGGAATACTGGTAAGCAT
This sequence comes from Dendrobates tinctorius, assembly GCF_039654945.1. Lineage (NCBI taxonomy): Eukaryota > Metazoa > Chordata > Amphibia > Anura > Dendrobatidae > Dendrobates > Dendrobates tinctorius. The sequence continues at coordinate 7,972,737 of NW_027361913.1, read as the reverse complement.
GCAGTATATTTACCAAATATCCATAAATGGTGTTATTCCTTATATACACACAGGATACTTTATTCTGAAATGATACATGAAAGCATTTTTATCAGCTCTTTGTTGACAGAGATGGATCTATAATGCAATTTGATGAACTGGCACTGATCTACCACCTCCCAAGATCACATTTTCTACTTCATACACTGATTATTCACTGTTATGGTAACCATGTAATGGAAAAACAAGGTACCACAGGATGGTATATAAAATAAAAATGTACTTTATTAACAATGATTAAAAGACACATAAAAGATATGGTACTGAATGAATGAAGAGGGACTATATAGCCATAGGAAATCCACTAAATAAATGAATACTGACCACTAGAGTTGAGCGACTTTTGCTTTTTTAGGGTCGCGTTTCGTTTCGTGAAACCCGACTTTTCCAAAAGTCGGGTCGAGCAAGATCGTCCGATTATAGGGAAAAGTCGGGGTCTTCCCGAAACACGAAACCCAATGTAAGTCAATGGGGAATAAAAGTCGGCAGTGAGAGGAGGACAGGAAACACACCTACAGTGCCCATTTGAATGCCAAAAGCATCAATTCTTCTTACTTAAGCTTGTCAACCTTAATTAACTTCATAATACAAGTTACGCACTGAAAAATGGGAGTTATTTGGCTAAATTTGTGGGGGGGGAGGGCTGGCTGCAGGTTTTCATGTGCCCTGGGCGAAAGAGCGCCCCTTTAACACATACCACAACTCATCATGCTCCGATACGGCAGAGAAATAGCGGTATAGTACAATGAAAAATACCTCACTTTTTACATCTCATGACGAGGCCCATCTATTTCTCCATACAGAATCATTGGTCCCATATAATGTTTGAAACAGTATATGATGAGCTCCACATAATGCTACAGTATATGTTGGTCCCCATGGATGAAGCTCCACTGTCTTATGGGCCCAAATAATGCTCCAAACATAATGGGCCCCATTTCTAATGCTCTAGTGTATAATGGGCCCTGTAAATGCTGCTCCAGTGTCTGATGTCCACCTTTGGAATGTTCCAGTGTATGGTGGGCCCCATCTATCATTCTCCAGAGTATAGTGCTCCCCAAAAATTGCTGTCCCAACATAGAAAACAATCAAATAAGTCTCCTCGCTAGGGAATCCCTGTACTTGTCTGGACAGGTGCTGTAGCTTGCTTAACAGCTCGCCAGCCGTTCTCACGCCCAGTATGGATTGCACGTGATTGCACAAAGGTTAGAAAGGGTACCGTATCCCTGGATAACATGTATGGATAGCGTACACATTCAAAATATATGTCTATACAGCATGAGGCAGGCTCAGATGGTGTTAGGCCCAGTATAGATTGCACGTGATTGCACAAAGGTTAGAAAGGGTACCGTATCCCTGGATAACATGTATGGATAGCGTACACATTCAAAATATATGTCTATACAGCATGAGGCAGGCTCAGACGGTGTTAGGCCCAGTATGGATTGCACGTCATTGCACAAAGGTTAGAAAGGGTGCCGTATCCCTGGATAACATGTATGGATAGCGTACACATTCAAAATATATGTCTATACAGCATGAGGCAGGCTCAGACGGTGTTAGGCCCAGTATGGATTGCACGTCATTGCACAAAGGTTAGAAGGGGTACCGTATCCCCGGATAACATGTATGGATAGCGTACACATTCAAAATATATGTCTATACAGCATGAGGCAGGCTCAGACGGTGTTAGGCCCAGTATGGATTGCACGTCACTGCACAAAGGTTAGAAGGGGTACCGTGTCCCCGGATAACATGTATGGATAGCATACACATTCAAAATATATGTCTATACAGCATGAGGCAGGCTCAGACGGTGTTAGGCCCAGTATGGATTGCATGTCATTGCACAAAGGTTAGAAGGGGTAACGTATCCCCGGATAACATGTATGGATAGCGTACACATTCAAAATATATGTCTATACAGCATGAGGCATGCTCAGACTGTGTTAGGCCCAGTATGGATTGCACGTGATTGCACAAAGGTTAGAAGGGGTACCGTATCCCCGGATAACATGTATGGATAGCGTACACATTCAAAATATATGTCTATACAGCATGAGGCAGGCTCAGACAGTGTTAGGCCCAGTATGGATTGCACGTCATTGCACAAAGGTTAGAAAGGGTACCGTATCCATGGATAACATGTATGGATAGCGTACACATTCAAAATATATGTCTATACAGCATGAGGCAGGCTCAGACGGTGTTAGGCCCAGTATGGATTGCACGTCATTGCACAAAGGTTAGAAAGGGTACCGTATCCCTGGATAACATGTATGGATAGCGTACACATTCAAAATATATGTCTATACAGCATGAGGCAGGCTCAGACGGTGTTAGGCCCAGTATGGATTGCACGTCATTGCACAAAGGTTAGAAGGGGTACCGTATCCCCGGATAACATGTATGGATAGCGTACACATTCAAAATATATGTCTATACAGCATGAGGCAGGCTCAGACGGTGTTAGGCCCAGTATGGATTGCACGTCATTGCACAAAGGTTAGAAAGGGTACCGTATCCCCGGATAACATGTATGGATAGCGTACACATTCAAAATATATGTCTATACAGCATGAGGCAGGCTCAGACGGTGTAAGGCCCAGTATGGATTGCACGTCATTGCACAAAGGTTAGAAAGGGTACCGTATCCCTGGATAACATGTATGGATAGCGTACACATTCAAAATATATGTCTATACAGCATGAGGCAGGCTCAGACGGTGTTAAGCCCAGTATGGATTGCACGTCATTGCACAAAGGTTAGAAGGGGTACCGTATCCCCGGATAACATGTATGGATAGCGTACACATTCAAAATATATGTCTATACAGCATGAGGCAGGCTCAGACGGTGTTAGGCCCAGTATGGATTGCACGTGATTGCACAAAGGTTAGAAAGGGTACCGTATCCCTGGATAACATGTATGGATAGCGTACACATTCAAAATATATGTCTATACAGCATGAGGCAGGCTCAGACGGTGTTAGGCCCAGTATGGATTGCACGTCATTGCACAAAGGTTAGAAGGGGTACCGTATCCACGGATAACATGTATGGATAGCTTACACATTCAAAATATATGTCTATACAGCATGAGGCAGGCTCAGACGGTGTTAGGCCCAGTATGGATTGCACGTCATTGCACAAAGGTTAGAAGGGGTACCGTATCCCCGGATAACATGTATGGATAGCGTACACATTCAAAATATATGTCTATACAGCATGAGGCAGGCTCAGACGGTGTTAGGCCCAGTATGGATTGCACGTCATTGCACAAAGGTTAGAAGGGGTACCGTATCGCCGGATAACATGTATGGATAGCGTACACATTCAAAATATATGTCTATACAGCATGAGGCAGGCTCAGACGGTGTTAGGCCCAGTATGGATTGCACGTCATTGCACAAAGGTTAGAAGGGGTACCATATCCCCGGATAACATGTATGGATAGCGTACACATTCAAAATATATGTCTATACAGCATGAGGCAGGCTCAGACGGTGTTAGGCCCAGTATGGATTGCACGTCATTGCACAAAGGTTAGAAAGGGTACCGTATCCCTGGATAACATGTATGGATAGCGTACACATTCAAAATATATGTCAATACAGCATGAGGCAGGCTCAGACGGTGTTAGGCCCAGTATGGATTGCACGTCATTGCACAAAGGTTAGAAAGGGTACCGTATCCCTGGATAACATGTATGGATAGCGTACACATTCAAAATATATGTCTATACAGCATGAGGCAGGCTCAGACGGTGTTAGGCCCAGTATGGATTGCACGTCATTGCACAAAGGTTAGAAGGGGTACCGTATCCCCGGATAACATGTATGGATAGCGTAAACATTCAAAATATATGTCTATACAGCATGAGGCAGGCTCACACGGTGTTAGGCCCAGTATGGATTGCACGTCATTGCACAAAGGTTAGAAGGGGTACCGTATCCCCGGATAACATGTATGGATAGAGTACACATTCAAAATATATGTCTATACAGCATGAGGCAGGCTCAGACGGTGTTAGGCCCAGTATGGATTGCACGTCATTGCACAAAGGTTAGAAGGGGTACCGTATCCCCGGATAACATGTATGGATAGCGTACACATTCAAAATATATGTCTATACAGCATGAGGCAGGCTCAGACGGCGTTAGGCCCAGTATGGATTGCACGTCATTGCACAAAGGTTAGAAGGGGTACCGTATCCCCGGATAACATGTATGGATAACGTACACATTCAAAATATATGTCTATACAGCATGAGGCAGGCTCAGACGGTGTTAGGCCCAGTATGGATTGCACGTCATTGCACAAAGGTTAGAAGGGGTACCGTATCCCCGGATAACATGTATGGATAGCGTACACATTCAAAATATATGTCTATACAGCATGAGGCAGGCTCAGACGGTGTTAGGCCCAGTATGGATTGCACGTCATTGCACAAAGGTTAGAAAGGGTACCGTATCCCTGGATAACATGTATGGATAGCGTACACATTCAAAATATATGTCTATACAGCATGAGGCAGGCTCAGACGGTGTTAGGCCCAGTATGGATTGCACGTCATTGCACAAAGGTTAGAAAGGGTACCGTATCCCTGGATAACATGTATGGATAGCGTACACATTCAAAATATATGTCTATACAGCATGAGGCAGGCTCAGACGGTGTTAGGCCCAGTATGGATTGCACGTCATTGCACAAAGGTTAGAAGGGGTACCGTATCCCTGGATAACATGTATGGATAGCGTACACATTCAAAATATATGTCTATACAGCATGAGGCAGGCTCAGACGGTGTTAGGCCCAGTATGGATTGCACGTCATTGCACAAAGGTTAGAAGGGGTACCGTATCCCCGGATAACATGTATGGATAGCGTACACATTCAAAATATATGTCTATACATCAGGAGGCAGGCTCAGACGGTGTCAGGCACAGTATGGATTTGACGGCCCAGATTACACAGCGGAGGAGCAGGGAGAGGTAAAGATTGCAAATGCTGGGGCTCTGGCCAAGCAAGGGGGGCCCACTCGTGGGCGTCGGTACTGGCACTGGGCCCCTCATAGTACAGCGGTGTGTCTGACGGCGGGTGTGCACCACCACCGTCAGAGACACTTGATTGCACTATGAGGGACCCTGTGCAAGTGCCCGCGCCCAAGAGTCGGCCTACCCACCTGTCCAGGGCAACGGCACTCGCACGGTGTCATGCCCTAGGTGGTGACCCCGGCCATGGGGGGGGAGGCAGCACAGTTAGGGAGTTTTAGAAAGTGGCATATGTTGATGTTGGACATTCAACTGATGCAAAAGGCGAAATAGGTGAAGTACCAGGAAGAGGTGGACCAAAGCAAGCCATTTTTCTGTCACCCTATGTGTCATCAGGGGAAGGTGGGACAAAATCCTTGGAAACCCATGCGTGGTTCATTTTAATGAAGGTTAGATCATCCACATTTTGGGTTGACAGACGGGTCCTTTTTTCTGTCAGGATTGATCCAGCTGCACTGAAGACTCTTTCCGATAGCACACTTGCAGCTGGGCAAGCGAGCTCCTGTAAGGCATATTGGGCCAATTCAGGCCAGGTGTCCAGTTTAGCGGCCCAATAGTCAAAGGGGAATGACCTGTGTGGGAGAACATCGATATGGGAGGAAAAGTAGTTTGTAACCATAGTTGACAACTGCTGTCTCCTGTCACTTTCCATCGATGCAGTATTACCAGTTGTGTGAGCGGTATTTGAAAAATCAGTCCACAACATTGTCATGAAACCCCTGTCTCCAACGCCACTTCTGCTGTGTGCACCACGAACACCTCTGTCAAGCTGCCCCCGGCCCGTACGGCTCGTGTGAGAACCATCACCGCTGCTGTGTGCTGGGAATGCCTCAAGCAACCGATTTACCAGAGTTGCTTGTTTATTAGCCAATATTAGGTCAAGGTTCTCCTGTGGCATGATGTTTTGTAATTTGCCTTTATAGCGTGGATCCAGGATGCTGGCCAACCAGTAGTCGTCATCGTTCATCATTTTGGCAATGCGGGGGTCCCTTTTTAGGATCCGCAAGGCATAATCTGACAAGTGGGCCAATGTTCCCGATGTAAATGATGCAATGCGAATGCTGGGTGGAGGAGCACTTTCTGGCAAATCCACATCCCTCCAGTCACGCACAAACCCTGTACCAGACCTTGCCACGCCAACATTTTCACTTGCCCCACGAGATGCATCCTCCTCCCCTAAGTAATCATCCCCATCATCCTCCTCCTCCTCCTCCTCTTCTTCCTCCACCTCGTCCAGGAGAGGTCCCTGAGGAGACAATGGCTGAATGTCATCAAGGATTCCCTCCTCCTCTTCCTCCTCATCAACATTGGCTGCAGACGCCTGCTCCTTAAGGTGCGTCAAAGTTTGCATGAGCAGACGCATAAGTGGGATGCTCATGCTTAGGATGGCGTCGTCTGCGCTTACCAGCCGTGTGCATTCCTCAAAACACTGAAGGACTTTACAAAGGTCCTTTCAGCTTCGACCACTGCACGCCTGTCAACTCCATGTCTGCTCTCAAAGTGCCTGGCCGTGTATCCTCCCACAAATGCATTATGGCCTGCCTCTGCTCGCACAGCCGCTCCACCATGTGCAGGGTGGAGTTCCACCTTGTTGCAATGTCGATAATGAGGCGGTGGTTGGGAAGGTGGAGCAATCGCTGCAGCTTCTGCATACGAACGGAGTGTACAGGCGACCGGCGGATGTGCGCGCACAGTCTTCGCACCTTCTGGAGCAGGGCTGTTAACTCCGGATAATTTTTGAGGAAGCACTGCACCACCAGGTTCAAGGTGTGAGCCAAGCAAGGTATGTGGCTGAGTTTTGAAAGGGCTATGGCTGCCACAAAATTACGGCCGTTATCACTAACTACCTTGCCTGCCTCAAGATGTACACTGCCCAGCCATGAGTTTGTCGCTTCAAGTACTCGGCCAGCACCTCGGCGGTGTGTCTGTCGCCCAAACACATCATCTGCAACACAGCCTGCTGACGCTTTCCACTAGCTGCTCGATAGGGGGACACATCGTGTGCAACAGTGGCAGCTGCAGATGGAGTGCTCGTACGACTGCGCTCTGTGGACGAGCTGTCGCTTCTGGAGGAGGAGGAGGAGGAGGGTCGAACAACTACAGCCAACTGTTTCCTAGACCGTGGGCTAGGCAGCACTGTCCCACCACCGCTGTCCCCTGTGGACCCTGCATCCACCACATTAACCCAGTGTGCAGTGATGGACACGTAACGGCCCTGGCCATGCCGACTGGACCATGCATCAGTTGTGAGGTGCACCTTTCCGCTCACTGACTGCTTGAGTGCATGGACAATGCGGTCTTTCACATGATGGTGGAGGGCTGGGATGGCTTTGCGAGAGAAGAAGTGGCGACTGGGTAGGTCATATCGTGGTACTGCATAGGCCATGAGTTTGCGGAAAGCTGTGCTTTCCACCAACCGAAAGGGCATCATCTCAAACGAGATTAGTTTGGCAATGAGGGCATTCAAACCCAGTGTACGCGGATGAGAGACTGAGTACTTTCTTGACCTACTCATAGTGTCTGGGAGGGTGAGCTGGACTTGAGAGCTGCATATGGTGGAAGTAGCGGTGGACAGGGCGGACTGAGAGAGGGTTGATGATGGTGATGGAGTTGGTGTTCTTTCTGATGGCCTAGAATCAGTCTTTCGTTGATATAACAGTGGGATTCCCTGACTGCTGTGGCCTTGCAACGACACCTCAACATTTGCTGCTGTGCTAACCGGTGTGCTTACAGTGGGGGAAACAATGTAGCGTTGCTGACTACCTTCGTTGTGATCAGTTGCACATGTGGCTCTTGAGGTTTGGTGTTGTGTCCATGCTTGCAAATGCATGCTGGTTAAATGTCTAAGCATGCAACTGGTATTCAAATTTTTCAGATTTTTCCCTCGGCTAAAGGTCTTTGCGCACTTCTTACAGATAACTTTGGCCTGATCATGAGGATTTTGTTCAAAAAACTGCCACACTGCACTCTTCCTACTTTGGCAGACATTTTGCGGCCTAGCACGCTGTGATCTTTTGACCCTCTGGACAAGCTGTCCAGCAACTCTTTTGATGTTTGGAACCTGTCTTTGGAGTGCTCCGGGCCTGCCAGATAACAGCTGTTGCGATGTCGATGTCTGCTGTGGATGCTCCTCATCTGAGCTATTGGAAGCAGCACCCTCTTCCCCCAATGGATGCCAATCTGGGTCAACAACTGGGTCATCCATCACCTCCTCTTCTATGTCATGTGCACCTTTCTCTGTGTCACCGTGTATGGTGGTATAGTGTGCGGGAAGGGGCACCTGAGTCTCATCAGGGTCAAAATCTGGCTCTGTACACTGCGAGGACAATGTAGTGCTCTGAGTGAATGTACCAGCAGAATCATCCATCAGCGGCTGTGCATCAGTGCACTCCATGTCAGATTAATCTTGGCCTGGGTAATTCACCATTTGACTTGATAATCCAGGCATGGTATGTGAAAACAGCTCCATGGAGTAATCAGTAGTATGGCCTGCGTCATCCTTCAATCTTGGTTGGGGTGAAGGACACAAGGAAAGGTGTGGTTCATGAACATGAGCCTCCAATGACGACTCAGTGCTTTTACTTTTTACAACTGAAGAAGAGGAGGCGATAGAGCTGGAGGCTGAGTCAGGAATGTAAGACAAAACTTTTTCCTGATGCTCTGCCTTTAAAAGCGGTTTGCCAACTCCTAGAAAACTAAGCGTTCGAGGCCTTATGTAGACAGACGATGACGCAGGGTCAGCACCTCCTGCATTTGGTCCTATTTTGCTCTTGCCACTACCATCAGATCCACCACCAACACCATCATTACCAGCTGCCAACCCCCGCCCAATTCCATGGCCTCTTCCACCAGCCTTCCTCATTTTTGGTAGAAATGTAGACAAAATCCAACAAACTATATAGTAATGTAAAACAAGGTACAAGGTGTCTATAGGACAGGGGAGTTTTAGAATTTCTGCACACACTTGTGGACAGTGGACACTTGTGGATTGTGTGCGGCCCACTGATATCTGAGCGCTATGTGACACGCTCGATGGCACAGCTGTCTCTGACCAAAGTGACGAGAGGATAATGGAGATTTTGAATCTCTGCGTACACTTTTGGACACTGGACACTTGTGGATTGTGTGCGGCCCACTGATATCTGAGCGCTATGTGACACGCTCGATGGCACAGCTGTCTCTGACCAAAGTGACGAGAGGATAATGGAGATTTTGAATCTCTGCGTACACTTTTGGACACTGGACACTTGTGGATTGTGTGCGGCCCACTGATATCTGAGCGCTATGTGACACGCTCGATGGCACAGCTGCCTGTGACCAAAGTGACGAGAGGATAATGGAGATTTTGAATCTCTGCGTACACTTTTGGACACTGGACACTTGTGGATTGTGTGCGGCCCACTGATATCTGAGCGCTATGTGACACGCTCGATGGCACAGCTGCCTGTGACCAAAGTGACGAGAGGATAATGTAGATTTTGAATCTCTGCGTACACTTGTGGACAGTGGACACTTGTGGATTGTGTGCGGCCCACTGATATCTGAGCGCTATGTGACACGCTCGATGGCACAGCTGCCTGTGACCAAAGTGACGAGAGGATAATGGAGATTTTGAATCTCTGCGTACACTTGTGGACAGTGGACACTTGTGGATTGTGTGCGGCCCACTGATATCTGAGCGCTATGTGACACGCTCGATGTCACAGCTGCCTGTGACCAAAGTGACGAGAGGATAATGGAGATTTTGAATCTCTGCGTACACTTTTGGACACTGGACACTTGTGGATTGTGTGCGGCCCACTGATATCTGAGCGCTATGTGACACGCTCGATGGCACAGCTGCCTGTGACCAAAGTGACGAGAGGATAATGTAGATTTTGAATCTCTGCGTACACTTGTGGACAGTGGACACTTGTGGATTGTGTGCGGCCCACTGATATCTGAGCGCTATGTGACAGGCTCGATGGCACAGCTGCCTGTGACCAAAGTGACGAGAGGATAATGGAGATTTTGAATCTCTGCGTACACTTTTGGACACTGGACACTTGTGGATTGTGTGCGGCCCACTGATATCTGAGCGCTATGTGACACGCTCGATGACACAGCTGCCTGTGACCAAAGTGACGAGAGGATAATGGAGATTTTGAATCTCTGCGTACACTTTTGGACACTGGACACTTGTGGATTGTGTGCGGCCCACTGATATCTGAGCGCTATGTGACACGCTCGATGGCACAGCTGCCTGTGACCAAAGTGACGAGAGGATAATGGAGATTTTGAATCTCTGCGTACACTTTTGGACACTGGACACTTGTGGATTGTGTGCGGCCCACTGATATCTGAGCGCTATGTGACACGCTCGATGGCACAGCTGCCTGTGACCAAAGTGACGAGAGGATAATGGAGATTTTGAATCTCTGCGTACACTTGTGGACAGTGGACACTTGTGGATTGTGTGCGGCCCACTGATATCTGAGCGCTATGTGACACGCTCGATGGCACAGCTGCCTGTGACCAAAGTGACGAGAGGATAATGGAGATTTTGAATCTCTGCGTACACTTGTGGACAGTGGACACTTGTGGATTGTGTGCGGCCCACTGATATCTGAGCGCTATGTGACACGCTCGATGGCACAGCTGCCTGTCACCAAAGTGACGAGAGGATAATGGAGATTTTGAATCTCTGCGTACACTTTTGGACACTGGACATTTGTGGATTGTGTGCGGCCCACTGATATCTGAGCGCTATGTGACACGCTCGATGGCACAGCTGCCTGTGACCAAAGTGACGAGAGGATAATGGAGATTTTGAATCTCTGCGTACACTTTTGGACACTGGACACTTGTGGATTGTGTGCGGCCCACTGATATCTGAGCGCTATGTGACACGCTCGATGGCACAGCTGCCTGTGACCAAAGTGACGAGAGGATAAGGGAGATTTTGAATCTCTGCGTACACTTGTGGACAGTGGACACTTGTGGATTGTGTGCGGCCCACTGATATCTGAGCGCTATGTGACACGCTCGATGGCACAGCTGCCTGTGACCAAAGTGACGAGAGGATAATGGAGATTTTGAATCTCTGCGTACACTTTTGGACACTGGACACTTGTGGATTGTGTGCGGCCCACTGATATCTGAGCGCTATGTGACACGCTCGAAGGCACAGCTGCCTGTGACCAAAGTGACGAGAGGATAATGGAGATTTTGAATCTCTGCGTACACTTGTGGACAGTGGACACTTGTGGATTGTGTGCGGCCCACTGATATCTGAGCGCTATGTGACACGCTCGATGGCACAGCTGCCTGTGACCAAAGTGACGAGAGGATAATGGAGATTTTGAATCTCTGCGTACACTTGTGGACAGTGGACACTTGTGGATTGTGTGCGGCCCACTGATATCTGAGCGCTATGTGACACGCTCGATGGCACAGCTGCCTGTGACCAAAGTGACGAGAGGATAATGGAGATTTTGAATCTCTGCGTACACTTTTGGACACTGGACACTTGTGGATTGTGTGCGGCCCACTGATATCTGAGCGCTATGTGACACGCTCGATGGCACAGCTGCCTGTGACCAAAGTGACGAGATTATAATGGAGATTTTGAATCTCTGCGTACACTTGTGGACAGTGGACACTTGTGGATTGTGTGCGGCCCACTGATATCTGAGCGCTATGTGACACGCTCGATGGCACAGCTGCCTGTGACCAAAGTGACGAGAGGATAATGGAGATTTTGAATCTCTGCGTACACTTTTGGACACTGGACACTTGTGGATTGTGTGCGGCCCACTGATATCTGAGCGCTATGTGACACGCTCGATGGCACAGCTGCCTGTGACCAAAGTGACGAGAGGATAATGGAGATTTTGAATCTCTGCGTACACTTTTGGACAGTGGACACTTGTGGATTGTGTGCGGCCCACTGATATCTGAGCGCTATGTGACACGCTCGATGGCACAGCTGCCTGTGACCAAAGTGACGAGAGGATAATGGAGATTTTGAATCTCTGCGTACACTTGTGGACAGTGGACACTTGTGGATTGTGTGCGGCCCACTGATATCTGAGCGCTATGTGACACGCTCGATGGCACAGCTGCCTGTGACCAAAGTGACGAGAGGATAATGGAGATTTTGAATCTCTGCGTACACTTTTGGACACTGGACACTTGTGGATTGTGTGCGGCCCACTGATATCTGAGCGCTATGTGACACGCTCGATGGCACAGCTGCCTGTGACCAAAGTGATGAGAGGATAATGGAGATTTTGAATCTCTGCGTACACTTTTGGACACTGGACACTTGTGGATTGTGTGCGGCCCACTGATATCTGAGCGCTATGTGACACGCTCGATGGCACAGCTGCCTGTGACCAAAGTGACGAGAGGATAATGGAGATTTTGAATCTCTGCGTAGACTTTTGGACACTGGACACTTGTGGATTGTGTGCGGCCCACTGATATCTGAGCGCTATGTGACACGCTCGATGGCACAGCTGCCTGTGACCAAAGTGACGAGAGGATAATGGAGATTTTGAATCTCTGCGTACACTTTTGGACACTGGACACTTGTGGATTGTGTGCGGCCCACTGATATCTGAGCGCTATGTGACACGCTCGATGGCACAGCTGCCTGTGACCAAAGTGACGAGAGGATAAGGGAGATTGGATTGCTTTTAAAAAAGCAGTTTGCAGAGCAGTGGGTAAACAGCAATGCCAGCGTGTCAGGAAGCCTTAGAAGGCAGCCCAACAACCAACACCACTGATACACCACAATATAGCCTCCCCTTGCACTGCACACACAGTGACTTGTGTGTTGTGCAGGCCAAATCGCTAGCAGCAGAAGCAGTTTTTTTGTCTTCTTCCCTGCCTAACGCTATCCCTACAGAATCAGCAGCAACCTCTCCCTATACTAAGATCGGCAGAAGTAAGATGGCGGTCGGCGTGCACGCCCTTTTATACCCCCTGTGACGCCCACCAAAGCAAGCCAATCACTTGCATGCCCTTCTGAAAGATGGTGGTGACCCGTGCCTATGTCATCACGTTGCCCACAGTGTCCGTGGATCCTGATTGGCTGAAAAAGAGCGCAAAACAAACTTTTGAAACGCGACTTTGGCGCGTAAGTCGCCGACCTCGTGGCCGACCTCATCCTAGGGTCGGGTTTCATTTCATGAAACCCGACTTTGCCAAAAGTCGGCGACTTTTGAATTTTTTCGACCCGTTTCGCTCAACTCTACTGACCACAATGGTAACTAGTTTCACATGCCAGATTAATCAACAATTTTAAATGCTAATGAGTAACAAGTGACTACAGCGTCCTATTATATAGTTCAACATGAGCCAAATTGGCATACAAATGTAAAGGACTAGGCAGCCACTTCTCCCCAAATACACAATAGCCCAGGCACACAGGGGCTGGCTGGCACTTTTCAGCCTGGAGGGCAATCACAAGGCAGTGGCCCTCCAGTTGCGGTGCTTTTGCCCTGCTTATCTCTGGCCGCTGCATTAAAGAAGCAGAGATAACAGGCTTTAAAAACAGGGTGGTACATAGATATGGGAACAGAATGGAGCTTGCTGCATAAATATGGAAGCAGAACCATGCTTACTGCCTACATAGATACTGTAACAGAAGCAAGCTGACTACATAGACATGAGACCGGAACCAAGATTGTTAAGTACATAAGGAAACGGACTGGAGCTTACTACAGAGATATGGGAGCAGAACCAAGCTTACTACAGAGATATGGGAGCGAAACAGAGGTTACTACAGAGATATGAGAGCAGAACAGAGGTTACTACAGAGATATGGGAGCAGAACCAAGCTTACTACAGAGATATGGGAGCAGAATCAAGCTTACTACAGAGATATGGGAGCAGAACCGAGCTTACTATAGAGGTAAGGGCGCAGAACTGAGCTTACTACAGAGATAAGGGCGCAGAAGCGAGCTTACTACAGAGTTATGGGAGCAGAACAGAGCTTACTACAGAGATATGGGAGCAGAACAGAGCTTACTACAGAGATATGGGAGCAGAACAGAGCTTACTAGAGAGATATGGGAGCAGAACCAAGCTTACTAAGAGATATGGGAGCAGAAAAGAGCTTACTACAAAGATATTGCAGCAGAACCGAGCTTACTGCAGAGATATAGGAGCAGAACAGGGCTTACTACAAAGATAAGGCAGCAGAACCGAGCTTACTACAGAGATAAGGGATCAGAACGGAGCTTTCTATAGAGCTATGGGAGCAGAAAAGAGCTTACTACAAAGATATGGCAGCAGAACCGAGCTTACTACAGAGATATGGGAGCAGAACAAAGCTTACTACAGAGATATGGGAGCAGAACCAAGCTTACTATAGAAATATAGGAGAAGAACGGAGCTTACTGCAGAGTTATGGGAGCAGAGCGGAGCTTACTATAGAGCTATGGGAGCAGAACTGAGCTTACTACAAAGATATGGGAGCAGAACCGAGCTTACTGCAGAGATATAGATCAGAATGGAGAATACTCCAGAGATATGGGAGCAGAAAGGAGCATGCTACAGATATTTGGGCACAAAACCGAGCTTACTACAGAGATATGAGAGCAGAACCGAGATTACTCCAGCGGTATGGAAGCAGAAAAGCTTACTACAAACATAAGGGAGCAAAACCAAGCTACCTATAGAGATTTGCAGCAGAACCAAGCTTTCTACAGAGATATGGGAGCAGTACAAAACTTACTATAGAGATATGGGAGCAGAACCAAGCTTACTACAGAGATATGGGAGCAGAACCAAGCTTAGTATAAAGTTATGGGAGCAGAACCAAGCTTACTACAGAGATATGGGAGCAGAACCAAGCTTACTACAGAGATATGGGAACAGAACCGGGCCTACTACAGAGATATGGGAGCAGAAATGAGCTTACTACAGAAATATAGGAGGCAAAACGGAGTTTACTACAGAAATATAGGAGCAAAACGGAGCTTACTATAGAGCTATGGGAGCAGAACTGAGCTTAATACAGAAATATGAGAGCAGAACCAAGCTTACTACAGAGATATGGGAGCAGAATCGAGCCCTAAGAAAAAATAATGGAACCTGAGTGCCCCTATCACTAACTAATAATGTCCCCATTTATAACAAATAATGTCCTCTGAGTGCCCACAAAGCTCTGAATATGCAGAATGATGGTCCTACATACCACAAAACAAAATACGATGGTCCCCAAAGCCCTTTATTTTACATTGAGGACCCCAGATCTCCCTATACATGGTAAAATGGCTACATAGCCCCTATATAAAATAAGATGTTCCCATTGCCCCTAAATATAGTATGATGGACCCCAGTGACCCTATATACAGCATGAAGGTCCCCCTGCCCCCTATATATAGTATGAAGGTCCCCACTGCTCCCTGTATATAGTATGAAATCCCCTTTGACCCCTATGTATATACAGTTGAAACCAGAAGTTCACATCCACTATATACTGTATTAAAACACAAATCTGCATGTTTTTCTCAATATCTGACATGAAATCAGAATAAACCTTTCCCGTTTTAGGTCATATGTGTCTTTTTATATAATGTATGGAAACTTCTGGTTTCAACTGTATAGTATGATGGCCCCACTGCCCTGTATATATAGTATAAAGGTCCCCACTGCACCAAATAAATTGTTTGATGGCCCCAGTTGCCCCATGTATATAGTAGGATGGTCCCAGTTCCCCCATGTATAAAGTATGATGGTCCCACAGCCCCATTTATATAGTAAGATATCCCCAGCTTACCCCATATATATGATGACCCCCAGTTCCTATATATATATATATATAGTAGAATGGCTCCCGTTCCCCCATGTATATAGTAAGATGGCCCCAGTTCTCCCATATATATAGTATGATGACCCCAGTTCCCCCCTTGTATATAGTGAGATGGCCCCAGTTCACAAACATACATAGTATGATGGCCCCAGTTCCCCTCTTGTATATAGTGAGGTGGCCCCAGTTCCCCCACATATATAGTAGGATGGCCCCAGTTCCCCATATATATAGTATGATAGCCCCAGACCCATCCTGTATATAGTATGGTGGACCCAGTTCCCCCATATATATAGTAGGATGGCCCATTTCCCTTATATAGTAGGATGACCCCAGCTTCCTTATATATAAAGGATGATAGCCCCAGTTCACTCATATATATAGTATGATGGCCCCAGTTCACTCATATATATAGTATGATGGCCCCAGTTCACTCATATATATAGTATGATGGCCCCAGCCTCCATATATACAGTATGGTGGTCCCAATTCCACCCCATATACATAGTAGGATCGCCCCAGTCCCCATATATACAGTAGGATGGCCGCAGTTTCCCCCCATATATACAGTAGGATGGCTGGAGTTTCCCCCCCATATATACAGTAGGATGGCCGCAGTTTCCCCCCCATATATACAGTAGGATGGCCGCAGTTTTCCCCCCCATATATACAGTAGGATGGCCACAGTTTCTCCCCCATATATACAGTAGGATGGCCACAGTTTCTCCCCCATATATACAGCAGGATGGCCACCGTTTCCCCCCATATATACAGCAGGATGGCCGCAGTTTCCCCCTCATATTTA
The DNA here is from genome assembly GCF_039654945.1 of Dendrobates tinctorius. Lineage (NCBI taxonomy): Eukaryota > Metazoa > Chordata > Amphibia > Anura > Dendrobatidae > Dendrobates > Dendrobates tinctorius. The sequence continues at coordinate 7,956,038 of NW_027361913.1, read as the reverse complement.
CAGTAGGATGGCCGCAGTTTCCCCCCATATATACAGCAGGATGGCCGCAGTTTCTCCCCCATATATACAGTAGGATGGCAGCCGTTTTCCCCCCATATATACATAGTAACATAGTAACATAGTAACATAGTTATTAAGGTTGAAGGGAGACTTTAAGTCCATCTAGTTCAACCCATATCCTATCCTAACTTGCCCTAACATGTTGATCCAGAGGAAGGCAAAAAAAACCCATGTGGCAACAGTAAGCTTCACATTGGGGAAAAAATTCCTTCCCGACTCCACATACGGCAATCAGACTAGCTCCTTGGATCAATGCAATATTAAGGAGACTAGTGTATATACCCTGTAATATTATACTTTTCAAGAAAGGCATCCAGTCCCTTCTTAAATTTTAGTAGTGAATCACTCATTACAACATCATATGGCAGAGAGTTCCATAGTCTCACTGCTCTTACAGTAAAGAATCCGCATCGGTGAGTATGCTTAAACCTTCTTTCCTCCAGACGTAGAGGATGCCCCCTTGTCCCCGTCACAGGTCTAAGAGTAAAAAGATCATTAGAAAGGTCTTTGTATTGTCCCCACATATATTTATACATTGTAATAAGATCACCCCTAATCCTTCGATTCTCCAAACTAAATAACCCCAGCAGGATGGCCGCAGTTTCTCCCCCATATATACAGTAGGATGGCCGCAGTTTCCCCCCCAAATACATAGTAGGATGGCCGCAGTTCCTCCCCATATATATAGTATGATGGCCGCAGTCCCCCCATATATACAGTAGGATGGCCGCAGTTTCCCTCCATATACATAGTAGGATGGCCGCAGCCCCCCCATATATATAGTAGGATGGCCGCAGTCCCCCCATATATATAGTAAGATGGCCACAGTCCCCCCAATATATATAGTATGATGGCCGCAATCCCCCCATATATACAGTATGGCGGCCGCAGTTCACCCCCGATATACACAGTATGATGGCCGCAGTTTCCCCCCATTTACATAGTAGGATGGCAGCAGTTTCCCCCCCATATACATAGAAGGATGGCCGCAGTTCCCCCCATATATATAGTATGATGGCCGCAGTCCCCCCATATATACTGTAGGATGGCCGCAGTTTCCCCCATATACATAGTATGATGGCCTCAGTCCCCCACCATATATAGTAGAATGGCCGCAGTCCCCCCATATATATAGTATGATGGCCGCAATCCCCCCATATATACAGTATGATGGCCACAGTTCACCCCCCCATATACACAGTATGATGGCCGCAGTTTCCCACCATATACATAGTAGGATGGGTGCAGTTCCCCCCCATATATATAATATGATGGCCCCACAGCCCGCTCATATAAAAAATAATAAAGTTTATACTCACCTCATCCTGATTCCCAGCACTTTGGCCTCCGTGTCCTCTTCTGGCCTGTAGAGACTAGAGCGGCGTGAGGCAATGACGTCATCGCGCCGCTCATAAGCCGCAGACCGCGGCTGCATGATGCAGGAATGCCATCCTGCCACTATGGGAAGCTGTGATGGAGGGACTCTCCTGTGTCACGGCTGTAGTGGGTTACTGCTCGGGGTGATGTGTGATGTGCAAGGCCGCATGCAGTTCACTGTGCAGGGCCATCAGGCGGCCGGCCCTGTGCAGATGCTGGGGGAGTGGTCGGGGGGCATGTGCCTCCCTGCCACCCGGCCCAGCCCGCCCCTGCATGCACATATAATCCTACATGAATAGATGTAAAAATACATGTAAACATACCAGCGGCAGGTAAGTAGAAATCCCCGGACTTCCCTCTGCCCTGACGAGCGTTTTGCACTGCTTCTTCGGGACAGCTGAGCTGTGATTGGTTACTATGAGCAACAGTTTTCCTTGAAGACAGTTGTTGTAACTGAGACCTATTATTCTTGTCATTTCTATGGTGTCATTGTTCTTCTGTAAAGCTGGAAATAACACAATCTATTACCGTAACGACACAGACCACCCTCTGACTCAGACTGCAGGGGGAGCCCAGAATCACGAACTTCTCTTTGTCTGGCATGAAGCATCTCATTAACTTTAAAAAAAAAAGCTGAATTTCTCCAGCCCAAGTATCATTTTAATGCTCTGTGCTGCGGGGACACTGCGTCTCCACCATGTACAGATGGGAGGGAACCTGGAGATGACATACAGGTATATACTATATACAGGGGGAGATGACATACAGGTATATACAATATACATGGAGAGATAACATACAGGTATATACAGGAAGAGATGACATACAGGTATATACTATATGCAAGGGAGATGACATACAGGTATATACTATATACAGGGGAGATGACATAGAGGTATATACTATATACAGGGGAGATGACTCACAGATAATAATCTTTAATAATAATAATCTTTATTTTTATATAGCGCTAATATATTCCGCAGCGCTTTACAGTTTTGCACACATTATCATCACTGTCCCGGACGGGGCTCACAATCTAAATTCCCTATCAGTATGTCTTTGGAATGTGGGAGGAAACCCACGCAAACACGGGGAGAACATACAAACTCCTTGCAGATGTTGTCCTTGGTGGGATTCGAACCCAGGACTCCAGCGCTGCAATGCTATCAGCTGAGCCACCGTGCTGCCCCATATACACTATATACAGGAGAAGATGACATACAGCAACAATTTTTGTGCAATATAATCATTATAATTTGTTATAATTAACGACAGTTAGTTACTATACCTGAGCAACGCCGAGCTCTTTAGCTAGTATATAATATTTTGAAGTCACAAAAGATGGAGGACATTCTGATTAAATCCCTAAATAACTGTATTGGAAAAGATCTGGAAATAGACCTCTCTTTAAAATAGATTCAGACCAGACTTTTAGGCGGTCTATAAATGGTAATGAATTTTGTTTTATTAGAAAAATGTAGGGAAATCACCTTCAAGATAGCACATAGAAATTTACTTGCATTTGTTACTCTGAGAGGTTCTGGTGGTGAAAATCTTTCTTATTAGGGTCCCAAACATGACCTCCATGATGATGTTTTTTTTCACTGCTGATGTGATGTTGTCCAATGTTTAGAATAGCACATGTTTGAACTTGCTGGATTCAGCAAATTTCCAAAACGTAAATGCAAATTTGATTCTCATAACATCTATTAACTCACTATACAGTATTGTACAAGCATTTTATGCAGTATGGAAAAAATGCTAACAATGCTTTAATAAATTTAGAAAAAAATGAATGTCTACCGGGGGCACGGAGTGATGGCATCAAGCTTTTTTTCAAAACATTTTTTAAACCCTTCGGAAGCTTTTGCAGGTGTTTTCTGTTTATTATTCTAATTTACTGAGATAATTACTTTTGGGTTTTCATTGGCTGTAAGCTATAATCATTAACATTAACAGAAATAAACACTTGAAATAGATCACTCTGTAATGACTATATAATATTTGAATTTCACTTTTTGGATTGAAGAACTGAAATAAATTAACGTTTCGATGATATTCTAATTTTGTGAGAAGCACCTGTATATTATGGGTTAAAAAAAATGTTTTATGCAACTCAGTCTTTCCCAAATTTTTTAAATCGTTCTTATATTCTGTTAGCAATCAATTATAAGCCTATTTTTCAAAGGCCCCCCTCTACTCATTTATGCTGTGCACTAAATATATTTACCCATATATATATATTTATTTTGTAAAAGTCATAAAAACTGCCTGTATGGTAAGTATTTTTTTACATATTGTGGATTTACACTGTCAAATATATATATATATATATATATATATATATATATATATATATATATATATATATATATACTGTATATGCAGTTTTGTACTTATCAGACAATTTTTATGCCTCAAAAAATCAATGGTGAAAACACTAGTTTTAAAACACAAGCAAAAGAACTTAGAAATAGATTTTAAGTAAAAGGAACTCTAAATTGTCTATTAGACAATGCTCTAGAAAGGGTTATGAACCTCAATCAGAATGACATTTTGCGAAAAATGAACAATTCTTGCAGTCAATGCAGTAGTTCTCAAGTTCATTAGTTTAGAAGAAGGAAAATTGCTTGAAAAAGAGTGAGATCACCATAGGTTACTGTTACAAAAGAAAACCAAATGGATTATTAACACAAACCCAGAAGATCCATTAGGATTGAATGATAAGAATGATATCTCTGTTTTTCTGTAGATTATTCTTTAAATAGCTTTGTACTCTTTTGTCTATGCATTTATCATTTGTCCACACCTGCTTTTACTTGTTGCATGATGACGTTCTGGGTGGTTAACAGTTAAATAGTTTGACCACTAAGTCATCTCCTGTTTAGACCTGTTGAAGCAAAATGGCCAAAGTGGTCAGGTTTTCCTGCAACTGTTAGGCTATGTGCACACGTTTGGAAATGCTGCCGAAATTTCCACAACATTTCCGCAACTCCTGCCGCTGGAAAAACGCATGCGAATTCGCATGCGTTTTTCCTACGAAAAACAAGCGTTTTGCAGGCGTTTTTTGCTTGCTGAATGCTTGCGCATTCCAAACTATTTCAATCATCGCTTGAAAATATGATTGACAGGTTGGTCACACTTGTCAGTCAAGCATAGTGCTTGACAAGTGTGACCAACTTTTTACCTTTGATGCTGCCTATGCAGCATCAATAGTAAAAGATAGAATGCAGCATCAATAGTAAAAGATAGGATGTTAAAATAATAAAAAAAATTGTTATTCTCACCTTCCAATGGCCTCGATCTGCTCTGCGGCATTCCCGGCATCTTCCAGTCCCAGTAATGCTTTGTGTGAAGGACCTGAGATGACGTCACACTCACGAGAGCGCGACATCATCAGCGGTCATTCGTGCAAAGCATTACTGGGACCGGAAGATGCCGGGAGAGTGGTGAGAGGCGGGAAGGACTTTGGGGGCTGCCGGAGGGTGATTATATCTCTATTTTTTATTTTCATTCTATTTTTTACAGAATTATGGTACCCAGGGCCTGGAGAAGAGTCCCCTCTCCTCCAGACCCTGCGTACCATCCGCACATTGAGTGCTCACTTTACACGCGGTGGACATAGCCACACGCGTAAAGTGAACATTTCAATGCAATCCTATGGGTGTGGAATCGACGCGATTCCGCAAAAAAAATTAGCATGTTGCGTATTTTTCCGCTTTGCAATTCCGCAGCGGAATAATCCGCAGCATTAGCGCAGCATTAGCACAGCATTATGGAATCCCATAGGTTTGCATGGGATGCGTTTTCTTTGCATTTTGGTGGTGATTCCACAGTGGAAAAATGCTGCGAAAACGCAGAAAACGCAACGTGTGCATACAACCTAACTCTTCTCTCTGCTGTCTATGCTTCCAAGATGTTTTTTTTTTCAAATAATTTTATTGGTTTTTAGTGATAAACAGGGTAGGGAAAGAAAGGTAGGAAGGGAGGGAAGGGAGTGGGGAGTAAACAACCTTGTTCAGGTACGGAAAAAAATTTAAACACTAGAGAACCCACAAATAGGCATTAAATAGCATATATCGAATAACAACATGAAAGGAAAAGAAAGTCGACAATCCTTATTATGGGGTAGCATTCTTGGAAGGAGATACAGCATCCTGGTACTACAATGCCCATGTTTAGGCCTCAAAATATTATGCCTCTGATTAGTCTATTTGATATGAAATTTGTTGTTCCAGGTCTTCCATTTTTTTGTATATTTGTGGATGTGATTGTTGTTAATCGCAAATCTGCGTTCTAAATCACTATGTTGGCATATCTTGTCAAGTATGTCTGAAAACTTGGGAATCTCGACTTTCTTCCACCATTGTGCTAACATGGTCTTAGTCACTAAGAAGATGTGTATAATAATGTATCTTACCGAATCATAAAATTGTTCCATGTCTAATGAAAGAAGTGCTCTTTCGGGTGTAATTGTTGAGTCCTTAGCGATGAGGTTAATGTGCTGTGTGACCTGAGACCAGAGGTTTTTAATTTTTGAACAACCCCAAAAAATTTTGTAGAGGTTCCCTTGGTGTCCACAATCTCTACAGCACACGGAAGATAGTTCTGTGTTAAAATGTGATAACCTTGTCGGGGTAAAGTACCACCTATTTAACAATTTAAAATAACTCTCGTGAAGACCCATGCTTCCAAGATGTTTTAAAGAAGTACAATAAAGAAATTACCTTTTTTATTGCTGAAGGTGAGAGTCCCTAATCTTTTATTTGAAACTATTGTATATAAATTCTTGAGATCTTTCTCCCACAGTCAAGGTACTGTCACAATTAGCGATGTACCAGCGATCCCGACAAGCGATACGTCGCGGTCAGGATAGCAGGTAAATCGCTAAGTGGTCGCTAGTGAGCTGCCACACAGGCAGATCTCACCAGCGACATGGCAGGGGTCGGGGGTCGCTACTTACCTGTCAGACGAGGCGATCCTGACGTCCTCCCGCCCGTGTCCACACGTTGCTCGTCGGTGCCACAGGAATTCCAGCAGGAAGCTGATGACGAGAAACGGCCCAGGACGTTCTCGCACGATCAGCGATAATCAGCGGGGGAGCCGTTCGGAGGTAAGTATCAGACATAGCGATATCGCTAGCAATATCGCTATAACGTCACAAAAACCAGTGACGTTATAGCGATATTGCTAGCGATATCGCTTAGTGTGACAGGCCCTTCAGTCAATGTTATTGATATACTGCTGATCTGTGCTATTATTTTTCTGATTTTCCCAATTTTTTTTACCTCAGTTTGACTTTTGACTAACTGAGAGCTTTTGCGATATTGTCCCTGATGTGACCTCTCAGCTTTGACCTTACTTGGCAACCATTGCTATCTCTATGCAGATGAAGCCAATGGCGTTCCCACACCCACTCCAAAGCAAATGAATAGGTTAGAAACAAAGGTAACAGGACCCCTAATGCACCTCCTCTCTACTCCTCCTATGGGTTAGATAAAAGCCCTAATGATCACTTCCTCTAGAATCATTACCTTTTTCGCAAAAATAGTTACCAAAAGTAAAAAAAAAAGTGATGTACTTTAGGGATGTAACTTAACAGGAAGTGTCATTTCAAAGTTAAATATAAAATCAATAATTTTTTGCTGACCATTTATACAATACAGAGGAAAAATAACGATATCCATTATGGACATCCTATATTTTTAATGTCTATTCCAATATTGCTTAACTATAATGGGGTCCATTTGGCTTCAATTTAGATGTCTAAAGTTTGGCAGATACAGTGGGGCAAAAAAGTATTTAATCAGTCAGCAATAGTGCAAGTTCCACCACTTAAAAAGATGAGAGGCGTCTGTAATTTACATCATAGGTAGACCTCAACTATGGGAGACAAACTGAGAAAAAAAATCCAGAAAATCACATTGTCTGTTTTTTTTTTTATTTTATTTGCATATTATGGTGGAAAATAAGTATTTGGTCAGAAACAAGCAATCAAGATTTCTGGCTCTCACAGACCTGTAACTTCTTCTTTAAGAGGCTCCTCTTTCCTCCACTCATTACCTGTAGTAATGGCACCTGTTTAAACTTGTTATTAGTATAAAAAGACACCTGTGCACACTCTCAAACAGTCTGACTCCAAACTCCACTATGGTGAAGACCAAAGAGCTGTCAAAGGACACCAGAAACAAAATTGTAGCCCTGCACCAGGCTGGGAAGACTGAATCTGCAATAGCCAACCAGCTTGGAGTGAAGAAATCAACTGTGGGAGCAATAATTAGAAAATGGAAGACATACAAGACCACTGATAATCTCCCTCGATCTGGTGCTCCACGCAAAATCCCACCCCGTGGGGTCAGAATGATCACAAGAACGGTGAGCAAAAATCCCAGAACCACGCGGGGGGACCTAGTGAATGAACTGCAGAGAGCTGGGACCAATGTAACAAGGCCTACCATAAGTAACACACTACGCCACCATGGACTCAGATCCTGCAGTGCCAGACGTGTCCCACTGCTTAAGCCTGTACATGTCCGGGCCCGTCTGAAGTTTGCTAGAGAGCATTTGGATGATCCAGAGGAGTTTTGGGAGAATGTCCTATGGTCTGATGAAACCAAACTGGAACTGTTTGGTAGAAACACAACTTGTCGTGTTTGGAGGAAAAAGAATACTGAGTTGCATCCATCAAACACCATACCTACTGTAAAGCATGGTGGTGGAAACATCATGCTTTGGGGCTGTTTCTCTGCAAAGGGGCCAGGACGACTGATCCGGGTACATGAAAGAATGAATGGGGCCATGTATCGTGAGATTTTGAGTGCAAACCTCCTTCCATCAGCAAGGGCATTGATGATGAAACGTGGCTGGGTCTTTCAACATGACAATGATCCAAAGCACACCGCCATGGCAACGAAGGAGTGGCTTCGTAAGAAGCATTTCAAAGTCCTGGAGTGGCCTAGCTAGTCTCCAGATCTCAACCCTATAGAAAACCTTTGGAGGGAGTTGAAAGTCCGTGTTGCCAAGCGAAAAGCCAAAAACATCACTGCTCTAGAGGAGATCTGCATGGAGGAATGGGCCAACATACCAACAACAGTGTGTGGCAACCTTGTGAAGACTTACAGAAAACGTTTGACCTCTGTCATTGCCAACAAAGGATATATCACAAAGTATTGAGATGAAATTTTGTTTCTGACCAAATACTTATTTTCCACCATAATATGCAAATAAAAGGAAAAAAAAACAGACAATGTGATTTTCTGGATTTTTTTTTCTCAGTTTGTCTCCCATAGTTGAGGTCTACCTATGATGTAAATTACAGACGCCTCTCATCTTTTTAAGTGGTGGAACTTGCACTATTGCTGACTGACTAAATACTTTTTTGCCCCACTGTACCCTAATATAAAATAAACTGACCTCCATTTTAGATAAAAGGATATGTCTGATTTTTTTTTCAATCCATTATGCTACAAATGGAGCTTACATAAAACTGATGGTGGTTCTGGTTATGTATTCACATGCTGATGATGGTTCTGGTGAAGTAATCCGGTTTTGGTGACATAGTAATTAAGTGATGCTTGTTCTGGTGCGGTATTCATGAAGTGATGATGATTCAGGTGATATATTTATAACCAGAGCCATCATCAGGATATGAATATGAAACCAAAATCATTATCAGTTCATAATTAGAGCACCAGAGCCATCAACACTACATGAATATGGCACTGGAAGAAAATTAATATATCACCAGAACCCCTATCAGTATATGAATACTTCACAAGAACCACCATCAGTACATGAATAGGTTACCAGTAGTGTAGAGCGATACCATCCGATATAGAGAAATATTGGATCAGATTGGATCGGACCGATACCCAAAAAGTATCGGGTATCGCCGATTCCGATACCGGAAGTCCCATTCAAGTCAATTGGACAGAAATATCGGAATTCACCCCTTTCTTTCCTTGCACATCCAGTTCGGAAGGGGGGAAGAGTGTGGGTGGTGCGTGGGCGGACACTGTGCGTGTCTTTGTGTGTGGGCGGGGTCTGTGCGGGCCTGTTGGGGGTCTGTACAGGCCTGCCGTGGGCCTGCGCCGCCTGCCAGGGGTCTGTACAGGCCTGCCGGGGGTCTGTGCCGGCTGTCGGGGGTCTGTACGGGCCTGCCGGGGGCCTGTGCCGGCTGTCGGGGGTCTGTATGGGCCTGCCGGGGGCCTGTGCCGGCTGCCGGGGGTCTGTGCGGGCCTGATGGGGGTCTTGTGTGTCTGCAGGCATCGTCCGATGGGACTACAAGTCCCATCGGGCTATGCCTGCTACAATGACAGTGATTGACACATTAGCCAATGATGGGACAGTAGTAGTCCCATCATCCGGCTAATGTGCTGAATGAAAAAAAAAAAAACCTACATACTACATATATACAACATTCATACAACATACATATATACTACATACATACTTAATATATCATATATACTACATTCATACAACATGCATACATACTACATACATACTACATATATACTACGTTCATACAACATACTTACATACAACATACTTCGTATATACTACATTCATACAACATACATACATACTACATATATACAATATTCATACAACATACTTATATACTACATACTTCATATATACTACATTCATACAACATACATACATACTACATATATACTACATTCATACAACATACATACAGTTGTGGCCAAAAGTATTGACACCCCTGCAATTTTGTCAGATGATACTCAGTTTCTTCCTGAAAATTATTGCAAACACAAATTCTTTGTTATTATTATCTTCATTTAATTTGTCTTAAATGAAAAAACACAAAAAGAATTGTCCTAAAGCCAAATTGGATATAATTCCACACCAAACATAAAAAAAGGGTGGACAAAAGTATTGGCACTGTTCGAAAAATCATGTGATGCTTCTCTAATTTGTGTAATTAACCGCACCTGTAACTTACCTGTGGCACCTAACAGGTGTTGGCAATAAGTAAATCCCACTTGCAGCCAGTTGACAAGAATTAAAGTTGACTCAACCTCTGTCCTGTGTCCTTGTGTGTACCACATTGAGCATGGAGAAAAGAAAGAAGACCAAAGAACTGTCTGAGGACTTGAGAAACCAAATTGTGAGGAAGCATGAGCAATCTCAAGGCTACAAGTCCATCTCCAAAGACCTGAATGTTCCTGTGTCTACCGTGCGCAGTGTCATCAAGAAGTTTAAAGCTCATGGCACTGTGGCTAACCTCCCTAGATGTGGACGGAAAAGAAAAATTGACAAGAGATTTCAATGCAAGATTGTGCGGATGTTGGATAAAGAACCTCGACTAACATCCAAACAAGTTCAAGCTGCCCTGCCGTCCGAGGGTACAACAGTGTCAACCCGTACTATCCGTCGGCATCTGAATGAAAAGGGACTGTATGGTAGGAGACCCAGGAAGACCCCACTTCTTACCCCGAGACATAAAAAAGCCAGGCTGGAGTTTGCCAAAACTTACCTGAAAAAGCCTAAAACGTTTTGGAAGAATGTTCTCTGGTCAGATGAGACAAAAGTAGAGATTTTTGGGCAAAGGCATCAACAGAGTTTACAGGAGAAAAAAAGAGGCATTCAAAGAAAAGAACATGGTCCCTACAGTCAAACATGGCGGAGGTTCCCTGATGTTTTGGGGTTGCTTTGCTGCCTCTGGCACTGGACTGCTTGACCGTGTGCATGGCATTATGAAGTCTGAAGACTACCAACAAATTTTGCAGCATAATGTAGGGCCCAGTGTGAGAAAGCTGGGTCTCCCTCAGAGGTCACGGGTCTTCCAGCAGGACAATGACCCAAAACACACTTCAAAAAGCACTAGAAAATGGTTTGAGCGAAAGCACTGGAGACTTCTAAGGTGGCCAGCAATGAGTCCAGACCTGAATCCCATGGAACACCTGTGGAGAGATCTAAAAATGGCAGTTTGGAGAAGGCACCCTTCAAATATCAGGGCCCTGGAGCAGTTTGCCAAAGAAGAATGGTCTAAAATTCCAGCAGAGCATTGTAAGAAACTCATTGATGGTTACCGGAAGTGGTTGGTCGCAGTTATTTTGGCTAAAGGTTGTGCAACCAAGTATTAGGCTTAGGGTGGCAATACTTTTGTCTGGCCCATTTTTTAAGTTTTGTGTGAAATGATCAATGTTTTGCTTTTTGCTTCATTCTCTTTTGTGTGTTTTCATTTAAGACAAATTAAATGAAGATAATAATACCAAAGAATTTGTGTTTGCAATCATTTTCAGGAAGAAACTGAGTATTATCTGACAAAATTGCAGGGGTGTCAATACTTTTGGCCACAACTGTACATACTACATACATACTACATATATACAACATTCATACAACATACATACATACTACATACGTACATACTTCATACATACTACATTCATACAACATACATACATACTACATATATACTACATTCATACAGCATACATAGATACATACATACATACTACATAATACATACATACTACATATATTCAATTCAATTCAATTCAAAGAAGCTTTATTGGCAGGACTAAATACACATTAGTTTTGCCAAAGCAAGTGTACAGAAGGGAATGGTGATAGGGACTGTAGGGATTTTGGATAGGGGTTGTAGGAAAGGTGGGTGGGGCAGATCTAGGATGGGGCTATAGAAGTCCATGGCATAGGGAAGGTGGATGGGTGGCATGGGGCAGATCCAGGATAGGGGCTATAAAAGTCCATGGCATATCACAGTGCTCTTTATCGCAGTCTATGACATGCGCTCACATACCGCGCTGCTATCTCCACTGCTCTCTCTTCTTCCCCCAGCAGGATATATGTTTTCTCTTCCTCCATCATGGTGATGAAATCCGGGAAGAGATGTGAGAGTCTCCTGAAGTGAGTGTCCCTCACTGCTGAGTATTTGGGGCAGTGTAGCAGGAAGTGGGTCTCATCCTCCAGGGCCTCCTGGTCACAGTGTTGGCACAGTCTTTCCTCCCTGGGCTTGTAGATCTGCCTGTGTCAGCCGACCTCGATGGCCAGACTGTGGGCACTGAGTCTATACCGACTCAGGATCTTGCGGTCTCTGGGTCTGGGAGTTTCTCCAGATATGGGGCCAGTCTGTAGTCTCTCTGTAGACTCTGGTACATGGTCAGTTTCTGTGAGCTGATGATGTCATTCTTCCAGTCACTTATGTACCTCTCCTGGCCTTCATCTACCATCTTCCTGATTCCGGCTTTTGTCAGGTTGCTGTGATTGGTGTTCTGGTCAGGTTGGGTTTGGGTGAGCTGTTCCGAGGGTCCTGGTTTTTCTGTTTCCCCTACATGTGTCAGGGCTTTATGGTGATGGGAGCTTGGATTGCTCCTTTGTAGGTGAGCCCAGAATGACAGTGCCCTCTTTAGAACCGTTATGTGTAGAGGGAATCTGCCCAGCTCGGCCTGGCAAGCACTGTTGGAGGTGCTCCGATGGACTTGGAGAAGGTGCTTGCAGAATTCCAGGTGGAATATTTCTGTTGGGCTGGAATCCCACCTTGACCAGTCTGGGTAGGTGTGAGGGCCCCAGACTTCACTGCCATACAGGAGGATTGGGGCAATGATAGAGTCAAAGATTTTTAACCAGACCCTCACTGGTGGCTTCAGATGGTAGAGTTTCCCTTAGATGGCATAGAAGGTTTTGCTGGCCTTGTCTTTCAAGGTCTCTATGGCTTGTTTGAAGCTCCCTGACCGGTGAATCTCTAGGCCCAGGTAGGTATATTTGTCCGTTCCTGTAAGGGCACAGTTGTTGAGGACAAATGAAGGGTGCTGGTCTAATTTTCTCTTTCTCTTCCGGAACACCATGATGTTGGTTTTCTTTAGGTTGACCGGTAGAGCCCAGGTGGAGCTGAATTTCTCTAAGATTTTCAGGTTGTCTTGGAGGCTTTTCTTGGTTGGTGACAGAAGCAGCAGGTCATCTCCATACAGCTGGAATTTCACCTGCGTGTCGTGGAGGGTGAGACCTGGTGTTGTGGAAGATTCCAGAGCGGTAGCCAGCTCGTTGATGTAAATGTTGAAGAGTGTTGGGCTTAGGCTGCAGCATTGTCTGACTCCCCGGCTCTGCTGGAAATAGGCCGTTCTTCTGCCGTTCACACTCACACTGCAGAGGTTCTCGGTGTAGGAGCTTTTGATAACATCGTAGGTCTTAACTCCTATTCCGCTCTCCAGCAGTTTCAGGAATAAGCCTGGGTGCCACACCGAATCAAAGGCCTTTTTACATATATACAAAATTCATACAACATACATACATACATACTACATACATACTTCATATATACTACATTCATACAACATACATACATGCATACTAAATATATACTACATTCATACAGCATACATACATACTACATATATACAAAATTCATACAACATACATACATACTACATACTACATACATACTTCATATATATACTACATTCATACAACATACATACATGCATACTACATAAATACTACATATATACTACATTTATACAACATACATACATACATACTACATACATACTACATACATACAACATACATACAACATGCTACAGACATAAAACATACATACTACATACATACTACATACAATACATTCATACATTCATACAATACATACATATAGACATACCGTACATAAAACATAGAGTACATACCATCACTTGTCACTTTGATCCCCGAAGCCAGTGTCATCTGTGAAAAAATATGAAAATAACAAACAACCGATATACTCCCTGATCCACAGAAATCCACAAGTGTCCCACACCGATCTTCCGTGGAGAACAGCAGCATCAGCTGATTCGACCGATCTCTTGGGGGCTCCAGGAATACAATGACGGGAGGTAGGTATCCTTCCGCACTGTATTCCTCCGCCACTGTAAAAAAATAGTCCCTAGTCTCTCTTTTGGCATTGCTGTGTGAGAAAGTTCCAATGCAGCTTTTGCCATAAAGTGAGACCAGTGAACTATAGTAACCTCTCAGTGATGCAGTGCAGCAGATTGTCATGGGACACTCGTGGATTTCTGCGGATCAGGGAGTATATTGCTTGTTTGTTTTTTTCTAATTTTTTTCATAGATGACACTGGCTTCGGGGATCAAAGTGACAAGTGATGGTGAGTATGTATTCTGTTATATGTACTGTATGTCTATATGTATGTATTGTATGAATGTAGGAATGTATTGTATGTAGTATGTATGTAGTATGTATGTTGTATGCATGTTGTATGTCTGTAGCATGTTGTATGTATGTAGTATGTATGTAGTATGTATGTATGTTGTATGAATGTAGTATATATGTAGTATGTATGTATTGAATGAATTTATTGTATGTAGTATGTATGTTGTATGTAGTATGTATGTAGTATCTATGTTGTATGTCTGTAGCATGTTGTATGTATGTTGTATGTATGTAGTAAGTATGTAGTATGTATGTTGTATGAATGTAGTATATATGTATGTAGTATGTATGTATGTTGTATGAATGTAGTATATATGTATGTAGTATGTATGTATGTTGTATGAATGTAGTATATATGTAGTATGTATGTATGTTGTATGAATGTGGTATATATGAAGTATGTATGTAGTATGTATGTATGTAGTATGTATGTAGTATGTATGTTTTGTTTTTTTTTACATTCAACACATTAGCCGGATGATGTTACTACTACTGTCATTGGCTAATGTGTCAATCACTGTCATTGTAGCAGGCATCGCCCGATGGGACTTGTAGTCCCATCGGACGATGCCTGCACACACACAAGACCCCCGGCAGGCACGCACAGACCCCCGGCAGCCGGCACAGGCCCCCGGCAGGCCCGTACAGACCCCCGGCAGCCGGCACAGACCCGTACAGACCCCCGACAGCAGGCACAGGCCCCCGGCAGGCCTGTACAGACCCCCGGCAGCCTGCACAGGCCCGTACAGACCCCCGACAGCCGGCACAGGCCCCTGGCAGGCCCGTAGAGACCCCCGGCAGCCGGCACAGGCCCCCGGCAGGCCCGTACTGACCCCCCCGCAGTCGGCACAGACCACACATCATGATGCACACAGACCGTGCATCATGATGACATCATTTAAGCAGCCAATCACAGCCACAACAGTGGCTCATTGCATAATGGGAACTTCCGATTCCAGTATCTGATATTGAAAAAAATATCGGTACTCGCTATCGGAATTCCGATACAGCGAATATCGGCCGATACCAGATATTTGCAGTATCGGAATGCTCAACACTAGTTACCAGAACCAACATTAGTACATAAATGCATTACTAGAACCACCATAAGTATATAAATATATTAACAGACCCACCATCAGTATGTGACTAAATCACCAGAATCACCATCAGCACACGAATACATCACCAGAACCTCCATAAGTACATATATGTACAGTATCCATGCCACAAACTCACACTGCTACTATTTAATTACCCACTGTGAAAGCCAATTTGCTTAGAAAACTTGATTAGAAATATCATAGCTGGCAGCAAAAAATGATATAATCACCATCCATCAACATTGGCTCCTCGGTTGTGCTAATTCAAAGCAAAAGAGATGCAAAGTATCTGATTGAAAAGCTACTGTAATAAATGTGTCTTTGGCTGAGTGCAGACGGACTTTTTGGCCCTGTGGATTTTTCCGCGCAGAATGGATGAAATCCGCAGGTCAAATGACCTGCATTTTTCCTGCGGATTTCTTCCATTTTTCATGCGGTTTTCTTGCGGTTTTTGTGCGGTTTTCCATTGCGGTTTTCCCGCTGCGGATTTGGTGACAGGGGAGGTGGAAAACCGCACAAAAGAAGTAACATGCTGCGGATTTTGTACCGCAGGAAAAACGCGCGGAAAAATACGCAGCGTCTGCACAGCGTTTTTTTTTTCCCATTGATTTTAAGGCTACTGTACATCACAATGCAGATATGCAACGTTTCTGGGCGGTAAAATCCGCTGCGGAACCGCTGCAAATCTGCATCATGTGCAAACAGTCTTTCTTTGCATGACTATTGCCACATAAAGATAAGTGACTTGTTTTTGTGTGGTTTTTCAGATACATTTAACTTTTAGGCTGAGATATGGACAAACAGCTTCTTTATATTTTTTGCCTAAGTGACCCTGTTGTGATTTATCATTAACCGTTTCCTTTATAAATGTGCATGTACATTGACCTTGAGGCTATGTGCCCACGTTGCGTTTAAATCCGGACACTGAAAACCGGACTCCTTCCCAGAAATTGTGCTTTTTTTATGCACGATTTTACCACAATTATGTTCGTGATTTTGCCGCGATTTTCGCGTGCGATATTCAAGCACTTTCCAAGCGATTTGAAGCATCGCTTGGAATGTGATTGAAGGTTGGTCACACTCGTCAAACATAGTGTTTGACAAGTGTGACCAGGTTTTTACTATTGAGGCCGCCTATGCGGCATCAATAGTAAAAGAAAGAATGCAAAAAATAATTAAGAAATAAAAAATCGGGGTATATTTACCTTCCGATGTCCCGCACAGTCTCAGCGACGCTCCTGTTCCCAGCGATGCCTTGCGAGACCTGTGATGATGTTGGTCTCGCGTTGCTATAGTGATCTCACGAGACCGCTAGAGTCATGCAAGACTACGTCATCAGAGGACCTTGCCGCAAGGCATTACTGGGAACGCTGTGGCCCGGGAAGGCAGCGCGGGACGTCGGAAGGTAAATATACCCCGATTTTTTTTTTTTATTCTTTTTTTTTACAGGGGTGTGGTACCCAGGGCCTGGAGGACAGTCTCATCTCCTCCACACCGTGGGTACCAACCGCACATGAGACGCTTAACTTTGCGCATGGTGGGCATAGCCACATGCGGGAAGTCAGCGATTCTCATGCATTCCTATGGGTGCGGAATCGCGGCAATTCTTTGCGATTCCGCACAAAAGAATGAGCATGCTGCGATTTTTTCCGCGATGCGATCCTGCCGCGGACAAAAGCGCAGCATTAGCACAGCATGTGCAGAATGCCATAGGAATGCATGGGGGGCGTTCTGTACAAGGTTTTTAAACGTTTTCGCAGAGTTTTCGAGCCGAAAATTGCGGCAAAAGCGCTTAAAAATCGCATCGTGGGCACACAGCCTAAATGTGACTTTTCTCTGATTGGAGTCTCTTTCAACTCTTTTTTTAATCTCAATTATGAGATTATAAACCCACAGCTCATCTTTCCAGAATTCACTTGTACTCCTGTCTTCTGCAGCATTTTCCTACATGGTGCCCTTAAAAAAAGTGGTATTATATTGCTCCATGAAAAAAAATATCTCCCACCCATGCTGTGCCCCTGAATAAATAATTACCTTATTCTTCTACGTGCACGAAATACACTTTAATTCCATCCATTTGTCACATGTATCTCCCTCTCTTTGAGGTTACTTCTGTCTTTTATACGTATATGTTAACTATATTTCATGTAAAATATATATTTTTTAATACTTTGCATATATCTCTTCTTTATCCTGGTGCTACACACATATCCAGGTTGTGTTTATTAATGTACTAGCTGAATAGCCTGGCGTTGCCCATTCATAGTAACTAACTGTGGTTAGCTACAACAAATTATAATGATTAGATAGATAGATAGATAGATAGATAGATAGATAGACAGACAGATAGATAGATAAAGAAGAGAGTATAGCCCCACCCACTCCGCATAGCCACACTCACTCTAATATCCCACATCATCCCGTTGGAGGCACCGGACTATTACCCCTAATATCCCACATCATCCTGTCAGCCAGAGCCACTGGACTACAATCCCTAATATCCCACATCATCCCATCAGCTAAAGCCACCGGACAACTACCCCTAATATCCCACATCTTCCCATCAGCCAGAGCCACCGGACTACTACTCCTAATATCCCACATCATCCCATCAGCTAGAGCCACCGGACTACTACCCCTAATATTCTACATCTTCCCATCAGCTAGAGTAACCGGACAACTACCACTAATATCCCACATCATCCCGTCAGCTAGAGCCACTGGACAACTACCCCTAATATCCCACATCTTCCAATCAGCAAGAGCCACCGGACTACTATCCCTAATATCCCACATCTTCCCATCAGCCAGAGTCACTGGACAGCTACTACTAATATCCCACATCATCCCATCAGCTAGAGCCACCGGACTACTACCACATACATCCCACATCGTCCCGTCAGCCAGAGCCACTGGACTACTACCCCTAATATCCCACATCATCCCGTCAGCCAGAGCCACTGGACTACTACCACTAATATCCCACATCATCCTGTCACAGCCGCCGGACTACTACCCCTAATATCCGACATCATCCTGTCAGCCAGGGCCACCAGAATACTACTACTAATATCCTACATCATCCCATCAGAGTCACCGGACTACTACCCCTATGTGGCTTGATTAGAGTTGAGCGATACCATCCGATACTTCAAAATATCGGATCGGAATGGATCGGCCGATCTTTAAAAAAAGTATCGGTATCGCCGATGCCGATACCGGAAGTCCCATTCAAGTCTATGAGACTTCCGGTATCGGAATTGGAAAAACCCTTTCCTGCCCTTGTACAGCCTCTCGGGGGTCTGTACGGGCCTTCCGGGGGTCTCTGCCGGCCTGCCGGGGGGCTGTGCCGGCCTGCCGGTGGGCTGTGCGGACTGCCCGGGGTCTGTACCGGCCTGCCGGTGGTCTGTGCAGGCTCCGGGGGGCTGTGCCGGCCTGCCGGGGGGCTGTGCCGGCCTGCCGGGGGGTTTGTGCAGGCTCCGGTAGTCTGTGCAGGCATCGTCCGATGGGACTACAAGTCCCATTGGGCGATGCCTGCCACCATGACAGTGATTGACACAATAGCCAATGATGGGACAGTAGTAGTCCCATCATCCAGCTAATGTGTTAAATGTAAAAAAAAAAAAAAAAAAAAAAAATACTACATACTACATGCATGCTACATACATACTACATGCTACATACATACTACATGCATGCTACATATATACTTCATGCATGCTACATACATACTACATGCATGCTACATACATACTACATGCATGCTACATACATACTA
Organism: Dendrobates tinctorius; assembly: GCF_039654945.1. Taxonomy (NCBI): domain Eukaryota; kingdom Metazoa; phylum Chordata; class Amphibia; order Anura; family Dendrobatidae; genus Dendrobates; species Dendrobates tinctorius. Next base: position 7,936,519 of record NW_027361913.1, on the reverse strand, counting down.
CATGCTACATACATACTACATGCATACTACATGCATGCTACATATACACTACATGCATGCTACATACATACTACATGCATGCTACATACATACTACATGCATGCTACATACATACTACATGCTACATATATACTACATGCATGCTACATACATGCTACATACATACTACATACATACTACATATATACTACATGCATGCTACATACATACTACATGCTACATACATACTACATACATACTACATGCATGCTACATGCATGTTACATACATACTACATGCATACTACATGCTACATATATACTACATACATACTACATGCATGCTACATACATACTACATGCTACATACATACTACATACAAACTACATGCATGCTACATACATACTACATGCTACATACATACTACATACATACTACATGCATGCTACATACATACTGCATGCATACTACATGCTACATATATACTACATACATACTACATGCATGCTACATACATACTACATGCTACATACATACTACATACATACTACATATATACTACATGCATGCTACATATATACTACATGCTACATACTACATACATACTACATGCATGCTACATACATACTACATGCTACATATATACTACATGCATGCTACATACATACTACATGCTACATATATACTACATGCATGCTACATACATGCTACATACATACTACATACATACTACATATATACTACATGCATGCTACATACATACTACATGCTACATACATACTACATACATACTACATGCATGCTACATACATACTACATGCTACATATATACTACATACATACTACATATATACTACATGCATGCTACATACATACTACATGCATACTACATGCTACATATATACTACATACATACTACATGCATGCTACATACATATTACATGCTACATACATACTACATACATACTACATATATACTACATGCATGCTACATACATACTACATACATACTACATGCATGCTACATACATACTACATGCTACATACATACTACATACATGCTACATACATACTACATACATACTACATGCATGCTACATACATACTACATGCATGCTACATACAATACATTCATACAATACATACATAGACATACAGTACATATAACATAGAGTAACATACTTACCAATACTTGTCACATTGTTCTCCGAAGCCATTGTCTTTTACGGAATAAATATTAACATAAAAAACCACAAAAATACTCACCCATGATCCGAAGCAGTCCAAGAGTGTGTCCCACGATGATCTTGGGTAGACAACTGCAGCATCAGCTGATGCTGCCGCTCTCTACGGGCTGCAGGAATCCAATGACGGAAGGTAGGTATCCTTCCGCACTGTATTCCTCCGCCGCTTAAAAACAAAAGACCCTAGTCTCACTTTATGGTAATTCCCACACAGCTTTTACCATAAAGTGAGACTAGGGACTTTTTTTTTTTAAGCGGCGGAGGAATACAGTGCGGAAGGAAACCTACCTTCCGTCATTGGATTCCTGCAGCCCGTAGAGAGCGGCAGCATCAGCTGATGCTGCGGTTCTCTACCCAAGATCGTCGTGGGACACACTCGTGGACTGCTTCGGATCATGGGTGAGTATTTTTGTGGTTTGTTATGTTAATGTTTATTCCGTAAAAGACAATGGCTTCGGGGAACAATGTGACAAGTATTGGTAAGTATGTTACTCTATGTTATATGTACTGTATGTCTATGTATGTATTGTATGAATGTATTGTACGTAGTATGTATGTAGTATGTATGTAGTATGTATGTAGCATGTAGTATGTATGTAGCATGCATGTAGTATGTATGTAGTATGTATGTAGCATGTAGTATGTATGTAGCATGCATGTAGTATGTATGTAGTATATATGTGGTATGTATGTAGCATGTAGTATGTATGTAGCATGTAGTATGTATGTAGCATGCATGTAGTATGTATGTAGTATGTATGTAGCATGTAGTATGTATGTAGCATGCATGCAGTATGTATGTAGTATATATGTGTTATGTATGTAGCATGTAGTATGTATGTAGCATGCATGTAGTATATATGTAGTATGCATGTAGCATGTAGTATGTATGTAGCATGCATGTAGTATGTATGTAGTATGTATGTAGCATGTAGTATGTATGTAGCATGCATGTAGTATGTAGTATGTATGTAGCATGCATGTAGTATGTATGTGGTATGTATGTAGCATGTAGTATGTATGTGGCATGCATGTAGCATGTAGTATGTATGTAGCATGCATGTAGTATGTATGTAGCATGTAGTATGTATGTAGCATGCATGTAGTATGTATGTAGTATGTATGTAGCATGTAGTATGTATGTAGCATGCATGTAGTATATATGTAGTATGTATGTAGCATGTAGTATGCATGTTACATGCATGTGGTATATATGTAGTATGCATGTTGCATGTATGTAGTATGTATGTTGCATGTAGTATGTATGTAGCATGCATGTAGTATGTATGTAGCATGCATGTAGTATATATGTGGTATGTATGTAGCATGCATGTAGTATTTTTTTTTTTTTAACATTTAACACATTAGCCGGATGATGGGACTACTACTGTCCCATCATTGGCTAATGTGTCAATCACTGTCATGGTAGCAGGCATCGCCCGATGGGACTTGTAGTCCCATCGGACGATGCCTGCACAGACCCCCGGACATCAGCACAGCCCCCTGGCAGGCTGGCACAGCCCCCCGGCAGGCCGGTACAGACCCCCACAGGGTGCACAGCCCCCCGGCAGGCCGGCACAGCCCCCCGGCAGGCCGGTACAGACCCCCACAGGGTGCACAGCCCCCCGGCAGGCCGGCACAGCCCCCCGGCAGGCCGGTACAGACCCCCACAGGGTGCACAGCCCCCCGGCAGGCCGGTACAGACCCCGGGCAGTCCACACAGCTCCCCGGCAGGCCGGCACAGCCCCCCGGCAGGCCGGCAGAGACCCCCGGAAGGCCCGAAATGACGGCGCATCATGATGCGCACACACCGCGCATCATTGTGACATCATTTCGGCTGTCAATCAACTTTGAACTTCCGATTCCGATGCCCGATATTGAAAAAATATCGGATGTCGGTATCGGAATACGGATACAGCAAGTATCGGCCGATACCCGATACTTGCGGTATCGGAATGCTCAACTCTAGGCTTGATACACACACACACATACATACATACATACATGCCCTCTGTTTTATATATATAGATATACACAGTCTTATGAGGACTGAGGAAGCTTTCTCATCTCTGATGTACATCTAAAATCTCTGTGTCAGAATAGCTGCACCAAGTAAACGAAGTGTTATATTGTAGGATCCAGAGTCTTTTTCCCTACATCATGCAGCTCTCAGATGGTAGCAAAAACTTACAGATTCTTCTTAAACACAGATTTCTTTGCATGAACATATTGTTGGTTGAACTGTAGCTTGCTACACTTTTCTACATTTAACCATCAAGTTGTTTAAAAAAGTAGGAGTTAGAAAATTTATAGGGTGGAAAGCTCATAATCGAAGAAAGAAAAAGTCAGGCAGGTTGGGAGGAACAGAATTGAAAGTATTGAGAAAAGTGAAAGTTGACAGTAGAAAAAGGAAAAAATAGTCTGAGATAAAAGAGCCAGCATTGAGCCAACATCAGAAGAAAGCCAGCTCGAAAACCGGTAGGAGAGACATGCAGTAATGTATTCGAGTAGGAATAGTCAAAAGGAAAGTATATCAAATGCGCTGGAGATAGATGAAAGCTACTATACCTTAGAGAAGGAGACAAATAATTTATAACTTTTGAGTTGTTCGGTTCTTGAGTTACATATTTTGGCAACATAAATATAATGAACATAAAGCCTGTTTTAACAAATTGTTAGAAATTCAGATCAACAATGATAAAGCAGCAATTTTTCTTTCACCTATTCAGTGCAGCAAAGGCTAACATTAAATACTAATGTAAAAGCTTTTATGTATGCCTTGAGTATATCCGTTTTAGTTGATCTTGCACATTTGCAACTTTCAGCAGAATTGTCAACATTTAGGCATTTTATTAAAATGAATTGTTTTATTTTGGACTTGCAAAAGCTATATTCACCTTCAAAGTGCTTTTTTTCTATGATGATCATCATGTATAAATTCTACTAACACTCTGTCTCGAAATATTTCTTTTTTAACCCCCTTCCGATGTTGGGCGTTATAGTATGCCCACGTCAGAATCCTTCTCTTTGAGGTGAGCTCCAGCACTGAGCCCACATCTTTCCTGGTACAAGTCAGCTGTTTTGAACCCGTGGCTGTTAAACCTATTACATGCCGCTGCCAATCTCTGACAGCGGCATTTAACTCAAGTTTACCGTAAGCGCATCTGAAATCCCGCTTACCAGTGACCCTGTCACGTGATTGCAGGTCACCAATGGGTTGGCATGACAACCAGAGGTCTCCAGCAAACCTCTATGGTTGTTATAGCTGGATTGCTATGAGCGCCGCCCGGTGGTGAGCGCTCATAGCAGGTCAGCATTTCTGATACACACAGGTGACCTGATCATTGCCTTTGCGTACCAGAGGCAATAGAAGTAGTGCAGCTCCTAGTCTCCCATGGAGACTATTGAAGCATGCAAAAAGTTAAAAAAATACTTTTTAAAAATATTAAAAAAATAAAAAAATATAAAAGTTCAAATCACTCTCATTTCACCCCATTCAAGCCAAACTAACAAAAAAATTCAAATATATACATATTTGGTATCGCCAAGTTCAGAATAGTCTGATCTATCAATATAAAAAAAGAATTAACCTGATCGACAAATGGTGTAACGAGAAAAAATTCAAATCTTCAGAATTATGTTTTTTTTTTGTTTCCGTTATATTGAACTAAAATTAAATAAAGGGCGATTAAAAGAGCGTTTGTAGTGATGAGTGAGCATGCTCGCCACCACTCGGTGCTCGCCCGAGCATCTCACTGTTCGAGATGCTTTGCACTCGCCAAATATTTCCGGGGTTACTCGGCGGGAGCTCGGGTCCCCGCCCTGCATGTTTGGCTCTTTTTAGAGAGCCAATGAACATGCAGGGAATGTGTTCCAATGCAGACAAAATGATTCGCACCACTGCAGCACTTATGCTCGGCTATTTTTAAATATCCAATCCACTTTATGGCTGCCCAAATAGGACTCCTGGGTGCCCACTCATGATAAAGCAAAACCAATGTCCATGCAGCAAGTAAGAGAGGAGTGGCACTCGCCGTCCTTAAAATTCATTTTATTTTGGCAATTTTGAAACATCCAGGTCAGAAGAGTAGTCAGTGGAGCAAAGATCTGGATGATGATCGTTTCACGCATTAGCGCTTTAACAGGTCCTGTAGTGCTGTCAGGCGGGCTGTCCAGTGCCTTCCAAATGCATCTTGTGTGCACAGAGGCCACAGATACAGAGCCATCTGGGCCCAACTGCACCCTCAAAAATTGCACCCTCTATTTTTCAGGGTGCAGTTGGGTACAGATGGCTTTGTAACTGTGGCCTCTGTTCACACAGGATGCATTTGGGAGGCACTGGACAAGCCCGCCTGATCTAAAAGTATGGGTGTTGTTAATAGGCTGTAAGCCAGATGCTCTGCTGTGTGAATAATGCCTAATACAGACTTTTTCGTGTGCATTACTATACCACAAAATCACCCCCTCCATGGGTTGGTAGGTTGAGAGTGATTGCTATGTTGGCATTACTGCACTGGTGTTGCTGCCATTATTACATGGGTCCACTGCACCATGTGCATTTGTACTGAGCCCTAGGCAGGTAAGCATCTCTGCCTTTTTTCAGTGAGGGAGAAGAGTAGGAGGAGAGCATGGTTAGTTGTCGTCTTGGTGATGACACGGAAGCCTTGCCTGTTAGCAGTCTGGCACACATTTTTAGGCCTACTAAAATGGGGCCATACCAGAAGGCTCTTGTTACGGAATTATTAAAAAAATTCCCATCTGAAAACACTGGCGGCAGAGGTCACATTCATTGGACAACCAAGGAGTACAGGTTAGAGAGACACAACTCCAATCCACCAGAGGCAGGGGAACACTGTCAAAGTTCATGGAGAGTTTTCTCTGATCCTTCCATCGCAAAGGCCTTGAGGCACGGGGTACTCTCACAAGGAGTGCAAAGTTTAAGAAGATGCTGAGAGAGTACCTTGCTGACCGTACCAACATCCTCCGTGATTCCTCTGTGCCTTATAATTATTGGGTATCCAAGCTGGGCACGTGGCATTAACTGGCTCTGCCTTGGAGGTCCTGGCCTCCCCTGCAGCTAGCGTTTTGTCAGAGTGGGTTTTTAGTGTTACTGGTGGAATTATTACTGATAAGCACATCCGTCTGACAACAAAAAATGCTGACAGGCTGACTCTTATAAAAATGAACAAGAGCTAGATTGGGCCAGACTTTTCAACACCACCGAATGATAGCAGCGTAACATAAACTCAAATCCAGTGTCTTTTTTTGAGAAGTCTATTCGCATGTACCTCTTCACACCCACACATGGGTATACACTTCCTGATTTTGGCTATTTGCTGTTGTCCTCCTCCTTCTCCTCATCCTCCACCACCATATCACAAGGGTGACAGTGGTCCATGATGCAACACCCAAATAGTTTTTAAAAAGGGTGTTTATGATGCCTGTTAAAAAAATTATTATACAGTATGTTCATGTATACCCCCAGGCATAAATATTTGCCAGCCCATACACTCAGTACATGGGCATCACAAGAATAGGAGACCCACTCCTTTCTAATGGGAACATTTTTTATGAAGCCCACCTCTACGTCTTGGAGTGCCTCCAAATTTTTGGCAGCCCTTGCATTCACTGCATAGGCAAATAATATGGGAGACCCACTTCCTAATAATGGGAACATTGTTTTCAGGAGGCCCTCCTGTAAGTCTATTCAAAGGGGTATTGGGGTGCGTCCAAATTTTGGGCAGCCCTGCCACTCACTGCTTACGCAATAACAGTTTAGGAGACCCACTGCTTAATAATGGGAACAACAAAGCATAGCCAGCTGATGGTTCTCTAAGAATGTTGAGGGCTGACTGTTGGCCCTTTAAAAATATTAAAGGCCTCCTGATGGCCCTATAAAATAGACTTTGTGACTTTCAAAGTCCCTTCTACATAAATGAAACATGATGTGCCTGATGATATGTCACACACCACATGGCCAGATAAGGTTGTAAAATGTTCAAATGACATTTCCCAGTGAATGCATTTGTCTTGGTTGAAAGCAATGCTAAAATTCAAAAACGCTCTGTTTGAACATAGCCCAAGGTGTGGAGGAGCATTTTTGCTTTTGGTTATTTATTTTGCCTTAAATACAAGTCATTACCCTGGAAAGGATGTTCCTTAACATATTTCCTAGGAAAATCCATTTTCGTTTCGTTTTTGTATGTTTTTTGGTGAGCCTGTAAAAATGGTGTAAAACTCTGAGAACATTGTTCACAGCTGTGACCTGGAAGTCAGAAATTCTTCCAGGGGTATTCCCCATTATGTTCCCTTGTCATTTGAGCACTGTTCCCATCGATTTCTGACATTTTTAGACCCTAAAAGGACCCCCCGGGAATGTGACATAAATGCCCGGTTTTCACATAGACTTACATTGGGCTTGTTGCTTGGGTCGAGCACTCAAGCATTCCTATTTGCTCGACCCGAGCAATGAGCTTCTGAGCATTTTAGCGCTTGCCCATCACTAGTTATGACCAACCATTTCACAAAGTTTGCTGTAGTGACTCCAACCCAGAAAGCTGAATCAGCTGCACAGGCCATCTGCGAGATTTCATCCGAGTGTACGGATTCACTCAGATCAAGGCACGTGCTTTCAAGGTCAAGTGATGGAAGACTTACACCATTTAAACTGGATTGAGAAGTCGAGAACTACTCCTTACCACCCTCAGGGGAACAGGGCATGTGAACAATTCAATCAAATGCTGTTTCAGAAGCATTGCACGTTAGAAGGAGATAGGAACATATAATGCCCTGAGTTTGTGGCTGAGTTGGTGTGGGTGTACAACAATCGAGTACACAGTATGACCAGATTTACTCCATATACATTGTTGTTTGGGAGAAAGGGGTGAGAGATCACTGAGCTGGAGCTGGATCCAGAAAAGAACTACCTATGGACGGGGGTGTCTTCTTGGGTCCGAGAACAACGACATCACCTGCAGACCCTCCACTGGCTGATGCAGATGAAGTTTCAAGAACTCAAGCAACCTGAAGCGGCACATACTTGAGGGACAGCTCTGAGATCAGAGGACTGGGTATTGATCTGGAACAAGAAAGCTGGAAAGCCACTGGAAGCAGACACCCTATCGAGTGACACGAGAAGTCGATTCTGACGGGCCGGTGTATGAAGTCCAACCTGATCAGGTAGAAGGAGCGCCTACCCGGTAGTTCACAGTCGCATGTTGCAGCCCTGCCTGTTCGAAGGGCTTGAAGATGGAGAAGAATTGGTGGAAACTATCAAGGTGCCCACTTTGACGGTTCTCGACTTCAACGAAGAGGAGATGCCGGCTTTGCCCCCAGACTTCAACGGTTCACTGCCTACCGCCCCTAGGGAAGTGAGCACTGAGGTACCAATGCTTGAGGTGATAGGAGAGGCAGACTAATAGGATCAAAGTAGCTCTTCAGCTCCCATCAGTCAACCTGGATTACACTGATCCCAGTGAACAACAGGCGGAGTGCACCCAACCCGTTATGAACAAGATCAGTTCATCTGGCAATGAATGATTCAAGGAGTTAATGAATGTGAACGTCTGGTGAAAGAGCTCTTGCCCGTGGAATGGCGAGGAAATGGAGAATGGGGGTGTAAGGAAGAAGACCGTACTCTGTGTGCTGACAGAGCACCGGGTTCGGAACTGCTGGGGCCGTGCCTCTTGTTGCAGGGGGAAAGAAAATTGTGGACGGAGGGGACCGTTGACCTGCAGAGAGGGAGTGTGGTGATTCAGGGGAACATAAAGGGGTTTGAGCGGGATAAAAGAGTTGCTTCCCACCGGAGAGCAGCACGAGTGAGGACCGTTGCTGGACTGTGGGGAGAGATGGGCTGCAGAGTAGAGTTCCCATACTAGTGCGTCGAGAACTCTCAAGTACTGGCGGGCATGCAAAGAAACGCACGTTGAGTGGAGCTTTGCGGAGGACTACACTCTTGCACATCAGCTGAATGGACTAGGGTCTCAGCGGGCAAAACCAGTGATAACCCGCTGCCAAAAGAAGTAGGACTGTTTGTTTGGTGGGGAAGCCGGAAGACTCTGCGCCGGTCTCAGCCGGCAGCCAGATAGCCATTGCACTCTGAGAGAGAAGTGGACAACCGAGTCACAATAAGTGAAGCTAATTGATAGACTGTTCATCTGAATAATTGTTACCCTGTTAACCCTCAACCCCTTATCTGTATTTCACTAGTTTTCTCCCTGCAAGGAGCTTATTCCTGTATTGATAAAGTGAATACTTGTTTAACCCTTGCTCTGCACTTCTGTGTCACTGCATCCGTGTACATGTGTTACAATTGTTTGACACTCTTAATATATATGTTGCAGAATTGTGACATGATCTGTATGATGCAACATTGCTACCAGCAGCGACCTGGGAGTCAGAGATGCGCCCTCAGGCATCTTCCCCATGCTGTTTCTTTTCCATTTGAGCATTTTTTTCATCCATTTCAGTGATTTTAATGCCCCTTAAACCACCTGGGAGGGTCTGCCAGAAAAATGCTTGCTTTTCCTATTGACTTTCATTATACTTGTTACGGAGTCGAGCACCAGAGCAATCCGAAGTAATCGAGTACTTATTTTTTGTTCTTCTTTAATCTTGACATTTTCTGCTAATTAGATTTTGGTGCTCTGGCCTGAACTGTAAACCGTGTCTTCTCCTCCCTGTCTGTGATTCCCAGCTCCTCTGCCTCCCTCCTCTGTGTGTAGAGGAGATGTAAACAGAGGCGGCACATCACTGAAAAAAAACAGTGATCTATTATTCAGTGCTGGGGACAGACAGGGCAAGGTGCAGACGGCCATAAATTGTCTCAACAGAGAGAAACGGGTTGATTATGCAAATGACATTTTGATTAAACTCTGAATAGAGTTTGATAAGAGTATGAGCATAGTGCAATCCAATTTTCTAGCATGAGGAAAACATGAAGAAAAAAAATCTACATCTTCTCCACTGTGTCAGTCCAATAGAAATCAAATTGCACTCAGATGTCATCGAAGTGCAGTCCAATGTTTTCTACGGTCTCCATAACTTGCATTGCAGGATGCGATCTAAATATCAGGTCAAACTCGAGCATGCAGTGGGCAGATTGTCTAAGGCAAAGGTTGGACATGTGCTTGGCCCCATAACATAACATTGGTGTTAGGTTCCTGCCTCTGCACAGTAGGAATCCCAAGCCTTGCCTTCTGCGGTCTCCCATTCAACCCCAGCCACAGTGGAGACTGCTCATCAGAGACGTCAATCCCGGCATCTTGCTCAAGCTAGTGCCGTTGGGTGGGTTGGTTGCTGCTCCCTTCCCTGGTTCAGCTATAGAAGCCTGCACTAATCAGCAGCGAGCAGCTCAGGAGTCTAAGTCCCTTTTGCAGCCCACTGAGCATGCCCGTGGGACGACCTCTCATTGGAGGTCGGAGATCACGTGCTCAGGTCCTCATGCAGCTCAGATTGGACCATCAGGAAGGTCCCGGAAGGATGCTGCTATAAAACGGTCGCATGGCCGCTCGGCCATGCGCTAGTATAGACTCATTATGCTATTGGTATGTGTGATGATGGATGCATGAATCTGGTGAATGAGACACATTATATTACCTCCTCCTTTGATACGCATGTGTTAGTGTTTATGAGTCAGCACCAACGGGTGGCTATGTTTCCGCCACTGTGCTCCTAGCATTTTTACACATTAGTGTCATCCTGTATAAGGCACTACCATACCGCGGCAAGTCAGCACCTGCCAGTGCAGCGCCATGCGCAAGTTGTGTGCTGTTTAGCCCAACCTTGGGTGATTAGTGGCGCATGCCAATGAGGAGCCTTGCACACTTGCGCGTCTCTTACTCACTGCAATTGCGGCACTGAGCGCTGCTAGTCTAGAGGGACCCTTTCCCTTGACTCTGGGGCAGGGTCTTGTGACCGTATAGCAGCGCTCCCCCAGCCGATTCCTATGAGGTTAGCAGGCTCTGGCTTTACTTGCAGCGGTACTTTGAAGTAACAGAGTTCACGCCTATACGCACCAGGTCAGTGATTACCAGCCGGTGTTCAGATAGAACTCCGCCATAACCTAGCAGCAGTATACCATCTCTGCACGGTGGACCCCGGGTTGCGATCACACTCTCTTATATTTTATCTTTAGTGCGATCCGCAACCCTAACACATTGCTTGAGTGCGGACCACACTCGGACAGCAAATACTCTTATCTACACCTGCCCTGTGTCTGGTTTTCAAGTGCAGTTGAAACCAGCCTAAATACACAGGAAACCTTTGTCCTCTTTTTATTTAATGGATTCTATTACCGTTAAACTTACAGTACATCGACCGGGACAGCATGCCACTTCTTATATACTAATTTGCCTTAATAATAAATATTACTTTGTATATTTGTAAAACGTGGAATGAATCTTATTGTTCCAAGTATAAAGTAAAATATACAGTATATCTTTGTAACATCGTAATATTGTCCAGTTCTCCCCTTCCTATACTGATAGTTCTGCTTCACGTCACGTGTCTTATCTACTTCATTATTTCTGTGCCCTTTTGTGCATAAATATGCGACTTCAGATGTTGTATTAGTCAATGCCTGATGAAGCGACCTGAGTAGTCTCAAAAGCTGCTATTTGTCACCATCTTTTCAGTTAGGCATTAAAAGGTATCAACCACTGAGGACTCTCAAATTTTAAGATTTAGGTATAAGGTAAACATTTTAAGCTAACTCTAGCAACTTGAAATATGAATTTACCTTAATTTAGCTTAAACAAACCATTGGATAGGTACTAATTCCAGAATAATATGCTATTAAAGTTTGTAGAGGATATTTATGGTATTTCACAAAGTTATCCAATTATGCACTCTTTGTTCCTTTTAGCAAAGTCTTCTCTCTTAATGCAATTCCCTCTTGTGAGGTGTGCGTGTGTAACATAGCTAGCGACAGACATTCTGGACAGAACCTCCAAGCCTTTGGGACGTATGATGAACATAAAAATAAGCTAGTAAACCGCTTGCATGGAAAGAAACAGAAAAGAAAAAAATGAAAAATGTAGAAATAATGACAATCAGAATTTTGATAAGTTGTAAAGTAATTTTATGCATTTTTTCATTCTGTAGTATATATATATATACTTATACATTCAGATAAATAATTCTCCATCTCTATGACTATTAGGTTGTTTAATGCAGAAATTAGATTTTTTTTCACCTCTAATCTAACCCCCTGATGACATCCACAGTACATTAGCAGAGCCTGCTTCATATACTGTGGGTATTTGCTTTGTTTTACAGATGGCACATACATGTAGCTGCTGTGATCAGCGCTAGCTCCAGTACACAGCAGTAAATCTCTTTATATGCCAATTTCAAAAGTTAAGGCGTCATTTGAAAGGATTGGATTGAGGGAGGGTTGTCCTCCTGTTACTCATATTTCCCAGTTTGATACAATTACTGGGTACTGATGCAGTTATTATTACAGCATGGGACTAGTGATGAGCGAGTCTACTCGTTGCTCGGGTTTTCCGAGCATGCTTGGGTGTCCTCCGAGTATTTTTACAAAAAGGGTGGGGGAACAAGAGGTGCAATAGTGCCCTATCACTAGTGACACTACGATGTGAGTGGTGTAATGCAGTTCCACTCACCTATTCCGGTTGTGTGACCCACAACTGGCTTGAAGACATAACACAGTATCAGCTGCTGCAGGACCTCCACCGACCACTCCAAAGTGGAAAAACTGCCAGAGAATATGGGAAGCAAGATGTGCCACAGTCCGCGCTGCTGAATCCACAAAATCACCTGGGATGCAAGATGTAGTAACAAAGTACTGCTTTATTCCTTCCTACGCGTTTCGGCGCCCTTCCTGGCACCTTCCTCAGGGATATCCCTGAGGAAGGTGCCAGGAAGGGCGCCGAAACGCGTAGGAAGGAATAAAGCAGTACTTTGTTACTACATCTTGCATCCCAGGTGATTTTGTGGATTCAGCAGCGCGGACTGTGGCACATCTTGCTTCCCATATTCTCCGAGTATTTTGGCGTGCTTGGAGATTTAGTTTTTGTTGAAGCAGCTGCATGACTTGTGGCTGCTGGACAACCTGAATACATGTGGGGATTCCCTAACAAACAGGCATTCCTCAAGTGTATTCAGCCTGCCCAGGAGCCTCAAATCAAGCAGCTGCTTCGACAAAAACTAAATCCCCGAGCACGCCAAAATACTCGGAGGACACCCGAGCATGCTCAGGAAAACCAGAGCAACAAGTATACTCGCTCATTACTAATGGGGACCTAATAAAGATCTTAATGTTTGTGATCCATTCACACCTATGGTGCTTACCCTAAAAAAAATCTATAAAATCTAAAAAGAATAACAGCATAAATGGTATTGTTGAGTGCTTAATTCATCCAAACTAATGAAATATCTTAAGAAATATTCTATACAGTTAAAGGGAACCTGTCACCCCCCCAGGGCGTTTTTAAGTAAAAGAGCCACCTTCAGCAGCAGTAAGGCTGCATTCTGTGAAGGTGGCTCTTCTGTTTCTGACCCCTAGTAATGCTGAAATATCGACTTTTATAAATAGGTCCTCATACCTGTAATATGTCCCATAGGTATGGTGTGTGTCCCTGTATCAGCCGCCTCCCATCGGTCTATCATGCCTGTGTCTTTTGCCTGGGCGCCGCCCACCATCCGTCCATCATGATGCCCCTGTGTGCCACCACCTGCTCCTGTTTTGAATGCCAGCTCCTACGCTGTGACAAGAGTTCTCGGGCATGCGCAGTGCGCGCTGCCCGAGAACCGACATCAGGCTAATGCGCCTGCGTGTTGCTGAGGCCAAACATCCCGCCCCGCAGTGTGTTATGATGTATTTAATGTATAAAGATCAGCAAGTGGAACAACATAAATTTTAAAAATGCAAGATTCTTTTAAAAGTAAAGGCAGTAGAATCTCTGAAAAAGACTTTTTTTGAGGCTGTATCATACAATGAGTATCATTATTAACGAATTGCACAAATTGTTTTGCATGGTTTTTAATTAAAAACATTTAAACTAATCATATTTAAATCTGATCACATGACAGCAATTTTTAAAAGGATTATTCCATAAATATAATCTTTAGAATACTGCACACTATTACTTTAACCATCTTAGATCAAAAAAACAAACAAACCTAGTTTTCACCTATGTCTCTTTAGTCACTCCACGGCCGCTTTGGTCTCTTCTTTAGCTCATGCTTTGTCTCACACTTTTTGAATGTTTAACCTCAATTTCCGCTACTTAACATGATTGAGAGCTTCTCAGTGTCCCTGCTCCTTGCTGCTCCCGAAATATCACGCTCTTCAATACAAGTTGAAACTGTTGGTCATGCCGGGTTGGTGGGAGATTGAAAGCACTTTGTCTCGTGAGTTCAAATATTCTGGATGATATGGTAAAATATTCTATTTAACATTAAGAGTCATTATCATATGGATTTCAAAGTAAGACAACCTTCTCATCAGATCTGAGGTGCATTTAGTAATGTATGCAGCTTGTACTATGAAATATGGTGCTAGACCTGCCTTAAAACAAGAGTACAATTGTGAAGTGAAATTATAGCCATAAAATCCATCAGATGACGTGGAATATGGTCTGGAGTAGAATTTTTAAAGGGAATGTCCTACAAAAAAAAGAATATTTTAGTTAATAGATCATGGAATCAAAATAATTTCCACAATTGTGTGTGTGAAGCAAATTCCATGTGCTGAAGTAATATTATTAATGGGCCCCTGCTATGTATAGTGCAATGGCTGTGTCTGACTATGCAGCAAACATACCACAACTCCTGGCCAGGGGATGAAGCAAAAGTGTATACAGACAGGACAGCACAGGATTCCAGCTGATTCATTCTATGAGGCAAAATATGTTTTAAAACAGGAAGGGAAATGTTTTACCTCACAGAAACCAACCCATCGAATTGTGAAACTTATAATTATTCCAATATCTGTTGGTTAAAATGTACTTTTATATGAGGATAACCCCTTTAAATATACCTTGAGCAGTCTCATTGTTCATTTTGGAAGATTTTTTAAATGGAAGACTCTGCTAGGTAAACACAGTAGATTGTGTGGTGCAACGCTCACCGCTTGTTTTGGGGGACACTCGCTTGGCACGGGATTAACGTAGACAGACACGATTTTGCTCACATAAACAGTCTATGAGGTTTATTTTATACAGCATAAACCACATGGTAGGCCCTGTTGCATGCCACAGACCTACCACCGTCCATAATATTTCAACATATGGCTTTAACTTGCTGTCCCTAAACACGCTGGACCACTCTGTCCAGTGACCGTGGGCGACCGCACGCCAAACAGTTCATTAACGTTCATAGAACATACCAAGCACCAACAGTTTATGGAGGTACCTTAGAGGAGCTCCTGCTCCAGATGCCGACTCCTTGTCAGTTCTCTCTCTCCCAGGGAAGCTGCCTTGCTGGGATCACCGTCCTTGTGACCAGGGCACTCCTGACAGTCCAGAACCTCAGAAGGTCAGTAGCTCCCCCAACACAGGGCTGTCACAGACTCTGCTCACCCTTGGCCTCATTTGGTGCTATTCAGGACGTCCGTCCCCCCTGGGACTGTCCAACACACACAGGCCTCATCGGGTGCTATTCAAGGATCCCATCCTATGGCAAGGACCTCCCAACACACCAACCTCACCTGGTGTTATTCAGGGATCCAATTCTACGGCCAGGATCTCCCAAAACACAGGCCTCCAGGTACAAGGCCTCACCTTGTGCTCTTCAGGAAGTTAGCAACTTCCAACACATAGGCCTTCCAGGACCTTGCACTCTAACCACTCTGGTCACATTATTTATCCCAAACAACCCCCACATGTGGGCGGCGTATGTGTGGCTAACTGATCCCACCCAGCTCTCTAACTAGCCCTATAAGCCCCCCTTATACGTAAATAAACTCATGGACTACAAGTCCCAGTACAGCAACATCATTCTTGGGCTTACAGCACAGAGGACCTCTGCGACACATACCGTTCATTTACAATCATGGCGGTCACTGTTTCAACATCACAATCAAGGAAACGCCCACATGCATATCCTGAGGAGCACATACCGCACCCCCTAGCTGTAACATGGGCCACTGCATCACAATTGGTATTGCAGTATATAAAACAAATCATTGTATCCTCTGAAAAATACAGCACTGGAACCACCATCAGTGCATGAATATAGCCATCATCGGTACATGAATAAAGTACCATGAAAAAAATATTGCATGAATTCATAACCACAATCATCAAAAAAACATGAATCATCACCAGTACTATTGCCAGTACTATTGCCAGTACACCTAACAGTAGAAAAATAAGACACCAGACCCATCATCAGTACATGAATAAAGTTCCAGAAACACCATCAGTACATGAATACAGCAACAGAATCATCATCAGCACTTGAAAATGGCACCTGAACCATCATCAATTCATGAATAAATTTCCAGCATGAACATCACTTCATGAATACAGCACCAAGCTTAGTTTGGTGATGAATTAAAATGTCAGGTAAAAAAGTATTTAGTCAGTCAGCAATAGTGCAAGTTCCACCACTTAAAAAGATGAGAGGCGTCTGTAATTTACATCATAGGTAGACCTCAACTATGGGAGACAAACTGAGAAAAAAAAATCCAGAAAATCACATTGTCTGTTTTTTTTTCATTTTATTTGCATATTATGGTGGAAAATAAGTATTTGGTCAGAAACAAAATTTCATCTCAATACTTTGTGATATATCCTTTGTTGGCAATGACAGAGGTCAAACGTTTTCTGTAAGTCTTCACAAGGTTGCCACACACTGTTGTTGGTATGTTGGCCCATTCCTCCATGCAGATCTCCTCTAGAGCAGTGATGTTTTTGGCTTTTCGCTTGGCAACACGGACTTTCAACTCCCTCCAAAGGTTTTCTATAGGGTTGAGATCTGGAGACTGGCTAGGCCACTCCAGGACCTTGAAATGCTTCTTACGAAGCCACTCCTTCGTTGCCCTGGCGGTGTGCTTTGGATCATTGTCATGTTGAAAGACCCAGCCACGTTTCATATTCAATGCCCTTGCTGATGGAAGGAGGTTTGCACTCAAAATCTCACGATACATGGCCCCATTCATTCTTTCATGTACCCGGATCAGTCGTCCTGGCCCCTTTGCAGAGAAACAGCCCCAAAGCATGATGTTTCCACCACCATGCTTTACAGTAGGTATGGTGTTTGATGGATGCAACTCAGTATTCTTTTTCCTCCAAACACGACAAGTTGTGTTTCTACCAAACAGTTCCAGTTTGGTTTCATCAGACCATAGGACATTCTCCCAAAACTCCTCTGGATCATCCAAATGCTCTCTAGCAAACTTCAGACGGGCCCGGACATGTACAGGCTTAAGCAGTGGGACACGTCTGGCACTGCAGGATCTGAGTCCATGGTGGCGTAGTGTGTTACTTATGGTAGGCCTTGTTACATTGGTCCCAGCTCTCTGCAGTTCATTCACTAGGTCCCCCCGCGTGGTTCTGGGATTTTTGCTCACCGTTCTTGTGATCATTCTGACCCCACGGGGTGGGATTTTGCGTGGAGCACCAGATCGAGGGAGATTATCAGTGGTCTTGTATGTCTTCCATTTTCTAATTATTGCTCCCACAGTTGATTTCTTCACTCCAAGCTGGTTGGCTATTGCAGATTCAGTCTTCCCAGCCTGGTGCAGGGCTACAATTTTGTTTCTAGTGTCCTTTGACAGCTCTTTGGTCTTCACCATAGTGGAGTTTGGAGTCAGACTGTTTGAGGGTGTGCACAGGTGTCTTTTTATACTGATAACAAGTTTAAACAGGTGCCATTACTACAGGTAATGAGTGGAGGAAAGAGGAGACTCTTAAAGAAGAAGTTACAGGTCTGTGAGAGCCAGAAATCTTGATTGCTTGTTTCTGACCAAATACTTATTTTCCACCATAATATGCAAATAAAATAAAAAAAAAACAGACAATGTGATTTTCTGGATTTTTTTTTCTCAGTTTGTCTCCCATAGTTGAGGTCTACCTATGATGTAAATTACAGACGCCTCTCATCTTTTTAAGTGGTGGAACTTGCACTATTGCTGACTGACTAAATACTTTTTTGCCCCACTGTATACAGTATGACATGGTATGGCCCTTTTATACAGCATTATTCTCCATAGCCCCTATATACATTATCATCCCAAATAGCCCCTTATATACAGTATAGTTCAACATAGCCCCTATATAAAATGTGAAGAGACCACATATCCCCTAGTTTTGGCTTTTACCCTAAGTCACATGACAAGGCTTGTTAAAGGGTCGACATTGACTCTTAGGATTGCTACTTCCCGTAAGTGTCACAAGAGTTCTATTCCTCTTGCTCTTTGAAGAGACAATTTGCGCATACCTCTATACACAGCATGAGATCATAACAGTTCCCCTATATAAAATATGATGGCCCATAGATCACAATATACAGTATGATGTCCTCTATAGCTGTCTGACCATACTGAATGCGCTAGGGCATGCAAATTATCGAGATCCACTGCTGGCAGCTTTTTTTGCAATTGTGGATGATGTCCCAGATTTGCTCAAAGAAAGACAAGTTCAGAAATGCTGCATGCCATGGTACAAAATTTCGACCATGCAGACTGCTCAGAGTAACATGTTCAGCATGCAGCATGGTAATGCAATTTTGAAAAGGGCTTCTGGAAAATTTTGGAATAATAGCCAAACCACTTGTCCAATGATTGATTCATTCTGCATTACAAGTGAAATTGGAAGTCACATATCAATCATAATGTGTAAAAAAGTGTCTACACACTGGATCAAAAAGCATTTGCTCGACATTGGTTTCCAATCAAAATGTCCATCTACAGGTGTTCCGTTGACCTCATGCCACCTCTCTCAAAGACTGTCACGGTGCAGAGCGAGACAGCTATAGGACATCATTGGCTGGCAATTATAAAGGGAGCTACCAGCAGTGGATCTTGATCATTTACATGCCCAAGTGCATTTATAATGGCTGAACATCCCTAAGGCCGGTTTCACACGTCAGTGGCTCCAGTACGTGTTGTGACAGTTTTCTCCGGTACCAGAATTATCTGGCCTAAGACAATATTTTTTAACCTTATTGATTGTATGCTAAGTGCATGCATTTCAGCATGTGGTGCTGAATGAATGAAGATGTTTTGAAATACTTGTTTTCAGTTTTTCATCATTTGGATAACATTAACATGTCCATCGATCATCTAATTTCCATAGTTCTACAAATTTTCCTTCTTAGTGTTGCATTTTTCAAATGTATAAACAGTTACAGTAAAATATATATTTTTTTTTCATAGAAGCAAGCAAAGCTCATAATCTTGATGCCAATTCTCTGACCATTATGGTGAGGCAGGCTGCCAGGACACTGAAAGCAGATCTATAAAAGTGGTGACCAAAGACACCAGGACACGAGGTACATAACAGCTTGACTAGTCCAAGCTAAAACTGTCAATTAGCAGTTCAGTTCTAGTTATTAATTTGCCAAGAAGTGATATGGAGTGGAAACTGCAGGGACTTAAGAGATTAATGTATCTCAAATAAGTGATTGTGATTGAAAGACCTAATAGATTTGGTAGATAAGCTTACCAGCAAGATTCAATATTTTCAGCGGAATTTTTTTCTATACTTAACTGTAACTAGAGCAATTTCTCCAGCAGTGATAATTATCAGAGCACAAGCAAAGAATGAAGAAATAAGTCCATAATAAATGCTTTAAAAAAAAGCAACACTATTATGCACAAATATGATTTAGCTTTACTATATTTTAGAATTTAGGTTTGTTTTTTGTTCTGTAAAACTTCACATGCCTATAACTTTAAGATTTCCAAATCAATTGTACATTTACTACTGTATCGGACAGATGCGGTATGATAGATATATCATGATAACAATATTCCTGATGAACTCAGAAATGTTAGAGGTTTTCTGAAGATAAATAATTCATTTTATAATAGCTATTATGATAAGCTTTATGTAGTCCGCAAGGAAAATTCACACACTACCCATCCCTATGAGCATAGAGATTAGAGAGATCACAATGACTACACATCATCTGACACAAGTCTAACAGGAGGAGGTAGGAGAAAATTATCATGTGCTTGGGTATTGAAATAGGATCGAGACCTGATTTATAAACATTGAAATATGTACGAAGATTTCACATGAGAAGGCAATCTGTTAAGGCACAACAATATTTTGGCAACCTCTATAAATGTCAGTGAATGATTTTATATATTTTATATATATATACAGTGGGGAGGTTAAGTATTTGATATACTGCCTACCTTGCAAGTTTTTCCACCAACAAATAATCAAGAGGTCTGTAATTTTAATCGCAGGTACACTTCAACTGTGAGAGACACTTAAACAGAATACCAGAAAATCACATTGTATGATTTTTAGATAAATAATTTGCATTTAATTACATGGAATAAGTGTTTGATACAATAAAAAACAGAACTTATTATTTGATACGGAAACCTTTGTTTGCAATTACAGAGGTCAGACATTTCCTGTAGTTCTTGACCAAGTTTGCACACACTGCAGCAGGGGTTTTGGCCCATTCTCCCATACAGATCTTCTCCAGATCTTTCAGGTTTCAAGGCTGTCGCTGGGCAACATGGAATTTCAGCTTCCTCCAAAGATTTTCTATTGGGTTAAGTCTGACTGGCTAGGCCACCCCAGGACCTTGAAATGCTTCCTACAGAGCCACTCCTTAGTTTCCCCGGCTGTGTGTTTCAGGTCATAGTCATGTCTACAAAGATGGCGCCGCTGATACCTGCGCAGTAACAGCTATCGGATCACCAATAGCTGCTACTGCACAGGAGCAGCCGGCTCCATTTTCAAACCGATTTTTTTTATGAATTTCAGGATAGCCTCAAATAAATGAATTGCATACACAATACATATGCGATCAGACTGCAGCACAGGTACCTCTGCCGGTGGCGGCCTGCAGAAGGGGATTTTTTTTTCCAAGATATCTATTTATTTAATTGTCTTGTAATGTTTGCATTTCCCGTTCTATCCAGATGTCACCGTATCACAGAATTCCAAGCAGAGGAAGATGTTGTGAGTTCATTTTCCCCTTCGTCACTGAGGTCTGGTGAACTCCCTATTCTGGTAAAGGAAGGTAATGAGCCTGATTATCAGGCACCTGAGCCTAATGAGGATGACTGGCTGAGTGGAGTCCCGGACTGGATATAAGGCTGCTGATGCCCTTCTGCCCTGCGGGTGATTTCTCTGTGGACTTCTAGGACACCAGTCTGATTCCTGCTCCTCTAAAGCTAAGTTTTCTGCTTTGCCTGTTGCATTTGTGTTTTGTTTTTGTTTTCCTTGCTTTTCTGGATTCTGCCATTCCCTACTGGGGTGAGCTGAATCTTCTTTTGCCTGTTGCTCTGTCTTCAGAATATTCCTGAGTACTGACATAGCTTTTTTGAAGCCTAGCGTCTTCAGGGCCTTTTTCACTGTCAGTCTGTTGGCTCTTATTTTCATAGGGTTTTTCACGGATTACAGACAGCAGCCTTCCTGTCCTTTCCTATCTAGTTAGCTTGGGCCCCGTCTTTGCTCAGTCTATCTTTCTGTCTGTGTTAGTGTTCTTTCTTCTTGCTTCACCGTCATTATATGTTGGGGGCTGCCTATTGCTTTGGGGTCTGCTCTGGGGCAGTTTAGATTTCCCCTTTCTTTCTTTAGGCCTATTTAATTCTCCGGCTGTGATCGAGGGGTCTAGGGCATCGTAGGAACCCCCCACGGCTACTGTTAGTTGTTGTGGATAGGATCAGGGGTCTGCAATCCGATAGCTGCCAACCTGTCTGGTTTTCTGGACTTAACTAGCATTTCTGTTTTTGCCTCCTACAGTGACTCATTCATAACAGAATCACCCGCCATACCGCAGATCCTAGGGTACTCAATAGCAGGAAAGAATTGTGTTTAAAAAAAAAAAAAAGTGTGTGTATATTCTTTCCTCTATATCTCTGAGGCCGTAGGGGGAATTTTTTTTTCTCTCAATGGAGATAAAGCAATTGTCTGATCGTGTGGAGCAGCTCGCTGCGGAAGTGCGGGGAATTTCCGCCTACCTTGCTCGTTCGCATGCTGTTGAACCAAAGATCCCTACACCTGATGTATTTTTTGGGGATCGATCCAAATTTTTGAGTTTCAAAAATAATTGTAAATTATTTTTTGCCTTGAAGCCTAACTTGTCAGGGAGCTCCGCGCAGCAGGTTAAAATTGTCATCTCTTTGCTGCGTGGCGATCCCCAGGATTGGGCGTTTTCTTTGAAACCAGATGATCCTATTCTGACTAATGTGAACGCATTCTTTCAAGCTTTGGGGTTGTTGTATGATGAACCTAATGTTATTGATCAGGCTGAAAAGACCCTGTTGGCATTGAACCAGGGTCGAGATTCTGCCGAGTTGTACTGTCAAAAGTTCCGAAAGTGGGCGGTCCTTACTACCTGGAATGATAATGCCTTGGCTGCTCTCTTTCGGAAGGGTTTGTCAGAAGCCGTAAAAGATACTATGGTGGGATTTCCTGTTCCCTCTGGTCCGGATGATTCTATGTCATTAGCCATTCAGGTTGATCGGCGTTTACGTGAACGCAGGATTGCATGAGAGGTGTTGCCACGGGTTGAACAGACGTCTGAACCTATGCAATGTGATAGAGTTTTGTCTAAGGCGCAACGTCAGGAGTTCAGAAGGCGTAATACGCTGTGTTTTTTCTGTGGAGATGCCTCGCATATTATTTCTGTTTGTCTTAAATGAGAGAAACGCTTTGCACACACGTTTTCTGTTGGTGGTGTTCAACCTAAGTTTCTTCTGGCAATTACTCTGATCTGCTCCCTGTCCACATTTTCCGCCAAGGCTTTTGTGGATTCGGGAGCAGCGCTAAACCTAATGGACTTGGATTTTGCTAAGCGTTGTGGATTTCCGATGACACCTCTGCAGACGCCTATCCCTTTGAGGGGGATTGATGCTACTCCTTTGGCTAAAAATAAACCTCAGTTTTGGACCTAGGTGGTCATGCGGGTCGGCCCAGACCATCAAGAAAATTGCAGATTTTTGGCGTTGCATGGTCTGCATGATGCCGTTGTTCTGGGGTTTCCCTGATTGCAAATTCATAATCCAGTTTTGGATTGGAAATCTGTGTCTGTGGTGAGTTGGGGTTGTCGGTGTGCCTTTAGTTAGGCTCCAGTTTTTTCCACCTCTCCTCAGTCGCATGATGTTCCTGACTATTTGGCGGACTTTTATGATTTATTTAGTGAGAATGAGTCTGCGTCCTTGCCTCCTCATAGGAGTTATGACTGTGCAATTGAACTAAGCCCGGGGTGTAAATTTCCCAAGGGTCGGCTCTTCAATTTATCTGTACCCGAGCACGAGTCTATGCGGTCCTATATTAAGGAGGCGTTGGAGAAGGGTCATATTAGACCATCCTCTTCACCCTTAGATGCCGGTTTTTTTTTTGTGGCCAAAAAGGATGGTTCTTTAAGGCCTTGTATTGATTATCGTGCCCTCAATAAAATTACTATTAAATATCAGTATCCGTTACCCCTGATTTCGGATCTATTCTCTAGAGTTAGAGGTGCTTGCTGGTTTACCAAGCTTGACCTCAGGGGGGCGTATAATCTTATCCGCATTAAGCAGGGGGATGAATGGAAGACGGCGTTTAATACTCCGGAGGGACATTTTGAGTACCTGGTGATGCCTTTTGGGCTCACTAATGCCCCTTCTGTCTTCCAGTGCTTCATGAACGATATAGTCCGAGACTTTGTCGATAAATTTTTGATTATCTATCTGGATGATATTTTGATCTTCTCCAAGGATTGAGATTCTCATGTGGAACATATTCGGACTGTGTTCCGGATCTTGAGGGAGAATTCCCTGTATGTCAAAGGATCGAAATGCCTTTTTGGAGTACAGAGGATTTCATTTTTGGGATTTATTTTGTCTCGGTCAACTATTGAAATGGACCCGGCCAACGTACAGGCCATTTACGATTGGGTCCAGCCCACTTCTTTGAAGGCCCTCCAGAAGTTTTTGGGTTTTGCTAATTTTTATCGGAAATTTATAGCAAAATTCTCTAGTATTGCCAAGCCATTGACTGATCTGACTAAGAAGGGTGCTGATGTGTTGAATTGGTCTCCAGGGGCTGTTGCTTCCTTTCAGGAGCTGAAATGAAGATTTACCTCCGCCGGTTTTGCGGCAACCTGATGTCTCACTCCCGTTCCAGGTAGAGGTGGATGCTTCTGAGATTGGTGCAGGAGCTGTTTTGTCCCAAAAGGATCCTGTAACATCTGAAATTAATCCCTGTGCTTTCTTTTCCCGAAAGTTCTCTCCATCTGAACGTAACTATGATGTGGGGAATCGGGAACTGTTGGCCATGAAATGGGCATTTGAGGAGTGGAGACATTGGTTGGAGGGAGCTAAACATCAAGTTGTGGTCCTCACTGACCACAAGAATTTGATTTACCTAGAGTCGGCTAAACGCTTGAACCCTAGACAGGCTAGGTGGGCCTTGTTTTTTACACGTTTTGATTTTGTGGTCTCTTTTCTTCCTGGAACTAAGAATGTCAAGGCAGACACCCTCTCTAGGAGTTTCTTTGCTGATTCTCCTGTGGTGACCAAGCCTGCTACCATCTTAGGCGAAGGGGTAGTTCTTTCTGCCATCTTGCCCGATTTGAGACTTGCTCTGCAAGAGTTCCAGGAGGACAAACCTGAGCATTGTCCCAGTGGAAAGTTGTATGTTCCTGACCAGTGGAAGAAGAGAGTGATGTCTGAAGTTCATTGCTCTGCTTTGGCTGGTCATCCAGGTATTTTTGGTACTAGAGATCTGGTGAGTCGCTCTTTTTGGTGGCCCACCTTGTCTCATGATGTCAGGAATTTTGTGCAGTCCTGTGGGACTTGCTCCCGGTCTAAATCTTGTTCTCGCTCTAGTGGGTTGTTGATGCCTTTGCCGGTCCCCAGGAGGCCATGGACCCATATTTCAATGGATTTCATCTCTGATATGCCGGTCTCTCAAAGAATGACTGTTATTTGGGTGATTTGTGATAGGTTCTCTAAGATGGTTCATCTTGTACCACTCCCTAAGTTGCCATCTTCCTCTGAGTTGGTGCCCGTGTTTTTGCAACAGGTGGTTCGCTTACACGGGATTCCTGAGAACATTGTATCTGACAGAGGAGTTCAGTTTGTGTCTAGATTTTGGAGGACTTTCTGTTCCAAGCTGGGAATTCAGTTGTCCTTCTCCTCTGCTTTTCACCCTCAGACCAATGGGCAGACAGAGAGAACAAACCAGACCTTGGAGTCGTATTTGAGATGTTTTATTTCCGCTGATCAGGATGATTGGGTTTCATTTTTGCCCTTGGCCGAATTTGTTTTAAATAATAGAGCTAGTTCTGCCACTTTGATGTCACCTTTTTTTTTGTAACTTTGGGTTTCATCCTCAATTTTCTTCAGGGCAGGTGGAGCCTTCTGCCTGCCCAGGTGTTGACACTGTGGTGGAGAGAATGCACCAGATCTGGGACCAAGTGGTGGATAAGTTATCTCTCTCCCAGGAAAAGGCCCAGCGGTTTTCCAATCGACATAGGACCATAGGTCCCCAGTTTAAGGTTGGTGATATGGTGTGGCTATCATCAAAAAATATTGCTATGAAGGTGGCTTCTCCTAAGTTTAAACCTAGATTTATTGGACCTTACAAGATTTTGGAGATTATTAATCCGGTCTCTTTTCGTTTGGCTCTTCCTGTCACATTTAAAATCCATAATGTGTTCCATAAGTCCTTGTTGAAGAGGTTTGTTGAACCAGTTGTTCCTGGGGTGGCACCTCCAGACCCTGTATTGGTTGAAGGTAACATGGAATATGAGGTAGAGAAAATACTGGATTCCCGTCTGGCTAGACAGAGACTCCAGTATTTGGTTAAGTGGAAGGGTTATGGTCAGGAGGATAATTCCTGGGTCTCTGCCTCTGATATTCATGCCAAAAGATTGGTGCGTGCCTTTCATCGGGCTCACCCTGATCGCCTTGGTGGCGTGGTTGAGGGTTCGGTGACCCCTCCTCAAGGGGGAGGTACTGTTGTGAGTTCATTTTCCCCTTTGTCACTGAGGTCTGGTGAACTCCCTATTCTGGTAAAGGAAGGTAATGAGCCTGATTATCAGGCACCTGAGCCTAATGACGATGACTGGCTGAGTGGAGTCCCGGACTGGATATAAGGCTGCCGACGCCCTTCTGCCCTGCGGGTGATTTCTCTGTGGACTTCTAGGACACCAGTCTGATTCCTGCTCCTCTAAAGCTAAGTTTTCTACTTTGCCTGTTGCATTTGTGTTTTGTTTTTGTTTTCCTTGCTTTTCTGGATTCTGCCATTCCCTGCTGGGGTGAGCTGAATCTTCTTTTGCCTGTTGCTCTGTCTTCAGAATATTCCTGAGTACTGACATAGCTTTTTTGAAGCCTAGTGTCTTCAGGGCCTTTTTCACTGTCAGCCTGTTGGCTCTTATTTTCATAGGGTTTTTCACGGATTGCAGACAGCAGCCTTCCTGTCCTTTCCTATCTAGTTAGCTTGGGCCCCGTCTTTGCTCAGTCTATCTTTCTGTCTGTGTTAGTGTTTTCATCTTGCTTCACCGTCATTATATGTGGGGGGCTGCCTATTGCTTTGGGGTCTGCTCTGGGGCAGTTTAGATTTCCCCTTTCTTTCTTTAGGCCTATTTAATTCTCCGGCTGTGATCGAGGGGTCTAGGGCATCGTAGGACCCCCCCACTGCTACTGTTAGTTGTTGTGGATAGGTTCAGGGGTCTGCAATCCGATAGCTGCCAACCTCTCTGGTTTTCTGGACTTAGCTAGTATTTCTGTTTTTGCCTCCTACGGTGACTCATTCATAACAGGAAGATAACTAAATGCCATACTGGGACACCCAAGTTATGGGTGTCTCAATATGGAAACTGCTGCTGGTACCAACCTATTGCGCGGTACCGCCAGCGGAACACATCACACCACACGCACTCTATACGCCGTACGCATCACACACACACACACTCATACACTCCCACACTCACACATTCACATACTCACACACTCACGCAGCCTCTTGCGTGGTACCACCAGCGATACACGTCGCACTGCACCTGTGCGAATTCCAAGCAGGGGCAGTGAATCATTCAGCTGGTCCCGGCGGCAGATGCGCAACGTGTCTACAGGCAGAGGAAGCCGGTCACATTAAGGGGGTTTTCACACAAACAAATTTCATTTTAAAAATTGTCTGTGTCTGACTGTGTACGGAGCATACCACATCTCCTGGGCAGGGGACGAAGCAAAAGACAATAATGACATTACAGCAGGGGATCACAGAGGATTCATTTTGTGAGGTAAAATATGTAACTGACTGTTTTTAAACAATATTTTACATCACAAAATGTATCATCTGTGATCTCCTGCTGTAATGTCAGTATATTCTTTTGCTTCCTCCCCTGCCCAGGAGCTGTGGGATGTTCTGTACACGGTCAGACACAGGGGTGAGAGAGATAGAGCACAGGGGGGAGACTGTTATGATTGGGTCACCGAGGAGGAAAACAAGACCAAGCTAAGCCACAGAAAACCAGATTGCAGACCCCTGATCCTATCCACACAACTAGCAGTAGCTGTGGAGCGTACCTACGATGATTCTAGACGCCTCGACACAGCCGGAGGACTAAATAAGCCTAAAGCAAGAAAAGGGGAAATCTAAACTGCCCCAGAGCAGACCCCAAAGGAATAGATAGCCCCCAAACATATATTGTCGATGAGACAAGATGAAAACACAAACACAGGTAGGAAAATAGGCTGAGCAAACGATGGGGCCCACACTAACTAGAAAGGACAGGAAAGGAAAGATACTGTCTGCAATCATGCCAAAAAACCCTGCAAAAAACTTCTGATAGCAAAAACCCCCTGAAGTCACTAGACTTCACCCACTATATCAGCACTCTAGCATATTCTGAAAACAGCAAAAAGAGGCCAATATAATAAGGGACAAAAAGCAAACTGTCACAAACAGTAACATAAGGATGATAATTCAGCACAGCCCCAGCCGGGGCTGGCTGACCACACAAAACTGAATAGACAAAACCAAATCAAATGTGAACAATAGCAAAGAACACTTAGCTTGAGAAGACAAGGACTGAACTGGAAACTAAGACCTCTGGAGGCAGGAAAAATCACCAGCAGGGATAGAGGGAGTCGGCTGTCTTAAATTCAGTCAGAGACTCCAGATGTCCAATCATCGTCCTCATTATCAGGTGGCAGGTCTCTGTTAATTAGATCATCTTCATTACCTCCTGCAACCACCAGAGGGAGCCCAGAAAGAGAACTCACGACTCCTCTGTCCATACAACCAGCTCCACCACCCTCACCAGCAACCAGAGGTAGACCAGAAAGTGAATTCACAACAGGAGACAGCTCAAATGGGGCAGCATATGAGGGGAGAACATAGCACAGGAAGGAGAGATACAGCAGACAAAGGGGATAGCACATTGGGTAGACAGGTCAAAGAAGAGAACATAGACAGGAGATGTAAGCACAAGGGGAAAGAGAGAGTGGATAGGTGGGTGAGCACATGTGGGGGAGAGATTCTCCATGCTGCAAAGCCTGCCCCATCGTGACATTACTGCCCTCCTGATGCGATGGTATCGGGCTTCCATCTAGTCTATTTATGTAATTGCCTTGCAATGTTTTCATTTCCTGCTCTGTCCAGATGTCACTGTATCCCAGAATTCCAAGTGGAGCAAGTTCACCGACCGCCATATTGGGACACCCAAGTGATGGGTGTCTCAATATGGAAACTGCTGCTGGTACCAATCTATTGCGCGGTCCCACCAGCGGAACACTGTCGCACCACATGCACACTCACACACTCTCACTCTCACACACTCACTCACACACTCATACACTCACACCAGGGCCGGACTGGGACTAAAATTCAGCTCTGGCATTTGAAGTTATACAGCCCCACTAGTCACATGGTGACTATATAATATCTTTGTTCACTTGTAGGTTACAAGAAGTGAGAGTAGATTAAAACGACTATATAACATGTCATCACAGCTGTGCCCAGTATTTCAGCTCAGTCCTATTTATTGCTTTTAAGTACAGTACTCCTCCCAAAGCTCTGTCCCCTTTTGTACGCATGGTGACAGAATTCCTGGCAGAACTGCTATCCATTGGGCAACCAGACCCCCTGGTCACAGCCGCTCCTATCATACCTCCCAACTTTTGAAGAAGGGAAAGAGGGAGAAAGACAGCGGCACGCGCAGCACGCCGGTGCAAATTTTAGGCCACGCCCTGGCCACATCCATTTAGCAACTAGTTACACCCATGTCCACGCCCAACTGCACCCATTTAGCACTGCTGATCACACTGACTGGTACTGAGGGCACAGTGGCTGGCATTATGGGCATACTGACTGGCACTAAGGAAGAGAGAAAACAGAGAGAGAAAAAAGAAAACAGAGAGAAAGAAAGGAGAGAGAGAAAGAAAGAAAGAACAGAGAGAGAAAGAAAGGGAGGAAAGAAAGAACAGAGAGAGACAGAGAAAGAACAGAGAGAGAAAGTAAGAAGTAAAGAAAAGAAAGAAAGAACAGAGAGAAAGAGAGGAAAGAAAAAGAAAGCGGGGAAAGAAAGAACAGAGAGAGAGAAAGAAAAAGGAAAGATTAGAGAGAGAAAGAAAGAACAGAGATAGAGAAAGAATATAAGGGAAAGACAGAACAGAGAATGAGGAAGAAATAACAAAGAAAGAAAAAGAGAGAAAGAAATAAAGAAAGATTCTATAAAGATACTATAGCAGCCCGGCTCCCATTGTAGTGCCCACCTGAGCCTCCCAGTGCAGGACATATCATGATCCGCTCACATGGCCGGCATCCCCGATTCCAAGGCGATCCTGGTGTCTGCGCTGTCAGAGGAGGACATGATGATGGAACTGAAGCATTCCTAGCTCCGTCACAATCTCCTCATGAAATTATCTCATTTCCGGTCAGCTTCCAGCATATCACTTCCGGTGGAACGTCATGTGTGAGTTTTAAAATGCTCCTCGGGGCTCCGCCGTGTACTCCTGTGTCCGTGGGAAAAGCCCGCTTTGTATGCTTCGTACAGACTTGGCTCCGCTCCGTACATCCCGTACACATATGGCTCCACTCCGTACACACGCGGCTCCTCTCGTACACCTCGTACACACATGGCTCAGCTCCATACACCTCGTACACACGGCTCCATTCTGTACACCTCGTACATGCGGGTCCGTTCTGTACACCTCATACACACGCGACTCCGCTCCGTACACCTCGTACACACGCGGCTCCACACCATACACCTCACACACACACAGCTCTGCTGCATTTATCCTGTAAACCCCTCCTGACCCCACACATATCAGACACATTGCGGCCCCCCAGCCAGCCTCAGCTCAGGGCCTCAGGCAGATTGCGGCCCCCCAGCCAGCCTCAGCTCAGGGCCTCAAGCAGATTGCGGCCCCCCAGCCAGCCTCAGCTCAGGGCCTCAGGCAGATTGCGGCTCCACAGCTAGCCTCAGCTCAGGGCCTCAGGCAGATTGCGGCCCCCCAGCCAGCCTCAGCGCAGGGCCTCAGGCAGATTGCGGCCCCCCAGCCAGCCTCAGCTCAGGGCCTCAGGCAGATTGCGGCCCCCCAGCCAGCCTCAGCTCAGAGCCTCAGGCAGATTGCGGCCCCCCAGCCAGCCTCAGCTCAGCCTCAGGGCTTCAGGCAGATGGCGCCCGCCGCCCGACCTCCCCACCCCCAGGCCCTCTTTATAACTAAACTCACCCCCGCACCGGCCAACTTACTGGAGTCTGGACCTGTCCTGAAGCCTGCCCTGAACCAGCACGCGGGGGTAGGAGACTCACAGCAGCAGCCGCTCCTGGATTCCTGGCCTACTGCCGCCCTGGACGCCGTCACTGATGATAGGACGCGACACAGTGAGACATGAGTAGGCGCTGCTTGCCCTGCAGGCAACCATTGACGGCACAGCATGCTCTCTCCAGCTCTGCCCTCAAAGAACGCGCCGCGACGTGCAGTTTCACGTCGCCGCGCGTTCTTAACCCCTAGGGTGCCAGTGCCACCCCAAAATCTGCAGCGCGAATCGCGGACCTTTGAAACCGCCGCCGTGCCCGCAAATTTAAAGGGCCGGCGGTGGGTAAAAGAGGCCGGTGGCTTCCGCATTAGTCTGCGGCCCACAACGGACTAATAAATAGCGGCCCACCAGGAAAAAGCCCGGTTGGGCAGATTACCAATCCGGGCCTGACTCACACTCTCACACTCACACAATTATAAACTCACACACTCACATTCACAGTCATACTCACAAACTCACACTCACATTCACACTCCCAGACTCACAAATTCATACTCTCACACTCACACCCTCACACAAACTCTCACACTCACAGTCTCACACACACACTCACTCTCACACTAACTCTCACACTCACTTTCACACTCACATGCCCACACTCACAATCACACTCATTCACACTCACGCTTACACACTCACACACTCACATTCACACACACTCACACACTCACACACACTCACGCAGCCTCTTGCACGGTACCACCAGCGGAACACTGTCGCACTGTGCCTGTGTGAATTCCACGGAGGTGCACTGAATCATTCAGCTGATCCCGGCGGCAGATGCGCGACATGTCTACAGGCAGAGGAAGCTGGTCTCATTAAAGAGGGTTTACCACAAACGAAAATTCATTTTAAAAGTTATTTGTGTCTGACCGAGTACGGAGCATACAACATCTCCTGGGCAGGGGAGGAAGCAAAATACAACACTGACATTACAGCAGGGGATCACAGAGGATTCATTTTGTGAGGTAAAATATGTAACTGACTGTTTTTAAACAATATTTTACCTCATAAAATGTATCCTCTGCGATCTCCTGCTGTAATGTCAGTATTGTCTTTTGCTTCCTCCCCTGCCCAGGAGCTGTGGTATGTTCTGTACATGGTCAGGAATAGGGGCGTGAGAGACAGAGCACAGGGGGGAGACAGCTCAAACGGTACAGCACATGAAGGGAGAACACAGCACAGGAAGGAGAGATACAGCAGACAAGGGGGATAGCACATGGGGTAGACAGGTCAAAGAAGAGAACACAGACGGGAGAAGTCAGCACGTGAGGAAAGAGAGAGTGGATAGGTGGGTGAGCACATGGGGGGAGAGATTTTCAACGCTGCAAAGCCTGCACCATTGTGATATTACCGCCCTCCCGGTGCGATAGCATCGGGCCTCCATCTAGTAAATATATAATATTCATTATATAAACTAAGGTGCAGGTCACTGATGAATCAGAGATGAATACATAATCAGAGCACCTAATGAAGACCCCCCCCACAGACCACCCCAAAACACGAGCATATCATTAACTCAAAACTGAAAAGGAAGATTAAACAACCACAAGATGGATTTAATCAACCAAGGTATCATTTTAATCAGTATAATTGTGCCAACCTGACAGTGTCTGTAGGTTATTCAACACAATCCTGCTGACAGGTTCCCTTTAAAACATTGGGAGGTCATCAGATGTTTATTAACCCCTTTCCGACATCAGGAGTACATTTAGGCTGATGTCGGACTCCCTCCCTTTAATGTGTTCCGACGGTGAGCCCACATCTTTCCAATTACAAAGGCTTTTTATTAAGCTGATCAAAAATTATACCTTTTTTTCTGGAGACAAAACCATTGCTGTAATTAAAACTTGAAGAAGTTCTGGCCTGCTCTTTTCTAAAATTAGTCCTATTTGCATAAGTGTTTATTTGGTGTACAAAAACGTGAGAGTATGTTTTCCAGCAGTAGTGTCTAGCAAAAAATCACACAATGGGCAGCAAGGAGCAGTGTGGCTGGTGTCTATATGCAGTGGCAATGACAATAGCAGCATGTTAGAGCATTAAGAGGGGGCAGGAAATGCTTGGTATATTTAGGCGAGCAACAGCATTACTCTAAGCAGCAGGACAATCAAGCACTATGAAACACATGGAGGTTTTGACTAGTGTAACTGTAAAGCGGCTGCTTCAGGAGAAGCACGTTAGAGAGTTAAGACGGTGAAGTATAGGAGATGCCTCACAGTTTACTGCCAGCAATGGCAACCCCAGCAGCAGCAATAATGTCTAACACTATGAAACAAGATGGGCTGCCAGGAGGTGTGAGGCTGACATGGCTATGCAGTGGCTGTGACAGGAGCAGCAGGGTAAAGAGACTTAAGACAGGGCAAGCAAGGAGATGATTGGCAGTTTAGGGACACCAACAGTACAACAGTATAGATGCCAGAATAATCAATGAGAGGATGCCTGGCAGAATATGATCCTTCAGAACTGGGGGTAGCAGGTTGATGTAGATGACAGTCAACGGACAGTCAGGCAGGCAGATGGTATAGCCGATTTAATCATTGGCATCAGCAGTCGATGCATGTGTCATGATACCAGTGCTGGGTGACCGGCACTGCTGGGGTTAATGTTCTGACCTCAGTGCAGACTCTCACCTGCACACCTGGGACCTATTATGGTGGCCTCTCATTGGTTCTGGGGAGGCTTCTTATAGCCTCAGGAAGCGCCCATCCCCTGTCAGTTATACTTTCGCCCTTGGCATTGTGTGGTGACCCCTGAGTGTGTTAGTGCTGTGTTCTGATTGCTTGATTCTCTGTGTACGACTCGGTCTGTTCTCTGGATTTTGCTTTGGATTCTGCCTGGTACCTTTTACGTCTGTTTGGTTTTGATCTCTCCTTGGCCCTGACTATCCGTTCTGTCTCATCCCTGGTACTTTACTGATATCTTGTGTATGACCTTTGGCTTTGTCTGACCTCCCGTCTGTTTATCCCTCCTGTACCTCGCTTGCCTGTACTGTGCATGACCCCCGCTTTGCCCGACTTTGAGTTTTCTACCTTCTTTGAAAGCAGGATGCTAAGCCCCGCCCCCTTGCAGTCACATGACCGTTCACATTACTGTAGGTCCTGTGCCGGCTTGCTAAACTTCTACATTCAGGTCCTGTGCATCTTTATTTTCCAGCTGTTCTTGTCCCCAGGGGTCCCTACGGTGCTGGAGTCCCTGCTTAGCGGAGGCTGTACGCCGGCGCTGTCAGGACCATGACTTTATAACTGACCATTAAGTTTTTGGGGTTTTTTTTATGCAGAGAGTTATAGATCCCAAACAGTCTCTGGCTGACCAGATGAAAAGTCTGAGTCAGATGTTTTAGGGTTTATCTCTGGAGCAGTAAGCTCTGGCTCGTTCTCAGCAGCAGGTTTCTGAGACAATGCGGGGAGCTCTAGCTGCTGGGTCTCTGGGGGCTGGGGTGAGTGATGTTGTTTTGGTGTCCCCAGAACCACCTGTTAAACTGTCTGACTTTTTTTCTGGAAACAAAAAGGAGTTCAGGGTCTTCATGGAGGGGTGCAAACTTTTTTTTAATTTGAGACCACGTTCCTCTGGGGACGAAAGTCAGAAGGTAGGGGTCATTATGTCTCTGTTAAGAGGGTCCCCACAAGCTTGGGCTTTCTCCCTTCCTCCCACTGCCCCTGATAGAGTGTCTGTGAATGCATTCTTTGAGGCCCTCGGGCACATTTATGATGAGCCTGACCGAGTGCGATTGGCAGAGGACATGGTGATGAGCATCTGTCAGGGGTAACACTCAGCTGAGTGGTTTTGTACTGAATTCCACTGGTGGGCCGCAGAGGTCTCTTGGAACGACGCCGCACTCCGAGGACTCTTTCGCAGAGGCTTTTCCGAGCAGCTGCAGGATGCCTTGGCGTTACATCCCCCACCTAACTCTCTCGAGGATACCATGACCCAGGCTGTCCAGATGGCCCGCAGGCTGCGGGTTAGAGGGGGGATGCAGGTGGAAACTCCATTGTTCCCCAGTGGAAAAGAGACTGCCCCTGAGCTCATGGATGTAGGCGCCCTCTCCCTGAAGGATACGGAGAGGAAACGCTGGAAGGACAAGCAGTTATGCTTTAGCTGCGGTAAAACGGGACATTGGAAAAAAGAGTGTCCTGATTGCCTGTCTTCAATCCGGTCGACGGGAAACGACTAGGTCTGGGTAGTCAACGGGGAGACTACTCAGACCCTCAGGTACCCTTTTCCTCATTTTCTAAAGTGTTACTGCATGTGGAACTGTTTGTGGACGGTAGTTTTTTTTCCTCTACAGCCTTCTTTGACTGCGGATCATCGATTAACCTCATTGATTTCCAATTGGTCACACGCTGTAAGATAGGGACAGCTAGGCTCAAGGTTCCAATCAAGGTGATGGCCATTGACTCGTCTCCCCTCACTAAGGAGGGAATTCTCTTTATGTCTGACTTGTTTTCGCTCAGAGTGGGCGCTACTCATGTGGAAAACCTCAGTTGTTTTGTTCTGGACAATCTACCTGCAGGGTTGGTGTTGGGCATGCCCTGGTTACAACGTCATAACCCAGTTATTAACTGGAAAACGGGGGAGATTGTCCAATGTGGGTTTAATGATTTTAAGTTATGTGATAAATCCGCACTGCTGGTTGAACCTGTTAAATCTGTGTCTGTATCATCTGTCGAGCTGGAAGGTATTCCGGAATGCCTGAAGGACTTCGAAGATGTATTCTCCGAAAGCGAGGCCGAGACGTTACCGCCACATAGACCCTTTGACTGCGCTATTGAGCTGGTCCCGGGGTCTAAATTACCTAAAGCCCGTCTGTTTAATTTGTCCAGTCCTGAGCGCTTGGCTATGAAGGAGTACATTGCTGAAAGTCTGCGCAAAGGACACATACGTCCGTCAGTCTCACCTGTGGCGGCAGGTTTCTATTTTGTAAAGAAAAGAGATGTCTTGATTTTCTGGAGCTTAATCAGATTACGGTACGGAATACGTACCCCCTTCCGTTGATTCCCGATTTGTGTAACCAACTATCAGGGGCAAAGTGGTTTTCTAAACTGGATCTTCGGGGGGGCATATCATTTGATAAGGGTCCGAGAGGGGGATGAATGGAAAACCGCGTTCCTCATGACCGAGGGACTGTTTGAAAATTCAGTCATGCCGTTTGGTCTTACCAACGCCCCCGCCATATTTCAGAATTTCATCAACGTGGTATTCTCAGATCTCATTGGCCGTTTTGTCATTATCTACTTAGATGATATTTTGATATACTCCTCCGATGAGCATTCTCATTTGGAACATGTACGAACTGTTCTCCAAAGACTGAGAGAAAATCATCTGTATGCCAAATTGGAGAAATGTGTATTCTGTGCGCAATAATTGTCTTTTTTGGGATTAATTGTATCCGGTGAGGGTTTTCGCATGGACCCCAAGAAGGTGCAGGCCATTGCAGATTGGGTGCAACCCCGAGATCTTAAGGGTCTTCAGCGCTTCTTGGGGTTCGCCAATTATTACCGCAAATTTATCCGAGGGTTTTCGCAAGTGGTCAAACCTGTCACGGATCTAACATGCAAAGGTGCGGATGTGAGAAATTGGTCCTCACTCGCAAAAGAGGCCTTTGCGACGCTGAAAAACTGTTTTATGTCTGCTCCTGTCTTGCTACAGCCAGATCCTTCCAAACCATTTGTGGTGGAGGTGGATGCCTCCGAGTTGGGGGTGGGGGCAGTGTTATCCCAAGGGTCTGCCACTCTAACCAACCTCAGGCCATGTGCTTTCTTTTCCAGGAAGTTCTCTGCTGCTGAAAGAAATTATGATGCAGGCAATAGAGAGCTTCTTGCGCTCAAGTTGGCGTTTGAGGAATGGAGGCACTTTTTGGAGGGGGCCAGTCACCCGGTTACTGTGATCACTGATCACAAAAATTTGTCATACATTGAGTCTGCTAAAAGATTAACGCCCAGACAGGCCCGTTGGTCACTTTTTTCTTCTCGTTTCCAGTTTACTATTACATTCCGTCCAGGGTCAAAGAATGTCAAGGCTGATGCCTTATCTCGTAGTTTTCACCCTGTGTCTGCCCCTGAGCCACCGTCCTCCATCCTACACCCTGGGGTTGTGTTAGCAGGGATCTCATCTGAATTGGAACGGGAAATTGAGGGGGCCCAGTCGCTGGCTCCTGCGGCCAAACCAGGGGACAAGTTGTTTGTCCCAGAGCAACTTCGCCTTAAACTCTTGCAAGAGTTCCACGAATCCAAGTTGTGTGCTCACCCTGGTATATCAGCCATGCGACTGGCAGTGGCTAGGATCTTCAGGTGGCCTACTCTTGGTTCTGATATAAAGAAGTTAATTTCTGATTGTGGGGTCTGCGCTCGTTCTAAAAGCTCCCATAGCCGGCCGGCGGGGGAGCTGATGCCCTTGGAAGTTCCCGAAAGACCGTGGACCCATCTGTCCATGGATTTTATTACCAATCTTCCCTATTCCAGGGGTAATATGGTGGTATGGGTAGTGGTGGACAGATTTTCAAAGCAGGCTTATTTTGTACCCCTGTCCGCATTACCCTCTGCTGAGACCTTATCCAGATTGTTTGTGCAGCATGTGGTCCGCTTGCATGGGGTACCCCTGAATGTGGTGTCTGATCGTGGTGTGCAGCTTGTGGCTAAGTTTTGCCGTGCTTTCTGCAAAAAATTAGGGATATCTCTGTCCTTTTTTTAGGGATATCTCTTTATTTAGGGAAATTAGGGATATCTCTGTCTGCATACCATCCTGAGAGTAATGGTCAGACGGAACGCACTAATCAGTCTCTGGAACAGATCCTCAGGTGTCTGACTTCTGCTAGACAGAATGACTGGTGTGATATACTGCCGTTGGCTGAATTTGCCTTCAATAGTTGGGTGAGTCAATCCACTGGTATGTCCCCTTTCTTGATCAGCTATGGGTTCAGTCCTCATTTTGGTGAGTTTTCTCATCTGGATACGGGGTGCCCTGGGGCTGAGGACTCTGTTCAGTGGTTATAAGATACATGGGCAGAAGTCCAGCGGCGTATATCTAGGTCTCAAGGCAGGTATAAGTTTTTCGCAGACAGGAAACGAACACCTGGTCCCATGTTTCAGGTTGGAGAGAAAGTTTGGCTCTCCATGCGAAACATTAAGTTAAAGATTCCGTCAGTCAAGTTGGGCCCCAAATTCATTGGCCCGTACAAGATTGTGGAAAAAATCAACCCAGTAGCGTACAGGCTGTGCCTTCCACCCACTTTCAAGATCCCTAACGTCTTCCTTAGATCTCTACTGAAACCGTTTGAAGCAGTCCGGGGAGAATCCGAGTCCGCTGCTCCTCCGGTTTCGGTTGAGGGACATGTGGAATATGAGATTGGTCACATTGTAGATTCTAGGTTGGTACGGCGGTCAGTACAGTACCTAGTTCATTGGAAGGGGTATGGGCCGGAGGACAGGCCCTGGGTGCCGGCCCGGTTGATGCATGCGGATAGTCTGGTTTGGGCTTTCCATGCTAAATACCCAGGCAAGCCTGGGGGTCCAGAGGCCCCCCGTTGAGAGGGGAGTACTGTCATCATACCAGTGCTGGGTGACCGGCACTGCTGGGGTTAATGTTCTGACCTCAGTGCAGACACTCACCTGCACACCTGGGACCTATTATGGTGGCCTCTCATTGATTCTGGGGAGGCTTCTTATAGCCTCAGGAAGCGCCCATCCCCCGTCAGTTATACTTTCGCCCTTGGCATTGTGTGGTGACCCCTGAATGTGTTAGTGCTGTGTTCTGGTTGCTTGATTCTCTGTGTACGACTCGGTCTGTTCTCTGCATTTTGCTTTGGATTCTGCCTGGTACCTTCTATGTCTGTTTGGTTTTGATCTCTGCTTGGTCCTGACTATCCGTTCTGTCTCAGCCCTGGTACTTTACTGATATCTTGTGTATGACCTTTGGCTTTGTCTGACCTCCCGTCTGTTTATCCCTCCTGTACCTTGCTTGCCTGTACTGTGCATGAACCCCGCTTTGCCCGACTTTGAGTTTTCTACCTTCTTTGAAAGCAGGACGCTAAGCCCCGCCCCCTTGCAGTCACATGACCGTTCACATGACCGTAGGTCCTGTGCCGGCTTGCTAAACTTCTACATTCAGGTCCTGTGCATCTTTATTTTCTGGTTGTTCTTGTCCCCAGGGGTCCCTACAGTGCTGGTGAGTCCCTGCTTAGCGGAGGCTGTACGCCGGCACTGTCAGGACCCTGACAGCATGATACTCTGCTCTAATCCCTGCCTCATTCATTTTGACAAATGATAGATTTTCTACATTTGTGGCAGACAGCTTTTTGGGACATATCTACCAGCTGCACTGAATACCCCATCTGAATGGAAGCTGAACACAACAGTACTTCCATAGTAAACTAAGCCAGCTCTTGCCTATTTGTTGATCCAGAAATCCATTCAATCGAGGCTCAGAGAAAAGATTATCTTGATATGACTGAACCTGTTTTTTGGATAGTGCCTCTGTTTGTTGAAGTGTACCAGGTTGTTGCATTGGCTGAAAAAATATCTGGATCATCATGCTTACTATATTGCAAGTGTTGATTCTGTTGCCTCAGCTACCCTAATGCTGGCACAGTTGGTGCAAAGTTTAATGTTATTTCTGTGCATCACAGAGGAGTCTGCTGGTCAGTTGTGCAGGGGAAGGCAAATATTTTCCATATCAGGCATCAGAGCTTACCCTGGTTGTAAGATTTTACTATTACAGCAAGAGTCTAAAAGCGTTGCTATCCATAGTCATCACTTCATTACTTCATATTAATAATACACTCATCCTCTCACAAGCATTGAATCACACAGCTTGCCATGCCTGATAGGGCCCCATTGTTTAATTGTCATAACCCCACTGCGACAAAGAGTTTTCTTTGCTAATGTCATTGCGATTCTCATTTTCGCTATGTCTGCCTTATCCCCTATCTGCACTAAGTCTATATCCTCCACTATTTCCAGCTGATCCTCCTCCTCTTCCTTCTCCAAATCCTGCAATATGTGACATGGACCTTGAGGGTCTCGAAAAGACACACATCATCGCTGAACAGGTGCAAATTGGTATTCTTTCTCCAATCCCTCTTGCACACTGATGAGTGATTTTTCCAGGATGATTATTAGTGGGACCGCTGATCGCTGTTTTACCATGGGTCCCTACTGACAAACATTGCTGCCTTT
Source organism: Dendrobates tinctorius (assembly GCF_039654945.1). Lineage (NCBI taxonomy): Eukaryota > Metazoa > Chordata > Amphibia > Anura > Dendrobatidae > Dendrobates > Dendrobates tinctorius. The sequence continues at coordinate 7,896,208 of NW_027361913.1, read as the reverse complement.
TCAAAGCACTTCAGTAGGTGACACGATTTCCTCATTAGCTGCCAATGTTGGATCTTAAAGTAACCATCGCTCCAGTTTGACTGCTGTATGATGTAGACCGTAACTGGTTTACGCTGTTCATACAAATTATGCAACCTATACAGGGCCAAATTCCAGCAGCTAGTGACAATGCCAACCCGGGGGGGTGCTCATTTTTTTCCAAGCCAGGTGGGTGTTCTTTGCCACATTAGACCTATTGAAATAGGCTGTCTCTTTTCTGGCTGCAGCCACCATTTTTCTAAAGCGAGTATATTTGCAAAATAAATCTTGCACTACAAAATTCACGATGTGAGCTATGCATGAAGTTCTGGTTATTTTGCCTGACTGTAAGACCGACAGAATATTCCAGAGATTGGCTCTCACAACAAGTTGCAGTTGATAGTGAGACAGACATCGGTTGAGTTGCCTCTTGATGCACAGCAGCAACTGTTCCGCTGTGTGGCTTTTCTCCCCAGGTTTTCAAGCTGTAAAGGTGCTTAGCAGGGCTTTGCCTTGCATGATGCCCTTTGGTTATTGGGGATGAGGTCATGTCAGTTAATTAACATAGAAAAATTAAAAGAAAAAGAAAAAACACATACCATAAGGATACAGCCTTCTCAAGAAGCGTATTTGTCATCAGGCAGGTTTTGGGAAGGCTGTATCCTTTTGTCATGTCAGTAGAACAGGATGCAAAGGAAATGCAGGAGGAGACAGATAACTGCTGCCTGTCAATGGAAACAGTTACATAGATCTCATCATCACTGCCACTGAAACATTAACCCAGTAAGCTCATGTTTTGTGCCTGGCCATAGTTCATGCTCCAGGTATCCAAAGTACAGTGCACTTTGGAGCTCAAGAACAAGTCTAGAGAGTGGCCTACATCTCCCTGCATGTAAAAACAGAGGTAACTTCCAGTGAGGCTTAGCACATGCCAACATTTCTCCAAATTCAGCAGAATTGGCAAGCTGATAAGGCAGAGACTGCACAACCAGTAACTTAACAAAATCTAAGTTTAGTTGGTAAACCAGGGGTGACAGGGATCAAAGGGTTGCTTCTTCAAGATCCCCCTGAAAAAGCTGATGTAAAACGGGCATTGGAGTCTGTACTCCACTTCCCCTTAACATTTCCTCTATGAGCATATATACCAAATTCTATCCATACCATACTGAGTTTTTGTACCTGCACATCTTTGTTTGGATGGTCATTTCCTGTCTTCAAACATTTGTGCATATATATCTATTTTATGACAATTTTTGTAGGACTCTATTCCACATTATCATTATTTACTTGTAGCAAAGCCTGTACTATCTGTACCTATATTGACTCTTTAAATGTTACATTTCTATCTCTTTAATTAAAATTTTTGCTTATATACAGTATATATATATTATTTTAGATGTTTTGCTTCCATCACTTATAGGGTTTATAGTTTACTTGACAATGTAGAAGAATTATGATGATGATTAAGTACTCACATTCGAAACACATTATGCGTTGCTAATAAACTTGAAGTTTTAATTTACCACGACGGAGAAATTTCTCCTATATTGTTTTCTACATGCGCCCAGGACCGGGTGGCTCCTTGCATAGAACCTTTGCAAGAGACTTCAACATGGTGAACTGACTCTCCCTTTTTCCTTTTTACATATAGATTACTTGAGAGCATCTTTTTAAATAATTTTTGGCAGTTCTTTTTGGATATTTTGGGAATACAACACGCACTAGAGGAGGATGGTTATGATAATGGTGTTGATGATTACACAGAACAGTTGATATTTAAATATCCGGTTTGGCTTAAAGAAAAGCAAGCTTGCTAGACGGGGTAGGAGGAAAACTTGATTCTTTCTCTGAATAGGGTATGTTTCCACGGTCAGTATTGGCAGCGCTTTGGACGCAGCTCCATTCAAAGCGCTGTCAGCTTTTGTATGCGCTGTGATTCCGCATGTGTTCATTGAATTATGCGGAATCACGTCCTATGCATTGGATGGTGATATTTATCTTGCGGAGACTAAGCGTCTCCGCAAGATAAATAGACATGCTGTGGTCTGGTTACGCAGGGAAGTAGAGATGAGATTTTATAAATTCCCCTCCACTATGCTGTAACATCTGACCGCTGCGGATTGCGACTGTAGGCAGCGTCCAATCCACAGCGTTTACTGACCTTGGAAACATACCTTTACTGACCAGTTTGACTTTATGAAAGGAGCACATGATGTTGCTTCATGTGCTGATGGAGAGCAGTTCATAGTCTCTGCAGAGCCTGCAGAGTGTCAATGAATTGTCTGGTGGCAATGTCTAAAAGAACTCTGCCATGTGAGAAGCACATATGTAAAACTCGTAACCATCGCAACCAGACGTTTCAGGGCCTGTAGGGCCTCTTCAACCAACAGCATGTGTGACATTATCTCCTCTAGACCAGACTGTAGGAAAGGCTGCTTTGACCCTAAATGATGTTTTTAATGCATGTCACCAGCATTAAGTGTCACCCATGCCAGCATTCTCCTCCTCTGATGAACCCATCTCCTTGTCATGCCTGCCTGATTCCTAGATTTTGTCTAACACAGAATCATCATTATTATTGTCAATATCATCCTAATTGTCAAACATTACTTGGCTGACAAGTGCCTCTTTGTGTGAAATGCCCTTTGGTCATTGCCCCTAAACTCACCTGTTTCCTAGCTAGAGGTTTGCTCCTGTTCAAATTGCTACCACTTGCGGGGATGAGGGCTGTTTGCTACACTCAGGGAATTCTTACAATGGACACTGACAGTGCACTATCCTTCCAGCTTTAACTTCTGATCAAAACCAGTGAGAGAGCGCAGTGTCACTGTGCATATTGCACATTGACAAGAATCTACTGAGCAAATTGACACCTGCTTGTTAGGAACGGTGGAACGCACTAAATAAAAATAATAATAAAGTGAGTTCGCCGCTCGGGGTCCACCGTGCAGTAGGTGTTACAACCACTGCTGAGTAATGGCAGGTGAGAAATATGGCGATATAATGCACACCCGAAGTGCGCAGAGCGGGCTCTGTTCACACACAGAGGCGCTACAACAAAAACATACAAAAAGGCTGAGCCTGTAAGAGTCACAGGCCTCAGGTAAATGCACACACGGTATAACGTCACAGGAGCAGGAACTAAGACAGAGGGGCTGCGTCCGTCTAGACCTACTGTGTGTGCGGCGTCGCTACTGCAAACGCCAAGAAGGGCTGCAACTGCAGCGCGGCGCAGGACACTGCCGCTGGACGACACAGCTACAAAGCAGGCGGTATGTCGGACACTAGTGCAGAGGTGCGGTGTGCACAGTGGCCTAAGGCTTGCCACAGACTGGCGCAGACTACTGAACTAATTCCCTAACCACATGCGTAATATCAGAGGGAAAGGGTTTCATAATAAGTCAGTCACCAGAATCATACATCCATCACCATTCACACATAGCAGTATAGTCTATACTAGCGCATGGCGCAACGGTCATGCGCGCTTTTAATAGCAGCCGGGACCTTCCGGAAGCTTCCAGATCTGCGAGATGGACCAATGAGATCTGGAGCAGAACCTGAGCACATGACTCCCGATCTCCAATGGGAAACCGTCTCAGCAGCATGCTCAGTAGGAGGACAGAGGGACTTAGCCGCTGGAGAGATTTGCTGCAAGGCAATCGCCTCTGCGGTAGATAAAGAGCAAGAGACCGCAGAATGTAAGGGTCTGGATTCCTGCAGAGCAGATGCAGGAACCTGACTCCTTACACTGCTAGTGACAACCGACGTATGTTCAATAAAGCAGAAACTAGCCCAGGTCCTGAAATGGAGGTCATTGATGACGGGCCATTTCAGGAAGGGAGACTGCAGGAGTGACAGCAGCCTGTGTCCCCTGATGTCATTTAATTTGAGTATCCCAGCATGCACTAGGATGCTCAATTAAGCTGTCATCAAAGAAGAAGTAGAAAAAAAAATAAAGCAGTTAGATATTGTAGTGAGGGAAACAGGAAATTTTTAATTAAAGTGTATTAGAAAAAAGATTAAATTATGACATCAAATAGACAGACTCTTAGGATTAATATTAATGTGTGTTAAGGACCACTACTTTAAGGCTACTGATGTTGCTGCATATCACAGATGTAACCTATGTAAAGAAGAGGGTCTCCAATCACATTTTGTATGAAAAGTAAATACTTTTATTAGAACCCATGACTAGAAGATTAAAAATGGACATTTAAACACACAGAGCAGACATGGAAAATAAGACAACACTAAGCAGGTAAGTAAGTTATGTCCAAAGTTACAAAGATACAGCACCTTGCAAAATAGATTCTAAATTAATATATCAAGTCTGGTGCATTCAAGTAAAGAGGAATAAAGTGCAAGGTGCAAATGACTAAGATGTAGAAAAGGACACTGCTGGGTTTTGTCCCTGGTCAAATCCTAGAAAGTTTTATACAAAGGGTATAATGAGCTAGATAAAATTTTAATTCATAGGAGAATCCAGAAACAAAAAAAAAGTTTTTCGTACACCATAGCTCAAAGTAAAGGCAAGTGCCTAGTATAGTATGATGGCATATATACAGTAAATCCAGCCTAGAAGGTTTGGATAGTTACGCAGGGCCCAGAAAGCTCCAGTGTGCCCAGTGTACCTCCAGCTCACAGCTGTATTCATTCTCAGTCATACACTGAGCCGTGATGATGCAATTGCTGCAAAAGTTCAATGTATGCCACTTGAATCTTGCTTTTTTTTAATTCACAGACTGAGACTATAATTCCTATTTTCCATCTGGTACATCAATACTGACGTAGCACACCGTAATCCCATTAGATCATATTGACTGTGCTACACCATGTGATCAGATTGCTTCAGGGAATTATGAGGTAGCCTACGCTTCCATGCCAGATGCCTTTAGCCCACTCACTGAGTGTGCAGCATGCATGAAATGATGTATGGCCTTTTGTATTTATTTTTTTGCCTGTCCATTGCGCTCTGTGTCACCTGGAAGTGACTCTTCCAATGTAAATCTATGGAGAATCAGAACAAGGCTCCATAGGTTTACACTGTAAAAGAGGCTTCTGGCTGAGGTACAAAGTGAGCCGGCTAGTCGCAATTGTGGTGATGTCACTCAAGAGAGGCGACTAGAGGCAGAAAGGCATGGTGTGCATAAAGTTGCCCACTAAATCAGTATTAAAATTCATTTTCGTGTAGTGTGATTATTTAAATGAAGTTAACTGTTGCTTTTTCTGAAGTCCTGCCTGAAACTGAGCATACAGTGGGGAAAAAAAGTATTTAGTCAGTCAGCAATAGTGCAAGTTCCACCACTTAAAAAGATGAGAGGCATCTGTAATTTACATCATAGGTAGACCTCAACTATGGGAGACAAACTGAGAAAAAAAAATCCAGAAAATCACATTGTCTGTTTTTTTTTTCATTTTATTTGCATATTATGGTGGAAAATAAGTATTTGGTCAGAAACAAAATTTAATCTCAATACTTTGTGATATATCCTTTGTTGGCAATGACAGAGGTCAAACGTTTTCTGTAAGTCTTCACAAGGTTGCCACACACTGTTGTTGGTATGTTGGCCCATTCCTCCATGCAGATCTTCTCTAGAGCAGTGATGTTTTTGGCTTTTCGCTTGGCAACACGGACTTTCATCTCCCTCCAAAGGTTTTCTATAGGGTTGAGATCTGGAGACTGGCTAGGCCACTCCAGGACCTTGAAATGCTTCTTACGAAGCCACTCCTTCGTTGCCCTGGCGGTGTGCTTTGGATCATTGTCATGTTGAAAGACCCAGCCACGTTTCATCTTCAATGCCCTTGCTGATGGAAGGAGGTTTGCACTCAAAATCTCACGATACATGGCCCCATTCATTCTTTCATGTACCCGGATCAGTCGTCCTGGCCCCTTTGCAGAGAAACAGCCCCAAAGCATGATGTTTCCACCACCATGCTTTACAGTAGGTATGGTGTTTGATGGATGCAACTCAGTATTCTTTTTCCTCCAAACACGACAAGTTGTGTTTCTACCAAACAGTTCCAGTTTGGTTTCATCAGACCATAGGACATTCTCCCAAAACTCCTCTGGATCATCCAAATGCTCTCTAGCAAACTTCAGACGGGCCCGGACATGTACAGGCTTAAGCAGTGGGACACGTCTGGCACTGCAGGATCTGAGTCCATGGTGGCGTAGTGTGTTACTTATGGTAGGCCTTGTTACATTGGTCCCAGCTCTCTGCAGTTCATTCACTAGGTCCCCCCGCGTGGTTCTGGGATTTTTGCTCACCGTTCTTGTGATCATTCTGACCCCACGGGGTGGGATTTTGCGTGGAGCACCAGATCGAGGGAGATTATCAGTGGTCTTGTATGTCTTCCATTTTCTAATTATTGCTCCCACAGTTGATTTCTTCACTCCAAGCTGGTTGGCTATTGCAGATTCAGTCTTCCCAGCCTGGTGCAGGGCTACAATTTTGTTTCTGGTGTCCTTTGACAGCTCTTTGGTCTTCACCATAGTGGAGTTTGGAGTCAGACTGTTTGAGGGTGTGCACAGGTGTCTTTTTATACTGATAACAAGTTTAAACAGGTGCCATTACTACAGGTAATGAGTGGAGGAAAGAGGAGACTCTTAAAGAAGAAGTTACAGGTCTGTGAGAGCCAGAAATCTTGATTGCTTGTTTCTGACCAAATACTTATTTTCCACCATAATATGCAAATAAAATGAAAAAAAAAACAGACAATGTGATTTTCTGGATTTTTTTCTCTCAGTTTGTCTCCCATAGTTGAGGTCTACCTATGATGTAAATTACAGACGCCTCTCATCTTTTTAAGTGGTGGAACTTGCACTATTGCTGACTGACTAAATACTTTTTTTCCCCACTGTATATGAAACTTCAACTCTACATTACATAAGATGAATCCATAGGAACCCTAAGAAAGCAAGTACCTAATTTATCAATATCACACTCCTAGAATCCAATTTCATTTTTGTTAGCTAAGCGGAGTGGAAGCGATGCAATGTTCCCTATAATTTTTATCATCATTAGAAAACACATAAGTCCCAATTCATCATTTGTGCATTGTATCAAGCCAAATGGTTCATGAATTTTGTGAAAATTCAAAAATGCCTTGTTTTAGTCTTTAAACTTCTTTTCTGACTTTTTAGTACAGAAAGTCATTTTTGCCCCTAAAATTATGCAAAATTTGCACAAAAGTTGTACACACAATGACCCCAGTCGGAACTGTAATACATTTGTAGGGAAAAAAAAAGTTGCAGCTCTTGAATCTGCTAAAAACATTTTGAAACTCTAAATTTCGCCAACAATGGCAAAAACATGGAAAATAAAAATAGGCGATCATATGTAATCTGATCTCTCAAAAAGGGTGCAAACTAAAAAAATAAGGCAGAAATAAAAAACAAGAGGAAAACATAATAAACTAGTCAATAATAGGTGCAAGTGCAATAATGAATTGAGCCAATAATGTGCTGTTGATAAAGTAAATGTTGAGTACTGAGAAGAGGGTTTAATTTTGAGTTTATTAGTTTTATCCTGGACTGTGGGCTTTCGTGCCAGAACTACAGAACAGTTGAAGTACAAGTAACTTTGATCTTTTCCTTGGAGCAGCTCCCAGTAATACCACTAGAATTGTTCGGGCAAGGAAAATTCTAATAAAATAACAACGAAGTTTCACCGTTACACCTCAGATCAGTGCCCTACTGCTGTGCAGAAACTATAAATATATAAACAAGGCAATAACAATTCTACATTAAAAATACATGAAGAGAAGTAATGGAAAAAAAATAGAAAATACTCCGAAGAAGTTATACGGGAAAGGATTCTATTTTATTATAGTATCTCTCTATATCATTTTTTGCTCAAATTTTTCACATATTCATAAGAATAATTTAGCACACACTGGCTTTTTAACAGGCAACTACTGTTCGATAGCTATCTCAAAGTGGATGAACATTATTATACCTCAATGGGTAAGATTTACTATCGCTATTGCACCAGGTTTAAACTGATAGCTGTTGAAAAATTACAGTGCAAATAATTTAAGCTACACTTATTAACCATTTGTGACAAAAATCAATAAATATTGGCTTTATAAAACTGGCTAAAAATGTGGCCTCAACTTTACTTTGCCTTTTTGTATTATATGCCAGATTTATAACTGCTCTGTGACAGTTTTTAGATGTCAGACACTGGTTTATAAGTCTAATGTGTGCCAAAGATGCCCAAATGTAATACACATTGTTTACATTGTGTTTTGGTATTTTTTCTGACTGCCTTCTTTAAATGGCTTGCCCGGTCTTAAACAACAAGTCTCCACTCACTGTATGTGACTGAAGACATGTGAATCCTGACATCTCATGCACAATAGCAACTGACGAAAAGCAGTGAAAAAGTCCTCATATCACAAGGTAAAGTGCAAAGTAGGTTTTTATTGAAAGGTGAAACAAACAGAACATGGCTAAAAAGTGACATTGGTAGGAAAAGAAAGGCCGAGTGACCATGGCAGCTCCAAATAAATAGTCATGAGAAATGCATGAACATTGTGAAGTGTCTAACTGTCTAAACATAAATAATGTTTGCCCATGGTCGTGACCATAACTCACAGGGAAAAATCCCTACATAAATGATGACAGGCAAAAACATACAATATGGTAATAATGGGGGCACTTACACAAGAAGGAGCAGCAAGGGAGACCACAGCCGTACCCCAACGCGCGGCGTTTCGGCGATAATGCCTTCCTCAGGGGGCATGTGTAACTGCTGACAAAGGCCCATTATATAGGGGAAGTGAAAGTGAAAGTAAAATCATGCCCAGGATCAAGACACACCCACCCATCGGTCACAGCTAATGCATACAGATCACAGGGGATGGTTGCAAGTGAAAGCACCAATCACGTCCAAGCACCGGGCACACCCACCATCCCAGCCAATGAACACCGCTGACGTAGACAAAACACGGGGCCCCGTGCAGTCAAACGTCAGACGGTGGGCAGGAGGGAGGAGGGTAATGTCACGTGGTCCGTGACGCAATCGGCGCATGCGCAGTATGGACAGAATCAACAGCGGCCATTTTGGAAAGGGGAAAAATGTAGGGGCAAAGCTGGAATCCGCACCAGCATATAATTAACGTGGTGTATAGCAGCCAATATAACGATAGACATAGGGGAGGCCAAAGTAGAATGGATATCATACTAAGTACAGGCAACCAATGGGTAGATAAATGTATCTATATCTGTATCTCTCTCTCTTACGGTACCATAATGTGTGCATAAGACAAGTAAATGTGAGAGAATGATAACAATAATAATAATACAAAAATGAAATAAAAGGAGTCCATACAAGAACCTAACTACACATGAACCAAATCAGGCTAGAAAAAGACATGTATACACAGCATTATGTAGGCCCAAATGCAGAAAAAAAAAAAAAAAAAAGGAGAGAAATGTCCAGTCCAGTGCAAAAATCAAGAGACCAAAGGTTGGGCGTGTAGTGAGGATCCGTTAGGCATCACATCCCCATGAAACAGGACTGAAATATTCATCCACATGGGGGGCGAGAGGCAGCAGAAACACGAAGTCACTATAATAAGAATAAAATAAATTAAAAACATGCTAAAAAACATACAAACCAATATCACATAAATGGATTATAGGAAAGGAGCAAAAGAGAGGCTCTCATTAAGGCCATGTGGGTGAACAGTCTTGAGTCGCCAGATCCACCGGGCTTCGAGCTGGCTGAGTCTTTTGGACAAACCCCCGCCTCGGACATCAATTTTGAGCGCATCAATACCTTTAACCTTCAATAGGGCAGCGACACAGTCATGGAAATCAAAAAAAAAACGTGGTATGGTTCTGAGGGTAGCGGGGTCATCATGTGTGCGTGCCGCTAGGATGCCCAGCACATGTTCCCTCACTCTTACTTTAAGTTGGCGTGTTGTGAGGCCGATATAAATCAGGCCGCAAGGGCAGGTGGCATAATATATGACATATCTAGTGGTACAAGTTATTCTCTGACGAATATCATATGTAGTGGTACCACTAGAGTCACAAAAAGAGTTATCACGTATTATATTGGGACATGCCACACAACCACCACACGGGACACAGCCACCCCCAGGACTAAGTTTATCCAAGAAGGTCTGTGGTTTACGAGCAATGTAATGACTGGAGACCAAATGGTCTCTAAGATTCTTAGAGCGCCTAAAGGACATAGATGGTCTAGGGGATAGAAATTGATTGATAATCGGGTCAACCCGAAGGATCGGCCAGGCTCTCTGTAAGGCCATACGTACCTGGTTGGACCTCGAGCTAAATGTAGTAACTAACCTAATAGTCCCATCTTTATTTGGGTGCTGGACAAATTCAGAGCGATATAAAAGATCATGGCGGGAAGCATACTTGGCCCTATTAAGGGCCCGCTTGATGGACCTGTGGCTATAGCCACGTACCAGAAAACGTTGGCGCAAAATTTCAGCCTGCCTAAAAAAATCTTCGTCCGTGGAGCAGATCCTATGAAGACGTAGGAACTGCCCCACGGGGACTGCACGATTAATGTGTTTCGGATGGCTAGAACTAGCATGTAACAAAGAATTAGTGGCGGTTGCCTTCCTGAAGATGTCCGTCTGCAGGACCCCAGCGCGGTCCCTCTTGATAGTAACATCTAAAAAATCAAGGGACTCCCCACTATATGAAAACGTTAGATGGATATTCAGATCGTTGCCATTCAAGAGAGTAATAAGTTGTTCAAGGTCGGCGGGTGTGCCATGCCAGACGAAGAAAATATCATCAATGTACCGCGTCCACAGGGGGACACGGCACATTGAGAGACCTTCGTCTGACATGAAGAGGTCCCTCTCCCACAGCCCCAGGAAAAGACCCGCATAGGAGGGCGCATAGGCCGCACCCATCGCGGTCCCCTGGAGCTGTAGGTAGAAGGACCCCTTAAAGAGGGACCGCGCTGGGGTCCTGCAGACGGACATCTTCAGGAAGGCAACCGCCACTAATTCTTTGTTACATGCTAGTTCTAGCCATCCGAAGCACATTATTCGTGCAGTCCCCGTGGGGCAGTTCCTACGTCTTCGTAGGATCTGCTCCACGGACGAAGATTTTTTTAGGCAGGCTGAAATTTTGCGCCTACGTTTTCTGGTACGTGGCTATAGCCACAGGTCCATCAAGCGGGCCCTTAATAGGGCCAAGTATGCTTCCCGCCATGATCTTTTATATCGCTCTGAATTTGTCCAGCACCCAAATAAAGATGGGACTATTAGGTTCGTTACTACATTTAGCTCGAGGTCCAACCAGGTACGTATGGCCTTACAGAGAGCCTGGCCGATCCTTCGGGTTGACCCGATTATCAATCAATTTCTATCCCCTAGACCATCTATGTCCTTTAGGCGCTCTAAGAATCTTAGAGACCATTTGGTCTCCAGTCATTACATTGCTCGTAAACCACAGACCTTCTTGGATAAACTTAGTCCTGGGGGTGGCTGTGTCCCGTGTGGTGGTTGTGTGGCATGTCCCAATATAATACGTGATAACTCTTTTTGTGACTCTAGTGGTACCACTACATATGATATTCGTCAGAGAATAACTTGTACCACTAGATATGTCATATATTATGCCACCTGCCCTTGTGGCCTGATTTATATCGGCCTCACAACACGCCAACTTAAAGTAAGAGTGAGGGAACATGTGCTGGGCATCCTAGCGGCACGCACACATGATGACCCCGCTACCCTCAGAACCATACCACGTCATTTTTTTGATTTCCATGACTGTGACGCTGCCCTATTGAAGGTTAAAGGTATTGATGCGCTCAAAATCGATGTCCGAGGCGGGGGTTTGTCCAAAAGACTCAGCCAGCTCGAAGCCCGGTGGATCTGGCGACTCAAGACTGTTCACCCACATGGCCTTAATGAGAGCCTCTCTTTTGCTCCTTTCCTATAATCCATTTATGTGATATTGGTTTGTATGTTTTTTAGCATGTTTTTAATTTATTTTATTCTTATTATAGTGACTTCGTGTTTCTGCTGCCTCTCGCCCCCCATGTGGATGAATATTTCAGTCCTGTTTCATGGGGATGTGATGCCTAACGGATCCTCACTACACGCCCAACCTTTGGTCTCTTGATTTTTGCACTGGACTGGACATTTCTTTCCTTTTTTTTTTTTTTTTTTTTTTTTCTGCATTTGGGCCTACATAATGCTGTGTATACATGTCTTTTTCTAGCCTGATTTGGTTCATGTGTAGTTAGGTTCTTGTATGGACTCCTTTTATTTCATTTTTGTATTATTATTATTGTTATCATTCTCTCACATTTACTTGTCTTATGCACACATTATGGTACCGTAAGAGAGAGAGATACAGATATAGATACATTTATCTACCCATTGGTTGCCTGTACTTAGTATGATATCCATTCTACTTTGGCCTCCCCTATGTCTATCGTTATATTGGCTGCTATACACCACGTTAATTATATGCTGGTGCGGATTCCAGCTTTGCCCCTACATTTTTCCCCTTTCCAAAATGTCCGCTGTTGATTCTGTCCATACTGCGCATGCGCCGATTGCGTCACGGACCACGTGACATTACTCTCCTCCCTCCTGCCCACCGTCTGACGTTTGACTGCACGGGGCCCCGTGTTTTGTCTACGTCAGCGGTGTTCATTGGCTGGGATGGTGGGTGTGCCCGGTGCTTGGACGTGATTGGTGCTTTCACTTGCAACCATCCCCTGTGATCTGTATGCATTAGCTGTGACCGATGGGTGGGTGTGTCTTGATCCTGGGCATGATTTTACTTTCACTTTCACTTCCCCTATATAATGGGCCTTTGTCAGCAGTTACACATGCCCCCTGAGGAAGGCATTATCGCCGAAACGCCGCGTGTTGGGGTACGGCTGTGGTCTCCCTTGCTGCTCCTTCTTGTGTAAGTGCCCCCATTATTACCATATTGTATGTTTTTGCCTGTCATCATTTATGTAGGGATTTTTCCCTGTGAGTTATGGTCACGACCATGGGCAAACATTATTTATGTTTAGACAGTTAGACACTTCACAATGTTCATGCATTTCTCATGACTATTTATTTGGAGCTGCCATGGTCACCCGGCCTTTCTTTTCCTACCAATGTCACTTTTTAGCCATGTTCTGTTTGTTTCACCTTTCAATAAAAACCTACTTTGCACTTTACCTTGTGATATGAGGACTTTTTCACTGCTTTTCGTCAGTTGCTATGGTTATATGCAGTGTGTTCTGCACTATCCATTCTTGTGCTGGAATCTTGGTTGTGATTACCAACACATCTAAATCACTATGATTTTGATAACCCACTCCAGCACATTTTGCTGTCTTTCATTCTTACGATTTACCCTTGCTGTGTTATGCACAGGTCTCTCAGTCAGCACTATGGATTTCCGAGCCAGAGAACAAACCTGGCTGTCCCAAATGGATCGGGTGTTCAGCGGCAACACGGCTGATTCATTACAGACTCCGGATTTAGGATTGGAGGACAAATTTTCTGTGATTAAAAATATGCTCCTTAAGAGGTCCAAACTTTGGTGGAACAGGAGTTTTTTGGACAAATATGTAACTAACAAAATGATCCCCAGAGGTCTGAGGGTTAAAATTATCCCATCCTTTCCCATTGATGATGAGGCTCTCATCACTAAGTGGGAGGAAACATGTAATGTATGTTCAGTATCTCTGATGAGATTGCTTATTGAGCACAATACATCCGTTATTAATAATCTTGATACTACAATTGACACGTCCCTAAATGAATTCCGCACCTTATGTCCACCTGATAAAATGCTTAAATTTGAGACTGATCTTGATAAAACTATGGACTCCCTTGTTAAAAAGATTCAGGATTCTCAAGTTTCCAAATTTAACAGGGACTCTAGAGATTACTCATCCAAGAGAGTTTATTTATGGAGACAGAGTGTTATCCAGCCTTCCTCACGTAAGGCTTCTTCTGCTCTGTCGATCTCCTCCATGAGTGGGAAGTCTGATATATCGTCTACCTCTTCACTATCTGCTTCCAACAATGAGATGGCAAGATTGCGGGACCATACGTTCCATCCGTACAAGCGGAATCTGGGCGCTTCTGGACACGATAATAAGGTGATTAATCTTTGTGACGTTTCCCTTTCTGCGGCAGATCTGCGGCTCCTCAGTAGGGGTCTCTCTTTCTCTCCAGCGTCTGGTTTTGATCTATTTGATACAATTAAGGATCTCCACCTATTTGCGCGATCGTTGCTATTCAAGAGATATTTTCACTCTAACGACATGCAATCCCTGTTTCCCACAGAGGAGGAACAGGCGGCGTTAACCATATTGGAGGAGCTGGCATCTGGAAATGAAAATGATGGAGGTAAGATTCCCCCGTCCATTCGACCAAAATCCAAGAAGTTCCCCCCATTATCCTCTTGTGCTGCCATTGACATGTTCGTCCAGGTGGTTACGGAGGAGTTCTATAATATTCCTCGGTTTATTACTAATGACAATATTTCCCTTGGGGAGAGATGTAGGCTGAGAGCACTTCAAAATATACCTGGGGTTCTTATTAAACCTGCTGACAAGGGTGGTAATGTCGTCCTGTGGCCGGTAGACATGTACGAGAAGGAGGTATTTAGACAACTGAATAACATCGTCTGTTATAAGAAATTAACATATAACCCTCTCTCTGCCTACTCCGTCATGTTGGAGACTATTCTTAAAAATGCGACACAGGACGACATTATCACTAAAGAGCTACATAATGCTCTTATCGTACCCGAACCCAAAGTCCCCACCCTATATCTTCTCCCCAAGATCCACAAGAGCTCCTCTGCTCCACCCGGGCGGCCCATTGTCTCGGGACGGGGGAATTTCTTGGAAAATGTTAACAAATGGATTGATTTCCACCTGCAGCCCCTTGTTACTAGCCTTCCCTCCTTTCTTCGTGATACAGGTGATCTATTACGCAGGGTCGACGGGTTGTGCCTTGGGGGTGATACTCTTCTAGTCTCAGCGGATGTGGAATCCCTATATACCAACATCAAACACACTGATGGCCTTAAGGTGGTCAAATACTTTTTAAGTACTTCCAACCTCAGTCCAGGTTTAAGGGACCTCCTGCTGAGACTGCTTGAGTTCACCCTCACCCACAATTTCTTTGTCTTTAAGGGGTCCTTCTACCTACAGCTCCAGGGGACCGCGATGGGTGCGGCCTATGTGCCCTCCTATGCGGGTCTTTTCCTGGGGCTGTGGGAGAGGGACCTCTTCATGTCAGACGAAGGTCTCTCAATGTGCCATGTCCCCCTGTGGACGCGGTACATTGATGATATTTTCTTCGTCTGGCATGGCACACCCGCCGACCTTGAACAACTTATTACTCTCTTGAATGGCAACGATCTGAATATCCATCTAACGTTTTCATATAGTGGGGAGTCCCTTGATTTTTTAGATGTTACTATCAAGAGGGACCGCGCTGGGGTCCTGCAGACGGACATCTTCAGGAAGGCAACCGCCACTAATTCTTTGTTACATGCTAGTTCTAGCCATCCGAAGCACATTATTCGTGCAGTCCCCGTGGGGCAGTTCCTACGTCTTCGTAGGATCTGCTCCACGGACGAAGATTTTTTTAGGCAGGCTGAAATTTTGCGCCAACGTTTTCTGGTACGTGGCTATAGCCACAGGTCCATCAAGCGGGCCCTTAATAGGGCCAAGTATGCTTCCCGCCATGATCTTTTATATCGCTCTGAATTTGTCCAGCACCCAAATAAAGATGGGACTATTAGGTTCGTTACTACATTTAGCTCGAGGTCCAACCAGGTACGTATGGCCTTACAGAGAGCCTGGCCGATCCTTCGGGTTGACCCGATTATCAATCAATTTCTATCCCCTAGACCATCTATGTCCTTTAGGCGCTCTAAGAATCTTAGAGACCATTTGGTCTCCAGTCATTACATTGCTCGTAAACCACAGACCTTCTTGGATAAACTTAGTCCTGGGGGTGGCTGTGTCCCGTGTGGTGGTTGTGTGGCATGTCCCAATATAATACGTGATAACTCTTTTTGTGACTCTAGTGGTACCACTACATATGATATTCGTCAGAGAATAACTTGTACCACTAGATATGTCATATATTATGCCACCTGCCCTTGCGGCCTGATTTATATCGGCCTCACAACACGCCAACTTAAAGTAAGAGTGAGGGAACATGTGCTGGGCATCCTAGCGGCACGCACACATGATGACCCCGCTACCCTCAGAACCATACCACGTCATTTTTTTGATTTCCATGACTGTGACGCTGCCCTATTGAAGGTTAAAGGTATTGATGCGCTCAAAATTGATGTCCGAGGCGGGGGTTTGTCCAAAAGACTCAGCCAGCTCGAAGCCCGGTGGATCTGGCGACTCAAGACTGTTCACCCACATGGCCTTAATGAGAGCCTCTCTTTTGCTCCTTTCCTATAATCCATTTATGTGATATTGGTTTGTATGTTTTTTAGCATGTTTTTAATTTATTTTATTCTTATTATAGTGACTTCGTGTTTCTGCTGCCTCTCGCCCCCCATGTGGATGAATATTTCAGTCATGTTTCATGGGGATGTGATGCCTAACGGATCCTCACTACACGCCCAACCTTTGGTCTCTTGATTTTTGCACTGGACTGGACATTTCTCTCCTTTTTTTTTTTTTTTTCTGCATTTGGGCCTACATAATGCTGTGTATACATGTCTTTTTCTAGCCTGATTTGGTTCATGTGTAGTTAGGTTCTTGTATGAACTCCTTTTATTTCATTTTTGTATTATTATTATTGTTATCATTCTCTCACATTTACTTGTCTTATGCACACATTATGGTACCGTAAGAGAGAGAGATACAGATATAGATACATTTATCTACCCATTGGTTGCCTGTACTTAGTATGATATCCATTCTACTTTGGCCTCCCCTATGTCTATCGTTATATTGGCTGCTATACACCACGTTAATTATATGCTGGTGCGGATTCCAGCTTTGCCCCTACATTTTTCCCCTTTCCAAAATGTCCGCTGTTGATTCTGTCCATACTGTGCATGCGCCGATTGCGTCACGGACCACGTGACATTACCCTCCTCCCTCCTGCCCACCGTCTGACGTTTGACTGCATGGGGCCCCGTGTTTTGTCTACGTCAGCGGTGTTCATTGGCTGGGATGGTGGGTGTGCCCGGTGCTTGGACGTGATTGGTGCTTTCACTTGCAACCATCCCCTGTGATCTGTATGCATTAGCTGTGACCGATGGGTGGGTGTGTCTTGATCCTGGGCATGATTTTACTTTCACTTTCACTTCCCCTATATAATGGGCCTTTGTCAGCAGTTACACATGCCCCCTGAGGAAGGCATTATCGCCGAAACGCCGCGCGTTGGGGTACGGCTGTGGTCTCCCTTGCTGCTCCTTCTTGTGTAAGTGCCCCCATTATTACCATATTGTATGTTTTTGCCTGTCATCATTTATGTAGGGATTTTTCCCTGTGAGTTATGGTCATGACCATGGGCAAACATTATTTATGTTTAGACAGTTAGACACTTCACAATGTTCATGCATTTCTCATGACTATTTATTTGGAGCTGCCATGGTCACCCGGCCTTTCTTTTCCTACCAATGTCACCTTTTAGCCATGTTCTGTTTGTTTCACCTTTCAATAAAAACCTACTTTGCACTTTACCTTGTGATATGAGGACTTTTTCACTGCTTTTCGTCAGTTGCTATGGTTATATGCAGTGTGTTCTGCACTATCCATTCTTGTGCTGGAATCTTGGTTGTGATTACCAACACATCTAAATCACTATGATTTTGATAACCCACTCCAGCACATTTTGCTGTCTTTCATTCTTATCTCATGCACAATGATGACTCTACTGGTGCCAGGAGTATGGGGGCGTGACCACAGGTATGTAATTTGCATACAAGTAGTCACTTGCCGACTAGACTGCATTCATACTCACTCAATACAAGCCTATTGAGCGAGCCCAGAAGCAGTCTAGTCAGAATGTGGGAAGAAGTATACAAATCGCATAATTGCAGTCACATGACTGCCTGCTGCAGTGTGGAACCGGAGAATCCATAGAGTGACTCTAGACTTGTAGCTTAAGACTGGACAACCCCTTTAAGTCTAAGTTGATGCTGTCTAAAGATTAAACATTTCTGGCTTGTATTAGCATCACAGTGGACAGAATATTGCTTTACGGTGGCTCAGTGGTTAGCACTGCAGCTTTGCAGCGCTGGAATCCTGGGTTCAAATCCCACCAAGGACAACATCTGCAAGGAGTTTGTATGTTTTCCCCGTGTTTGCATGGGTGTTCTCCGGTTTCCTCCCTCATTAGGGACAGCGATGTTAATGTGCACAAACAGTAAAGAGCTGCGGAATATGTTAGCGCTATATAAAGATTATTTAAAGTTTGTGAACCTTTTTTACATACAGTCATGGCCGAAAGTGTTGGCATACTTAATATTATTCCAGAAAATTAAGTATTGCTCCCAGTATTTCACTCATGAAGGTCACACTCCCTCTCCAATTGATCCCTGGTAAGAAGGTGGTCATCTACTGCATTCACGGGGATGCTAAAGACTATCCAGTGGCCAAATTGGTCATTAAAACAGCATGAGGTACTGAGTCCCGTGAGGTGGGTCCACAATTTATTGCATCCAATTATCATAGGGTGGGACTTTATATTGTTACGGTACTTGGAGATCTCGATTGCTCAAGTAAGAGACAGGGTGGCCCTAACAAATCTCACCAACCCCGGAGTCTAACGGGAATTCCTTTGTCTAATTATGGAACATGAGGAGTTAGTATCCTCTGAGGCTGACGTTCCTGAGATAAGGAACACCAGAGAAAATTTTTGCCCACCCAACATAAGGACCTAATGCTAAAAGAAACATTCAACAAGTTAAACATTATAAACGGCATAGCACAGATGCCAGGTGCTGATATTAGATTTCCTTACTTCATGATGAGTGGGATTTATTGTACGAATTTACTGGAGTCAGAGAGGAAATAATGGAATGATTGTGGGTACCAGGACCCTATAGACTGAGCGTGTTGAACATAGCCCATTCTCATATCTTGGGGGTCCATTTGGAAGTCGACAAAACCCAAGAACGAGTCATGCAAAGGTTTTATTGGCACGGATGTCACACAGAAATCCTAGGGTACTGTAAGTCCTGTCCCACTTACAAGTTAACTGCTTCCACTGCTCACTTCCAAAATTCCCTCATGGCGCTACTCATTAAGGCAGTTCAAGACAGAGACTCAGCTGAACTGCAATGTTTTCTGGTTAAGCCAGAAGGGGACAATGGAGACATCACAAAAGTTATGATGCTGTTAAATGCCCAAAATTAACAATGTTGGGAGTTTCTGAGGCAGATCCGGGACCAGTTCTCAGATTTGCCAGGGTGTACAGATGCAATAAAACACGAGGCTCTGACGTAACCCCATGTGTGGGTGAATTCAAAGCCATACCATATGCAAAAGGCCACCGAGAACTGATCTCCAAGGAAGTGAAGTCAATGCTGACTCTCAAAATCATTGAGAAATCTTAGAGCGGGTGGTCTAACCCAATTGTCCTTGATCCAAAACTTGATGGAGAATGGAGATTCTGTAATGATTATTGGAAGCTGAACGAAGTCTCCAAGTCCGATGCCGTGTGTCGATGAGCTGATCGAGAGACTTGGGCCAGCAATGTACATTACCACCTTGGATCTAACAAAGGGATATTCACGTCCTATGCAAAGACAACTGACAACTTATGTTACTGGACAGCCTACTGTTGTGAATTCCCTGGCTCAGACTTCTGAGCCGAAGCTCCCCGTGCTCCCTCTGGTGGTTACTGGAGGTAGTGGAGATGACCAGATTGAAAGAGGTCTACCACCTGATGATTATGATGACGATTGGAGATCTGGGTTTACTGACTGGAGTATTTAAGTCTGCAGACTTCCTGCAATCCCTGTTGGTGATTGCTTTCTTGTGTATTCAGAGGTCTGATGTCTCCTGCCCTGATCCTGCATTGTTCAGCTAAGTGGTTCATTTGCTAATCCTTTGCATCTGATCTGGTTTTGTCTCTCTCTGCTTGTTGTGCAGGTTCAGCTTGCTCCTCTGGGGGCTGTGCTGGACCATGGCTCCATATGTTACAGCCTGTGTCAGTTTGCTCAGTCACCTGTTATATTGGTCTCTTTTGCTTTGCTCCTAGTTCATACCGGAGTGCTGATATAGTGGGGGCGAAGTCGTGTGACTTCAGTGTTTTTTTGTACATCAGACGTGTTGGTTTTTTCAGGGTTTTTGCGCGATTGCAGACAGTGTCTTTCCTTTCCTGTCCTGTCTAGTCAGTTTGGGCCCCATCGTTTGCTCAGTCTATTTTTCTGCCTTCGTTTCTGTTTTATCTTGTCTCACCGACCATATATGTTTGGGGGCTATCTATTCCTTTTGGGGTCTGCTCCGGCGGTTTAGATTTCACCTTTCTTTCTTTAGGCTTAATTAGCTCTCCGGCTGTGCCGAGGTGTCTAGGGCATCATAGGTGCGCTCCACGGCTACTGCTAGTTGTGCGCATAGGATCAGGGGTCTGCAATCCGCTTAGTTACCAACCTCTCTGGTTTTCTGGTGGCTTAGCCTGTTCCTGCCATCCTCCTCTGTGACCAATTCATAACAGCCTACACCACTACTTTTCTTTGGAAGATGCACAGCGGTACGCCTTGTCGATGATGCCCAGAAAGAGTGGCCTCTCCTCCTCTTCCTCCACCTTAACCTCACACCCAGTACAGTCCACAGATGTGCACTAAAATTCCCCCTTGCTTCCCCCATGTCCCAACTATACAACCGTTCATCTGACTGTACTGAACCACAAATGGTGAGTTTAAAGAGCTGTTCACACGTTCTATGCCATGTTCATCAGAAGTGTACTCAAAAGCTTCACAGAGGCAAGAGGAGGAAATCTGCACCAATGCCCAAAATTTTTTTAGCTTTCATCCGGGGCAGGAAGAAGTATGGTCCGAACAGCATCCTGACCCTTGTCATCAGATGTTAACGCCTGGGAGGGAGGTGATCATGATGAGACTCATATATCTGAGTGTCACGCAGACTGTACTGTGCTGTCAGGGAAAGAAGAGGAGGAGAGTGACTCCAAAGGAGGAAGATGAGCTTACGTTGCGCTGTTAGTTGCAGACACGTAGTGATGCAGCAACGCCGAGTGATGCATCCTCAGCAACAACTGTGCCTCTGACCAGCAGCATGCGTGGGTCTGCAGCTTGCAGGCGTGGCAAGGGTTGCCTAGCCTGGGCCTCTTTGACACTGCAAAGGATGAGCAAATTCACTTAATCTGCCAAATTTGCAAAAAAACTGAGTTGAGGTAAAAAGTGCAATAATTTGACTACTACATGTATGAACCTTCACATGCTCAAACAACATGCTTCACTGCGGGAATCCCACCGTGCAAAAATGCAGACCAGTGGACCTCAGCAATCATCAGCCACGCCATCAATTGCATCTGATGCTTCTTCCTCCTCTGTTACTGTGCCAACTATTGAGATCAGGTCTTTGACTGCAGAACCTTGGGTTCTTCTTCTCCTACTTTGGTTTTTCCCTTCCTTCACTCCCCGGTGTTCCTCTCTGTTGTTTGTGAGAGCATATTTGTGTAAGAGCATACAAGGGCAGCACCATTTATTTCCCTTCACTCGTCCTGGTAAATGTTTTAAGTGGATTGCAACTGTATATATTTTTATATATTTTTGCTATAAAGTGTATTTACAATGGGTTGTCTTGTGATGTGTTAGTCAAAGGGAAAGCGTAGTACTAATTTATGGCCACTAGATGGGGACATTATAGTGTACGTAATATAAGCTAGGAGTTCAGTATAGTTAATGGTTAAATGTAGGAGGGGTTCACTGTGTGTAGTTTCGGAACATTTCTTGAAGTGAAGGGAGTAGGGCGGGGGTATCCAGACAGCTCGAGTTGGCTTAGAGCCCGGGCTATACAGGGACAACGCAGTGACCCCGAAACATTGAAGTATTGGAGCCCAGCCATCCAGGGCCAATGGGTCAGGACAGCAGTAAATACAGCAGTGACAGCAGTAGTGGAAAATAGAACTGCAGGAGAAGTCACAGCAGTTTAGATGGGCAGGTCGCTCATCATGTGGCAGATCATAGCATGGGCTGGCGCCCTCAGATCCAGGGCAAAACGGCTGGGGGAACCCCCAAATGCAGAGAGTTTGAACAGGGAGGATGCTGAGGAACCATATGATACAGTCTGACCTGGGAACGTGCTGTATAACCAGGAGAGAAGTGCAGGGAAAAAGGAAGAGATGCACTATGAAAAATCTGTTGTTGATGCTGTGATGAATATGAATGTGCTGTGTTTGAAGGCCAGTAAAGTTGTGCATTTAAAAGTTGAAATGGACTGTGTCTCAGTTTGTGCAAAACCGGACAGAAGGAGTCTCCAGCAACGTAGAGTAGACCCCGACAGTGCAGAAAGGGAAGCCACAGGTATGCTGAGTAATGGACACTGTTTGCATGTGATAGGAGGCCAGGGCATGCCTGAACCGTTAATCTCTGCCATGACCTGACCCTCTCTCACATTTGTATGATTGGTATTTTCCTTTACCCCTGTACAATCTGGGTTGTGTATTTCCATAAAAATATACCCTAAAAACAGATACTTTATGGATTAAAAACCAACAAATTGGTTAAGCACCCCAAAATTTTGACACAAAAAAACAAAAAACAAAACAAGTGTTCCACAATACCAACAAGGAAGGGTACTAGGAATCCCTGGTGCATCACCTAAGCTAGCACCTGACTGGCTGCAGAGGTTGGCACCCTAGGGGGGAACGTTGTGGCGCCCCCGTTCAACGATAGCTTACCCTAGAGGCCCTATTGCACCCTACAGCCAATAAAGGAGACCCTCTACCCAATAGCTAAGGGGTTTGAATACCTTTTATTGTCCCCTCCTTCTATGTCTAAGCTTAGGGTAAATCGTGGGTTTATAATGCCATTATCCAGATGTGGATCTATACTGCTGGATGATGGAGGTAATCTATTGCGCCTGCGCTGCCTGAGCGGTGGGCAGACTAGAGCATTGGCATAACAATGAGGGTCACGTGGGGATGCTCGACCATCGTTCCTTCTCATGGGACTGGCGATGGTAACCTAATGCACCTGCGCTACTGCAGAATGGGCCAGATGTGATATCGGCATCCAACACATGCGCAGTGGATAGGCACGAAGGAGCGCGAGATCAGTAACCCGGAAGTTATATCGGGCGTCAGCAGGACATTGGCCAGTGTGGCGTTGCGCCCCAGATGGGAGCTCCTGATGCTTACATTGGCTCTTGGATAGGAGCACTACCCTTCTAGTAATACTGTTTGGATTGTATATTGTGTGCAAATAGCTCAAGACACTAGTGGTGTGCAAAAAGGTTTTTTCAACGCCATGTGGCACCATTATATGAGCGACAAATCAGGAGCCTTTATATAATTCAGCGTCTCCCACTCCCACACCACCTCTTCATCACACCCTCTCTCTGTTTGAGTCCCCCAAGGCTCTGTTTAAGGACCCCTACTCTTCTCAATCTACACACTTGGTCTGGGGCAACTCAAAAAGTCCCACGGATTCCACTACCACCTTTATGCTGATGACACTCAGATCTACCTCTCTGGCCCAGACGTCACCTCTCTGCTGTCCAGAAACCCAGAGTGTCTATCAGCCATATCCTCCTTCTTCTCCTCTCGCTTCCTCAAACTCAATGTAGACAAATCTGAACTCATCATCTTTCCTCCATCTCACAGACCTTCTTTACCCGACCTAGCTATAACAATTAATGACATCACACTTTCCCCAGTACCAGAAGTCTGCTGCCTCGGAGTAACCTTTGACTCTGCCCTGTCCTTCAAACCGCACATCCAAGCTCTTTCTACCTCCTGTCGCCTCCAGCTCAAAAATATTTCCAGAATCCGTCCTTTCCTCAACCCTCAATATACTAAAATGCTTGTGCATGCCCTCATCATCTCCCGCCTCGACTACTGCAACATCCTTTTCTGTGGTCTCCCTGCTAACACCCTCGCACCTCTCCAGTCCATCCGAAACTCTGCCGCCCGACTAATTCATCTCTCTCCTCGCTACTCCTCCGCTTCTCCCCTCTGCAAATCTCTTCACTGGCTCCGATTCCCTCAGTGTATCCAGTTCAAATTACTAATTCTGACCTACAAGGCCATCTATAACCTGTCTCCCCCATATGTCTCTGAACTAATCTCCCGATACCTTCCCTCACGTAATCTCTGGTCCTCCCAAGACCTCCTTCTCTCCTCCACACTTATTCGCTCCTCACCCAACCGCCTCCAAGACTACTCCCGAATAGCCCCTATTCTCTGGAATTCTTTGCCCCAACAAGTCCGACTATCAACCACATTTGGATCCTTCAGACGGAACCTGAAAACCCACCTCTTCAAGAAAGCCTACAGTCTGCAATGACCCCGCTACCTCCTTCTCTCTCAACACTACCGGTGATATCACCTCAACCAACACCGGAACTGCTGCAACCCACCAACCTACTGTCTCCTTCCCCACCATCCTGCAGCATGTAAGCCCGAAAGGGCAGGGTCCTCTCTCCCCTCTGTATCAGTCTGTCATTGTTAGTTTGTTTACTGTAAGTGATATCTGTAATTTGTATGTAAACCCTTCTCATGTACAGCACCATGGAATCAATGGTGCTATATAAATAAATAATAATAATAATAATAATAACAATTTAATTTTTCTGTGTACTTTATCATTGACACGGCTATTATCTTTACATCGTGCAAAGGCTAATGTATACTGTGTCACCCGTGAGGCCAACTAATGCCTATTGTGTTCTAATGTTTTTAATTTTAAAGGGATCTAGGACCCTCTTAAAGTAGGGTTATCTATGTCTAGAATGAGGGGACCCCTTAGCTATCGGGTAGAGGGTCTCCTTTATTGGCTGTAGGGTGCAATAGGGCCTCTGGGTAAGCCATCATTGAGCGGGGGCGCCACAACATTCCCCCCTAGGGTGCCAACCTCCGCGGCCAGGCAGGTGCTAGCTTAGGTGATGCACCAGGGATTCCTAGTACCCTTCCTTTGTTGGTATTGTGGAACACTTGTTTTGTTTTTTTGTTTTTTTGTGTCACGCTTTTGGGGTGTTTAACCAATTTGTTGGTTTTTAATCAATAAAGTATCTGTTTTTAGGGTATATTTTCATGATTTAATAGACTGAAGGCCCTTCTACTATTTAATTTGATATCCTTGTGTATTTCCATACACTACTACTCCCCTCTGCCCTGGGTGATGGGAGGTAACAGACTTAGGGGGAATTCAGGAAATCAGTAAGGTATGAAGCCTCTGTGTCTTCACCATTAGAAGTAATCAGGGGAGCAGGGATAGCTAGGGCGCTCCTAGCACTAGGAGACAGGGAAGAGCCCAGGGCCGCGGGTTATCCAACAACACAGTTATGACAGGAGGGAGACTACGAAGAACATCGAAAGAAGTAGTTGAGGATGATGATGGTCTGCTGATACTTTCCATTGTGGATTTGTTACCAGAAAGACGATTATGAGGAGAAAAGCTGGATTGCACCTTGCTCGTCTTGCTGGTCAAATTTGCTATATCCCCACATAGGAGTATGTAATCCCATTTACTGTGCTAATAAAGTGACAAAGTTTCTCCTCGATGTGTACCAGGATGTACACAACTTTTTTTTCCAACACCACAGCCTGCATTCTGCAATAGTCTTCACTAGAGTTGAGCGAAACGGGTCGAAAAAATTCAAAAGTCGCCGACTTTTGGCAAAGTCGGGTTTCATGAAACGAAACCCGACCCTAGGATGAGGTCGGCCACGAGGTCGGCGACTTACGCGCCAAAGTCGCGTTTCAAAAGTTTGTTTTGCGCTCTTTTTCAGCCAATCAGGATCCACGGACACTGTGGGCAACGTGATGACATAGGCACGGGTCACCACCATCTTTCAGAAGGGCATGCAAGTGATTGGCTTGCTTTGGTGGGCGTCACAGGGGGTATAAAAGGGCGTGCACGCCGACCGCCATCTTACTTCTGCCGATCTTAGTATAGGGAGAGGTTGCTGCTGATTCTGTAGGGAGAGCGTTAGGCAGGGAAGAAGACAAAAAAACTGCTTCTGCTGCTAGCGATTTGGCCTGCACAACACACAAGTCACTGTGTGTGCAGTGCAAGGGGAGGCTATATTGTGGTGTATCAGTGGTGTTGGTTGTTGGGCTGCCTTTTAAGGCTTCCTGACACGCTGGCATTGCTGTTTACCCACTGCTCCGCAAACTGCTTTTTTAAAAGCAATCCAATCTCCCTTATCCTCTCGTCACTTTGGTCACAGGCAGCTGTGCCATCGAGCGTGTCACATAGCGCTCAGATATCAGTGGGCCGCACACAATCCACAAGTGTCCACTGTCCACAAGTGTACGCAGAGATTCAAAATCTCCATTATCCTCTCGTCACTTTGGTCACAGGCAGCTGTGCCATCGAGCGTGTCACATAGCGCTCAGATATCAGTGGGCCGCACACAATCCACAAGTGTCCAGTGTCCAAAAGTGTACGCAGAGATTCAAAATCTCCATTATCCTCTCGTCACTTTGGTCACAGGCAGCTGTGCCATCGAGCGTGTCACATAGCGCTCAGATATCAGTGGGCCGCACACAATCCACAAGTGTCCACTGTCCACAAGTGTACGCAGAGATTCAAAATCTCCATTATCCTCTCGTCACTTTGGTCACAGGCAGTTGTGCCATCGAGCGTGTCACATAGCGCTCAGATATCAGTGGGCCGCACACAATCCACAAGAGTCCAGTGTCCAAAAGTGTACGCAGAGATTCAAAATCTACATTATCCTCTCGTCACTTTGGTCACAGGCAGCTGTGCCATCGAGCGTGTCACATAGCGCTCAGATATCAGTGGGCCGCACACAATCCACAAGTGTCCACTGTCGACAAGTGTACACAGAGATTCAAAATCTCCATTATCCTCTCGTCACTTTGGTCACAGGCAGCTGTGCCATTGAGCGTGTCACATAGCGCTCAGATATCAGTGGGCCGCACACAATCCACAAGTGTCCACTGTCCACAAGTGTACGCAGAGATTCAAAATCTCCATTATCCTCTCGTCACTTTGGTCACAGGCAGCTGTGCCATCGAGCGTGTCACATAGCGCTCAGATATCAGTGGGCCGCACACAATCCACAAGTGTCCAGTGTCCAAAAGTGTACGCAGAGATTCAAAATCTCCATTATCCTCTCGTCACTTTGGTCACAGGCAGCTGTGCCATCGAGCGTGTCACATAGCACTCAGATATCAGTGGGCCGCACACAATCCACAAGTGTCCACTGTCCACAAGTGTACGCAGAGATTCAAAATCTCCATTATCCTCTCGTCACTTTGGTCACAGGCAGCTGTGCCATCGAGCGTGTCACATAGCGCTCAGATATCAGTGGGCCGCACACAATCCACAAGTGTCCACTGTCCACAAGTGTACGCAGAGATTCAAAATCTCCATTATCCTCTCGTCACTTTGGTCACAGGCAGCTGTGCCATCGAGCGTGTCACATAGCGCTCAGATATCAGTGGGCCGCACACAATCCACAAGTGTCCACTGTCCATAAGTGTACGCAGAGATTCAAAATCTCCATTATCCTCTCGTCACTTTGGTCACAGGCAGCTGTGCCATCGAGCGTGTCACATAGCGCTCAGATATCAGTGGGCCGCACACAATCCACAAGTGTCCACTGTCCACAAGTGTACGCAGAGATTCAAAATCTCCATTATCCTCTCATCACTTTGGTCACAGGCAGCTGTGCCATCGAGCGTGTCACATAGCGCTCAGATATCAGTGGGCCGCACACAATCCACAAGAGTCCAGTGTCCAAAAGTGTACGCAGAGATTCAAAATCTCCATTATCATCTCGTCACTTTGGTCACAGGCAGCTGTGCCATCGAGCGTGTCACATAGCGCTCAGATATCAGTGGGCCGCACACAATCCACAAGTGTCCACTGTCCACAAGTGTGTGCAGAAATTCTAAAACTCCCCTGTCCTATAGACACCTTGTACCTTGTTTTACATTACTATATAGTTTGTTGGATTTTGTCTACATTTCTACCAAAAATGAGGAAGGCTGGTGGAAGAGGCCATGGAATTGGGCGGGGTTTGGCAGCTGGTAATGATGGTGTTGGTGGTGGATCTGATGGTAGTGGCAAGAGCAAAATAAGACCGAATGCAGGAGGTGCTGACCCTGCGTCATCGTCTGGCTACATAAGGCCTCGAACGCTTAGTTTTCTAGGAGGTGGCAAACCGCTTTTAAAGGCAGAACATCAGGAAAAAGTTTTGTCTTACATTGCTGACTCAGCCTCCAGCTCTATCGCCTCCTCTTCTTCAGTTGTAAAAAGTAAAAGCACTGAGTCGTCATTGGAGGCTCATGTTCATGAACCACACCTTTCCTTGTGTCCTTCACCCCAACCAAGATTGAAGGATGACGCAGGCCATACTACTGATTACTCCATGGAGCTGTTTTCACATACCATGCCTGGATTATCAAGTCAAATGGTGAATTACCCAGGCCAAGATGAATCTGACATGGAGTGCACTGATGCACAGCCGCTGATGGATGATTCTGCTGGTACATTCACTCAGAGCACTACATTGTCCTCGCAGTGTACAGAGCCAGATTTTGACCCTGATGAGACTCAGGTGCCCCTTCCCGCACACTATACCACCATACACGGTGACACAGAGAAAGGTGCACATGACATAGAAGAGGAGGTGATGGATGACCCAGTTGTTTACCCAGATTGGCATCCATTGGGGGAAGAGGGTGCTGCTTCCAATAGCTCAGATGAGGAGCATCCACAGCAGACATCGACATCGCAACAGCTGTTATCTGGCAGGCCCAGAGCACTCCAAAGACAGGTTCCAAACATCAAAAGAGTTGCTGGACAGCTTGTCCAGAGGGTCAAAAGATCACAGCGTGCTAGGCCGCAAAATGTCTGCCAAAGTAGGAAGAGTGCAGTGTGGCACTTTTTTGAACAAAATCCTCATGATCAGGCCAAGGTTATCTGTAAGAAGTGCGCAAAGACCTTTAGCCGAGGGAAAAATCTGAAAAATTTGAATACCAGTTGCATGCTTAGACATTTAACCAGCATGCACTTGCAAGCGTGGACACAACACCAAACCTCAAGTGCCACATGTGCAACTGATCACAACGAAGGTAGTCAGCAACGCTACATTGTTTCCCCCACTGTAAGCACACCGGTTAGCACAGCAGCAAATGTTGAGGTGTCGTTGCAAGGCCACAGCAGTCAGGGAATCCCACTGTTATATCAACGAAAGACTGATTCTAGGCCATCAGAAAGAACACCAACTCCATCACCATCATCAACCCTCTCTCAGTCCGCCCTGTCCACCGCTACTTCCACCATATGCAGCTCTCAAGTCCAGCTCACCCTCCCAGACACTATGAGTAGGTCAAGAAAGTACTCAGTCTCTCATCCGCGTACACTGGGTTTGAACGCCCACATTGCCAAACTAATCTCGTTTGAGATGATGCCCTTTCGGTTGGTGGAAAGCACAGCTTTCCGCGAACTCATGGCCTATGCAGTACCACGCTATGACCTACCCAGTCGCCACTTCTTCTCTCGCAAAGCCATCCCAGCCCTCCACCATCATGTGAAAGACCGCATTGTCCATGCACTCAAGCAGTCAGTGAGCGGAAAGGTGCACCTCACAACTGATGCATGGTCCAGTCGGCATGGCCAGGGCCGTTACGTGTCCATCACTGCGCACTGGGTTAATGTGGTGGATGCAGGGTCCACAGGGGACAGCGGTGGTGGGACAGTGCTGCCTAGCCCACGGTATAGGAAACAGTTGGCTGTAGGCGTTCGACCCTCCTCCTCCTCCAGAAGCGACAGCTTGTCCACAGAGCGCAGTCGTACGAGCACTCCATCTGCAGCTGCCACTGTTGCACACGATGTGTCCCCCTATCGAGCAGCTAGTGGAAAGCGTCAGCAGGCTGTGTTGCAGATGATGTGTTTGGGCGACAGACACACCGCCGAGGTGCTGGCCGAGTACTTGAAGCGACAAACTGAGTCATGGCTGGGCAGTGTACATCTTGAGGCAGGCAAGGTAGTTAGTGATAACGGCCGTAATTTTGTGGCAGCCATAGCCCTTTCAAAACTCAGCCACATACCTTGCTTGGCTCACACCTTGAACCTGGTGGTGCAGTGCTTCCTCAAAAATTATCCGGAGTTAACAGCCCTGCTCCAGAAGGTGCGAAGACTGTGCGCGCACATCCGCCGGTCGCCTGTACACTCCGTTCGTATGCAGAAGCTGCAGCGATTGCTCCACCTTCCCAACCACCGCCTCATTATCGACATTGCAACAAGGTGGAACTCCACCCTGCACATGGTGGAGCGGCTGTGCGAGCAGAGGCAGGCCATAATGTATTTGTGGGAGGATACACGGCCAGGCACTTTGAGAGCAGACATGGAGTTGACAGGCGTGCAGTGGTCGAAGCTGAAAGACCTTTGTAAAGTCCTTCAGTGTTTTGAGGAATGCACACGGCTGGTAAGCGCAGACGACGCCATCCTAAGCATGAGCATCCCACTTATGCGTCTGCTCATGCAAACTTTGACGCACCTTAAGGAGCAGGCGTCTGCAGCCAATGTTGATGAGGAGGAAGAGGAGGAGGGAATCCTTGATGACATTCAGCCATTGTCTGCTCAGGGACCTCTCCTGGACGAGGTGGAGGAAGAAGAGGAGGAGGAGGATGATGGGGATGATTACTTAGGGGAGGAGGATGCATCTCGTGGGGCAAGTGAAAATGTTGGCGTGGCAAGGTCTGGTACAGGGTTTGTGCGTGACTGGAGGGATGTGGATTTGCCAGAAAGTGCTCCTCCACCCAGCACTCGCAGTGCATCATTGACACCGGGAACATTGGCCCACATGTCAGATTATGCCTTGCGGATCCTAAAAAGGGACCCCCGCATTGCCAAAATGATGAACGATGACGACTACTGGTTGGCCAGCATCCTGGATCCACGCTATAAAGGCAAATTACAAAACATCATGCCACAGGAGAACCTTGACCTAATATTGGCTAATAAACAAGCAACTCTGGTAAATCGGTTGCTTGAGGCATTCCCAGCACACATCAGCGGTGATGGTTCTCACACGAGCCGTACGGGTCGGGGGCAGCTTGGCAGAGGTGTTCGTGGTGCACACAGCAGAAGTGGCGTTGGAGACTGGGGTTTCATGACAATGTTGTGGACTGATTTTTCAAATACCGCTCACACAACTGGTAATACTGCATCGATGGAAAGTGACAGGAGACAGCAGTTGTCAACTATGGTTACAAACTACTTTTCCTCCCATATCGATGTTCTCCCACACAGGTCATTCCCCTTTGACTATTGGGCCACTAAACTGGACACCTGGCCTGAATTGGCCCAATATGCCTTACAGGAGCTCGCTTGCCCAGCTGCAAGTGTGCTATCGGAAAGAGTCTTCAGTGCAGCTGGATCAATCCTGACAGAAAAAAGGACCCGTCTTTCAACCCAAAATGTGGATGATCTAACCTTCATTAAAATGAACCATGCATGGGTTTCCAAGGATTTTGTCCCACCTTCCCCTGATGACACATAGGGTGACAGAAAAATGGCTTGCTTTGGTCCACCTCTTCCTGGTACTTCACCTATTTCGCCTTTTGCATCAGTTGAATGTCCAACATCAACATATGCCACTTTCTAAAACTCCCTAACTGTGCTGCCTCCCCCCCCATGGCCGGGGTCACCACCTAGCGCACGACACCGTGCGAGTGTCGTTGCCCTGGACAGGTGGGTAGGCCGACTCTTGGGCGCGGGCACTGGCACAGGGTCCCTCATAGTGCAATCAAGTGTCTCTGACGGTGGTGGTGCACACCCGCCGTCAGACACACCGCTGTACTATGAGGGGCCCAGTGCCAGTACCGACGCCCACGAGTGGGCCCCCCTTGCTTGGCCAGGGCCCCAGCATTTGCAATCTTTACCTCTCCCTGCTCCTCCGCTGTGTAATCTGGGCCGTCAAATCCATACTGTGCCTGACACCGTCTGAGCCTGCCTCCTGAGACATATATTTTGAATG
This sequence comes from Dendrobates tinctorius, assembly GCF_039654945.1. Lineage (NCBI taxonomy): Eukaryota > Metazoa > Chordata > Amphibia > Anura > Dendrobatidae > Dendrobates > Dendrobates tinctorius. Next base: position 7,864,037 of record NW_027361913.1, on the reverse strand, counting down.
TGTACGCTATCCATACATGTTATCCGGGGATACGGTACCCGTTCTAACCTTTGTGCAATGACGTGCAATCCATACTGGGCCTAACACCGTCTGAGCCTGCCTCATGCTGTATAGACATATATTTTGAATGTGTACGCTATCCATACATGTTATCCGGGGATACGGTACCCCTTCTAACCTTTGTGCAATGACGTGCAATCCATAATGGGCCTAACACCGTCTGAGCCTGCCTCATGCTGTATAGACATATATTTTGAATGTGTACGCTATCCATACATGTTATCCGGGGATACGGTACCCCTTCTAACCTTTGTGCAATGACGTGCAATCCATACTGGGCCTAACACCGTCTGAGCCTGCCTCATGCTGTATAGACATATATTTTGAATGTGTACGCTATCCATACATGTTATCCGGGGATACGGTACCCCTTCTAACCTTTGTGCAATGACGTGCAATCCATACTGGGCCTAACACCGTCTGAGCCTGCCTCATGCTGTATAGACATATATTTTGAATGTGTACGCTATCCATACATGTTATCCGGGGATACGGTACCCCTTCTAACCTTTGTGCAATGACGTGCAATCCATACTGGGCCTAACACCGTCTGAGCCTGCCTCATGCTGTATAGACATATATTTTGAATGTGTACGCTATCCATACATGTTATCCGGGGATACGGTACCCCTTCTAACCTTTGTGCAATGACGTGCAATCCATACTGGGCCTAACACCGTCTGAGCCTGCCTCATGCTGTATAGACATATATTTTGAATGTGTACGCTATCCATACATGTTATCCGGGGATACGGTACCCCTTCTAACCTTTGTGCAATGACGTGCAATCCATACTGGGCCTAACACCGTCTGAGCCTGCCTCATGCTGTATAGACATATATTTTGAATGTGTACGCTATCCATACATGTTATCCGGGGATACGGTACCCCTTCTAACCTTTGTGCAATGACGTGCAATCCATACTGGGCCTAACACCGTCTGAGCCTGCCTCATGCTGTATAGACATATATTTTGAATGTGTACGCTATCCATACATGTTATCCGGGGATACGGTACCCCTTCTAACCTTTGTGCAATGACGTGCAATCCATACTGGGCCTAACACCGTCTGAGCCTGCCTCATGCTGTATAGACATATATTTTGAATGTGTACGCTATCCATACATGTTATCCGGGGATACGGTACCCCTTCTAACCTTTGTGCAATGACGTGCAATCCATACTGGGCCTAACACCGTCTGAGCCTGCCTCATGCTGTATAGACATATATTTTGAATGTGTACGCTATCCATACATGTTATCCGGGGATACGGTACCCTTTCTAACCTTTGTGCCATGACGTGCAATCCATACTGGGCCTAACACCGTCTGAGCCTGCCTCATGCTGTATAGACATATATTTTGAATGTGTACGCTATCCATACATGTTATCCGGGGATACGGTACCCCTTCTAACCTTTGTGCAATGACGTGCAATCCATACTGGGCCTAACACCGTCTGAGCCTGCCTCATGCTGTATAGACATATATTTTGAATGTGTACGCTATCCATACATGTTATCCGGGGATACGGTACCCCTTCTAACCTTTGTGCAATGACGTGCAATCCATACTGGGCCTAACACCGTCTGAGCCTGCCTCATGCTGTATAGACATATATTTTGAATGTGTACGCTATCCATACATGTTATCCGGGGATACGGTACCCCTTCTAACCTTTGTGCAATGACGTGCAATCCATACTGGGCCTAACACCGTCTGAGCCTGCCTCATGCTGTATAGACATATATTTTGAATGTGTACGCTATCCATACATGTTATCCGGGGATACGGTACCCCTTCTAACCTTTGTGCAATGACGTGCAATCCATACTGGGCCTAACACCGTCTGAGCCTGCCTCATGCTGTATAGACATATATTTTGAATGTGTACGCTATCCATACATGTTATCCGGGGATACGGTACCCCTTCTAACCTTTGTGCAATGACGTGCAATCCATACTGGGCCTAACACCGTCTGAGCCTGCCTCATGCTGTATAGACATATATTTTGAATGTGTACGCTATCCATACATGTTATCCAGGGATACGGTACCCTTTCTAACCTTTGTGCAATCACGTGCAATCCATACTGGGCGTGAGAACGGCTGGCGAGCTGTTAAGCAAGCTACAGCACCTGTCCAGACAAGTACAGGGATTCCCTAGCGAGGAGACTTATTTGATTGTTTTCTATGTTGGGACAGCAATTTTTGGGGAGCACTATACTCTGGAGAATGATAGATGGGGCCCACCATACACTGGAACATTCCAAAGGTGGACATGAGACACTGGAGCAGCATTTACAGGGCCCATTATACACTAGAGCAGTAGAAATGGGGCCCATTATGTTTGGAGCATTATTTGGGCCCATAAGACAGTGGAGCTTCATCCATGGGGACCAACATATACTGTAGCATTATGTGGAGCTCATCATATACTGTTTCAAACATTATATGGGACCAATGATTTTGTATGGAGAAATAGATGGGCCTCGTCATGAGATGTAAAAAGTGCGGTATTTTTCATTGTACTATACCGCTATTTCTCTGCCATATCGGAGCATGATGAGTTGTGGTATGTGTTAAAGGGGCGCTCTTTCGCCCAGGGCACATGAAAACCTGCAGCCAGCCCTCCCCCCCACAAATTTAGCCAAATAACCCCCATTTTTCAGTGCGTAACTTGTATTATGAAGTTAATTAAGGTTGACAAGCTTAAGTAAGAAGAATTGATGCTTTTGGCATTCAAATGGGCACTGTAGGTGTGTTTCCTGTCCTCCTCTCACTGCCGACTTTTATTCCCCATTGACTTACATTGGGTTTCGTGTTTCGGGACGACCCCGACTTTTCCCTATAATCGAACGATCTTGCTCGACCCGACTTTTGGAAAAGTCGGGTTTCACGAAACGAAACGCGACCCTAAAAAAGCAAAAGTCGCTCACCTCTAGTCTTCACGCAACATGAAAGAGAATTCATATACCCTTAATGCCCGCACATAGGAATCACTACCACATCAATCACCACCATAACTTTCCGGCACTATTGAGAATGTGCACCAAAGAACGTGCACAAACATCAGTTACAATGCTCACGGCAGAAGAAGCCGATCTTCCACAGGAGACATTTCAGTTGAGCATCTGTGCTTTTTAATATTGACTCCATCAACCTCCCCTCTAATGACATAACCTCCACAGCACCCCAATTTTGCTTTACTCATCATCCGCATTATCCTTGATTTGACTCACAGTTGCCTCTTTGAAAAAGTTACAGTATATAACCTACAAGAAGAAACACCACATTAAAATAGAAATTGAAAATAATGTACTTTTTTAAATGTATACAAAATTCATGTAATTTATTTCCCATAACATATTGTACATAAAAATATTCAGGGAAATAATAAGCACTAAAATTGGGTGATGGGAAAGTGGGTACATAAATAATGGTAAACATGATTAGACACTAATTTTGTTGTTGAAAAACACAACAGTGGGGAAAAAAAAGCATTTAGTTAGCCACCAATTGTACAAGTTCTCTCACTTAAAAAGATGAGAGGACTGTAATGGACATCATAGGTATACCACAACTATGAGAGTCAAAATGAGAAAACAAACCCAGAAAATCACCTTTGGCAAGATTTATTTTGCAAATTATGATGGAAAATAAGTATTTAATCATTAACAAAAGTTCATCTCAATATTTTGTTGGCACACACTGTTGGTGGTATGTTGGCCCATTCCTCCCAAATATTGTTATAATTTATAATGTTATAATATCATTATAGTTAATTAATGTTACCCAAGTTAGTCACCTAATACATTGGGTGCAAATGACGGTGTTTGTTCAACAAAATTCAACCTTCTTCCCAAAAATGACAAAATAAGAAATGATAGGTGGGTACACGACCAAAAAAGGCTGCACCTGCAACAGGGTACTGTATTAGAGTTGAATGTACAGATGTAAGATTTGATGGAAAGCAGATAAGATAAGAAAATAACAATTTGCCACATTCACATGTCATGATCCAGGATGGGATTTCGCTTTGACCCGTCCTGGTTTGACTATGGGTTAATTGTGCCGCCTCTCTCTGGCAGCAGGAGGCTATTTAGTGCTCACTGGACCTGGGTCCGGTGTCAGTTATACTCCTGCCCTCGGCTGAGTTAAGTGACCTCTTGTATACGTGTGCCTTGTGCCTGATATCTTGCTTGCTTGTTCGGTTGTGATCTGGTTCTGTCCCTGTTACGAGTTCTGCCTGACCCTCTTGTACTGCGCTACCTCTCATGTATGACTCTCTGCTTGTGACCTGACTCCTCTCTGCTCGTCCCCTTGGTACCACGTCGCCTTCTTGTGTATGACCTTTGGCTCTGTCTGACTACCCGTCTGTTTGTCCCTCTGTACCTCGTTTGCCCGTACTGCTGTGACCTCTGTTTTGCCTGACTCTGAGTTGTTTGTATGGTGTCCTGTTCTATCTGAATACAGGACGCTAAGCCCCGCCCCCTTGCAGTCACATGACCATAGGTCCCGTGCAGACTATTCAGTTTCAGTGTCCGCAGGTCCTATGCATCTTTACTTTCCAGCACTGACTGGATCCTGACACTATTAGCCTGAAGCACGCATGGTCACCTCTGCTGCCCTGCTCCCCAGGTAACTCTTAGCACTGCTTCTGTTCTCAGGACACGTGCACTGGCTCTATGAGCAAGTGCAGTGCGGTGTCTCTGACATTATAACTGACCCATACCATTTTTTTTTCTCTGCTCCCATTCACCTGTGTGTGTGATGGATCCTGTGCACACTCTTTCTGAGCAGGTTAAGCACCTGACGCAGATGTCTCAGAAACTCTTTGGAGAACAAAGAGTCCTGGCTCAGTCTCAGCAGCTGATTGCTGACACTGTGCAGGGGGTTCTTTCATTGGGGGCTCGGGATGTTACATTAATTTCCCCTGAGTCTCCAGTGAAGTTACCAGATACCTTTTCGGGAGATAAAAATGACTTCAGAGTTTTCAAGGAGGGCTGTAAGCTTTTTTTTTCCTTAAGACCACACTCTTCTGGGGATGAAAGTCAGAGAGTGGGGGTCATTATGTCTCTGTTAAGGGGAGCCCCCCAAGCTTGGGCTTTCTCCCTTCCTACCACGGCCCCTGAGCGTTTGACTGTGGATGCATTTTTTGAGGCCCTGGGGCATATTTATGATGAGCCTGATCGGGTGCGTATGGCTGAGGACAGGCTGATGAATGTTTGTCAGGGGAAACACTCAGCCGAGTGGTTTTGCTCAGAGTTCAGACGCTGGGCTGCTGAGGTCTGCTGGAACGACGCCGCTCTCCGGGGGTTGTTCCGTAGAGGCCTGTCTGAGCATCTGAAAGACGCCTTGGCTCTCCACCAGGGCCGGACTGGGACTAAAATTCAGCCCTGGCATTTGAAGTTACACAGGCCCACTAGTCACATGGTGACTATATAATATCTTTGTACACTTGTAGGCTACAAGAAGTGAGAGGAGATTAACACGACTATATAACATGTAGTCACAGCTGTGCCCAGTATTTCAGCTCAGTCCTATTTATTGCTTTTAGGTACAGTACTCCTCCCAAATCTCTGTCCCCTTTTGTATGCATGGTGACAGAATTCCTGGCAGAACTGCTCTCTATTGGGCAACCAGACCCCCTGGTCATAGCTGCCCCTATCATACCGCCCAACTTTTGAAGAAGGGAAAGATGGACAAAGACTGCGGCACGCCCAGCCACACCCATTTCACAAGTAGTCACACCCATGTCCACACCTAATCGCACCCATTTAGCACTGCTGATCACACTGACTGGTACTGAGGGCACAGTGGCTGGCATTATGGGCACACTGACTGGCACTAAGGAAGAGAGAAAACAGAGAGAGAGAGAAAAAAGAAAACAGAGAGAGCGAGAAAGAAAGGGGAAAGAAAGAAAGAACAGTGAGAGACAAAGAAAGAACAGTGAGAGACAGAGAAAGAACAGAGAGAGAAAGAAAAAGGGGAAAGAAAGAAAGAACAGAGAGAGACAGAGAAAGAACAGAGAGAGAAAGAAAGAAGTAAAGAAAAGAAAGAAAGAACAGAGAGAAAGAGAGGAAAGAAAAAGAAAGAAAGAGGGGAAGAAAGAACAGAGAGAGAAAGAAAGAACAGAGAGAGAAAGAAAAAGAGAGAAAGAAATAAAGAAAGATTCTACAAAGATACTATAGCAGCCCGGCTCCCATTGTAGTGCCCACCTGAGCCTCCCGGTGCAGGACCTATCATGATCCGCTCACATGGCCGGCATCCCCGATTCCAAGGCGATCCTGCTGTCCGCGCTGTCGGAGGAGGACATGGTGATGGATCTGAAGCATTCCTGGTTCCGTCACAATCTCCTCAAGAAATTATCTCATTTCCGGTCAGCTTCCAGCACATCACTTCAGGTGGAACGTCATGTGTGTGTTTTAAAATGCTCCTCGGGGCTCCGCCGTGTACTCCTGTGTCCGTGGGAAAAGCACGCTTTGTATGCTTTGTACACACTTGGCTCCGCTCCGTACATCCCGTACACATATGGCTCCACTCCATACACACACGGCTCCACTCTGTCCACCTCGTACACGTGTGGCTCCTCTCCGTACACCTCGTACACACGGCTCCTCTCCGTACAACTCGTACACGCGCGGCTCCACCTCGTACACACACACACGGCTCCGCTCCGTACACCTCGTACACGCGCGGCTCCACCTCGTACACACCTCGTACACACGGCTCCTCTCCGTACACCTCGTACACACGGCTCCTCTCCGTACACCTCGTACACACGGCTCCTCTCCGTACACCTCGTACACGCGCGGCTCCTCTCCGTACACCTCGTACACGCACGGCTCCGCTCCGTACACCTCGTACACGCGCGGCTCCGCTCCGTACACCTCATACACGCGCGGCTCCTCTCCGTATGCCTCGTACATGCTCCTCTCCGTACGCCTCGTACACGCTCCTCTCCGTACGCCTCGTACACATGGCTCCTCTCCGTACACATCGTACACACATGGCTCCGCTCCGTACACACGGCTCCGCTCACCTCGTACACACGCGGCACCGCTCCGTACACCTCATACACACGCGGCTCCTCTCCGTACACCTCGCACACACGCAGCTCCTCTCCGTACACCTCGCACACACGCGGCTCCTCTCCGTACACCTCGCACACACGCGGCTCCGCTCCGTACACCTCGCACACACGCGGCTCCTCTCCGTACACCTCGCACACACGTGGCTCCGCTCCGTACACCTCGTACACACGGCTCCGCTCCGTACACCTCGTACACACGCGCTCCGCTTCGTACACCTCGCACACACGCGGCTCCGCTCCGTACACCTCGTACACACACGGCTCTGCTCCGTACACCTCGCACACGCGGCTCCGCTCCGTACACCTCGTACACACACAGCTCCGCTTCGTACACCTCGTACACACAGCTCCGCTTCGTACACCTCGTACACACGGCTCCGCTCCGTACACCTCGTACACACGGCTCCGCTCCGTACACCTCATACACACACAGCTCTGCTACATCCACACTGTAAATCCTGACCCCACACATACTTACCTCAACCAGCACCATGACAACAGCAAAGCAGAGTCTTGCAGACGGTAGAGGCAAGGCTGAGCGCACAGGACCTGTGATGAGGTCACAGGAGGGGCGGAGTCAGGGGGTGACATGATCGGGGATCTGGACAAAGGCTCCTGATCATGTGACCCCCCTGACTCCTCCCCTCCTGTGACCTCATCACAGGTCCTGCGAACAGAGCGAGCAGGCAAGCGAGTGCGACGCTGTGAGTGGCTGCGGGGGGGAGGGGGTCTCATGCTAAGGCGAGGATGCGGTGCGAGGGGGGGCGTGGTGGCTTATCTCCCTGCAGTGCGGGAGGAACTTGGAAACTATCACCGCCATGCCCGCAGAGGGCCGGCGGCAGGAGCAACAGTGGCCGCAGCAGCTGGCAAGCGGCCCTGCCGCTCGCGGCCCACGTGACAGCGGCCCAGCGGGAAAATGCCCGGTTGGTTATATTGCCAATCCGGGCCTGCTCTCGACCCCCCACCTGATGCCCTGGAGGAAGCTATGACACAGGCCGTCCGAATGGATCGCAGGTTACGGGCAAGGGGAGTGATACAAACCAAGACATCATTATTCTCCCAAGGAAGGGGAGCCAGTTCTTCATTGAAAATCACAGCGATGGGAACCATCAACCTTAAGGAGGAAGAAAGGAGACAACGGCACGTGAGAAAATGCTGTGTTCACAGTGGAGAGTCTGGACATTGGAAAAAGGATTGCCCCTCCCGGCCACTAACCAGCAAGCGACTGAGCCCGGGTGATTATCGTGGAGGTCACCCAGGCTCTCAGGTACCCTTTTCTGCATTTTCTAAAATGTCATTTCAAGTGGAACTTTGTTGTGGGGGTGTCTCCACATCCACTTCTGCCTTCGTGGATTGCGGTTCATCATTGAACTTTATTGACTCTGACTTGGTGGCCAGGTGTAAGTTAGGGACAGTTAGGTTGGAGACTCCGATTCACCTTGTTGCTATTGACAAAACACCACTGGTTAAGAATGACATTGTGTTTTGTACTGAAGAGTTTCTCCTTAAAGTGAGTTCCTTACACCAGGAACGTATTTCATGTTTTGTAATGAACAACCTGCCTGCGGGACTGGTGTTGGGGTTCCCCTGGTTACAGCTGCATAATCCTGTGATTAATTGGGAATCTCGGGACATTGTTAAATGGGGTCCCTATTGCTCTGAGAAATGTCTTGTTTCTGTGTCTGTGTCGTCCGTGGGTCTAGAAGGCATTCCGGAGTGCCTGATAGATTATACTGACGTTTTCTCCGAAAAAGAGGCTGAGGTTTTACCACCACACCGCCCATTTGATTGTGCCATTGACCTGGTTCCAGGTGCTAAATTGCCCAAAGCCCGCCTGTATAACCTCTCGGGTCCGGAACGGGCTGCGATGAAGGAATATATTTCCGAGAGCCTCCGTAAGGGACATATTCGTCCTTCTGTTTCTCCTGTGGCGGCAGGGTTCTTTTTTGTAAAAAAAAAAGATGGTGGTTTGCGCCCATGCCTCGATTTTCGTGAGTTAAATAAAATAACTGTGAGGAATACTTATCCCCTTCCACTTATTCCTGATTTATACAATCAGTTGTCCGGAGCTAAGTGGTTTTCGAAATTAGATCTACGGGGAGCGTATAACCTTATCCGAGTCCGGGACGGAGATGAATGGAAGACCGCTTTTCTCACTACTGAAGGGTTGTTTGAAAATTTGGTCATGCCCTTCGGCCTGACCAACGCTCCAGCGGTCTTCCAAAATTTCATAAATCATGTGTTCTCCGATTTGATTGGACGTTTTATGGTGGTGTATTTGGATGACATTTTAATCTACTCGCCTGATAAACAGACTCACATTGGTCATGTTCGGGCAGTTCTCCAAAGGCTCAGGGAGAACTGTCTGTTTGCTAAACTTGAAAAATGTTTATTTTTTGTCCAGGAACTGTCCTTTCTGGGGTTCATCGTGTCTGCTGAAGGGTATCGCATGGATCCTAATAAGGTGCAGGCCATTCTCGAGTGGGTTCAACCGTGTGATTTGAAGGGTCTGCAACGTTTCCTAGGGTTCGCTAATTATTATCGGAAATTCATAAGGGGGTTCTCACAGGTGGTTAAACCCCTCACAGACATGACTCAAAAGGGGGCCGATATCAAGAATTGGTCAACCGCAGCGGTAGCTGCATTTCAGTTTTTGAAAAAATGTTTCATGTCGGCCCCGGTTCTTATCCAACCGGACCCCTTTGAACCATTTATTGTTGAGGTAGACGCCTCAGAGGTGGGGGTGGGGGTGGTATTGTCCCAGGGACCCGCCACTTTGACCAATTTAAGACCTTGCGCCTTTTTCTCAAAGAAGTTCTCCCCTGCGGAGAGAAACTATGATGTGGGGAATCGGGAACTTCTGGCCGTAAAATTGGCTTTTGCAGAAAGGAGGCATTTTTTGGAGGGGGCTGTTCATCCTATAACGGTAATCACGGACCACAAAAACCTAGCTAACATTGAGTCAGCTAAAAGGTTGACTCCCAGACAGGCTAGATGGTCACTTTTTTTTCCCGATTCAACTTCTCGATCACTTTTCGACCAGGATCCAAGAATATCAGAGCGGATGCATTGTCACGCAGTCTTGATCTGGTGTCCCCCCCGGAACCTCCATCCTCCATTCTTCAGCCTGGGGTGGTGGTGGCAGAGGTTTCTAATGTGTTGGAACGGGAGATTCGAGAAGCCCAGGCTCTTGCACCTCCAGCTAAGCCGTTGGATAAACTTTTTGTGCCAGCTCAGTTTCGTCTCAAGGTCCTCCAGGAGTTCCATGACTCAGTTCTGGGTGGACATCCAGGGATCTCAGCGACCCGGAAGGCCATTGCTAGAATATTCTGGTGGTCTTCTTTAGCCTCTGATGTTGGGGAGTATGTGTCTGCGTGTGAGGTTTGTGCCCGTGCGAAAACTCCCCATAACCGGCCGGCCGGGGAATTGGTACCACTGCCAATTCCTGAGAGACCATGGACTCATCTGTTCATGGATTTCATCACCAACCTTCCCCCTTCCAAGGGTAATACCGTGGTCTGGGTCGTAGTGGACAGGTTTAGTAAGCAGGCACATTTTGTACCTTTGGCAGCTCTACCTAATGCGGAAACATTGTCCAGATTGTTTGTGGAGTATGTGGTGCGGTTGCATGGGGTACCCCTGAATGTGGTGTCTGATAGGGGAGTGCAATTTGTGTCCAGATTTTGGAGAGCTTTTTGTAGGAGGTTGGGTATTGGTCTGTCCTTTTCATCCGCCTACCATCCAGAGACTAATGGGCAGACTGAGCGGACCAATCAGTCTCTGGAGCAAATTCTGCGTTGTTTGACCTCAGCCCGACAGGATGATTGGTGTTCTGTGTTACCATTGGCTGAGTTTGCATTTAACAACCGCACTAACCAGTCTATGGGTACATCTCCTTTTTTTTGCAATTATGGGTTTCATCCTCATTTTGGAGAATTTTCCCGCTTGAATTCTGGGTGTCCTGGGGCGGACGAGACGATCCAGCGGTTGGGGGAGGTATGGCGGGAGGTCCAGAATAACATTACGAAGGCCCAGGACAAATTTAATTTTTTTGCGGACAAAAAACGATCCGTGGGTCCAGTGTTTCAGGTCGGAGATAAGGTATGGTTATCCACCAAAAATATAAGGCTCAAGGTCCCCTCTGCGAAGCTTGGACCCAAGTTTATAGGTCCCTATGTAATTACCGAAGCAGTTAACCCGGTGGCTTTTCGGTTGAGTCTTCCGCCATCTCTAAGGATCCCTAATGTTTTCCATAAGGCCCTTTTGAAACCTGTGAGGTCCAGTGGGGAGGGATCATCATCTTCCCCGACACCGGTTCTGGTAGATGGGCAGGCTGAGTATGAGGTGGAACGAATTGTCGACTCCAGGTTGGTCCGTCGCGCCCTTCAGTATCTGATACATTGGAAGCGCTATGGTCCTGAGGAACGCTCATGGGTTCCTGCTCGATCAGTTCATGCGGATCGGTTGATCCGAGCCTTTCACGCCAAGTACCCTGAGAGACCTGGGGGTCCGGTGGCTCCCCATTGAGAAGAGGGTACTGTCATGATCCAGGACGGGATTTCGCTTTGACCCGTCCTGGTTAGACTATGGGTTAATTGCGCTGCCTCTCTCTGGCAGCAGGAGGCTATTTAGTGCTCACTGGACCTGGGTCCGGTGTCAGTTATACTCCTGCCCTCGGCTGAGTTAAGTGACCTCTTGTATACGTGTGCCTTGTGCCTGATATCTTGCTTGCTTGTTCGGTTGTGATCTGGTTCTGTCCCTGTTACGAGTTCTGCCTGACCCTCTTGTACTGCGCTACCTCTCATGTATGACTCTCTGCTTGTGACCTGACTCCTCTCTGCTCGTCCCCTTGGTACCACGTCGCCCTCTTGTGTATGACCTTTGGCTCTGTCTGACTACCCGTCTGTTTGTCCCTCTGTACCTCGTTTGCCCGTACTGCTGTGACCTCTGTTTTGCCTGACTCTGAGTTGTTTGTATGGTGTCCTGTCCTATCTGAATACAGGACGCTAATCCCCACCCCCTTGCAGTCACATGACCATAGGTCCCGTGCATACTATTCAGTTTCAGTGTCTGCAGGTCCTATGCATCTTTACTTTCCAGCACTGACTGGATCCTGACACTATTAGCCTGAAGCACGCCTGGTCACCTCTGCTGCCCTGCTCCCCAGGTAACTCTTAGCACTGTTTCTGTACTCAGGACACGTGCACTGGCTCTATGAGCAAGTGCAGTGCGGTGTCTCTGACATCACATTTATGGAATTAGAAGTTACAGTTAATTATATGAATTACAGGGAAAAATATTTCAGAGCAAAAATAGCATAATATGTAAAATATTTTTACTCACCTTACCACTCACCTCTCTTGTCCCTTCGCTCCTCATCATATTTAATCTGGTTCTAATTGCATGTTCTTATCACTACTGTGAGTATTGACATCTTGTGTATTTTCATGCTAGGCAAGGACTTTCAGCTATAGTGAGTCCCAGGATGGGTCTGCACATGCATGAGTAGTGTCACAATATAAGTCATGATATCATGATCTTATGCAATTATACGAAAAACCATCCCAGGTCTTATAGGAACCGGACACCCCAGCCTAGGGTGAAAGCACACAAGATTTCAATGCTTGTGTCAACAGTAAAAAGATGTGAGAAGGACCGGGTGGGTGGATTTTTTTACTTTTAACTTTTTGATGCACATTTACTGTACAGAAAATTGGTGGACTGCCAGCTGCCATTTTTCTGAATTTGCAAAACAGCATTGTAACGACCCAGACTCCACTAGGGGATGTTGGTGAGAGAAGAGAGGTAGCAGCTGCCACACAGTAGCACAGTGAAGGCTGCACCACTCCACCAGGTGGCGCTAGAGAGGGGTCAAAATGAGCCAAGTCAGCAACGGTCAGTAAGCATAATGTTTAAAGGGGAAAGCAGAACTTGTGGTTGACAACAAGCAGAGGGTCAGAACCAGACTAGAGCAGAGCTATCAGAGACATGAGACAGAGAACGAAGTCAGAGTTAGGCCAGTAGGTCAGCTCCAGTCGAGCGTTTGGTAACCAAGACGGGAGACAGGAGACAAAGTCAGAGTTCAAGCCGAGTCAAACAAGGAGGGGAATACACACCAGAGTAACACTAATCAGTTACAGGGGACAGGTCAGAAACAGATACAGGAAGTCAAAGGCAAAAGGAACACTAGGGTATAACTGATCAGCAGCTCATGCCAAAGGCCAAAACTATCACTGACACGAGCTGCCAGTGAGAGCACCAGGAAATAGTCATCCCTAAACCAAAGAGAGGCAGAAATAGTTAACCCCGCCATGACCAGGCCGGTGGAAGAGAAGAAGAAAGACCCGGATCATGACAAGCATAATACAAAAAATACACAAATGACTATTTTTGTAGAATCGGAGTAGAATTAATTTCCATTCAAATACATTGTCTAATCACTATTTTACAAAAACAAATGCAAATGCATTTTACATTTGCTTGCGACAATCAATCACACACTATTTCCAACTTTTTGCAGATTTTTGCCCATTCATCCCTACAAAACATCTTCAACTCTGTTATGTTGGTGAGTTTTCATAGCTGAGTCTTTGCAGTTTCTCCTAGTGTTAGTTATTGGCTGTGGCACTGTCCTTATATTGACAGCGCTGTAGCCAATTTGTAAACTCAGATACTCTTAGCCGAGCACTCCATCTACGCACTTTAGCGATGACTCAGTGGTTTACCCAGGGTTGGTGAGTAAAGCATTTGCTAAGTCTTACCTCACAAAAATTGTACTAATGCTTAGCTCCCACAATAATTTTGGAGGGCTTAAACACTGCAGCAATTGTTCAATTACTCTGCACTGTAGAGAATAAAATATTATGCAAAACTCTTTTAAATCAATGCTATACAGGGTAGGTCTTTTAAAGAGAGAAGCTTCTTAATTCATTTACCAAAAAATGAGAATTCCCCATTAATAGCTTACCATTTTCTAATGGGGTGCATGAGAATTTTTTTCACTGGATAATATAAATCAAACATGAACCTAATCCCTATTGAAATGTCTCTTGCTCTCTCCCCAAACATTCCTCGGAACTTCCAACATTAAAACTATCTTCCGGCAGAAGTCCATGCTTGAAGTTCAGCATTGGATACTAAGCATATGGTGCGAACCCTGAACTTTAAAGTTTGGGTTCCGTCATTTCTACTCATAAGTTTTCTTTCTCTCTTCCATGCTCTTAAATTATACATAAAGCCAACTACAGGACTTTTTCTGAGCATTACTCATCCTCTGGAATAAAGTGCGTCTAATTGTCTCATTGTCCCATATTTGAGTCCTTTAGATGAAACCTGAAAATTAATCTCTTCAGGAAAGCGTACAATTTACAATCACCCTACTGCCACCTGAGTACCCTGTAGACTGTAAGTCCGCGTGGACAGGGTCACCTCCGGCTTTGTACCAGTCTGTCACTCTTAGTTGTTTGCTGTATATTATATGTGTATTATATTGTGCAAACTCCTCTCATATATATTAATAATTAATCCTTGTTCAGTTGGTATCTGACCTCCAAAGATCATGCAATTGCAAGGGCCATCAATTTTTAAGTTCTAGAGTAGCCCTGTAAATATCATTATTGCTATAAGCAAAATATACACTCACTGGCCACTTTATTAGGTACACCTGTCCAACTGTGTGTTAAGACTTAATTTCTAATCAGCCAATCACATGGCGGCAACTCAGTGCATTTAGGCATGTAGACATGGTCAAGACAATCTCCTGCAGTTCAAACCGAGCATCAGTATGGGGAAGAAAGGTGATTTGAGTGCCTTTGAACGTGGCATGATTGTTGGTGCCAGAAGGGCTGGTCTGAGAATTTCAGAAACTGCTGATCTACTGGGATTTTCACGCACAACCATCTCTAGGGTTTACAGAGAATGGTCCGAAAAAGAAAAAAAATCCAGTGAGCGGCAGTTCTGTGGCTGGAAATGCCATGTTGATGCCAGAGGTCAGAGGAGAATGGGCAGACTGGTTCGAGCTGATAGAAAGGCAACAGTGACTCAAATTGCCACCCGTTACAACCAAGGTAGGCAGAAGAGCATCTCTGAACGCACAGTGCGTCGAACTTTGAGGCAGATGGGCTACAGCAGCAGAAGACCACACTGGGTACCACTCCTCTCAGCTAAGAACAGGAAACTGAGGCTACAATTTGCACAAGCTCATCGAAATTGGACAGTAGAAGATTGGAAAAACGTTGCCTGGTCTGATGAGTCTCGATTTCTGCTGCGACATTCGGATGGTAGGGTCAGAATTTGGCGTAAACAACATGAAAGCATGGATCCATCCTGCCTTGTATCAACGGTTCAGGCTGGTGGTGGTGGTGTCATGGTGTGGGGAATTTTTTCTGGGCACTCTTTGGGCCCCTTGGTACCAATTGAGCATCGTTGCAACGCCACAGCCTACCTGAGTATTGTTGCTGACCATGTCCATCCCTTTATGACCACAATGTACCCAACATCTGATGGCTACTTTCAGCAGGATAATGCGCCATGTCATAAAGCTCGAATCATCTCAGATTGGTTTCTTGAACATGACAATGAGTTTACTGTACTCAAATGGCCTCCTCAGTCACCAGATCTCAATCCAATAGAGCATCTTTGGGATGTGGTGGAACGGGAGATTCGCATCAGGGATGTGCAGCCGACAAATCTGCGCCAACTGTGTGATGCCATCATGTCAATATGGTCCAAAATCTCTGAGGAATGCTTCCAGCACCTTGTTGAATCTCTGCCACGAAGAATTGAGGCAGTTCTGAAGGCAAAAGGGGGTCCAACCCCTTACTAGCATGGTGTACCTAATAAAGTGGCCAGTGAGTGTATATTTGATACAGACAATAAAAATAGCTTATTCTTGCAATTATTATAAAAACATCCTTTGAAATACTACTTTTTTCATATACTTTTTCCCTCTTTAATACATATATTCTCTGTTCCTATTTTCATGTTGGTATGCTGTCCATTTATCCTTATGGTGTGATAATGCATTCTTCACAGGATGAGATGCAGTTTATGGGCTATCATGGGTCAATCTATGAACACGGTTTTCAATTTTTTATCCACAGAGAACACTGTAAATCTCAAACAATACCTATGATTTGTGTGAGAATGGGGTTGCAGGTGATGACTGGGAATATGCTTCAATCCTGGTTATTTATTTTTCCTGGAGCACATTTTCTCATGCTGAATATATACCTCATTTTAGCCTCACGACACTGGCCATATTCTATAAATGCATTACAGGGAAAGACTTTGCTGATAGGACTTTTTTTCTAAGGAAGATAAGTAATAAAGATCACTTCTTATATGATCCCCTGTCAACACTCTATGCATTTATAATTCATCTATCCTGTATTACGTTTTCTTGTCTCACTTTCACATCCATCTTAGTTCTTATTCTTACTGTCTTCTCTCTTGTCTAAGATATGTGTATTTTTCTGATCAATAATACAAAATATATTTCTGCTAGATTCTACTAGAATCTAACGGATCATAATGATGTTTTCAGCTCTCGGTCTTGCAGCCTATTTTAAAAATGTAGTAATAAAAGAGAGCTCCAATAGCATCTTTCTTGTATTTTTACCTTGAAGTGAGCTGGTTTTATTTTCTCAAGAATTATGTAAAATGTACATGGAAACAAAATGAAAAACTTAATACTACACTGCACTGGATTAAAATTATTTCTAGTTTTAAATTGCAAAAATAAATGCAGCCTTGCTATGTCTTGAAGCTTAGAAAGATTATTTCTAAAATATGATTTGCCTTCATTATAACCCTTTAAATATTTACCTCATTTTTGCTCTAAATGGGTTGTCTGGTCTGAAATGAAAAGTCTGCCATCACTCTATGTGACAGCAGACTTGTGCGCTCTGAGGATTCACCATTGTCTGCCTCGTGAATGACGATGAAGTATGAGATATGCATGCTCCCGGGCATAACCCGTCTAGTGCGTGTAGCCTCGCTCAACGCATTTCTACACTCTGTGTGACTGCAGACTTGTGAATCCTCCCACTGCACTCACTGTGTTCTGCAGGGAATCGCCATTGTCTGCTCCATGATTGCCTGTCAAGTATGAGATATCCATATTCCCCGGGCAAAACCCATCTAGTGGACACGTACTTGCTCAATACACTTTTACACATGTACACACTGTGTGACAGCGGACCTATGAATCCTCCCGCACTGTACGCTACGAAGATTCGCTATAGTCTGCAGCGGGAATGGAAGGTCAAGTATGTGATATGCATGCTCCCTTGTACAAGTGTATTGAGTGAGGTCACACACACAGAGTATGCATAGCTTACCTCTAAAGTAATAATGTAACTCTAGTGCTGCCTTGTGACCATCATCCCTGGTATTTGCTCTAAAGGCTGAAGTGGTGACATCATAACTGCAGCCAAGTTATTAGTTTATGTTTATACATTTCTTATATTGGAGATGCATAAAATCAGACTCTGCTATATTTGTAATCTCTTTTCTGTAGGTCATCACCCTTAGATGTAATTTTATTACACCTAAAAAAAGGTTGCACAATACAGTATTTTAGGCACGTGTGAAGAAAATGACACAAAGTAAGAATGCTTTAAAAAATAGAAGTGTTAATACTTTATTGTTATCAATTAAATAAAAGCAAAGTGAATAAACAAAACTGTAATCTAAATCAAATCGTTATTTGGTGTAAGCACCCTGTCCCTTCAAAATAAACATCAAAGAATCAAGGGAGGCATGATGGCTCAATGGTGAGCACTGCAGCCTTGCAGCACTGGGGTCCTGGGTTCAAATCCCACCAAGGACAACATCTGCATGGAGTTTGTAAGTTCTCCCTGTATTTGCGTGGGTTTCCTCCTGGATCTCTGGATCCCACATTACAAAGGAGCTTAGATTTGGAGCCCCACCGGGGACAGTGTCTGTAAAAGGCTGTAGAATTATTAGCACTATATAAATGAGTAAAATAAATTCTTCTAGGAACACTTGTATAAAACGACATAGAAAATAGTAAACCAAATCAGGAATAAAGAAACTCATTTTCAGAGAAATATATAATCTCTTATTGACACATTGATAATGTTAGGGAAGGCGGAACGCATTAAATATAAAATAATAGAAATTGTGTTTGCTGCCCCAGGTCCACCGTGCAGAGGTGTTAAACTGCTGCTATATAATGGCATGCCTTAGACATAAACATGCTATATGGTCACAGGAGCTGAGCCCAAGGAAGAGGGACAGAGTCCGTCTAGACCTACCATGGGTGCGGCGTCGCTACCATGGATGCCCACAGGTGCTGCAGACTGCTATGCGACAGTGCCCAGAAGGGGTGCACAGTCAGACGCTAGTTAGGTGATGATATGCACTGTAGCGTGCCACTGACTGCCGCTGACTCTATGACTATGTCCCTATCCACACACGTAATATCAGAGGGAGGGGACTCTTAATGAGTCATTCGCAGGTTCATGCATTCGTCATCATTCACACATGTAGCAAGCAGCCATGTGAACCTTTTATAGCCAGGACCTTCCAGAAGCTTCCAGATCCCTGAGATGGACCAATCAGATCACGAGAAGGACCTGAGCATGTGACTCCCGATCTCCTATGGGAGATCATCTCGTGAGCATGCCCAGTAGCACGAGTTGAGGACTTAGCCTCTGAAGTAGCTTGCTGCTGAGCAGCCTACGCTGCTATTGCTGGCCCAGAGGTGGCAGCAACAGCCAGACCCACAGAGCTGGTCTGAGCAGGGAGTCTGGAACGATGGGATTGCTGTCCCGCTGTCCTGAGCGGTCGGTGGAGAATGGGAGACCGCTGAATGCAAGGCTCTGGATTCCTGCTGTGCAGTTGCAGGAACCCAGCGCCTAACATTGGCCCCCTCCCCTCTGAGCCTCGCTACGCTCAAATGCTGCAATTAGGAGCGGGGCGTGGATGTTCTCCACTGGTTCCCAGGTCTGGACCATGACCCTTCCAGTCCATCAAATAAAATTTTTTGCCAAGCACAATCCTGTGTCCCACAATGGCGTTGACCTCAAACTCGTCCGAAGACAAGTCTGATGTCCCGGCAGATGACTCGGAAAACCCGGCCATGTGAACAGGCTTGAGAAGGGACACGTGGAAGACGTCAGAGATGGCCAAGTGTGGTGGAAGAGCCAGACGGTAGACCACTGAGCTGATCCACTCGAGGACTTTGAAGGGACCAATGTATCACGGAGCGAACTTGGAGGACTCAGCCCGCAGCCTGATATTTCGGGCAGAGAGCCACACCAGGTTGCCAGGGGCAAAAGTTGGAGCAGGGCGCCGATGTGTGTAGCCAGGCACTTTCATTCTCTCTTTAGAGGCTCGAATGGCATCCTGGGTGGAATCCCAAATGTCGCGAGCCTCCATAGCCCGGTCGGCCACCCTGGAATCAGTGTAAGACACTGGCATCGGGACAGGGACGCACGGATGCTGGCCGTAATTAAGAAGGAACGGCGTCTGACCAGTGGAATCAGCCACTGCGTTATTTAGGGCAAATTCAGCCCATGGTAGTAAGGATGCCCAGTCATCCTGCCTGGCAGAGACAAAATGTCGCAGGTACGTGACAAGGGTTTGATTGGCTCTCTCAACCAACCTGTTCATCTCGGGATGGTATGTGGAGGACAAATTGAGCTCGATACTGAGTAGACCGCAGAGCTCCCTCCAAAATCGAGATGCAAACTGAGGACCTCGGTCACTGACTATTTTGTCTGGCATACCGTGCAAACAAAATACCTGCTTTATGAACAGTGCCGCGAGACCACGAGCGGAAGACAGCCACGCAAGTGGCACCAGATGCACCATTTTAGAAAAATGAACGGTGACCACCCAAATGACCATGCTGCCACCAGATTTGGGCAGGCCGACCACAAAATCCATGCCGACCATCTCCCAGGGTCTGTCTGCCACCGGCAAGGGATACAGTAACCCAGCCAGCCTCAGTCTAGATGACCTGTTTCGAGCACAAGAGACGCATGCCTTAATGTACTCTTCAGTGTGCCGAACCATGTGCGGCCACCAATAAGACCTTGACAGGAGTTCTGTGGTACACTTATTGCCAAAGTGACCACCCACCCTGGACGCCGTGTGCCCACGCGAGGACCTCTGGTCGCCGGCGAGGAGGGACAAAGGTCTTGCCCAGTGGTACTGCCTCAAGAGCGACCGGGGCCACTGTCCTCAGGCTCTCTGTGGGGACAATTAGCCAAGGCTCAGCCTCCTATTACTCCGCTGAGACCACCGAGCGAGAGAGAGCATCTGCACGGACATTCTTCTCTCCAGACAGTGCAAGTGGAAGCGGGAGAAAAAGAGCGACCACCTAGCATGACGAGAGTTCAAGCACTGGACCGTTTATAAATAGACCAGGTTTTTATGATCAGTATACACCTGGAAGGGAAACCGGGCTCCCTCCAGGAGATGCCTCCACTCGGAAAAGGCCAATTTCATGGCCATCAACTCCCTGTCCCCGATGGAGTAGTTTCTCTCCACCGGTGAGAAGGTCTTTGAGAAGAAAAAGCAGGGATGCTTCCGACTTCTGGGAAAGGACTGCTCCTGCACCGACGGACGAGGCATCTACCTCTAGGATAAAGGGTTTATCCACATCGGGACGGTGGAGGATGGGAGCGCCAGCAAAATGGGTTTTCAGAAACGAAAAGGCAGTGGAGACCTGCTCTGACCAAACCTTAGGATTGGCTCCTTTCTTGGTGAGAGCGACCAAAGGAGCTACCAGTGTGGAGAAGTGAGGAATGAATTGTCAGTAACAGTTAACAAACCCAAAAAAGCGCTGCACCGCTTTCAGAGAATGGGACTCCTGCCAGTCCATTACCGCTTGCAATTTGGCAGGATCCATAGCCAACCCCTGGGCCGAGATGATATAGCCCAGGAACGGCAAGGACTCCTGCTCAAACTGGCACTTCTCCAGCTTGGCGAAGAGAGAATTTGCCCGCAAACGGTCGAAGACCTTGCAGACATCTCTCCGGTGGTAGGTCAAATCTGGAGAAAAGATGAGGATGTCATCCAGATAGACCACCACCGAGGTAGAGAGCATATCGTGAAAGATGTCATTTACAAAATCCTGGAAGACAGCAGGTACATTACAGATGCCGAAGGGCATGACCAGATACTCATAGTGGCCATCCCTGGTAATAAAGGCTGTCTTCCACTCGTCTCCTTCACGTATGCGGATCAGGTTGTGCGCCCCACGTAGATCCAATTTCGTAAAGATCCGGGCCCCTCGCAACCTGTCGAACAACTCAGAGATCAAAGGGAGAGGGTATTTGTTTTTCACTGTAATGGCATTGAGACCTCTGTAGTCAATGCAAGGGCGCAACTCTCCACTCTTCTTCTGCATGAAGAACCCTGCACCAGCCGGCGACACCGATTTTCTGATAAACCCTCTTGCCAGGTTCTCCCGAATATATTGTGACATAGCCTCCTGGAGACGGAGACAGAGGATACACGCGGCCTCTAGGAGGTTCCGCGCCTGGCAATAGGTTTATCGGACAATCGTAAGGACGGTGCGGCGGAAGCGTCTCCGCAGATTTTTTTGGAGAAGACGTTTGCGTACTGTCGGTAGTGTCTAGGAAGCGCAGAAAGATCCACGGGTAGTGTTGAGCAATACCATCCGATATAGAGAAATATCGGATCGGATTGGATCGGCCCGATACAAAAAAGTATCGGGTATCGCCGAGTCCGATACCGGAAGTCCCATTCAAGTCAATGGGACAGAAATATCGGAAGGAAAAAACCCCTTTCTTTACTTGCATATCCAGTTTGGGAGGGGGGAAGAGTGTGGGTGGTGCGTGGGCGGACACTGTGCGTGCGGGTGGGTCTGTGCGGGCCTGCCGGGGGTCTGTATGGGCATGCCGGGGGCTTGTGCCAGCTGCCGGAGGTTTGTACGGGCCTGCCGGGGGCTTGTGCCGGCTGCCGGGGGTCTGTACGGGCCTGCCGGGGGCTTGTGCCAGCTGCCGGGGGTCTGTACGGGCCTGCCGGGGGCTTGTGCCGGCTGCCAGGGGTCTGTACGGGCCTGCCAGGGGCTTGTGCCGACTGCCGGGGGTCTGTATGGGCCTGCCGGGGGCTTGTGCTGGCTGGCGGGGGTCTGTACGGGCCTGCCGAGGGCTTGTGCCGGCTGCCAGGGGTCTGTTTGGGACTGCCGGGGGCTTGTGTCGGCTGCCGGGGGTCTGTGCGGGCCTGCTGGGGGTCTTGTGTGTGTGCAGGCATCGTCCGATGGGACTACACGTCCCATCGGGCGATACCTGCTACAATGACAGTGATTGACACATTAGCCAATGATGGGACAGTAGTAGTTCTATCATCCGGCTAATGTGTTGAATGTGAAAATATATATATACATACTACATACATACTACATACATGCTACATACATACTACATATATACTACATTCATACAACATACATACATACTACATATATACTACATTCATACAACATACATACTACATACTTACTACATACATACAACATACATACAACATACTACAGACATACAACATACATACAACATACATACTACATTCATACTACATTCATACAACATACATACATACTACATATTTACTACATGCATACAACATACATACAACATACATACTACATTCATACTAAATATATACTACATTCATACAACATACATACATACTACATACATATATACTACATTCATACAACATACATACTGCATACTACATACATACTACATATATACTACATTCATACAACATACATACATACTACATATATTCTACATTCATACAACATACAGTGGGGAAAAAAAGTATTTAGTCAGTCAGCAATAGTGCAAGTTCCACCAATTAAAAAGATGAGAGGCGTCTGTAATTTACATCATAGGTAGACCTCAACTATGGGAGACAAACTGAGAAAAAAAAATCCAGAAAATCACATTGTCTGTTTTTTTTTCATTTTATTTGCATATTATGGTGGAAAATAAGTATTTGGTCAGAAACAAAATTTCATCTCAATACTTTGTGATATATCCTTTGTTGGCAATGACAGAGGTCAAACGTTTTCTGTAAGTCTTCACAAGGTTGCCACACTGTTGTTGGTATGTTGGCCCATTCCTCCATGCAGATCTCCTCTAGAGCAGTGATGTTTTTGGCTTTTCGCTTGGCAACACGGACTTTCAACTCCCTCCAAAGGTTTTCTATAGGGTTGAGATCTGGAGACTGGCTAGGCCACTCCAGGACCTTGAAATGCTTCTTACGAAGCCACTCCTTCGTTGCCCTGGCGGTGTGCTTTGGATCATTGTCATGTTGAAAGATCCAGCCACGTTTCATCTTCAATGCCCTTGCTGATGGAAGGAGGTTTGCACTCAAAATCTCACGATACATGGCCCCATTCATTCTTTCATGTACCCGGATCAGTCATCCTGGCCCCTTTGCAGAGAAACAGCCCAAAACATGATGTTTCCACCACCATGCTTTACAGTAGGTATGGTGTTTGATGGATGCAACTCAGTATTCTTTTTCCTCCAAACACGACAAGTTGTGTTTCTACCAAACAGTTCCAGTTTGGTTTCATCAGACCATAGGACATTCTCCCAAAACTCCTCTGGATCATCCAAATGCTCTCTAGCAAACTTCAGATGGGCCCGGACATGTACAGGCTTAAGCAGTGGGACACATCTGGCACTGCAGGATCTGAGTCCATGGTGGCGTAGTGTGTTACTTATGGTAGGCCTTGTTACATTGGTCCCAGCTCTCTGCAGTTCATTCACTAGGTCCCCCCGCGTGGTTCTGGGATTTTTGCTCACCGTTCTTGTGATCATTCTGACCCCACGGGGTGGGATTTTGCATGGAGCACCAGATCGAGGGAGATTATCAGTGGTCTTGTATGTCTTCCATTTTCTAATTATTGCTCCCACAGTTGATTTCTTCACTCCAAGCTGGTTGGCTATTGCAGATTCAGTCTTCCCAGCCTGGTGCAGGGCTACAATTTTGTTTCTGGTGTCCTTTGACAGCTCTTTGGTCTTCACCATAGTGGAGTTTGGAGTCAGACTGTTTGAGGGTGTGCACAGGTGTCTTTTTATACTGATAACAAGTTTAAACAGGTGCCATTACTACAGGTAATGAGTGGAGGAAAGAGGAGACTCTTAAAGAAGAAGTTACAGGTCTGTGAGAGCCAGAAATCTTGATTGCTTGTTTCTGACCAAATACTTATTTTCCACCATAATATGCAAATAAAATGGAAAAAAAACAGACAATGTGATTTTCTGGATTTTTTTTTCTCAGTTTGTCTCCCATAGTTGAGGTCTACCTATGATGTAAATTACAGACGCCTCTCATCTTTTTAAGTGGTGGAACTTGCACTATTGCTGACTGACTAAATACTTTTTTTCCCCACTGTACATACATACATGCTACATACTTACTACATCCATACAACATACACACAACATGCTACAGACATACAACATACATACAACATACATACATTCATACTACATATATACTACATTCATACAACATACATACATACTACATACATATATACTACATTCATACAACATACATACATACTACATACATATATACTACATTCATACAACATACATACATACTACATACTACATACATAAAACATGCTACAGACATACAACATACATACTACATACAACATACATACATTCATACAATACATACATACTACATTCATACAACATACATACATACATACTACATGCATACAACATACGTACAACATGCTACAGACATACAACATACATACAACATACATACTACATAGAACATACATACATACTACATACATACAACATGCTACAGACATACAACATACATACAACATACATACTACATAGAACATACATACATTCATACAATACATACATACATACTACATACAACATACATACATTCATACAATACATACATATAGACATACAATACATATAACATAGAGTACATACTCACCAATACTTGTCACATTGTTCCCCGAAGCCAGTGTCATCTATGAAAAAATATGAAAATAACAAACAATCCATATACTCCCTGATCCGCAGAAATCCACAAGTGTCCCACGCCGATTTCCCTTGGAGAACAGCATCAGCTGATGCGACCGCTCTCTATGGGGCTCCAGGAATCCAATGATGGGAGGTAGGTATCCTTCCGCACTGTATTCCTCCGCCACTGTAAAAAAAATAGTCCCACGCAGCTTTTGCCATATGTTGTATGAATGTAGTGTATATGTAGTATGTATGTAATATGAATGTAGTATGTATGTAGTATGTATGTATGTTGTATGAATGTAGTATATATGTAGTATGTATGTAGTATGTATGTAGTATGAATGCAGTATGTATTGTATGTCTATAGCATGTTGTATGTATGTAGTATGCATGTAGTATGTATGTAGTATGAATGTAGTATATATGTAGTATGTAGTATGTATGTAGCATGTATATACTATATATAGTATGTATGTATGTATACATAGTATATAGTATGTAGTATGTATATACTATAGGCCGGTGAGTCTGACTTCTATACCAGGAAAGATCTTTGAACAAATTATTAAACAACATGTATGTCAGTACCTGGATAAGAATGAAGTGATTAAACAGAGTCAGCATGGGTTTGTAACTAATAAGTCATGTCAGACTAACTTAATTTCCTTCTATGACGGAATCACTGATTGGGTGGATCAAGGAAATGCTGTAGATATAGTATATCTTGACTTCAGCAAAGCATTTGACAAAGTATCTCATACAATCCTTACTGAAAAAATGACTAAGTATGGAATGGACAAGGCAACTGTTAGGTGGATTCATAACTGGCTTAGTGATCGGACCCAAAGATTGGTCGTAAATGGCTGCACATCCAGTTGGAAGAATGTCTCAAGTGGGTTACCACAGGGCTCTGTCCTGGGCCCTGTATTGTTCAACATCTTTATCAACGATTTAGATGAAGGAATTGAGGGTAAACTGATTAGATTTGCTGATGACACAAAGCTAGGAGGGATAGCTAATACAAGAGAAGAGAGAGAGGATTCAAAAAGATATAAATAAACTGGAGAAGTGGGCAGCAACTAACAGAATGGTTTTTAACAGGGAAAAATGCAAAGTACTACATCTGGGCAATAAAAATGAAAAAAGCATATACAGAATGGGAGGAATAGGCCTAAGCAACAGCACATGTGAAAAAGACTTGGGTATACTAATAGATCACAGACTGAATATGAGTCAACAGTGTGATGCAGCAGCAAAAAAAGCAAATGCAATTCTAGGATGTATTAACAGAAGCATACAGTCTAGATCACGTGAAGTCATTATTTCCCTCTACTCCTCTTTGGTCAGACCTCATCTGGAATATTGTGTCCAGTTTTGGGCACCACATTTTAAAAAAGACATCAACAAACTGGAGCAAGTTCAGAAAAGAGCAACCAGAATGGTGACCGGTCTGCAAACCCTGTCTTATGAGGAAAGGTTGCAGGATTTGGGATTGTTTAGTTTGCAAAAGAGAAGACTGAGAGGAGACTTAATAGCTGTCTACATATACTAAAGGGCTGTCACATTGTAGAAGGATCAACTTTATTCTCATTTGCACAAGGAAAGACTAGAAGCAATGGGATGAAACTGAATGGGAGGAGACACAGATTAGATATTAGAAAAAACTTTTCGACAGTTAGAGTGATCAATGAGTGGAACAAGCTGCCACGAGAAGTGGTGAGTTCTCCTTCAATGGAAGTCTTCAAACAGAGGCTGGACAGACATCTGACTGGGATGATTTAGCGAATCCTGCTTTGAGCAGGGGGTTGGACCAGATGGCCCAGGAGGTCCCTTCCAACTCTACGATTCTATGATTCTATGATATATTTTTTTTTTTGGTTTACATTCAACACATTAGCCGGATGATGGGACTACTACTGTCCCATCATTGGCTAATGTGTCAATCACTGTCATTGTAGCAGGTATCGCCCGATGGGACTTGTAGTCCCATCGGACGATGTCTGCACACACACAAGACCCCCGGCAGGCCCGCACAGACCCCCGGCAGCCAGCACAGACACCCGACAGGCCCATACAGACCCCCGGCAGCCGGCACATGCCCCCGGCAGGCCCGCACAGACCCCCTGCAGCCGGCACAAGCCCCCGGCAGGCCCATACAGACCCCCGGCAGTCGACACAAGCCCCCGGCAGGTCCGTACAGACCCCCGGCAGTCAGCACAAGCCCCCGGCAGGCCCGTACAGTCCCCCGACAGCCGGCACAGGCCCCCAGCAGGCCTGAACAGGCCCCCCGCAGTCGGTACAGGCCCCCCACAGTCGGCACAGACTGCGCATCATGATGCGCACAGACCGCGCATCATGATGACATAATTTCAGCAGCCAATCACAGCCACAACAGTGGCTCATTGCATTATGGGGACTTCCGATTCCGGTATCCGATATTGAAAAAATATCAGTACTCGGTATCGGAATTCCGATACAGTGAATATCGGCCGATACCCGATATTTGCAGTATCGGAATGCTCAACACTATCCGCGTGCACTTCTGTGGAGGCTACTTGAACATTGCCCCTCATGCACCTTCCCTCACAGTCCTTGCTCCAACCCAGTATACTCTCCGAAGACCAATCTATATGAGAGGAATGGCAATGGAGCCACGGAACTCCGAGAAGCACCTGGTCGATGCCAAATGAACAGAGACAAGGTCTCGTGGTGAGATGGTGCGATTGAGAGACCAAGAGGTGCTGTCTGTTGGGTAACCTGATACGGTAAAGGCGCACCATTAACCACCCTGATGGTCATGGGATGGAGCAGTAGTACCAGCGGAATAGCGTGCTTTTGGGCAAAGGACGAAGACATGAAATTTCCTTCTGCCCCGGAATCCACCGTGACCTCTACCTCCCAGGTGGAAGCACCGCTATCTAACATCCCTTGGAATACTGGTTTGGGGGAAAATGGTTTCATATCAGGTAGACGCTCACCTACTACCTTGGTACGTGCTCGTTTTTTCAAGCGCTGCGGGCACCTGTTTGCCGGGTGACCAAACTGTCAACACTGGTAACAGCATGTGAAGCTTCGCGCCGGACTCGACTTGGGACCGGTGCGAGATACCTCCGTGGGTACAAGAGGTACAGAAGTTTGGAGCCAACCTAACCTTCTATCTGGACTGAGCTCGCTCCAACCCGCGCTCAGTATAATGGAGATCAATGTGGGTGGAGATAGCAATCAGCTCCTCCAGAGTTAGAGGAACCTCCTTTGTAGCTAAAGCATCTTTGACATCACCGCCAAACCCCTCCAGAACACAGGGATGAGTGCCTTATCAGGCCACTCCAACTCGTAAGCCAGTGTCTGAAAACGGACGGCGTAATGGCTGACGGAGAGGTGTCGTGAGTGACCCGTGGTCCCAAAAAGACCTTTTTTAGAGAGGATAGAAACTGAGCGGAGCTCAGAACTGCGGGGTCATCACGCTCCCACAGTGGCGTGGCCCATTCTAGTGGCCTGCCCGACAGGAGGGAGACGATAAACCCCACCTTAGCCCGCTCTGTAGGAAATCGCGTGGCCAGTAGCTCCAGCTGGATAGAGCACT
Organism: Dendrobates tinctorius; assembly: GCF_039654945.1. Lineage (NCBI taxonomy): Eukaryota > Metazoa > Chordata > Amphibia > Anura > Dendrobatidae > Dendrobates > Dendrobates tinctorius. Next base: position 7,835,262 of record NW_027361913.1, on the reverse strand, counting down.
GGCTCACGAAACCCCTGCAGGAGGCGTTGTCACCAGAAAATTTATCGGGCAACGGGAGGCAGGGCAATGTCGGCACAGGTGTGTGTGTGGGCACACACAAGACAGCCTATGCAACTGCCTGGGCAGCGGCCACTGTAGCATTCGCAGCTGAGGTGGAGCTCTCGATAGCCGCCAACCTGCCCTCCAGCTGCCGTAGCTGCTGCAGGTCTAATATTACTAGCCAGACCCTGGTGCTAGTATAATGTTAGGGACAGCAGAATGCACTAAATATAAAATAATAGTGCGTTCGCTGCCCAGGGTCCACCGTGCAGAGGTGTTAAACTGCTCCTATATAATGGCAGACGCACCATATGGCGGTATATCGCACACGGGTTGAACGTCACCCGGTGTGCACTGGGCCTACTCTGTTAACTTCACAAAGATGCCTTAGACATAAATGTGGCGCCCCTGAGGGTTCAGTCACCACAGAGGTACTGCACCTCCTCCTGAGGTGTGTACCCCACTATCCAGGTAAGGTGGAGACACCTGACCACAGTCCAACACTCACATCCCACACGCACACCAGTAGTGTAGCAGAGCAACTTTGGTGGCTCCCTGCTTGGAACAAGAAGAGTGCTGGGAGGTGGGTGGAGCTTAGACTGCACAAGAGAGCGGGAGAATATTAGGAAAAGGTCAGTCTGTGAGAGAAAATCCCCTGTGAGGGATGGAGTGAAGGAAGTGCTGCAGCAGACTCCTGGGACCTGGAGCTGCTGGCACAGGAAAGAGCCATAGAAAGCCTGATTCTTCAGAAGGAAGATAGTTTAGTACGGAACATAAGGAGAAGAAGAGAACTAAGGACTAGGGTCAGAGCAGAGCCCTTCCTCAAGTTTGAACCGCATGGCTGGGGTCCGGTCCCCGTGGTTGTATGGATACTTATGTTCCTGCAGCAGAAACCGGAGGAATAGAAGTCGTCACCACTTTATTCCCATCTAAGACTTGGGGGCACAACAGCAATGTGGGTGAGCTGGGACATGATGGCAAGAAGTCCCCGAAGCAGGCTACAGCTGTCTGCCGTACAAAAGTAGAGTTCTAAGTAACATCAAGAAGGAGGAATTTGAGTTTAATACACAACTAGAAGTACTTCAGATTAGGCGCTAGTGCGGAGAAGTTCAGACAAGGCACATGTTGGAGGAGTGCTGGAAAGGTGTACTTTACCTTGCCTGGGAGTTGGCTGAGTCCCTGCCCTGGAGGACACGGCACCAAAGTGGGCATCTGTGTGCACCAGACTGTGAGTAAAGCCTTGGAACTACATGTCATTGTGTCCTCCACTTATTCTTGCACCTTACACCCGGCTCTGCTACATCTACTTCTTTATACCATCTCCCCACTTGCCAACCTCATCTACACTGCCCTGGGACTACAGCTCCACCTGTGGGGAGCTTCAACATCATTGCTGCACCACACCATCTGTCCCAGAGAAGCAACCCTGCAGCGCTGGTCAAACTGACCAGAAACCACAGGTGGCATCACAAATCATCTCAACAACTTTATCCCCATCACTCTACCCTTTTTACATTGACCGCCTGAGGCCACGGACCAGGTCACCGCCACTGTGACATCTCCCATTGTAATCAATGGGCCCAACACCGAGTACCCCACGGCCTCTGGTGGCGAGGCATAAACATAACTATTGAGCCTGTTGGACTCACAGGTCTCAGAGAAATGCACACACGGTATATGGTCACAGGAGCTGAGCCCAAGGCAGAGGGACAGAGTCCGTCTAGACCTACCGTGCATGCAGCGTCGCTACCGTGGATGCCCACAGGTGCTGCAGACTGCAGTGCGGCGAGTGACACAGCCGCTATGCGACAGTGCCAAGGAGGGGCGCACTGTCGGACGCTAGTTAGGTGATGATATGCACTGTGGCCTGTAGCGTGCCACTGACTGGTGCTGACTCTATGACTAAGTCCCTATCCACACACGTAATATCAGAGGGAGGGGAGTCTTAATGAGTCATTCGCAGGTTCATGCATCCGTCATCATTCACACATGTAGCAAGTAGAATCTATACTAGCGCATGGCCGAGCGGCCATGCAAACCTTTTATAGCCGGGACCTTCCGGAAGCTTCCAGATCCCTGAGATGGACCAATCAGATCACGAGAAGGACCTGAACATGTGACTCCCGATCTCCAATGGGAGATCGTCTCATGAGAATGCCCAGTAGCACGAGTTGAGGACTTAGCCTCTGAAGTAGCTTGCTGCTGAGCAGCCTGCGCTGCTATTGCTGGCCCAGAGGTGGCAGCAACAGCCAGACCCACAGAGCTGGTCTGAGCAGGGCATCGGGTACGCCGGGATTGCTGTGAAGGCTCCTGAGCAGTCGGTGGAGAATGGGAGACCGCTGAATGCAAGGCTCTGCTGTGCAGTTGCAGGAACCTGACGCCTAACAGATAAAGATAAGACATGACCTCAGAATGGTTTGAATAGCAGGCTAAGGTGAAAATTTCACAAAACTGAAAACGTCAAGCTATTGAGCTTATGGCCAACAAGGATGGTGTATACAATCAAAGAAAAAAAATTGAGATCCTGTTAAAAATTCCAAGATATAAAATCCCCAGCATTTAGCCAATATCTTCTGCTCCTTTCATGCTAAATTATATAATTTGAATGATGATCCTTCTGTCAAGCAACCCTCTACAGAGGTGATTAAAGAGTTTTTGGCAGAGGTTAACCTCTCAACAATCTCTCAGCAACACTTAGAAAAGCTTGATGCTCCAATATCTGTTGCTGACGTTAAGAAAACTATTAATCTCCAAAGAAAAAGCAATGCCCCTGGGGCTGATGGCTTTCATAATGAATATTACCAAATCTTTAAGGACTTGTATCCCTCTCTCGTGAAGATCTTAAGCACTGCTATGCTTGAAGGATCTCTTTGTCTGCTTTAGCCATCTTTTATAACAGTTTGAAAATCAGGCAAACCACAGACATCTCCAGACAGCTTTGAGAAAGAACACGATACTGTTCGAAATGCGTTGCTTGTTACTCACAAGCATGTGACTCTATTTTACTGGATCTTTTGGACTTGCTTTTATTCACAATAAATTGGAATTTTGGAAGCTGGATTTTTTTTCTCTTTTTTGCTTACTACTAAATGTGATGACTACACGATATCCGTGCTTCCTCACAACACATGTCTAACAGGGGAGTGGTTTTTTTTTTCATTTTTTTCTTTGCCTGTTCAGTCTCCAGACAGTATCCTACCATTTGACTTCTGAATTGTGATCTGATGGCTATAAATAAAAATTAGTTGGGTTTTAATAATACTTGTAGGAGACAGGCTGCAGAAGGCACAATACATATCATTATTTTGATAGCAGGAGTGGTTCACTCTTGGATGTCTTCTCTGCTTCTTACCTTGTATGTAGATAAAATCCATTGCCACATTGCTTTCTCTGCTCTAATTAAATTTGGTTTCTCGGTCCCTGTAATATGGATGATCCATGCCTTACATAGTACTCTCTCAGCTACAGTATTAGTAATTATAGCTATGTCAAGATTCTATAATATTTCATAGCACTCTCCATGGATGTCCATTATATGCTTTGCTATTTACACTGGTCATGAAACTTTGTGCTGAAATTATAAGAAATATTATTAATATAAGAAGAATCCCAATCGGTCTTAGACAACATACTTTAGGTTTCTTCGCAGATTACATTATTCTGACACTGACCAACCCTCTTCATTATCATAAAGGAGTTCTCAAATTATAAATAGATTTGATAAGATGTCTTACTGCAAGATCAGGGATAATGAGTCCCAAATACTAGGGAGAAATATCAAGCCCAAAAGCAAAAATGGAATAGAATCGGAGTTAGTTTATTTATGGGAGATAAAAGCAATTCCATATTTGGGAATCAATCTTATATTTTTACAATTTTATACTTATCCAAATTGAACCTAGTTCCCTTCCCTGTCCTCTCCATTAAGAATTGAATAGTCTTGCACATTTTGAATATTGATGGAATGGCTAGGGAAAATGATTCGTTACAAAATGGTAATCTTTGTCAAACTGTACTACTTTTTGCATACATTATATATCTCAATAGACTTCTCTCTTATCCTCAAATTTCAGAAGTAATGCTTTCCAAGAAGTATCATTTCTCCTTGCAGAGATTGACATGCTAAGCATGTCAAGATGAGAAGACTTAAAGCCGCAATACTGCTCTGGGAAATGTGCTAATTGTCTCTTCAGAGAGGAAGAGGACTAGAACTCTAGTGCCACCTATTGGAAGTAGCAATCCTAAATCCTTTAACGAGCCTTGTTACATGACTTAGGATAAAAGCCAAGTTAAGATTCTTGCTTGGCTTTTATCCTAAGTCATGTAACAAGGCTCGTTAAAGGGTCAACATTGACTTTTAAGATTGCTACTTCCAATAGGTGGCACAAAAGTTCTAGTCCTCTTCCTCTCTGAAGAGACAATTTGCATAAGAAGCAATGCTTAAAATTCATATGAAATGAGAAGAAACTGAAAGTGGAGGACTCAATATCACATCATCATCCAAGGAGATGAAGGGATGAGAGTACCAAAAGTATTAGTTGGTTATAATTTGCTCTATAATAATCTAATAATGTAAAGCATGTTATACCCAAGGTCGAGTTGGCTGGCAATTGAACAACATCATAATAAAGGGGTTCATGTAATATGTTTTTACTTGTGCACTCCTTATGCAAATTTCTCTATATACTTAAATATCCCTCATTGCAGGCCTCATTTCTGGCATGGCTCTGCAGCAGATTCTATATAATAAAGAGGACTTAGAAAAGAACCCTCTTCCTATAGAAATAATTTATTTAATAAAACCAGTTTCCCCTAAAAACATGGGCAAATTACAGTACTAAGGCTGGTTTCACATTTGCGTTAAAACAACGCTGCGCCCTGCGTCGTTAAGCCCCGCCCCGAGCCGGCTCCCTGCCCGCCCCATCCGGGATCACCGCCTACTTTCGCATTTGCACGCATGCGATCGGCGCACCCTATCTTTAGCATAGGGTGCGCAGATCATGCGCTGCCAGTGTGAAAGTAGCGTGCTGCGCACTCTTGACGGTGCGCCGTCAACATGCTGCATTTCGGCGTGCACGGCGCACCGTCAAAAGTGCGCAGCACGCTACTTTCACACTGGCAGCGCATGATCTGCGCACCCTATGCTAAAGATAGGGTGCGCCGATCGCATGCGTGCAAATGCGAAAGTAGGCGGTGATCCCGGATGGGGCGGGCAGGGAGCCGGCTCGGGGCGGGGCTTAACGACGCAGGGCGCAGCGTTGTTTTAACGCAAATGTGAAACCAGCCTAAGAAATGTTTGAATTTTTAATGCCCTCAAAGTATGAGACTCTTCTCTGAATTAAAGCCCCACCTTTATTTTCCAAATAAAAATGTCTTACATATCTCTAAAATTAGGATTTTATGTCCAAGTTTCATTCATTTAGAGCTCATAATTCCTTATCTATTGTACAATATTTTATTTGGATCTTCTATTTATTTGTACAAATAAAATAGCCAGAACACTCAATATTGCTTTGAATGGACATGTTGAGGTTGGGGGACAAAATCCATCTTCAATCTTCATATTTAGGAAGAAGTTTATGCTCAAGTCAATGAGAATTAGCATTCACTCGGTCGCCAAAATATCCTTATACCTTGTTTATTTTGTATTATACCCTTTTAAACTTGCAAGACTGTTTAACTCCTTTGTGGCCAGGCCAAACTTTTCAAATCTGACTTGTGAAAGTAACTCTGGAATGTTTCAATATATGTCACTGATTTTGATATTTTTTTTCTGTGACACATTACGTTTTATGTTAATGGTAGCTGTGATTTTTTAATGTGAAAAACTGTCAGGTAGTTTATTAACTTTTAAGGTGATATTCAGGAATTATCGGAAAGTAACAATATTATATTTACCACCTGAATGTTGCTAACCTCTGAACAAGTCACTATAGCCGGCAAGCTCTAAGGCTATTATTTAGTCATGAATTGCCGAGGAAACATCAAAACCACACAATCATGATTTCAGGGTGCCAATGGCATTAAATAGGGTGTCCCCACATCCTGCTAACCATTTTGATGCTGTAGTCACAGTTGACAGTAGTATCTAAAGGGTTAAGCAGATTGGTGTCATCACTGTTTTTGACTGATGCAGCATGGTGTCAACTATAGGACGATGCTGTCACGTTCACGTGTGTCAGGTCGCAGATGATGCCGCAAGGCGAACCCATAACACACGTGACCCTGGATACACCGCCTCCAGTGGGGCGAATTTGAATAATAGAACGTGCAGGTGGATACGCCGCCTTCACCTGGCGAATTTAGGTATTACACGTTATAAATACATTTCTGGAAACACCGCCTCCAGTACGGCGAATTTAAATAATAAGGGGGGAACCTGGGTAACTTTAACAATGGTGGGCCCTGCGATAGGGAATGGGGACATGGAGACCTCCTAAGCTCCCCTGAGCCAGTGTCCCTGCACTCCTAACATTCCCTATACAGGCTCCGCACCTGTCGCCGCACGCGAACCTTAGCCCCTTGCTCGCCCTGACCCTAAACCCTCACTAGGGAATGGGTTGGTGCGGAGACTAATCCCACCACTGCACTAATAACACACATGAGGAAAGAGACAATACAGGGGGAAAACCACTTAGCTTTGCTCTGTTGCGTGCGCTCCTAGCAACAGAGCCCACCACCTGCGTGCATCTTCTCCTCCACCTGGATCCATCACCATAACAGGATCCTTCACCTTAGTGCAGCCTTGGAGCAGAGTCCACCACAAGTTGCTGCTGCTTAGAACCAGAGTCCCAAAGATGAGTTCAGCTTCTGCCACGAAGGCAAGCATGCTTGAGTCCAGCTCAGCAGCCAAGTCCCACATGGTGAGTGCCACTCTCCATAGTCGCCACTCCACCAGTCCATGCAGACACTTCCTGCCGACACCATCACTGCGACCCCACCACGCCATGCCAGCCCTTCATCCAGACACCATAGCTGACACACATCCCCCCTGGCTAAGCTGCGCAGGAATCCTATCCAGCTCCATCCTTCCACCAGGCTCTCCAACAACTCAGCAAGAAATATCACCAGCAGTGAGTGAACACCCTGAGACCCATTTATAGAGTATCACACCTGAACCATAATTAAGTGCAACCTAACCTAAGGTGCAATACCACTAACCACCACCGGGGACAGTCAAAACACCTTTGAACTTAACCAAAGTAAAAAAAGTTCACTCTGTGCTTTTAAACCCGCCAGATCCAACACTGGATCATGACAGTACCCCCTCCTTAATGAGGGGCCTCTGGACCCTCAAGACCACCCCTCATTAGTGAAACACCTACAGCGGGGACGCCCAGACCCTGAGTTCACCCCACCATTCCCTGACACTTCAGGTTTATGACAAACACCGCTGGTATTGGCAATACATGTTCATTTTGGAGGAACCACTCATCTCCACAGCGCCGACCTGGGGAATGAGTTTATGTATGTGTATGTATGCTAAGAGCTGATCAGACTCCACAACACATTTCCAAGATGTTTTTTGGTGGCACCCGTACATGCTTGTTCACACAAAGGTCCGGACCTGAACGTTTATTGCACACATGCATTTGTCATAACTTGGTGAACTCACTCTGGACTTGACAACAGAGGCGTCCCCCTGTGTCACCACACTCACACCCCCACTATTCACCAAGGGACACCACCCTCCAACCCTTTCACCATGAGGACTGCGCCTCCTAGGGTTGGCTAATGGCGAGGGTTGAGATTTGTCCCTACTCCCCCGCAGCACACCTGCTGCACACATCAGGAGGAGAAGGGGACCGGGAAATGGAGGAAATATACTCTCGCTGGTCGCCTCCAAACGACCAGGAGGGCGGCTTCTTCGATGGTATGAAGATTTGGCATAAAACCCGCGGACTATCACACCAGTCAGCTCACCACAGGGGCGTACCCCTTCACCTCGGGGAATACCAGGCAGCTCTGTGGGGCACCATTCCTCCCACCTGCCTGGGTGCGCCCGCCTGCATGAACCAGTCCTGCTCCCCAGCAGCGACTCTAGGGGGTTTTAGTACCATAGCCGCAGGAATATGGAGGAAAATATATTCACTCGCTGGTCGCCTCCACACGACCAGGAGGGGGCGGCATTGAAGATTTGGCATGAGCCCCGTGGACTATACACCAATCTGCTCCCTACAGGGACGTACCCCTTCACCTCGGGGAATACCAGGCAGCTCCGTGGGGCACCATTCCTCCCACCTGCCTGGGTGCGTCCCCTGTATGAGCAAGTCCCGCTCCCCAGCAGCGACTACACACCTAGTCTGCTCACAACAGGGATGTACCCCATCACCTCGGGGAATACCAGGCAGCTCCGTGGGGCACCATTCCTCCCACCTGCCTGGGTACCTCCCCGTGCATGAGCAAGTCCCGCTCCCCAGAAGCGACTCTAGGGGCTTTTGCCAGACCGCAGCCGCCATTTTTGTTTCTCTGGTTATCTGAGCAGAGGCCCCAGACCCTGATAACTGCTGCTGCAGCGGCTTAAACACACCTTGCCGCTCCCCACTGCACCTCAGTGAGGCCCGGCAGCAATTACCACAGGTCTCCACATGGCCAAAGCTCACCAGAAAAAAAAAGTAAGGGCTGGTGATAATGTCACGATCACGTGTGTCAGGTCGCAGATGATGCCGCAAGGCGAACCCATAACACACGTGACCCTGGATACACCGCCTCCAGTGGGGCGAATTTAAACAATAGAACGTGCAGGTGGATACGCCGCCTCCACCTGGCGAATTTAGGTATTACACGTTATAAATACATTTCTGGAAACACCGCCTCCAGTACGGCGAATTTAAATAATAAGGGGGGAACCTGGGTAACTTTAACAATGGTGGGCCCTGCGATAGGGAATGGGGACATGGAGACCTCCTAAGCTCCCCTGAGCCAGTGTCCCTGCACTCCTAACATTCCCTATACAGGCTCCGCACCTGTCGCCGCACGCGAACCTTAACCCCTTGCTCGCCCTGACCCTAAACCCTCACTAGGGAATGGGTTGGTGCGGAGACTAATCCCACCACTGCACTAATAACACACATGAGGAAAGAGACAATACAGGGGGAAAACCACTTAGCTTTGCTCTGTTGCGTGCGCTCCTAGGAACAGAGCCCACCACCTGCGTGCATCTTCTCCTCCACCTGGATCCATCACCATAACAGGATCCTTCACCTTAGTGCAGCCTTGGAGCAGAGTCCACCACCAGTTGCTGCTGCTTAGAACCAGAGTCCCAAAGATGAGTTCAGCTTCTGCCACGAAGGCAAGCATGCTTGAGTCCAGCTCAGCAGCCAAGTCCCACATGGTGAGTGCCACTCTCCATAGTCGCCACTCCACCAGTCCATGCAGACACTTCCTGCCGACACCATCACTGCGACCCCACCACGCCATGCCAGCCCTTCGTCCAGACACCATAGCTGACACACGTCCCCCCTGGCTAAGCTGCGCAGGAATCCTATCCAGCTCCATCCTTCCACCAGGCTCTCCAACAACTCAGCAAGAAATATCACCAGCAGTGAGTGAACACCCTGAGACCCATTTATAGAGTGTCACACCTGAACCATAATTAAGTGCAACCTAACCTAAGGTGCAATACCACTAACCACCACCGGGGACAGTCAAAATACCTTTGAACTTAACCAAAGTAAAAAAGTTCACTCTGTGCTTTTAAACCCGCCAGATCCAACACTGGATCATGACAGATACTCTTCACTTATATCTCAGGTCAGTTTTAAGTCATATTGGTGGTCACTAAGGGATTAAAGGTTCTGCCTCATTGTGTAAGAGATTAGATGGTTTATTTGGCGCATTATATCACATTTTTGGGGGGAATACTTCTGGAGAGCTATTCTTGCCCTTTCATTGATAGTTTTCAACTCTTATTGCTCCTTGGAATTCAGTTCTTACTATTTTTTCATTGGAATTAGAGAAATACAGAGAGAAGTTACAATATTAGATATGCAATGTTTTCTGCCAGCCAATTTGTTAATAGCTAAGCAGTGGAAATCCACTTCATCAATATCAACTAGACCATTAATCAAATCTGTCAGCACTAGAGTTGATCGAAACGGGTCGAAAAAATTCAAAAGTCGCCGACTTTTGGCAAAGTCGGGTTTCATGAAACGAAACCCGACCCTAGGATGAGGTCGGCCACGAGGTCGGCGACTTACGCGCCAAAGTCGCGTTTCAAAAGTTTGTTTTGCGCTCTTTTTCAGCCAATCAGGATCCACGGACACTGTGGGCAATGTGATGACCTAGGCACGGGTCACCACCATCTTTCAGAAGGGCATGCAAGTGATTGGCTTGCTTTGGTGGGCATCACAGGGGGTATAAAAGGGCGTGCACGCCGACCGCCATCTTACTTCTGCCGATCTTAGTATAGGGAGAGGTTGCTGCTGATTCTGTAGGGAGAGCGTTAGGCAGGGAAGAAGACAAAAGAACTGCTTCTGCTGCTAGCGATTTGGCCTGCACAACACACAAGTCACTGTGTGTGCAGTGCAAGGGGAGGCTATATTGTGGTGTATCAGTGGTGTTGGTTGTTGGGCTGCCTTCTAAGGCTTCCTGACACGCTGGCATTGCTGTTTACCCACTGCTCCGCAAACTGCTTTTTTAAAAGCAATCCAATCTCCCTTATCCTCTAGTCACTTTGGTCACAGCTGTGCCATCGAGCGTGTCACATAGCGCTCAGATATCAGTGGGCCTCACACAATCCACAAGTGTCCAAAAGTGTACGCAGAGATTCAAAATCTCCATTATCCTCTCGTCACTTTGGTCACAGGCAGCTGTGCCATCGAGCCTGTCACATAGCGCTCAGATATCAGTGGGCCTCACACAATCCACAAGTGTCCAGTGTCCAAAAGTGTACGCAGAGATTCATAATCTCCATTATCCTCTCGTCACTTTGGTCACAGGCAGCTGTGCCATCGAGCCTGTCACATAGCGCTCAGATATCAGTGGGCCTCACACAATCCACAAGTGTCCAGTGTCCAAAAGTGTACGCAGAGATTCAAAATCTCCATTATCCTCTCGTCACTTTGGTCACAGGCAGCTGTGCCATCGAGCCTGTCACATAGCGCTCAGATATCAGTGGGCCTCACACAATCCACAAGTGTCCAGTGTCCAAAAGTGTATGCAGAGATTCAAAATCTCCATTATCCTCTCGTCACTTTGGTCACAGGCAGCTGTGCCATCGAGCCTGTCACATAGCGCTCAGATATCAGTGGGCCTCACACAATCCACAAGTGTCCAGTGTCCAAAAGTGCACGCAGAGATTCAAAATCTCCATTATCCTCTCGTCACTTTGGTCACAGGCAGCTGTGCCATCGAGCCTGTCACATAGCGCTCAGATATCAGTGGGCCGCACACAATCCACAAGTGTCCAGTGTCCAAAAGTGTACGCAGAGATTCAAAATCTCCATTATCCTCTCGTCACTTTGGTCACAGGCAGCTGTGCCATCGAGCCTGTCACATAGCGCTTAGATATCAGTGGGCCTCACACAATCCACAAGTGTCCAGTGTCCAAAAGTGTACGCAGAGATTCAAAATCTCCATTATCCTCTCGTCACTTTGGTCACAGGCAGCTGTGCCATCGAGCCTGTCACATAGCGCTCAGATATCAGTGGGCCTCACACAATCCACAAGTGTCCAATGTCCAAAAGTGTACGCAGAGATTCAAAATCTCCATTATCCTCTCGTCACTTTGGTCACAGGCAGCTGTGCCATCGAGCCTGTCACATAGCGCTCAGATATCAGTGGGCCGCACACAATCCACAAGTGTCCAGTGTCCAAAAGTGTACGCAGAGATTCAAAATCTCCATTATCCTCTCGTCACTTTGGTCACAGGCAGCTGTGCCATCGAGCCTGTCACATAGCGCTCAGATATCAGTGGGCCTCACACAATCCACAAGTGTCCAGTGTCCAAAAGTGTACGCAGAGATTCAAAATCTCCATTATCCTCTCGTCACTTTGGTCACAGGCAGCTGTGCCATCGAGCGTGTCACATAGTGCTCAGATATCAGTGGGCCTCACACAATCCACAAGTGTCCAGTGTCCAAAAGTGTACGCAGAGATTCAAAATCTCCATTATCCTCTCGTCACTTTGGTCACAGGCAGCTGTGCCATCGAGACTGTCACATAGCGCTCAGATATCAGTGGGCCTCACACAATCCACAAGTGTCCAGTGTCCAAAAGTGTACACAGAGATTCAAAATCTCCATTATCCTCTCGTCACTTTGGTCACAGGCAGCTGTGCCATCGAGCCTGTCACATAGCGCTCAGATATCAGTGGGCCTCACACAATCCACAAGTGTCCAGTGTCCAAAAGTGTACGCAGAGATTCAAAATCTCCATTATCCTCTCATCACTTTGGTCACAGGCAGCTGTGCCATCGAGCCTGTCACATAGCGCTCAGATATCAGTGGGCCTCACACAATCCACAAGTGTCCAGTGTCCAAAAGTGTACGCAGAGATTCAAAATCTCCATTATCCTCTCGTCACTTTGGTCACAGGCAGCTGTGCCATCGAGACTGTCACATAGCGCTCAGATATCAGTGGGCCTCACACAATCCACAAGTGTCCAGTGTCCAAAAGTGTACGCAGAGATTCAAAATCTCCATTATCCTCTCGTCACTTTGGTCACAGGCAGCTTTGCCATCGAGCCTGTCACAAAGCGCTCAGATATCAGTGGGCCTCACACAATCCACAAGTGTCCAGTGTCCAAAAGTGTACGCAGAGATTCAAAATCTCCATTATCCTCTCGTCACTTTGGTCACAGGCAGCTGTGCCATCGAGCCTGTCATATAGCGCTCAGATATCAGTGGGCCTCACACAATCCACAAGTGTCCAATGTCCAAAAGTGTACGCAGAGATTCAAAATCTCCATTATCCTCTCGTCACTTTGGTCACAGGCAGCTGTGCCATCGAGCCTGTCACATAGCGCTCAGATATCAGTGGGCCGCACACAATCCACAAGTGTCCAGTGTCCAAAAGTGTACGCAGAGATTCAAAATCTCCATTATCCTCTCGTCACTTTGGTCACAGGCAGCTGTGCCATCGAGCGTGTCACATAGCGCTCAGATATCAGTGGGCCTCACACAATCCACATGTGTCCAGTGTCCAAAAGTGTACGCAGAGATTCAAAATCTCCATTATCCTCTCGTCACTTTGGTCACAGGCAGCTGTGCCATCGAGACTGTCACATAGCGCTCAGATATCAGTGGGCCTCACACAATCGACAAGTGTCCAGTGTCCAAAAGTGTACACAGAGATTCAAAATCTCCATTATCCTCTCGTCACTTTGGTCACAGGCAGCTGTGCCATCGAGCCTGTCACATAGCGCTCAGATATCAGTGGGCCTCACACAATCCACAAGTGTCCAGTGTCCAAAAGTGTACGCAGAGATTCAAAATCTCCATTATCCTCTCATCACTTTGGTCACAGGCAGCTGTGCCATCGAGCCTGTCACATAGCGCTCAGATATCAGTGGGCCTCACACAATCCACAAGTGTCCAGTGTCCAAAAGTGTACGCAGAGATTCAAAATCTCCATTATCCTCTCGTCACTTTGGTCACAGGCAGCTGTGCCATCGAGACTGTCACATAGCGCTCAGATATCAGTGGGCCTCACACAATCCACAAGTGTCCAGTGTCCAAAAGTGTACGCAGAGATTCAAAATCTCCATTATCCTCTCGTCACTTTGGTCACAGGCAGCTTTGCCATCGAGCCTGTCACATAGCGCTCAGATATCAGTGGGCCTCACACAATCCACAAGTGTCCAGTGTCCAAAAGTGTACGCAGAGATTCAAAATCTCCATTATCCTCTCGTCACTTTGGTCACAGGCAGCTGTGCCATCGTGCGTGTCACATAGCGCTCAGATATCAGTGGGCCTCACACAATCCACAAGTGTCCAGTGTCCAAAAGTGTACGCAGAGATTCAAAATCTCCATTATCCTCTCGTCACTTTGGTCACAGGCAGCTGTGCCATCGAGCATGTCACATAGCGCTCAGATATCAGTGGGCCTCACACAATCCACAAGTGTCCAGTGTCCAAAAGTGTACGCAGAGATTCAAAATCTCCATTATCCTCTCGTCACTTTGGTCACAGGCAGCTGTGCCATCGAGCCTGTCACATAGCGCTCAGATATCAGTGGGCCTCACACAATCCACAAGTGTCCAGTGTCCAAAAGTGTACGCAGAGATTCAAAATCTCCATTATCCTCTCGTCACTTTGGTCACAGGCAGCTGTGCCATCGAGCCTGTCACATAGCGCTCAGATATCAGTGGGCCTCACACAATCCAAAAGTGTCCACTGTCCACAAGTGTGTGCAGAAATTCTAAATCTCCCCTGTCCTATAGACACCTTTTACCTTGTTTTACATTACTATATAGTTTGTTGGATTTTGTCTATATTTCTACCAAAAATGAGGAAGGCTGGTGGAAGAGGCCGTGGAATTGGGCGGGGGTTGGCAGCTGGTAATGATGGTGTTGGTGGTGGATCTGATGGTAGTGGCAAGAGCAAAATAGGACCGAATGCAGGAGGTGCTGACCCTGCGTCATCGTCTGGCTACATAAGGCCTCGAACGCTTAGTTTTCTAGGAGTTGGCAAACCGCTTTTAAAGGCAGAGCATCAGGAAAAAGTTTTGTCTTACATTGCTGACTCAGCCTCAAGCTCTATCGCCTCCTCTTCTTCAGTTGTAAAAAGTAAAAGCACTGAGTCGTCATTGGAGGCTCATGTTCATGAACCACACCTTTCCTTGTGTCCTTCACCCCAACCAAGATTGAAGGATGACGCAGGCCATACTACTGATTACTCCATGGAGCTGTTTTCACATACCATGCCTGGATTATCAAGTCAAATGGTGAATTACCCAGGCCAAGATGAATCTGACATGGAGTGCACTGATGCACAGCCGCTGATGGATGATTCTGCTGGTACATTCACTCAGAGCACTACATTGTCCTCGCAGTGTACAGAGCCAGATTTTGACCCTGATGAGACTCAGGTGCCCCTTCCCGCACACTATACCACCATACACGGTGACACAGAGAATGGTGCACATGACATAGAAGAGGAGGTGATGGATGACCCAGTTGTTGACCCAGATTGGCATCCATTGGGGGAAGAGGGTGCTGCTTCCAATAGCTCAGATGAGGAGCATCCACAGCAGACATCGACATCGCAACAGCTGTTATCTGGCAGGCCCGGAGAACTCCAAATACAGGTTCCAAACATCAAAAGAGTTGCTGGACAGCTTGTCCAGAGGGTCAAAAGATCACAGCGTGCTAGGCCGCAAAATGTCTGCCAAAGTAGGAAGAGTGCAGTGTGGCACTTTTTTGAACAAAATCCTCATGATCAGGCCAAGGTTATCTGTAAGAAGTGGGCAAAGACCTTTAGCCGAGGGAAAAATCTGAAAAATTTGAATATCAGTTGCATGCTTAGACATTTAACCAGCATGCACTTGCAAGCGTGGACACAACACCAAACCTCAAGTGCCACATGTGCAACTGATCACAACGAAGGTAGTCAGCAACGCTACATTGTTTCCCCCACTGTAAGCCCACCGGTTATCACAGCAGCAAATGCTGAGGTGTCATTGCAAGGCCACAGCAGTCAGGGAATCCCACTGTTATATCAACGAAAGACTGATTCTAGGCCATCAGAAAGAACACCAACTCCATCACCATCATCAACCCTCTCTCAGTCCGCCCTGTCCACCGCTACTTCCACCATATGCAGCTCTCAAGTCCAGCTCACCCTCCCAGACACTATGAGTAGGTCAAGAAAGTACTCAGTCTCTCATCCGCGTACACTGGGTTTGAACGCCCACATTGCCAAACTAATCTCGTTTGAGATGATGCCCTTTCGGTTGGTGGAAAGCACAGCTTTCCGCGAACTCATGGCCTATGCAGTACCACGCTATGACATACCCAGTCGCCACTTCTTCTCTTGCAAAGCCATCCCAGCCCTCCACCATCATGTGAAAGACCGCATTGTCCATGCACTCAAGCAGTCAGTGAGCGGAAAGGTGCACCTCACAACTGATGCATGGTCCAGTCGGCATGGCCAGGGCCGTTACGTGTCCATCACTGCGCACTGGGTTAATGTGGTGGATGCAGGGTCCACAGGGGACAGCGGTGGTGGGAATGTGCAGCCTAGCCCACGGTATAGGAAACACTTGGCTGTAGGTGTTCGACCCGACTCCTCCTCCTCCTCCTCCTCCAGAAGCGAAAGCTCGTCCACAGAGCGCAGTCGTACGAGCACTCCATCTGCAGCTGCCACTGTTGCACACGATGTGTCCCCCTATCGAGCAGCTAGTGGAAAGCGTCAGCAGGCTGTTTTGCAGATGATGTGTTTGGGCGACAGACACACCGCCGAGGTGCTGGCCGAGTACTTGAAGCGACAAACTGAGTCATGGTTGGGCAGTGTACATCTTGAGGCAGGCAAGGTAGTTAGTGATAGCGGCCATAATTTTGTGGCAGCCATAGCCCTTTCAAAACTCAGCCACATACCTTGCTTGGCTCACACATTGAACCTGGTGGTGCAGTGCTTCCTCAAAAATTATCCGGAGTTAACAGCCCTGCTCCAGAAGGTGCGAAGACTGTGCGCGCACATCCGCCGGTCGCCTGTACACTCCGTTTGTATGCAGAAGCTGCAGCGATTGCTCCACCTTCCCAACCACCGCCTCATTATCGACATTGCAACAAGGTGGAACTCCACCCTGCACATGGTGGAGCAGCTGTATGAGCAGAGGCAGGCCATAATGCATTTGTGGGAGGATACACAGCCAGGCACTTTGAGAGCAGACATGGAGTTGACAGGCGTGCAGTGGTCGAAGCTGAAAGACCTTTGTAAAGTCCTTCAGTGTTTTGAGGAATGCACACGGCTGGTAAGCGCAGACGACGCCATCCTAAGCATGAGCATCCCACTTATGCGTCTGCTCATGCAAACTTTGACGCACCTTAAGGAGCAGGCGTCTGCAGCCAATGTTGATGAGGAGGAAGAGGAGGAGGGAATCCTTGATGACATTCAGCCATTGTCTGCTCAGGGACCTCTACTGGATGAGGTGGAGGAAGAAGAGGAGGAGGAGGAGGAGGAGGATGATGGGGATGATTACTTAGGGGAGGAGGATGCATCTCGTGGGGCAAGTGAAAATGTTGGCGTGGCAACGTCTGGTACAGGGTTTGTGCGTGACTGGAGGGATGTGGATTTGCCAGAAAGTGCTCCTCCACCCAGCACTCGCAGTGCATCATTGACACCGGGAACATTGGCCCACATGTCAGATTATGCCTTGCGGATCCTAAAAAGGGACCCCCGCATTGCCAAAATGATGAACGATGACGACTACTGGTTGGCCAGCATCCTGGATCCACGCTATAAAGGCAAATTACAAAACATCATGCCACAGGAGAACCTTGACCTAATATTGGCTAATAAACAAGCAACTCTGGTAAATCGGTTGCTTGAGGCATTCCCAGCACACAGCAGTGGTGATGGTTCTCACACGAGCCGTACGGGCCGGGGGCAGCTTGGCAGAGGTGTTCGTGGTGCACACAGCAGAAGTGGCGTTGGAGACAGGGGTTTCATGACAATGTTGTGGACTGATTTTTCAAATACCGCTCACACAACTGGTAATACTGCATCGATGGAAAGTGACAGGAGACAGCAGTTGTCAACTATGGTTACAAACTACTTTTCCTCCCATATCGATGTTCTCCCACACAGGTCATTCCCCTTTGACTATTGGGCCGCTAAACTGGACACCTGGCCTGAATTGGCCCAATATGCCTTACAGGAGCTCGCTTGCCCAGCTGCAAGTGTGCTATCGGAAAGAGTCTTCAGTGCAGCTGGATCAATCCTGACAGAGAAAAGGACCCGTCTGTCAACCCAAAATGTGGATGATCTAACCTTCATTAAAATGAACCACGCATGGGTTTCCAAGGATTTTGTCCCACCTTCCCCTGATGACACATAGGGTGACAGAAAAATGGCTTGCTTTGGTCCACCTCTTCCTGGTACTTCACCTATTTCGCCTTTTGCATCAGTTGAATGTCCAACATCAACATATGCCACTTTCTAAAACTCCCTAACTGTGCTGCCTCCCCCCCCATGGCCGGGGTCACCACCTAGCGCACGACACCGTGCGAGTGCCGTTGCCCTGGACAGGTGGGTAGGCCGACTCTTGGGCGCGGGCACTGGCACAGGGTCCCTCATAGTGCAATCAAGTGTCTCTGACGGTGGTGGTGCACACCCGCCGTCAGACACACCGCTGTACTATGAGGGGCCCAGTGCCAGTACCGACGCCCACGAGTGGGCCCCCCTTGCTTGGCCAGGGCCCCAGCATTTGCAATCTTTACCTCTCCCTGCTCCTCCGCTGTGTAATCTGGGCCGTCAAATCCATACTGTGCCTGACACCGTCTGAGCCTGCCTCCTGAGACATATATTTTGAATGTGTACGCTATCCATACATGTTATCCGGGGATACGGTACCCCTTCTAACCTTTGTGCAATGACGTGCAATCCATACTGGGCCTAACACCGTCTGAGCCTGCCTCATGCTGTATAGACATATATTTTGAATGTGTACGCTATCCATACATGTTATCCGGGGATACGGTACCCCTTCTAACCTTTGTGCAATGACGTGCAATCCATACTGGGCCTAACACCGTCTGAGCCTGCCTCATGCTGTATAGACATATATTTTGAATGTGTACGCTATCCATACATGTTATCCGGGGATACGGTACCCCTTCTAACCTTTGTGCAATGACGTGCAATCCATACTGGGCCTAACACCGTCTGAGCCTGCCTCATGCTGTATAGACATATATTTTGAATGTGTACGCTATCCATACATGTTATCCGGGGATACGGTACCCCTTCTAACCTTTGTGCAATGACGTGCAATCCATACTGGGCCTAACACCGTCTGAGCCTGCCTCATGCTGTATAGACATATATTTTGAATGTGTACGCTATCCATACATGTTATCCGGGGATACGGTACCCCTTCTAACCTTTGTGCAATGACGTGCAATCCATACTGGGCCTAACACCGTCTGAGCCTGCCTCATGCTGTATAGACATATATTTTGAATGTGTACGCTATCCATACATGTTATCCGGGGATACGGTACCCCTTCTAACCTTTGTGCAATGACGTGCAATCCATACTGGGCCTAACACCGTCTGAGCCTGCCTCATGCTGTATAGACATATATTTTGAATGTGTACGCTATCCATACATGTTATCTGGGGATACGGTACCCCTTCTAACCTTTGTGCAATGACGTGCAATCCATACTGGGCCTAACACCGTCTGAGCCTGCCTCATGCTGTATAGACATATATTTTGAATGTGTACGCTATCCATACATGTTATCCGGGGATACGGTACCCCTTCTAACCTTTGTGCAATGACGTGCAATCCATACTGGGCCTAACACCGTCTGAGCCTGCCTCATGCTGTATAGACATATATTTTGAATGTGTATGCTATCCATACATGTTATCCAGGGATACGGTACCCTTTCTAACCTTTGTGCAATCACGTGCAATCCATACTGGGCGTGAGAACGGCTGGCGAGCTGTTAAGCAAGCTACAGCACCTGTCCAGACAAGTACAGGGATTCCCTAGCGAGGAGACTTATTTGATTGTTTTCTATGTTGGGACAGCAATTTTTGGGGAGCACTATACTCTGGAGAATGATAGATGGGGCCCACCATACACTGGAACATTCCAAAGGTGGACATCAGACACTGGAGCAGCATTTACAGGGCCCATTATACACTAGAGCAGTAGAAATGGGGCCCATTATGTTTGGAGCACTATTTGGGCCCATAAGACAGTGGAGCTTCATCCATGGGGCCCAACATATACTGTAGCATTATGTGGAGCTCATCATATACTGTTTCAAACATTATATGGGACCAATGATTTTGTATGGAGAAATAGATGGGCCTCGTCATGAGATGTAAAAAGTGAGGTATTTTTCATTGTACTATACCGCTATTTCTCTGCCGTATCGGAGCGTGATGAGTTGTGGTATGTGTTAAAGGGGCGCTCTTTCGCCCAGGGCACATGAAAACCTGCAGCCAGCCCTCCCCCCCCACAAATTTAGCCAAATAACCCCCATTTTTCAGTGCGTAACTTGTATTATGAAGTTAATTAAGGTTGACAAGCTTAAGTAAGAAGAATTGATGCTTTTGGCATTCAAATGGGCACTGTAGGTGTGTTTCCTGTCCTCCTCTCACTGCCGACTTTTATTCCCCATTGACTTACATTGGGTTTCGTGTTTCGGGACGACCCCGACTTTTCCCTATAATCGGACGATCTTGCTCGACCCGACTTTTGGAAAAGACGGGTTTCACGAAACGAAACGCGACCCTAAAAAAACAAAAGTCGCTCAACTCTAGTCAGCACTCATTGTAGTTATGAAAAAGTGTTTGCTCTTTGACAAGATAGACTTAAATCCTTCTACAACTGCATACATTCAGATTTAGTGGAGACGTATCAGGATGACAAAATCTGTCAAATATTTAGATTATTTGGACGCACTTATTCTTCCTGTAATTTCTGATAGCACATGTGTAATGATTGTGCCAGTAAACACTTTGATCTCCCTCCCTCCATTTTCTAATGTACTGTAGTTTTGTATTTAAATAGTGATATTTAACTGTTGAAGTTTTACGTTATTCTTACATTTGTCATTTATGTACGTACTGGTTAATCAAGTAAAAAAATTAAAAAAAAAACCAAACAGTAAAATAAAGCCATCAGTACTAGAGATGAGCAAATTGATTGATGCGCATCAAATTTGAGTCACGTTTCATGAAATTCCCTTGTCCTGTCAAAAGAAAACAATTTCGATTCATTTCAGTGCTCTTTCCCACATTGCAGAAAATTGCTCCAGCCAGAAAAGGCTCACATGAGGCCGCGCAGGTTTCACCATAATACAGTGCACCTATTGCATCACATGGTATAACGCAGCCAATCAGGAGGCAATATCAGAATTGCTTTCCAGAATAGAGAAAGGACCACAGAATGCACAACACAGCTTTAGATATAAGCAAAGAAAGCCCTAAATCATTATTCCAATGCACAAGATTAAAGATGATGATTGTAGTAGTCAGTCTGCAAATAACACAGAGCTTCAATTGATAGGGGAAAAGAGATAGTCATATGGTACATATGGTATAGCTCGCATCTGCCTTGCTGCATTTAAATTACTGTATATACTTGCATATAAGCTGAGATTTTCAGCCCATTTTTGGGGGCTGAAAGTCCCCTCTCGGATTATACGCGAGTCATATATGCCAGGGGATTGGCGGGGGAGGGGGAATGGGGGTCTCAGATCATACTTACCCCCCAGCGCATCTCTGCAACCCCCCTGCTCCTCCCGGTCTCAGGCTCCTTCCTTCAGCGGTCACGTGGTACCACTAATTAAAGTCATGAATATGCTCATATTCATGACTTTAATGAGAGGTACCACGTGACTGATGAAGGCAGGAAGAGCTGCCAGTGATGCAGGGGGGCTGCAGAGATTGCACCAGGAAGGGGGTGAGTATATGCGATGATCACTTGTCCCTGTTCCATTGCAGGGCGCCCCTCCTTCTTCCGCGTCCTCTGGCTGTGATGTTCAGGTCAGAGGACTTGATGACCTAGTCAGTGCGCGTCCTCTGCCTGAACGTCACTGACAGAGGACCAGGAAGATGGAGGGGTGCCCTGCGATGGAACAGGGACAGGTGAATATCTCAGATGCTGGGTCCTGAGCCAGCGACGACACCAGCATCTGGCCCCCAGCGACAGAGAGGTGAGTATGTCATTTTTTTACTATTATTTGCAGCAACATACAGTGGGGAAAAAAAGTATTTAGTCAGTCAGCAATAGTGCAAGTTCCACCACTTAAAAAGATGAGAGGCGTCTGTAATTTACATCATAGGTAGACCTCAACTATGGGAGACAAACTGAGAAAAAAAAATCCAGAAAATCACATTGTCTGTTTTTTTTTCATTTTATTTGCATATTATGGTGGAAAATAAGTATTTGGTCAGAAACAAAATTTCATCTCAATACTTTGTGATATATCCTTTGTTGGCAATGACAGAGGTCAAACGTTTTCTGTAAGTCTTCACAAGGTTGCCACACACTGTTGTTGGTATGTTGGCCCATTCCTCCATGCAGATCTCCTCTAGAGCAGTGATGTTTTTGGCTTTTCGCTTGGCAACACGGACTTTAAACTCCCTCCAAAGGTTTTCTATAGGGTTGAGATCTGGAGACTGGCTAGGCCACTCCAGGACCTTGAAATGCTTCTTACGAAGCCACTCCTTCGTTGCCCTGGCGGTGTGCTTTGGATCATTGTCATGTTGAAAGACCCAGCCACGTTTCATCTTCAATGCCCTTGCTGATGGAAGGAGGTTTGCACTCAAAATCTCACGATACATGGCCCCATTCATTCTTTCATGTACCCGGATCAGTCGTCCTGGCCCCTTTGCAGAGAAACAGCCCCAAAGCATGATGTTTCCACCACCATGCTTTACAGTAGGTATGGTGTTTGATGGATGCAACTCAGTATTCTTTTTCCTCCAAAAACGACAAGTTGTGTTTCTACCAAACAGTTCCAGTTTGGTTTCATCAGACCATAGGACATTCTCCCAAAACTCCTCTGGATCATCCAAATGCTCTCTAGCAAACTTCAGACGGGCCCGGACATGTACAGGCTTAAGCAGTGGGACACGTCTGGCACTGCAGGATCTGAGTCCATGGTGGCGTAGTGTGTTACTTATGGTAGGCCTTGTTACATTGGTCCCAGCTCTCTGCAGTTCATTCACTAGGTCCCCCCGCGTGGTTCTGGGATTTTTGCTCACCGTTCTTTTGATCATTCTGACCCCACGGGGTGGGATTTTGCGTGGAGCACCAGATCGAGGAAGATTATCAGTGGTCTTGTATGTCTTCCATTTTCTAATTATTGCTCCCACAGTTGATTTCTTCACTCCAAGCTGGTTGGCTATTGCAGATTCAGTCTTCCCAGCCTGGTGCAGGGCTACAATTTTGTTTCTGGTGTCCTTTGACAGCTCTTTGGTCTTCACCATAGTGGAGTTTGGAGTCAGACTGTTTGAGGGTGTGCACAGGTGTCTTTTTATACTGATAACAAGTTTAAACAGGTGCCATTACTACAGGTAATGAGTGGAGGAAAGAGGAGACTCTTAAAGAAGAAGTTACAGGTCTGTGAGAGCCAGAAATCTTGATTGCTTGTTTCTGACCAAATACTTATTTTCCACCATAATATGCAAATAAAATGAAAAAAAAAACAGACAATGTGATTTTCTGGATTTTTTTTTCTCAGTTTGTCTCCCATAGTTGAGGTCTACCTATGATGTAAATTACAGACGCCTCTCATCTTTTTAAGTGGTGGAACTTGCACTATTGCTGACTGACTAAATACTTTTTTTCCCCACTGTATGTGTGCATAATATATGGAGCATCTTATGGGGCATAATGTATGGAGCATCTTATGAGTGCATAATCTATGGAGCATCTTAAGGGGGCATAATCTATGAAGCATCTTATGAGGCATAATCTATGGAGCATTTTATGGGGCATATTCTATGGAGCATCTTATGGGGCATAATCTATGGAGCATCTTATGGGGGCATAATCTATGGAGCATCTTATGGGGGCATAATCTATGGAGCATCTTATGGGGCATAATCTATGGAGCATTTTATGGGGCATATTCCATGGAGCATCTTATGGGGCAAAATGTATGGAGCATGTTATTGGGGTATAATATATGGAGCATCTTATGGGGGCAAAATGTATGGAGCATCTTATGGGGCATAATCTATGGAACATCTTATGGGGGCATAATCTATGGAGCATCTTATGGGGCATAATCTATGGAGCATCTTATGGGGGCATAATCTATGGAGCATCTTATGGGGACATATTCTATCGAGCATTTTATGAGGCATAATTTATGGAGCATCTTATGGGGCCATAATCTATGGAGCATCTCATGGGGCATAATCTATGGAGCATCTTATGGGGCATAATTTATGGAGCATCTTATAGGGGGAAAATGTATGGAGCATCTTATGGGGCATATTCTATGGAGCATCTTATGGGATCATAATCTATGGAGCATATTATGGGGCATAATCTATGGACCATTATATGGGGCAATTGCTAACCTTTGTGCAGCATTATATGGGGCATATTTTGTATGGAGCATCTTATGGGGCCATCATGAACTGTATGGAGCATTTTATGAGGCTCCTGATTCAATATGGATATTCAAAAACATTTAACCTACTGATGTCTCAATTAATTTTACTTTCCTTGGTATCTATTTTTATTTTTGACATTTACCAGTAGCTGCTGCATTTCCCACCCTAGGCTTATATGTGAGTCAATAAGTTTTCCTATTTTTTGTGGCGAAATTAGGGGAGTCGGCTTATACTCAGATCGGCTTATACACAAGTATATATGGTACATTTTATTTTATAATTCTCCATGCAATAGAAAAAAGCGAGCAACTCAGCTCAATATTTTGATTTACAGAGAAAAAATCAGAAAACAGTGTCAGTCAATTCTAATGTCCAAATCAGGCTGTATTTTAATGGGTTAAAAACCATTTAAACTGTAAACTCTGTAACACTACTCAATTTTCTCTTCCATTCTCTATGTTAAATGTTTGCACTGTGTCACATTTGGAAAAATGAATATGGTATGTAATATAGTCTTATGTTCAAATAACGCACAGTAGAAACATCTGCTAAACAAAATGTAGAAAAATATTGCATCCCGGGTGGTGTGCTATTGTAACACCTCACATTTTTTATTTCACTTCATGGCTTAACTTCATGGCTTTACAACCATAAAGAGAGATATGTAAATCTATAAAAATCAATAAACTTATAAACACCTATTTGTATGTGTTTATGCCGTGCAGTAAACTGGCATAAATTGGCTCCTTAAGCATGCTGGATTAATCCCTAAAACATACAGGTGCAAGCACAACCACACCATAGCCTTTGAAGCAATGTTAACACATACTTTACTCAAACAGTGTTTACTTCAAATAGGCTACAATGGCTATAAAAAGGCAACACATCCCCTTGTTAAAATGAAGGATTTTTGACACCGAAAATAAATCATACCCAGAAAAATCATTTCAGAACAGTTTTTACCTTTTATGTCACCTATAATCTGTACAATTCAATAGAAAAAACTAATTGAAATTTGTTTTAATGGAAAGAGAAAAAGAAAGAACTAAAATAAAGTGGTTTCGCAAAAATTCACATCATTAATCAACTGTATAAAACAATACTTTGTTGAAACACCCTTTTGACTTTTGAAATAGGAGTTTATTAGAATGGTACATCTTAAATTGGCAATCGTTGCCCACTCTTCCTTTAACTACTGCTCCAAATCTATCAGATTGCAAGGGCATTGACTGTGTACAGCGTTTTTCAGGTCACCCACAGAGTTTCAATTGGATTCAGGTCTTGGCTCAGTACAAAACGTTGACCTTCTTCCTGTGAAGCCATTTTTTTGTTGATCTGGAGGTATACTTAAGGTCATCATCATGCTGAAAGATGAAATTCCTTATCATCTTCAGCTTCAGGACAAACATTTATTTTTGTATTTTAAGCATTTTTGAGAGATGACCAGTACTAGGCAATTTCACTGTTGTGACAGATTTAAGTCACTTTGTGACGACTGTCCTCACAGCATTCTATGGTATATGTAATGCATTGGAAATTTTTGCACTCTTCTCCTGACTGATAACTTTCAGCCATGACAGATCTTTACTGTGCTGTAAATTGTTTACTGATTAAAGTTTGGAAAAGTAAAGAAAATCCTATGAGAACAGCTACACTTTTAAAGGGGTCGTGCCACAAACAAAAATATATTTTAATAAACAAATCTTGGAATTAACTCCACAATTGTATGTGTTTAAAAAAATGTTCCTGTGCTGAGAGAATCTTACAAATGTACTCCTGTGTAATGGCTGTGTCCAACCATGCAGGAGTATGATCAGATTTACCCCAGTTACTGGCTGTCATGATCCAGGACGGGATTTCGCTTTGACCCGTCCTGGTTAGATTAGGGGTTAATTGTGCTGCCTAGAGTTGAGCGACTTTTGCTTTTTTAGGGTCGCGTTTCGTTTCGTGAAACCCGACTTTTCCAAAAGTCGGGTCGAGCAAGATCGTCCGATTATAGGGAAAAGTCGGGGTCGTCCCGAAACACGAAACCCAATGTAAGTCAATGGGGAATAAAAGTCGGCAGTGAGAGGAGGACAGGAAACACACCTACAGTGCCCATTTGAATGCCAAAAGCATCAATTCTTCTTACTTAAGCTTGTCAACCTTAATTAACTTCATAATACAAGTTACGCACTGAAAAATGGGGGTTATTTGGCTAAATTTGTGGGGGGGGGGCTAGCTGCAGGTTTTCATGTGCCCTGGGCGAAAGAGCGCCCCTTTAACACATACCACAACTCATCATGCTCCGATACGGCAGAGAAATAGCGGTATAGTACAATGAAAAATACCTCACTTTTTACATCTCATGACGAGGCCCATCTATTTCTCCATACAAAATCATTGGTCCCATATAATGTTTGAAACAGTATATGATGAGCTCCACATAATGCTACAGTATATGTTGGTCCCCATGGATGAAGCTCCACTGTCTTATGGGCCCAAATAATGCTCCAAACATAATGGGCCCCATTTCTAATGCTCTAGTGTATAATGGGCCCTGTAAATGCTGCTCCAGTGTCTGATGTCCACCTTTGGAATGTTCCAGTGTATGGTGGGCCCCATCTATCATTCTCCAGAGTATAGTGTTCCCCAAAAATTGCTGTCCCAACATAGAAAACAATCAAATAAGTCTCCTTGCTAGGGAATCCTTGCTTAACAGCTCGCCAGCCGTTCTCACGCCCAGTATGGATTGCACGTGATTGCACAAAGGTTAGAAAGGGTGCCGTATCCCTGGATAACATGTATGGATAGCGTACACATTCAAAATATATGTCTATACAGCATGAGGCAGGCTCAGACGGTGTTAGGCCCAGTATGGATTGCACGTCGTTGCACAAAGGTTAGAAGGGGTACCGTATCCCCGGATAACATGTATGGATAGCGTACACATTCAAAATATATGTCTATACAGCATGAGGCAGGCTCAGACGGTGTTAGGCCCAGTATGGATTGCACGTCATTGCACAAAGGTTAGAAGGGGTACCGTATCCCCGGATAACATGTATGGATAGCGTACACATTCAAAATATATGTCTATACAGCATGAGGCAGGATCAGGCGGTGTTAGGCCCAGTATGGATTGCACGTCATTGCACAAAGGTTAGAAGGGGTACCGTATCCCCGGATAACATGTATGGATAGCGTACACATTCAAAATATATGTCTATACAGCATGAGGCAGGCTCAGACGGTGTTAGGCCCAGTATGGATTGCACGTCATTGAACAAAGGTTAGAAAGGGTACCGTATCCCCGGATAACATGTATGGATAGCGTACACATTCAAAAAATATGTCTATACAGCATGAGGCAGGCTCAGACGGTGTTAGGCCCAGTATGGATTGCACGTCATTGCACAAAGTTTAGAAGGGGTAACGTATCCCCGGATAACATGTATGGATAGCGTACACATTCAAAATATATGTCTATACAGCATGAGGCAGGCTCAGACGGTGTTAGGCCCAGTATGGATTGCACGTCATTGCACAAAGGTTAGAAGGGGTACCGTATCCCCGGATAACATGTATGGATAGCGTACACATTCAAAATATATGTCTATACAGCATGAGGCAGGCTCAGACGGTGTTAGGCCCAGTATGGATTGCACGTGATTGCACAAAGGTTAGAAAGGGTACCGTATCCCCGGATAACATGTATGGATAGCGTACACATTCAAAATATATGTCTATACAGCATGAGGCAGGCTCAGACGGTGTTAGGCCCAGTATGGATTGCACGTCATTGCACAAAGGTTAGAAGGGGTACCGTATCCCCGGATAACATGTATGGATAGCGTACACATTCAAAATATATGTCTATACAGCATGAGGCAGGCTCAGACGGTGTTAGGCCCAGTACGGATTGCACGTCATTGCACAAAGGTTAGAAGGGGTACCGTATCCCCGGATAACATGTATGGATAGCGTACACATTCAAAATATATGTCTATACAGCATGAGGCAGGCTCAGACGGTGTTAGGCCCAGTATGGATTGCACGTCATTGCACAAAGGTTAGAAAGGGTACCGTATCCCTGGATAACATGCATGGATAGCGTACACATTCAAAATATATGTCTATACAGCATGAGGCAGGCTCAGACGGTGTTAGGCCCAGTATGGATTGCACGTCATTGCACAAAGGTTAGAAGGGGTACCGTATCCCCGGATAACATGTATGGATAGCGTACACATTCAAAATATATGTCTATACATCAGGAGGCAGGCTCAGACGGTGTCAGGCACAGTATGGATTTGATGGCCCAGATTACACAGCGGAGGAGCAGGGAGAGGTAAAGATTGCAAATGCTGGGGCCCTGGCCAAGCAAGGGGGCCCACTCGTGGGCGTCGGTACTGGCACTGGGCCCCTCATAGTACAGCGGTGTGTCTGACGGCGGGTGTGCACCACCACCGTCAGAGACACTTGATTGCACTATGAGGGACCCTGTGCCAGTGCCCGCGCCCAAGAGTCGGCCTTCCCACCTGTCCAGGGCAACGGCACTCGCACGGTGTCGTGCGCTAGGTGGTGACCCCGGCCATGGGGGGGGAGGCAGCACAGTTAGGGAGTTTTAGAAAGTGGCATATGTTGATGTTGGACATTCAACTGATGCAAAAGGCGAAATAGGTGAAGTACCAGGAAGAGGTGGACCAAAGCAAGCCATTTTTCTGTCACCCTATGTGTCATCAGGGGAAGGTGGGACAAAATCCTTGGAAACCCATGCGTGGTTCATTTTAATGAAGGTTAGATCATCCACATTTTGGGTTGACAGACGGGTCCTTTTTTCTGTCAGGATTGATCCAGCTGCACTGAAGACTCTTTCCGATAGCACACTTGCAGCTGGGCAAGCGAGCTCCTGTAAGGCATATTGGGCCAATTCAGGCCAGGTGTCCAGTTTAGCGGCCCAATAGTCAAAGGGGAATGACCTGTGTGGGAGAACATCGATATGGGAGGAAAAGTAGTTTGTAACCATAGTTGACAACTGCTGTCTCCTGTCACTTTCCATCGATGCAGTATTACCAGTTGTGTGAGCGGTATTTGAAAAATCAGTCCACAACATTGTCATGAAACCCCTGTCTCCAACGCCACTTCTGCTGTGTGCACCACGAACACCTCTGCCAAGCTGCCCCCGGCCCGTACGGCTCGTGTGAGAACCATCACCGCTGCTGTGTGCTGGGAATGCCTCAAGCAACCGATTTACCAGAGTTGCTTGTTTATTAGCCAATATTAGGTCAAGGTTCTCCTGTGGCATGATGTTTTGTAATTTGCCTTTATAGCGTGGATCCAGGATGCTGGCTAACCAGTAGTCGTCATCGTTCATCATTTTGGCAATGCGGGGGTCCCTTTTTAGGATCCGCAAGGCATAATCTGACATGTGGGCCAATGTTCCCGGTGTCAATGATGCACTGCGAGTGCTGGGTGGAGGAGCACTTTCTGGCAAATCCACATCCCTCCAGTCACGCACAAACCCTGTACCAGACCTTGCCACGCCAACATTTTCACTTGCCCCACGAGATGCATCCTCCTCCCCTAAGTAATCATCCCCATCATCCTCCTCCTCCTCCTCCTCTTCTTCCTCCACCTCGTCCAGGAGAGTTCCCTGAGCAGACAATGTCTGAATGTCATCAAGGATTCCCTCCTCCTCTTCCTCCTCATCAACATTGGCTGCAGACGCCTGCTCCTTAAGGTGCGTCAAAGTTTACATGAGCAGACGCATAAGTGGGATGCTCATGCTTAGGATGGCGTCGTCTGCGCTTACCAGCCGTGTGCATTCCTCAAAACACTGAAGGACTTTACAAAGGTCTTTCAGCTTCGACCACTGCACGCCTGTCAACTCCATGTCTGCTCTCAAAGTGCCTGGCCGTGTATCTTCCCACAAATGCATTATGGCCTGCCTCTGCTCGCACAGCCGCTCCACCATGTGCAGGGTGGAGTTCCACCTTGTTGCAATGTCGATAATGAGGCGGTGGTTGGGAAGGTGGAGCAATCGCTGCAGCTTCTGCATATGAATGGAGTGTACAGGCGACCGGCGGATGTGCGCACACAGTCTTCGCACCTTCTGGAGCAGGGCTGTTAACTCCGGATAATTTTTGAGGAAGCACTGCACCACCAGGTTCAAGGTGTGAGCCAAGCAAGGTATGTGGCTGAGTTTTGAAAGGGCTATGGCTGCCACAAAATTACGGCCGTTATCACTAACTACCTTGCCTGCCTCAAGATGTACACTGCCCAGCCATGACTCAGTTTGTCGCTTCAAGTACTCGGCCAGCACCTCGGCGGTGTGTCTGTCGCCCAAACACATCATCTGCAACACAGCCTGCTGACGCTTTCCACTAGCTGCTCGATAGGGGGACACATCGTGTGCAACAGTGGCAGCTGCAGATGGAGTGCTCGTACGACTGCGCTCTGTGGACGAGCTGTCGCTTCTGGAGGAGGAGGAGGAGGAGGGTCGAACGCCTACAGCCAACTGTTTCCTAGACCGTGGGCTAGGCAGCACTGTCCCACCACCGCTGTCCCCTGTGGACCCTGCATCCACCACATTAACCCAGTGCACAGTGATGGACACGTAGCGGCCCTGGCCATGCCGACTGGACCATGCATCAGTTGTGAGGTGCACCTTTCCGCTCACTGACTGCTTGAGTGCATGGACAATGCGGTCTTTCACATGATGGTGGAGGGCTGGGATGGCTTTGCGAGAGAAGAAGTGGCGACTGGGTAGGTCATAGCGTGGTACTGCATAGGCCATGAGTTCGCGGAAAGCTGTGCTTTCCACCAACCGAAAGGGCATCATCTCAAACGAGATTAGTTTGGCAATGTGGGCGTTCAAACCCAGTGTACGCGGATGAGAGACTGAGTACTTTCTTGACCTACTCATAGTGTCTGGGAGGGTGAGCTGGACTTGAGAGCTGCATATGGTGGAAGTAGCGGTGGACAGGGCAGACTGAGAGAGGGTTGATGATGGTGATGGAGTTGGTGTTCTTTCTGATGGCCTAGAATCAGTCTTTCGTTGATATAACAGTGGGATTCCCTGACTGCTGTGGCCTTGCAACGACACCTCAACATTTGCTGCTGTGCTAACCGGTGTGCTTACAGTGGGGGAAACAATGTAGCGTTGCTGACTACCTTCGTTGTGATCAGTTGCACATGTGGCACTTGAGGTTTGGTGTTGTGTACACGCTTGCAAGTGCATGCTGGTTAAATGTCTAAGCATGCAACTGGTATTCAAATTTTTCAGATTTTTCCCTCGGCTAAAGGTCTTTGCGCACTTCTTACAGATAACCTTGGCCTGATCATGAGGATTTTGTTCAAAAAAGTGCCACACTGCACTCTTCCTACTTTGGCAGACATTTTGCGGCCTAGCACGCTGTGATCTTTTGACCCTCTGGACAAGCTGTCCAGCAACTCTTTTGATGTTTGGAACCTGTCTTTGGAGTGCTCCGGGCCTGCCAGATAACAGCTGTTGCGATGTCGATGTCTGCTGTGGATGCTCCTCATCTGAGCTATTGGAAGCAGCACCCTCTTCCTCCAATGGATGCCAATCTGGGTCAATAACTGGGTCATCCATCACCTCCTCTTCTATGTCATGTGCACCTTTCTCTGTGTCACCGTGTATGGTGGTATAGTGTGTGGGAAGGGGCACCTGAGTCTCATCAGGGTCAAAATCTGGCTCTGTACACTGCGAGGACAATGTAGTGCTCTGATTGAATGTACCAGCAGAATCATCCATCAGCGGCTGTGCATCAGTGCACTCCATGTCAGATTCATCTTGGCCTGGGTAATTCACCATTTGACTTGATAATCCAGGCATGGTATGTGAAAACAGCTCCATGGAGTAATCAGTAGTATGGCCTGCGTCATCCTTCAATCTTGGTTGGGGTGAAGGACACAAGGAAAGGTGTGGTTCATGAACATGAGCCTCCAATGACGACTCAGTGCTTTTACTTTTTACAACTGAAGAAGAGGAGGCGATAGAGCTGGAGGCTGAGTCAGCAATGTAAGACAAAACTTTTTCCTGATGCTCTGCCTTTAAAAGCGGTTTGCCAACTCCTAGAAAACTAAGCGTTCGAGGCCTTATGTAGCCAGACGATGACGCAGGGTCAGCACCTCCTGCATTCGGTCCTATTTTGCTCTTGCCACTACCATCAGATCCACCACCAACACCATCATTACCAGCTGCCAACCCCCGCCCAATTCCACGGCCTCTTCCACCAGCCTTCCTCATTTTTGGTAGAAATGTAGACAAAAACCAACAAACTATATAGTAATGTAAAACAAGGTAAAAGGTGTCTATAGGACAGGGGAGATTTAGAATTTCTGCACACACTTGTGGACAGTGGACACTTTTGGATTGTGTGAGGCCCACTGATATCTGAGCGCTATGTGACACGCTCGATGGCACAGCTGCCTGTGACCAAAGTGACGAGAGGATAATGGAGATTTTGAATCTCTGCGTACACTTTTGGACACTGGACACTTGTGGATTGTGTGAGGCCCACTGATATCTGAGCGCTATGTGACACGCTCGATGGCACAGCTGCCTGTGACAAAAGTGACGAGAGGATAATGAAGATTTTGAATCTCTGCGTACACTTTTGGACACTGGACACTTGTGGATTGTGTGAGGCCCACTGATATCTGAGCGCTATGTGACATGCTCGATGGCACAGCTGCCTGTGACCAAAGTGACGAGAGGATAATGGAGATTTTGAATCTCTGCGTACACTTTTGGACACTGGACACTTGTAGATTGTGTGAGGCCCACTGATATCTGAGCGCTATGTGACACGCTCGATGGCACAGCTGCCTGTGACCAAAGTGACGAGAGGATAATGGAGATTTTGAATCTCTGCGTACACTTTTGGACACTGGACACTTGTAGATTGTGTGAGGCCCACTGATATCTGAGCGCTATGTGACACGCTCGATGCAACAGCTGCCTGTGACCAAAGTGATGAGAGGATAATGTAGATTTTGAATCTCTGCGTACACTTTTGGACACTGGACACTTGTGGATTGTGTGAGGACCACTGATATCTGAGCGCTATGTGACACGCTCGATGGCACAGCTGCCTGTGACCAAAGTGACGAGAGGATAATGGAGATTTTGAATCTCTGCGTACACTTTTGGACACTGGACACTTGTGGATTGTGTGAGGCCCACTGATATCTGAGCGCTATGTGACAAGCTCGATGGCACAGCTGCCTGTGACCAAAGTGACGAGAGGATAATGGAGATTTTGAATCTCTGCGTACACTTTTGGACACTGGACACTTGTAGATTGTGTGAGGCCCACGGATATCTGAGCGCTATGTGACACGCTCGATGGCACAGCTGCCTGTGACCAAAGTGACGAGAGGATAATGGAGATTTTGAATCTCTGCGTACACTTTTGGACACTGGACACTTGTGGATTGTGTGAGGCCCACTGATATCTGAGCGCTATGTGACACGCTCGATGGCACAGCTGCCTGTGACAAAAGTGACGAGAGGATAATGAAGATTTTGAATCTCTTCGTACACTTTTGGACACTGGACACTTGTGGATTGTGTGAGGCCCACTGATATCTGAGCGCTATGTGACACGCTCGATGGCACAGCTGCCTGTGACCAAAGTGACGAGAGGATAATGGAGATTTTGAATCTCTGCGTATACTTTTGGACACTGGACATTTGTAGATTGTGTGAGGCCCACTGATATCTGAGCGCTATGTGACATGCTCGATGGCACAGCTGCCTGTGACCAAAGTGACGAGAGGATAATGGAGATTTTGAATCTCTGCGTACACTTTTGGACACTGGACACTTGTGGATTGTGTGAGGCCCACTGATATCTGAGCGCTATGTGACACGCTCGATGGCACAGCTGCCTGTGACCAAAGTGACGAGAGGATAATGGAGATTTTGAATCTCTGCGTACACTTTTGGACACTGGACACTTGTGGATTGTGTGAGGCCCACTGATATCTGAGCGCTATGTGACACGCTCGATGGCACAGCTGCCTGTGACCAAAGTGACGAGAAGATAATGGAGATTTTGAATCTCTGCGTACACTTTTGGACACTGGACACTTGTGGATTATGTGAGGCCCACTGATATCTGAGCGCTATGTGACACGCTCGATGGCACAGCTGCCTGTGACCAAAGTGACGAGAGGATAATGGAGATTTTGAATCTCTGCGTACACTTTTGGACACTGGACACTTGTGGATTGTGTGAGGCCCACTGATATCTGAGCGCTATGTGACACGCTCGATGACACAGCTGCCTGTGACCAAAGTGACGAGAGGATAATGGAGATTTTGAATCTCTGCGTACACTTTTGGACACTGGACACTTGTGGATTGTGTGAGGCCCACTGATATCTGAGCGCTATGTGACACGCTCGATGGCACAGCTGCCTGTGACCAAAGTGACGAGAGGATAATGGAGATTTTGAATCTCTGCGTATACTTTTGGACACTGGACAATTGTAGATTGTGTGAGGCCCACTGATATCTGAGCGCTATGTGACACGCTCGATGGCACAGCTGCCTGTGACCAAAGTGACGAGAGGATAATGGAGATTTTGAATCTCTGCGTACACTTTTGGACACTGGACACTTGTGGATTGTGTGAGGCCCACTGATATCTGAGCGCTATGTGACACGCTCGATGGCACAGCTGCCTGTGACCAAAGTGACGAGAGGATAATGGAGATTTTGAATCTCTGCGTACACTTTTGGACACTGGACACTTGTGGATTGTGTGAGGCCCACTGATATCTGAGCGCTATGTGACACGCTCGATGGCACAGCTGCCTGTGATCAAAGTGACGAGAAGATAATGGAGATTTTGAATCTCTGCGTACACTTTTGGACACTGGACACTTGTGGATTGTGTGAGGCCCACTGATATCTGAGCGCTATGTGATACGCTCGATGGCACAGCTGCCTGTGACCAAAGTGACGAGAGGATAATGGAGATTTTGAATCTCTGCATACACTTTTGGACACTGGACACTTGTGGATTGTGTGAGGCCCACTGATATCTGAGCGCTATGTGACATGCTCGATGGCACAGCTGCCTGTGACCAAAGTGACGAGAGGATAATGGAGATTTTGAATCTCTGCGTACACTTTTGGACACTGGACACTTGTGGATTGTGTGAGGCCCACTGATATCTGAGCGCTATGTGACACGCTCGATGGCACAGCTGCCTGTGACCAAAGTGACGAGAGGATAATGGAGATTTTGAATCTCTGCGTATACTTTTGGACACTGGACAATTGTAGATTGTGTGAGGCCCACTGATATCTGAGCGCTATGTGACACGCTCGATGGCACAGCTGCCTGTGACCAAAGTGACGAGAGGATAATGGAGATTTTGAATCTCTGCGTACACTTTTGGACACTGGACACTTGTGGATTGTGTGAGGCCCACTGATATCGGAGCGCTATGTGACACGCTCGATGGCACAGCTGCCTGTGACCAAAGTGACGAGAGGATAATGGAGATTTTGAATCTCTGCGTACACTTTTGGACACTGGACACTTGTGGATTGTGTGAGGCCCACTGATATCTGAGCGCTATGTGACACGCTCGATGGCACAGCTGCCTGTGACCAAAGTGACGAGAGGATAATGGAGATTTTGAATCTCTGCGTACACTTTTGGACACTGGACACTTGTGGATTGTGTGAGGCCCACTGATATCTGAGCGCTATGTGACACGCTCGATGGCACAGCTGCCTGTGACCAAAGTGAC
Organism: Dendrobates tinctorius; assembly: GCF_039654945.1. Lineage (NCBI taxonomy): Eukaryota > Metazoa > Chordata > Amphibia > Anura > Dendrobatidae > Dendrobates > Dendrobates tinctorius. The sequence goes on along the minus strand of NW_027361913.1, from coordinate 7,799,188 downwards.
GAGAGGATAATGGAGATTTTGAATCTCTGCGTACACTTTTGGACACTGGACACTTGTGGATTGTGTGAGGCCCACTGATATCTGAGCGCTATGTGACACGCTCGATGGCACAGCTGCCTGTGACCAAAGTGACGAGAGGATAATGGAGATTTTGAATCTCTGCCTACACTTTTGGACACTGGACACTTGTGGATTGTGTGAGGCCCACTGATATCTGAGCGCTATGTGACACGCTCGATGGCACAGCTGCCTGTGACCAAAGTGACGAGAGGATAATGGAGATTTTGAATCTCTGCGTACACTTTTGGACACTGGACAATTGTAGATTGTGTGAGGCCCACTGATATCTGAGCGCTATGTGACACGCTCGATGGCACAGCTGCCTGTGACCAAAGTGACGAGAGGATAATGGAGATTTTGAATCTCTGCGTACACTTTTGGACACTGGACACTTGTGGATTGTGTGAGGCCCACTGATATCTGAGCGCTATGTGACACGCTCGATGGCACAGCTGCCTGTGACCAAAGTGACGAGAGGATAATGGAGATTTTGAATCTCTGCGTACACTTTTGGACACTGGACACTTGTGGATTGTGTGAGGCCCACTGATATCTGAGCGCTATGTGACACGCTCGATGGCACAGCTGCCTGTGACCAAAGTGACGAGAGGATAATGGAGATTTTGAATCTCTGCGTACACTTTTGGACACTGGACACTTGTGGATTGTGTGAGGCCCACTGATATCTGAGCGCTATGTGACACGCTCGATGGCACAGCTGCCTGTGACCAAAGTGACGAGAGGATAATGGAGATTTTGAATCTCTGCGTACACTTTTGGACACTGGACACTTGTAGATTGTGTGAGGCCCACTGATATCTGAGCACTATGTGACACGCTCGATGGCACAGCTGCCTGTGACCAAAGTGACGAGAGGATAATGGAGATTTTGAATCTCTGCGTACACTTTTGGACACTGGACACTTGTGGATTGTGTGAGGCCCACTGATATCTGAGCGCTATGTGACACGCTCGATGGCACAGCTGCCTGTGACCAAAGTGACGAGAGGATAATGGAGATTTTGAATCTCTGCGTACACTTTTGGACACTGGACACTTGTGGATTGTGTGAGGCCCACTGATATCTGAGCGCTATGTGACACGCTCGATGGCACAGCTGCCTGTGACCAAAGTGACGAGAGGATAATGGAGATTTTGAATCTCTGCGTACACTTTTGGACACTGGACACTTGTAGATTGTGTGAGGCCCACTGATATCTGATCGATATGTGACACGCTCGATGGCACAGCTGCCTGTGACCAAAGTGACGAGAGGATAATGGAGATTTTGAATCTCTGCGTACACTTTTGGACACTGGACACTTGTAGATTGTGTGAGGCCCACTGATATCTGAGCGCTATGTGACACGCTCGATGGCACAGCTGCCTGTGACCATAGTGACGAGAGGATAATGGAGATTTTGAATCTCTGCGTACACTTTTGGACACTGGACACTTGTGGATTGTGTGAGGCCCACTGATATCTGAGCGCTATGTGACACGCTCGATGGCACAGCTGCCTGTGACCAAAGTGACGAGAGGATAATGGAGATTTTGAATCTCTGCGTACACTTTTGGACACTGGACACTTGTGGATTGTGTGAGGCCCACTGATATCTGAGCGCTATGTGACACGCTTGATGGCACAGCTGCCTGTGACCAAAGTGACGAGAGGATAATGGAGATTTTGAATCTCTGCGTACACTTTTGGACACTGGACACTTGTGGATTGTGTGAGGCCCACTGATATCTGAGCGCTATGTGACACGCTCGATGGCACAGCTGCCTGTGACCAAAGTGACGAGAGGATAATGGAGATTTTGAATCTCTGCGTACACTTTTGGACACTGGACACTTGTGGATTGTGTGAGGCCCACTGATATCTGAGCGCTATGTGACACGCTCGATGGCACAGCTGCCTTTGACCAAAGTGACGAGAGGATAATGGAGATTTTGAATCTCTGCGTACACTTTTGGACACTGGACACTTGTAGATTGTGTGAGGCCCACTGATATCTGAGCGCTATGTGACACGCTCGATGGCTCAGCTGCCTGTGACCAAAGTGACGAGAGGATAATGGAGATTTTGAATCTCTGCGTACACTTTTGGACACTTGACACTTGTAGATTGTGTGAGGCCCACTGATATCTGAGCGCTATGTGACATGCTCGATGGCACAGCTGCCTGTGACCAAAGTGACGAGAGGATAATGGAGATTTTGAATCTCTGCGTACACTTTTGGACACTGGACACTTGTGGATTGTGTGAGGCCCACTGATATCTGAGCGCTATGTGACACGCACGATGGCACAGCTGCCTGTGACCAAAGTGACGAGAGGATAATGGAGATTTTGAATCTCTGCGTACACTTTTGGACACTGGACACTTGTGGATTGTGTGAGGCCCACTGATATCTGAGCGCTATGTGACACGCTCGATGGCACAGCTGCCTGTGACCAAAGTGACGAGAGGATAATGGAGATTTTGAATCTCTGCGTATACTTTTGGACACTGGACACTTGTGGATTGTGTGAGGCCCACTGATATCTGAGCGCTATGTGACACGCTCGATGGCACAGCTGCCTGTGACCAAAGTGACGAGAGGATAATGGAGATTTTGAATCTCTGCGTACACTTTTGGACACTGGACACTTGTAGATTGTGTGAGGCCCACTGATATCTGAGCACTATGTGACACGCTCGATGGCACAGCTGCCTGTGACCAAAGTGACGAGAGGATAATGGAGATTTTGAATCTCTGCGTACACTTTTGGACACTGGACACTTGTGGATTGTGTGAGGCCCACTGATATCTGAGCGCTATGTGACACGCTCGATGGCACAGCTGCCTGTGACCAAAGTGACGAGAGGATAATGGAGATTTTGAATCTCTGCGTACACTTTTGGACACTGGACACTTGTGGATTGTGTGAGGCCCACTGATATCTGAGCGCTATGTGACACGCTCGATGGCACAGCTGCCTGTGACCAAAGTGACGAGAGGATAATGGAGATTTTGAATCTCTGCGTACACTTTTGGACACTGGACACTTGTAGATTGTGTGAGGCCCACTGATATCTGATCGCTATGTGACACGCTCGATGGCACAGCTGCCTGTGACCAAAGTGACGAGAGGATAATGGAGATTTTGAATCTCTGCGTACACTTTTGGACACTGGACACTTGTAGATTGTGTGAGGCCCACTGATATCTGAGCGCTATGTGACACGCTCGATGGCACAGCTGCCTGTGACCAAAGTGACGAGAGGATAATGGAGATTTTGAATCTCTGCGTACACTTTTGGACACTGGACACTTGTAGATTGTGTGAGGCCCACTGATATCTGAGCGCTATGTGACACGCTCGATGGCACAGCTGCCTGTGACCAAAGTGACGAGAGGATAATGGAGATTTTGAATCTCTGCGTACACTTTTGGACACTGGACACTTGTGGATTGTGTGAGGCCCACTGATATCTGAGCGCTATGTGACACGCTCGATGGCACAGCTGCCTGTGACCAAAGTGACGAGAGGATAATGGAGATTTTGAATCTCTGCGTACACTTTTGGACACTGGACACTTGTGGATTGTATGAGGCCCACTGATATCTGAGCGCTATGTGACACGCTCGATGGCACAGCTGCCTGTGACCAAAGTGACGAGAGGATAATGGAGATTTTGAATCTCTGCGTACACTTTTGGACACTGGACACTTGTGGATTGTGTGAGGCCCACTGATATCTGAGCGCTATGTGACACGCTCGATGGCACAGCTGCCTGTGACCAAAGTGACGAGAGGATAATGGAGATTTTGAATCTCTGCGTACACTTTTGGACACTGGACACTTGTGGATTGTGTGAGGCCCACTGATATCTGAGCGCTATGTGACACGCTCGATGGCACAGCTGCCTTTGACCAAAGTGACGTGAGGATAATGGAGATTTTGAATCTCTGCGTACACTTTTGGACACTGGACACTTGTAGATTGTGTGAGGCCCACTGATATCTGAGCGCTATGTGACACGCTCGATGGCACAGCTGCCTGTGACCAAAGTGACGAGAGGATAATGGAGATTTTGAATCTCTCCGTACACTTTTGGTCACTGGACACTTGTAGATTGTGTGAGGCCCACTGATATCTGAGCGCTATGTGACACGCTCGATGGCACAGCTGCCTGTGACCAAAGTGACGAGAGGATAATGGAGATTTTGAATCTCTGCGTACACTTTTGGACACTGGACACTTGTAGATTGTGTGAGGCCCACTGATATCTGAGCGCTATGTGACACGCTCGATGGCACAGCTGCCTGTGACCAAAGTGACGAGAGGATAATGGAGATTTTGAATCTCTGCGTACACTTTTGGACACTGGACACTTGTGGATTGTGTGAGGCCCACTGATATCTGAGCGCTATGTGACACGCTCGATGGCACAGCTGTGACCAAAGTGACCAGAGGATAAGGGAGATTGGATTGCTTTTAAAAAAGCAGTTTGCAGAGCAGTGGGTAAACAGCAATGCCAGCGTGTCAGGAAGCCTTAGAAGGCAACCCAACAACCAACACCACTGATACACCACAATATAGCCTCCCCTTGCACTGCACACACAGTGACTTGTGTGTTGTGCAGGCCAAATCGCTAGCAGCAGAAGCAGTTCTTTTGTCTTCTTCCCTGCCTAACGCTCTCCCTACAGAATCAGCAGCAACCTCTCCCTATACTAAGATCGGCAGAAGTAAGATGGCGGTCGACGTGCACGCCCTTTTATACCCCCTGTGACGCCCACCAAAGCAAGCCAATCACTTGCATGCCCTTCTGAAAGATGGTGGTGACCCGTGCCTATGTCATCACGTTGCCCACAGTGTCCGTGGATCCTGATTGGCTGAAAAAGAGCGCAAAACAAACTTTTGAAACGCGACTTTGGCGCGTAAGTCGCCGACCTCGTGGCCGACCTCATCCTAGGGTCGGGTTTCGTTTCATGAAACCCGACTTTGCCAAAAGTCGGCGACTTTTGAATTTTTTCGACCCGTTTCGCTCAACTCTAGTGCTGCCTCTCTCTGGCAGCAGGAGGCTATTTAGTGCTCACTGGACCTGGGTCCGGTGTCAGTTATACTCCTGCCCTCGGCTGAGTTAAGTGACCTCTTGTATACGTGTGCCTTGTGCCTGATATCTTGCTTGTTTGTTCGGTTGTGATCTGGTTCTGTCCCTGTTACGAGTTCTGCCTGACCCTCTTGTACTGCGCTACCTCTCGTGTATGACTCTCTGCTTGTGACCCGACTTCTCTCTGCTCGTCCCCTTGGTACCACATCGCCCTCTTGTGTATGACCTTTGGCTCTGTCTGACTACCCGTCTGTTCGTCCCTCCTGTACCTCGTTCGCCCGTACTGTGTGTGACCTCTGTTTTGCCTGACTCTGAGTTGTTGTATGGTGTCCTGTCCTATCTGAATACAGGACGCTAAGCCCCTCCCCCTTGCAGTCACATGACCATAGGTCCCGTGCACATTATTCAGTTTCAGTGTCCGCAGGTCCTATGCATCTTTACTTTCCAGCACTGACTGGACCCTGACACTATTAGCCTGAAGCACGCCTGGTCACCTCTGCTGCCCTGCTCCACAGGTATCTTTTAGCACTGCTTCTGTTCTCAGGACACGCGCACTGGCTCTATGAGCAAGTGCAGTGCGGTGTCTCTGACATTATAACTGACCCATACCATTTTTTTTTCTCTGCTCCCATTCACCTGTGTGTGTGATGGATCCTGTGCACACTCTTTCTGAGCAGGTTAAGCATCTGACGCAGATGTCTCAGAAACTCTTTGGAGAACAAAGAGTCCTGGCTCAGTCTCAGCAGCTGATCGCCGACACTGTGCAGGGGGTTCTTTCATTGGGGGATCGGGATGTTACATTAATTTCCCCTGAGTCTCCAGTGAAGTTACCAGATACCTTTTCTGGAGATAAAAATGACTTCAGAGTGTTCAAGGAGGGCTGTAAGCTTTTTTTTTTCCTTAAGACCACACTCTTCTGGGGATGAAAGTCAGAGAGTGGGGGTCATTATGTCTCTGTTAAGGGGAGCCCCCCAAGCTTGGGCTTTCTCCCTTCCTACCACGGCCCCTGAGCGTATGACTGTGGATGCATTTTTTGAGGCCCTGGGGCATATTTATGATGAGCCTGATCGGGTGCGTATGGCTGAGGACAGGCTGATGAATGTTTGCCAGGGGAAACACTCAGCCGAGTGGTTTTGCTCAGAGTTCAGACGCTGGGCTGCTGAGGTCTGCTGGAACGACGCTGCTCTCCGGGGGTTGTTCCGCAGAGGCCTGTCTGAGCATCTGAAAGACGCCTTGGCTCTCCACCCCCCACCTGATGCCCTGGAGGAAGCTATGACACAGGCCGTCCGAATGGATCGCAGGTTACGGGCAAGGGGAGTGATACAAACCGAGACATCATTGTTCTCCCAAGGAAGGGGAGCCAGTTCTTCACTGAAAATCACGGCGATGGGAACCATCAACCGTAAGGAGGAAGAAAGGAGGCAACAGCACGTGAGAAAATGCTGTGTTCACAGTGGCGAGTCTGGACATGGGAAAAAGGATTGCCCCTCCCGGCCACTAACCAACAAACGACTGAGCCCGGGTGATTATCGTGGAGGTCACCCAGGCTCTCAGGTACCCTTTTCTGCATTTTCTAAAATGTCATTCCAAGTGGAACTTTGTTGTGGGGGTGTCTCCACATCCACAACTGCCTTCGTGGATTGCGGTTCATCATTGAACTTTATTGACTCTGACTTGGTGGCCAGGTGTAAGTTAGGGACAGTTAGGTTGGAGACTCCGATTCACCTTGTTGCTATTGACAAAACACCACTGGGTAAGAATGACATTGTGTTTTGTACTGAAGAGTTTCTCCTTAAAGTGAGTTCCTTACATCAGGAACGTATTTCATGTTTTGTAATGAACAACCTGCCTGCGGGACTGGTGTTGGGGTTCCCCTGGTTACAGCTGCATAATCCTGTGATTAATTGGGAATCTCGGGATATTGTTAAATGGGGTCCCTATTGCTCTGAGAAATGTCTTGTTTCTGTGTCTGTGTCGTCCGTGGGTCTAGAAGGCATTCCGGAGTGCCTGATAGATTATACTGACGTTTTCTCCGAAAAAGAGGCTGAGGTTTTACCACCACACCGCCCATTTGATTGTGCCATTGACCTGGTTCCAGGTGCTAAATTGCCCAAAGCCCGCCTGTATAACCTCTCGGGTCCGGAAGGGGCTGCGATGAAGGAATATATTTCTGAGAGCCTCCGTAAGGGACATATTCGTCCTTCTGTTTCTCCTGTGGCTGGTGGGTTCTTTTTTGTAAAAAAAAGACGGTGGTTTGCGCCCATGCCTCGATTTTCGTGAGTTAAATAAAATAACTGTGAGGAATACTTATCCCCTTCCACTTATTCCTGATTTATACAATCAGTTGTCCGGAGCTAAGTGGTTTTCGAAATTAGACCTACGGGAAGCGTATAACCTTATCCGAGTCCGGGATGGAGATGAATGGAAGACCGCCTTTCTCACTACTGAAGGGGTGTTTGAAAATTTGGTCATGCCCTTCGGCCTGACCAACGCTCCAGCGGTCTTCCAAAATTTCATAAATCATGTGTTCTCCGATTTGATTGGACGTTTTATGGTGGTGTATTTGGATGACATTTTAATCTACTCGCCTGATAAACAGACTCACATTGGTCATGTTCGGGCAGTTCTCCAAAGGCTCAGGGAGAACTGTCTGTTTGCTAAACTTGAAAAATGTTTATTTTTTGTTCAGGAACTGTCCTTTCTGGGGTTCATCGTGTCTGCTGAAGGGTATCGCATGAATCCTAATAAGGTGCAGGCCATTCTCGAGTGGGTTCAACCATGTGATTTGAAGGGTCTGCAACGTTTCCTAGGGTTCGCTAATTATTATCGGAAATTTATAAGGGGGTTCTCACAGGTGGTTAAACCCCTCACAGACATGACTCAAAAGGGGGCCGATATCAAGAATTGGTCAACCGCAGCGGTAGCGGCATTTCAGTTTTTGAAAAAATGTTTCATGTCGGCCCCGGTTCTTATCCAACCGGACCCCTCTGAACCATTTATTGTTGAGGTAGATGCCTCAGAGGTGGGGGTGGGGGCGGTATTGTCCCAGGGACCCGCCACTTTGACCAATTTAAGACCTTGCGCCTTTTTCTCAAAGAAGTTCTCTCCGGCAGAGAGAAACTATGATGTGGGGAATCGGGAACTTCTGGCCGTAAAATTGGCTTTTGCAGAATGGAGGCATTTTTTGGAGGGGGCTGTCCATCCTATAACGGTAATCACTGACCACAAAAACCTAGCTTACATCGAGTCTGCTAAAAGGTTGACTCCCAGACAGGCTAGATGGTCACTTTTTTTTTTTCTCGATTCAACTTCTTGATCACTTTCCGACCAGGATCCAAGAGTATCAGAGCGGATGCGTTGTCACGCAGTCTAGATCCGGTGTCCCCCCCGGAACCTCCATCCTCCATTCTTCAGCCTGGGGTGGTGGTGGCAGAGATTTCTAATGTGTTGGAACGAGAGATTTGAGAAGCCCAGGCTCTTGCACCTCCAGCTAAGCCGGTGGATAAACTTTATGTGCCAGCTCAGTTTCGTCTCAAGGTCCTCCAGGAGTTCCATGACTCAGTTCTGGGTGGACATCCAGGGATCTCAGCGACCCGGAAGGCCATTGCTAGAATTTTCTGGTGGTCTTCTTTAGCCTCTGATGTTGGGGAGTATGTGTCTGCGTGTGAGGTTTGTGCCCGTGCGAAAACTCCCCATAAACGGCCGGCCAGGGAATTGGTACCACTGCTACCACTGCCAATTCCTGAGAGACCATGGACTCATCTGTCCATGGATTTCATCACCAACCTTCCCCCTTCCAAGGGTAATACCGTGGTCTGGGTCGTAGTGGACAGGTTTAGTAAGCAGGCACATTTTGTACCTTTGGCAGCTCTACCTAATGCGGAAACATTGTCCAGATTGTTTGTGGAGCATGTGGTGCGGTTGCATGGGGTACCCCTGAATGTGGTGTCTGATAGGGGAGTGCAATTTGTGTCCAGATTTTGGAGAGCTTTTTGTAGGAGGTTGGGTATTAGTCTGTCCTTTTCATCCGCCTACCATCCAGAGACTAATGGGCAGACTGAGCGGACCAATCAGTCTCTGGAGCAAATTCTGCGTTGTTTGACCTCAGCCCGACAGGATGATTGGTGTTCTGTGTTACCATTGGCTGAGTTTGCTTTTAACAACCGCACTAACCAGTCTATGGGTACATCTCCTTTTTTTTTGCAATTATGGGTTTCATCCTCATTTTGGAGAATTTTCCCACTTGAATTCTGGGTGTCCTGGGGCGGACGAGTCGATCCAGCGGTTGGGGGAGGTATGGCGGGAGGTCCAGAATAACATTACGAAGGCCCAGGACAAATTTAAATTTTTTGCGGACAAAAAACGATCCGTGGGTCCAGTGTTTCAGGTCGGGGATAAGGTATGGTTATCCACCAAAAATATAAGGCTCAAGGTCCCCTCTGCGAAGCTTGGACCCAAGTTTATAGGTCCCTATGTAATTACCGAAGCAGTTAACCCGGTGGCTTTTCGGTTGCAGCTCCCGCCATCTCTGCGGATCCCAAATGTTTTCCATAAGGCCCTTTTGAAACCTGTGAGGTCCAGTGGGGAGGGATCATCATCTTCCCCGACACCGGTTCTGGTAGATGGGCAGGCTGAGTACGAGGTGGAACGAATTGTCGACTCCAGGTTGGTCCGTCGCGCCCTTCAGTATTTGATACATTGGAAGGGCTACGGTCCTGAGGAATGCTCGTGGGTTCCTGCTCGATCAGTTCATGCGGATCGGTTGATCCGAGCCTTTCACGCCAAGTACCCTGAGAGACCTGGGGGTCCGGTGGCCCCTCATTGAGAGGAGGGTACTGTCATGATCCAGGACGGGATTTCGCTTTGACCCGTCCTGGTTAGACTAGGGGTTAATTGTGCTGCCTCTCTCTGACAGCAGGAGGCTATTTAGTGCTCACTGGACCTGGGTCCGGTGTCAGTTATACTCCTGCCCTCGGCTGAGTTAAGTGACCTCTTGTATACGTGTGCCTTGTGCCTGATATCTTGCTTGTTTGTTCGGTTGTGATCTGGTTCTGTCCCTGTTACGAGTTCTGCCTGACCCTCTTGTACTGCGCTACCTCTCGTGTATGACTCTCTGCTTGGGACCCGACTTCTCTCTGCTCGTCCCCTTGGTACCACATCGCCCTCTTGTGTATGACCTTTGGCTCTGTCTGACTACCCGTCTGTTCGTCCCTCCTGTACCTCGTTCGCCCGTACTGTGTGTGACCTCTGTTTTGCCTGACTCTGAGTTGTTGTATGGTGTCCTGTCCTATCTGAATACAGGACGCTAAGCCCCTCCCCCTTGCAGTCACATGACCATAGGTCCCGTGCACATTAATCAGTTTCAGTGTCCGCAGGTCCTATGCATCTTTACTTTCCAGCACTGACTGGACCCTGACACTATTAGCCTGAAGCACGCCTGGTCACCTCTGCTGCCCTGCTCCCCAGGTATCTTTTAGCACTGCTTCTGTTCTCAGGACACGCGCACTGGCTCTATGAGCAAGTGCAGTGCGGTGTCTCTGACACTGGCTATGGGGGAAAAGCAAAAAACAGGCATTACAGCATGCTAGGAAAGTGACCAAGGTCTCATGTGCATCTACACACTTGACCTCTACTATGGCTCTATTTCCTATGTTACATGGTTCATGCTCCTTTTTTTTGCAGGATACTAGGTTACTTCCATCTTTTGCAAAGTGGGTTTGAGGGATTTCCGATAACCAATGGATGGTGGAGCTACTTCCAAGGCACTCTAGCTTGGAAGATATATATTTCTCCTTCTGGATTGGCTGGACCTTGTTTAGGAGGACTCCATCATTTAAATCACGGGTCAAATATTGTGAACCATATCGTCTTTCTCTTATATATCGGGCCATCTAAAAAACATCCACGCCTTTTCCCTTCACCAATTCCCTTACACATGTTTTGCTATGCACATGTTTTATTTCCTTTGTGTGAATTGGAGCAACACATCCCACTGAACACCTGTGGAGAGATTTTAAAATTGCTGCTAGTGTGAATAAAGGCGGAATGAAGGATCAAGCTTTCACATTAATCAGACTGCTTTAACTCCACACAATATAAACAGAACGCAGAATACCCAGCTCTGTAAACTTCACAGACAGGTAGTGCAAAAGGGTTGAGCTTGCTCTTTAACTGAACTGTGCTAACTAGAGTTGAGCGACTTTTGGTTTTTTAGGGTCGAGTTTCGTTTCATGAAACCCGACTTTTCCAAAAGTCGGGTCGAGCAAAATCAGCCGACTATAGGGAAAAGTCGGTGGTCCGACCGAAACACGAAACCCAATGTAAGTCACTGGGGAATTAAAGTCGGCAGTGAGAGGAGGACAGGAAACACACCAACAGTGCCCATTTGAATGCCAAAAGCATCAATTCTTATTACTTAAGCTTGTCAACCTTAATTTACTTCATAATACTAGTTACGCACTGAAAAATGGAGGTTATTTGGCTACAGTTGTGGGGGGGTAGGGCTGGCTCCAGGTTTTCGTGGGCCCAGGGCCAAAGAGCGCCCCTTTAACACATACCACAACTCATGATGCTCCGATACGGCAGAGAAATAGCAGTATAGTACAATGAAAAATACTTCACTTCTTACATCTCATGACTGATATCCATTTTAAATTCTTCAATACCTCCAAAAACGGACAGTACATAACTCCATACAGTATTGTGGCCGGCGCTTAGTGCGCTATACAGAGTAATGAGGCCCATATATTTCTCCATATGGAATCATTGATCCCATATAATGTTTCAAACTGTATATGATGAGCTCCACATAATGCTATAGTATATGTTGGTCCCAATGGATGAAGCTCCACTGTCTTATGGGCCCAAATAATGCAGGTGTGAAAAATGTCACTATAGGACAGGGGAGATGTAGAATTTCTGAAAACACTTGTGGACACTGTTGGATTGTGTGAGGCCCAGTGAATATCACACCGCTATGTCACAGTCTCTATGTCGCAGGTGTGAAAAATGTCACTATAGGACAGGGGAGATGGGGAATTTCTGAACACACTTGTGGACACTGTTGGATTGTGTGAGGCCCAGTGAATGTCACACCGCTATGTCACAGTCTCAATGTCGCAGGTGTGAAAAATGTCACTATAGGACAGGGGAGATGTAGAATTTCTGAACACACTTGTGGACACTGTTGGATTGTGTGAGGCCCAGTGAATATCACACCGCTATGTCACAGTCTCTATGTCGCAGGTGTGAAACATGTCACTATAGGACAGGGGAGATGTAGAATTTCTGAACACACTTGTGGACACTGTTGGTTTGTATGAGGCCCAGTGAATATCAAACCGCTATGTCACAGTCTCAATGTTGCAGGTGTGAAAAATGTCACTATAGGACAGGGGAGATGGAGAATTTCTGAACACACTTGTGGACACTGTTGGATTGTGTGAGGCCCAGTGAATATCACACCACTATGTCACAGGCTCAATGTCGCAGGTGTGAAAAATGTCACTATAGGACAGGGGAGATGTAGAATTTCTGAACACACTTGTGGACACTGTTGGATTGTGTGAGGCCCAGTGAATAAAACACCACTATGTCACAGTCTCAATGTCGCAGGTGTGAAAAATGTCACTATAGGACAGGGGAGATGTAGAATTTCTGAACACACTTGTGGACACTGTTGGATTGTGTGAAGCCCAGTGAATATCAAACTGTTATGTCACAGTCTCAATGTCGCAGGTGTGAAAAATGTCACTATAGGACAGGGGAGATGTAGAATTTCTGAACACACTTGTGGACACTGTTGGATTGTGTGAGGCCCAGTGAATTTCACACCGCTATGTCACAGGCTCAATGTCGTAGGTGTGAAAAACGTCACTATAGGACAGGGGAGATGGAGAATTTCTGAACACACTTGTGGACACTGTTGGATTGTGTGAGGCCCAGTGAATATCACACCGCTATGTCACAGTCTCAATGTCGCAGGTGTGAAAAATGTCACTATAGGACAGGGGAGATGTAGAATTTCTGAACACACTTGTGGACACTGTTGGATTGTGTGAGGCCCAGTGAATATCACACCGCTATGTCACAGGCTCAATGTCGCAGGTGTGAAAAATGTCACTATAGGACAGGGGAGATGTAGAATTTCTGAACACACTTGTGGACACTGTTGGATTGTGTGAGGCCCAGTGAATAAAACACCACTATGTCACAGTCTCAATGTCGCAGGTGTGAAAAATGTCACTATAGGACAGGGGAGATGTAGAATTTCTGAACACACTTGTGGACACTGTTGGATTGTGTGAAGCCCAGTGAATATCAAACTGTTATGTCACAGTCTCAATGTCGCAGGTGTGAAAAATGTCACTATAGGACAGGGGAGATGTAGAATTTCTGAACACACTTGTGGACACTGTTGGATTGTGTGAGGCCCAGTGAATTTCACACCGCTATGTCACAGGCTCAATGTCGTAGGTGTGAAAAATGTCACTATAGGACAGGGGAGATGTAGAATTTCTGAACACACTTGTGGACACTGTTGGATTGTGTGAGGCCCAGTGAATATCACACCGCTATGTCACAGTCTCAATGTCGCAGGTGTGAAAAATGTCACTATAGGACAGGGGAGATGTAGAATTTCTGAACACACTTGTGGACACGGTTGGATCGTGTGAGGCCCAGTGAATATCACACCGCTATGTCACAGGCTCAATGTCGTAGGTGTGAAAAACGTCACTATAGGACAGGGGAGATGGAGAATTTCTGAACACACTTGTGGACACTGTTGGATTGTGTGAGGCCCAGTGAATATCACACCGCTATGTCACAGTCTCAATGTCGCAGGTGTGAAAAATGTCACTATAGGACAGGGGAGATGTAGAATTTCTGAACACACTTGTGGACACTGTTGGATTGTGTGAGGCCCAGTGAATATCACACCGCTATGTCACAGGCAGAAATTGGCTAGTGTATGACAAACTACAAGGTGTATATAGAATTGGGCAGAATAAGAATCTCCCTAGAGTGTAGGTCTGTAAGAACGGAACAAGTCCTCGACTTATCCTTAGAGTCACACACAGATAGCTTCACTGTGGCCGTGATAACAGCCATTACACGGTACTGAGAGAGGATCGTGCACGTACACCGCTGTCCGGTGTCCGTAAAATTGTCAAGCTCCGTGTTTTTTAAGTATACGGACTGACACACGCTGTCTCTCTATAGTTTTGAATGTGATCAAACAGCAAATATACTTAACTGTTTGAAAAGCAGACAAAACTAGAAGGTGTAGGTCTGTAAGTACGGAACATGTCCTCGACTTATTCTTACAGAGTGACACACAGATAGCTTCGCTGTGGCCGTGATAACAGCCGTTACACGGTACTGAGAGAGGAGCGTGCACGTGCACTGCTGTCCGGTGTCCGTAAAATTGTCAAGCTCCATGTTTCTTAAGTATACGGACTGACAGACGCTGTCTCTCTATAGTTTTGAATGTGATCAAACAGCAAATATACTTAACTGTTTGAAAACCAGACAAAACTAGAAGGTGGAGGTCTGTAAGAACGGAACATGTCCTCGACTTATTCTTACAGAGTCACACACAGATAGCTTCACTGTGGCCGTGATAACAGCCGCTGCACGGTACTGTGTGAGGAGCATACACCGCTGCATGGTGTGAAAAAATGCATGCTCAGTACCTCACCAGGACAAAAATAAAAAATTTGGATTGCTTTTAAAAAAGCAGTTTGCAGAACAGTGGGAAAACAGCAATGCAGCTCTCAGGAAGCCTTATAAGGCAGCCTAACAACCAACACAGCTGATCCAGCAAAATATAGCCTCCACTTGCACTGCACACACAGTGACTGGTGTGTTGTACAGGCAAAATCGCTAGCAGCAGAAGCAGTTTTTGGTGTCTTCTTCCCTGTCTAATGCTCTCCCTACAGAATCAGCAGCAGCTCTCCCTATTCTGAGATCAGCATGAGTAACATGGCGGTCGGCGTGCACGCCCTTTTATACCCCCTGTGACGCCCCCCCAAAGCAAGCCAATCACTTGCATGCCCTTCTCAAAGATGGTGGTGACCCCTGCCTGTCATCACGTCGCCCACAGTGTCCGTGGATCCTGATTGGCTGAAAAAGGGCAGAAAACAAACTTTTGAAAAGCGACTTTGGCGCTAAAGTCGCCGAGCTCATGGCCGACCTCACCCTAGGGTCGGGTTTTGTTTCATGAAACCCGACTTCACCAAAAGTCGGCGACTTTTGAAATTTTTCAACCCGTTTCGCTCAACTCTACTCTCTCTCTCTCTCTTGAACTTAGATAGCCCATCGGGGACAGTGCCAACAATGTCTGTAAAGCACTGTTGAATTATTAGCACTGTATAAATGAGTAAAATAAATGAATAATTAAATTCTTCTAGGAGCACTTGACACATCTGGAGGGTTGCCTGTGGTGGAAGATGTCAAACATGTTTCGCGAACGTCTAATCGTTCGGAGAATTGAACTGAACAATGAAAGGTTAATTAGAAGGATCATGATTAAATAGTGCTTCTTGTATAAAAAGACATAGAACATGCTAGAAATAGTAAACCAAATCAGGAATAAAGAAACTCATCTTCAGAGAAATATATTTAATCTCTTATTGACACATTGGTAAAGCTTAGACATGACCTCAGAATGGTTTGAATAGCAGGCTAAGACAAAAATTTCACAAAACTGAAAACATCAAGCTATTGAGCTTGTGGCCAAAAAGTATGGTGTATACAATCAAAGAAAAAAAATTGATATCCTGTTAAAAATTCCAAGATATAAAATCCCCAGCATTTAGCCAATATCTTCTGTTCCTTTCATGCTAAACTATGTAATTTGAAAGATGATACTTCTGTCAAGCAACCCTCTACAGAGGTGATTAAATAGTTTTTGGCAGAGGTTAACCTCTCAATAGAGTTGAGCAACTTTAGTCGGATCGGGTTTCATGAAACAAAATTTATTTCAGATGAAACTGGTCCAACTTGGGCAAAAAAAGTCAGAGTTTTGTCCGAAACCCGACCCCAATGCAAGTCAATGGGGAATAAAAGTCGGCATTGAGTGGATGAATGTCATCCGCTCAATGCCGACTTTTATTCCCCATTGACTTGCATTGGGGTCGGGTTTCGGACGAAACTCCGACTTTCTTTGCCCAAGTCGGACCAGTTTCATCTGAAACAAATTTTGTTTCATGAAACCCGATCCGACTAAAGTCGCTCAACTCTACCTCTCAACAATCTCTCAGCAACACTTAGAACAGCTTAATTCTCCAATATCTGTTGCTGACGTTATGCAAACTATTAATCTCCAAAGAAAAAACTATGCCCCTGGGCCTGGTGACTTTCATAATGAATATTACCAAATCTTTAAGGACTTGTATCCCTCTCTCGTGAAGATCTTTGGCACTGCTATGCTCAAAGGATCTCTTTGTCTGCTTTAGCCATCTTTTATAACAGTTTGAAAATCAGGCAAACCACAGACATCTCCAGACAGCTTTGAGAAAAAGCAAGATACTGTTCGAAATGCGTTGCTTGTTACTCACAACCATGTGACTATTTTACTGGATATTTTGGACTTGCTTTTATTCACAATAAATTGGAATTTTTGAAGCTGGATTTTTTTTCTCTTTTTTGCTTACTACTACACGTGATGACTACACGATATCCGTGCTTCCTCACAGCACATGCCTAACAGATGAGCTGGTTTTTTTTCATTTTTTTCTTTGCCTGTTCAATATCCAGACAGTATCCTCCCATTTGACTTCTGAATTGTGATCTGATGGCTATAAATAAAAATTAGTTGGGTTTTAATAATACTTGTAGGAGACAGGCTGCAGAAGGCACAATACATATCATTATTTTGATAGCAGGAGTGGTTCACTCTTGGATGTCTTCTCTGCTTCTTACCTTGTACGTAGATAAAATCCATTGCCACATTGCTTTCTCTGCTCTAATTAAATTTGGTTTCTCGGTCCCTGTAATAAGGATGATCCATGCCTTACATAGTACTCTCTCAGCTACAGTATTAGTAATTATAGCTATGTCAAGATTCTAATATTTCATAGCACTCTCCATGGATGTCCATTATATGCTTTGCTATTTACACTGGTCATGAAACTTTGTGCTGAAATTATAAGAAATATTATTAATATAAGAAGAATCCCAATCGGTCTTAGACAAACATACTTTAGGTTTCTTCGCAGATTACATTATTCTGACACTGACCAACCCTCTTCATTATCATAAAGGAGTTCTCAAATTACCAATAGATTTGATAAGATGTCTTACTGCAAGATCAGGGATAATGAGTCCCAAATACTAGGGAGAAATATCAAGCCCAAAAGCAAAAATGGAATAGAATCAGAGTTAGTTTATTTATGGGAGATAAAAGCAATTCCATATTTGGGAATCAATCTTATATTTTTACAATTTTATACTTATCCAAATCGAACCTAGTTCCCTTCCCTGTCCTCTCCATTAAGAAATGAATAGTCTTGCACATTTTGAATATTGTTGGAATGGCTAGGGAAAATGATTCTTTACAAAATGGTAATCTTTGTCAAACTGTACTACTTTTTTCATACATTATATATCTCAATAGACTTGTCTCTTATCCTCAAAGTAATGCTTTCCAAGAAGTACAGTCATATGTTAAAGTTTGGGCACCCCTATTAATGTTAACCTTTTTTCTTTATAACAATTTTGGTTTTTGCAACAGCTATTTCAGTTTCATATATCTAATAACTGATGGACTCAGTTATATTTCTGGATTCAAATGAGGTTTATTGTACTAACAGAAAATGTGCAATCTGCATTTAAACAAAATTTGACCGGTGCAAAAGTATGGGCACCTCAACATAAAAGTGACATTAATATTTTGTAGATCCTCCTTTTGCAAAAATAACAGCCTCTAGTCGCTTCCTGTAGCTTTTAATGAGTTCCTGGATCCTGGATGAAGGTATTTGTGACCATTCCTGTTTACAAAACAATTCCAGTTCAGTTAAGTTTGATGGTCGCCGAGCATGGACAGCCCGCTTCAAATCATCTCACAGATGTTCAATGATATTCAGGTCTGGGGACTGGGATGGCCATTCCAGAACATTGTAATTGTTCCTCTGCATGAATGCCTGAGTAGATTTGGAGCGGCGTTTTGGATCATTGTCTTGCTGAAATATCTATCCCCTGCGTAACTTCAACTTCGTCACTGATTCTTGCTCATTATTGTCAAGAATCTGCTGATACTGAGTTGAATCCATGCGACCCTCAACTTTAACAAGATTCCCGTTGCCGGCATTGGCCACACAGCCCCAAAGCATGATTGAACCTCCACCAAATTTTACTGTGGGTAGCAAGTGTTTTTCTTGGAATGATGTATTTTTTAGTCTCCATGCATAACGCCTTTTTGTATGACCAAACAACTCAATCTTTGTTTCATCAGTCCACAGGACCTTCTTCCAAAATGTAACTGGCTTGTCCAAATGTGCTTTTGCATACCTCAGGCGACCTGTTTGTGGCATGCTTGCAGAAACGGCTTCTTTCGCATCACTCTCCCATACAGCTTCTCCTTGTGCAAAGTGCGCTGTATTGTTGACCGATGCACAGTGACACCATCTGCAGCAAGATGATGCTGCAGGTCTTTGGAGGTGGTCTGTGGATTGTCCTTGACTGTTCTCACCATTCTTCTTCTCTGCCTTTCTGATATTTTTCTTGGCCTGCCACTTCTGGGCTTAACAAGAACTGTACCTGTGTTCTTCAATTTCCTTACTATGTTCCTCACAGTGGAAACTGACAGGTTAAATCTCTGAGACAACTTTTTGTATCCTTCCCCTGAAAAGCTATGTTGAATAATCTTTGTTTTCAGATCATTTGAGAGTTGTTTTGAGGAGCCCATGATGCCACTCTTCATAGGAGAATCAAATAGAACTACTTGCAAGTGGCCACCTTAAATACCTTTTCTCATGATTTGATACACCTGGCTATAAAGTTCAAAGCTCAATGAGGTTACAAAACCAATTTAGTGCTTCAGGAAGTCAGTAAAAAGTAGTTAGGAGTGTTCAAATCAAGAAAATGAAAAGGGTGCCCATACTTTTGCACCGGTCAAATTTTGTTTAAATGCAGATTGCACATTTTCTGTTAGTACAATAAACCTCATTTGACTCCAGAAATATAACTGAGTCCATCAGTTATTAGATATATGAAACTGAAATAGCTGTTGCAAAAAACAAAATTGTTATAAAGAAAAAAGGTTAACATTAATAGGGGTGCCCAAAGTTTAACATATGACTGTATCATTTCTCCTTGCAGAGATTGACATGCTAAGCATGTCAAGATGAGGAGACTTAAAGCCACAATGCTCCTCTGGGAAATATGCTAATTGTCTCTTCAGAGAGGAAGAGGACTAGAACTCTAGTGCCACCTATTGGAAGTAGCAATCCTAAATCCTTTAACGAGCCTGGTTACATGACTTAGGATAAAAGCCAAGTTAAGATTCTTGCTTGGCTTTTATCCTAAGTCATGTAACAAGGCTCGTTAAAGGGTCAACATTGACTTTTAAGATTGCTACTTCCAATAGGTGGCACAAAAGTTCTAGTCCTCTTCCTCTCTGAAGAGACAATTTGCATAAGAAGCAATGCTTAAAATTCATATGAAATGAGAAGAAACTGAAAGTGGAGGACTCAATATCACATCATCATCCAAGGAGATGAAGGGATGAGAGTACCAAAAGTATTAATTGGTTATAATTTGCTCTATAATAATGTAAGAATGTAAAGCATGTTATACCCAAGGTCGAGTTGGCTGGCAATTGAACAACATCATAATAGAGGGGTTCATGTAATATGTTTTTACTTGTGCACTCCTTATGCAAATTTCTCTATATACTTAAATATCCCTCATTGCAGGCCTCATTTCTGGCATGGCTCTGCAGCAGATTCTATATAATAAAGAGGATTTAGAAAAGAACCCTCTTGCTATAGAAATAATTTATTTAATAAAACCAGCTTCCCCTAAAAACATGGGCAAATTACAGTACTAAGAAATGTTTGAATTTTTAATGCCCTCAAAGTATGAGACTCTTCTCTGAATTAAAACCCCAACTTTATTTTCCAAATAAAAATGTCTTACATATCTCTAAATTTAGGATTATATGTCCAAGTTTCATTCATTTAAAGCTTATAATTCCTTATCTAATGTACAATATTTTATTTTGATCTTCTATCTATTTGTACAAATAAAATAGCCAGAACACTCAATATTGCTTTCAATGGACATGTTGAGGGGGGGGGCAAAATCCATCTTCAATCTTCATATTGAGGAAGAAGTTTCAACCTCTAGTCAATGAGAATTAGCATTCACTCGGTCGCCAAAGTCTCCTTATACCTTGTTTATTTTGTATTATACCCTTTTAAACTTGCAAGACTGTTTAACTCCTTTGTGGCCAGGCCAAACTTTTCAAATCTGACTTGTGTAAGTAACTCTGGAATGTTTCAATATATGTCACTGATTTTGATATTTTTTTTTCTGTGACACAATACGTTTTATGTTAATGGTAGCTGTGATTTTTTAATGTGAAAAACTGTCAGGTAGTTTATTAACTTTTAAGGTGATTTTCAAGAATTATCGGAAAGTAACAATGTTATATTTACCACCTGAATGTTGCTAACCTCTGAACAACCTCTTGAACATTGTTCAACATCTTTATCAACGATTTAGATGAAGGAATTGAGGGTAAACTGATTAAATTTGCTGATGACACAAAGCTAGGAGGGATAGCTAATACTAGAGAAGAGAGAGAGAGGATTCAAAAAGATTTAAATAAACTGGAGAAGTGGGCAGCAACTAACAGAATGGTTTTTAACAGGGAGAAATGCAAAGTACTACATCTGGGCAATAAAAATGAAAAAAGCATATATAGAATGGGAGGAATAGGGCTAAGTGACAGCACATGTGAAAAAGACTTGGGTATACTAATAGATCACAGACTGAATATGAGTCAACAGTGTGATGCAGCAGCAAAAAAGGCAAATGCAATTCTAGGATGTATTAACAGAAGCATACAGTCTAGATCACGTGAAGTAATAATTTCCCTCTACTCCTCTTTGGTCAGACCTCATCTAGAATATTGTGTCCAATTTTGGGCACCACATTTTAAAAAAGACATCAACAAACTGGAGCAAGTTCAGAAAAGAGCGACCAGAATGGTGACCGGTCTGCAAACCCTGTCTTATGAGGAAAGGTTGCAGGATTTGGGAATGTTTAGTTTGCAAAAGAGAAGACTGAGAGGAGACTTAATAGCTGTCTACAAATATCTAAAGGGCTGTCACATTGTAGAAGGATCAACTTTATTCTCATTTGCACAAGGAAAGACTAGAAGCAATGGGATGAAGCTGAATGGGAGGAGACACAGATTAGATATTAGAAAAAACTTTTTGACAGTTAGAGTGATCAATGAGTGGAACAGGCTGCCACGAGAAGTGGTGAGTTCTCCTTCAATGGAAGTCTTCAAACAGAGGCTGGACAGACATCTAACTGGGATGATTTAGCGAATCCTGCTTTGAGCAGGGGGTTGGACCAGATGGCCCAGGAGGTCCCTTCCAACTCTACGATTCTATGATTCTTAAGTCACTATAGCCGGCAAGCTCTAAGGCTATTATTTAGTCATGAATTGCAGAGGAAACATCAAAACCACACAATCATGATTTCAGGGTGCCAATGGCATTAAATAGGGTGTCCCCACATCCTGCTAACCATTTTGATGCCGTAGTCACAGTTTGCAGTAGTATCTAAAGGGTTAAGCAGATTGGTGTCAACACTGTTTTTGACTGATGCAGCATGGTGTCAACTATAGGACGATGCTCTTCACTTATATCTTAGGTCAGTTTTAAGTCATATTGGTGGTCACTAAGGGATTAAAGGGATTGTGCAAGAGATTAGATGGTTTATTTGGCACATTATACCACATTTTTGGGGGGAATACTTCTGGAGAGCTATTCTTGCCCTTTCAATGATAGTTTTCGACTCTTATTGCTCCTTGAAATTCAGTTCTTACTATTGTGTCTGTCGCCCAAACACATCATCTGCAACACAGCCTGCTGACGCTTTCCACTAGCTGCTCGATAGGGGGACACATCGTGTGCAACAGTGGCAGCTGCAGATGGAGTGCTCGTACGACTGCGCTCTGTGGACGAGCTTTCGCTTCTGGAGGAGGAGGAGGAGTAGGGTGGAACGCCTACAGCCAACTGTTTCCTATACCGTGGGCTAGGCAGCACTGTCCCACCACCGCTGTCCCCTGTGGACCCTGCATCCACCACATTAACCCAGTGCGCAGTGATGGACACGTAACGGCCCTGGCCATGCCGACTGGACCATGCATCAGTTGTGAGGTGCACCTTTCCGCTCAATGACTGCTTGAGTGCATGGACAATGCGGTCTTTCACATGATGGTGGAGGGCTGGGATGGTTTTGCGAGAGAAGAAGTGGCGACTGGGTAGGTCATAGCGTGGTACTGCATAGGCCATGAGTTCGCGGAAAGCTGTGCTTTCCACCAACCGAAAGGGCATGATCTCTAACGAGATTAGTTTGGCAATGTGGGCGTTCAAACCCAGTGTACGCGGATGAGAGACTGAGTACTTTCTTGACCTACTCATAGTGTCTGGGAGGGTGAGCTGGACTTGAGAGCTGCATATGGTGGAAGTAGCGGTGGACAGGGAGAACTGAGAGAGGGTTGATGATGGTGATGGAGTTGGTGTTCTTTCTGATGGCCTAGAATCAGTCTTTCGTTGATATAACAGTGGGATTCCCTGACTGCTGTGGCCTTGCAACGACACCTCAACATTTGCTGCTGTGCTAACCGGTGGGCTTACAGTGGGGGAAACAATGTAGCATTGCTGACTACCTTCGTTGTGATCAGTTGCACATGTGGCACTTGAGGTTTGGTGTTGTGTCCACGCTTGCAAGTGCATGCTGGTTAAATGTCTAAGCATGCAACTGGTATTCAAATTTTTCAGATTTTTCCCTCGGCTAAAGGTCTTTGCGCACTTCTTACAGATAACCTTGGCCTGATCATGAGGATTTTGTTCAAAAAAGTGCCACACTGCACTCTTCCTACTTTGGCAGACATTTTGCGGCCTAGCACGCTGTGATCTTTTGACCCTCTGGACAAGCTGTCCAGCAACTCTTTTGATGTTTGGAACCTGTCTTTGGAGTGCTCCGGGCCTGCCAGATAACAGCTGTTGCGATGTCGATGTCTGCTGTGGATGCTCCTCATCTGAGCTATTGGAAGCAGCACCCTCTTCCCCCAATGGATGCCAATCTGGGTCAACAACTGGGTCATCCATCACCTCCTCTTCTATGTCATGTGCACCTTCCTCTGTGTCACCGTGTATGGTGGTATAGTGTGCGGGAAGGGGCACCTGAGTCTCATCAGGGTCAGAATCTGGCTCTGTACACTGCGAGGACAATGTAGTGCTCTGAGTGAATGTACCAGCAGAATCATCCATCAGCGGCTGTGCATCAGTGCACTCCATGTCAGATTCATCTTGGCCTGGGTAATTCACCATTTCACTTGATAATCCAGGCATGGTATGTGAAAACAGCTCCATGGAGTAATCAGTAGTATGGCCTGCGTCATCCTTCAATCTTGGTTCGGGTGAAGGACACAAGGAAAGGTGTGGTTCATGAACATGAGCCTCCAATGACGACTCAGTGCTTTTACTTTTTACAACTGAAGAAGAGGAGGCGATAGAGCTGGAGGCTGAGTTAGCAATGTAAGACAAAACTTTTTCCTGATGCTCTGGCTTTAAAAGCGGTTTGCCAACTCCTAGAAAACTAAGCGTTCGAGGCCTTATGTAGCCAGATGATGACGCAGGCTCAACACCTCCTGCATTCGGTCCTATTTTGCTCTTGCCACTACCATCAGATCCACCACCAACACCATCATTACCAGCTGACAACCCCCGCCCAATTCCACGGCCTCTTCCACCAGCCTTCCTCATTTTTGGTAGAAATGTAGACAAAATCCAACAAACTATATAGTATGTAAAACAAGGTACAAGGTGTCCATAGGACAGGGGAGATTTTGAATTTCTGCACACACTTTTGGACACTGGACACTTTTGGATTGTGTGAGGCCCACTGATATCTGAGCGCTATGTGACAGGCTCGATGGCACAGCTGTGACCTAAGTGACTAGAGGATAAGTGAGATTTTGAATCCCTGCACACACTTTTGGATACTGGACACTTTTGGATTGTGTGAGGCCCAATGAATATCTGAGCGCTATGTGACAGGCTCGATGGCACAGCTGTGACCTAAGTGACTAGAGGATAAGTGAGATTTTGAATCTCTGCACACACTTTTGGACACTGGACACTTTTGGATTGTGTGAGGCCCACTGATATCTGAGCGCTATGTGACAGGCTCGATGGCACAGCTGTGACCTAAGTGACTAGAGGATAAGTGAGATTTTGAATCTCTGCACACACTTTTGGACACTGGACACTTTTGGATTGTGTGAGGCCCAATGAATATCTGAGCGCTATGTGACAGGCTCGATGGCACAGCTGTGACCTAAGTGACTAGAGGATAAGTGAGATTTTGAATCTCTGCACACACTTTTGGACACTGGACACTTTTGGATTGTGTGAGGCCCAATGAATATCTGAGCGCTATGTGACAGGCTCGATGGCACAGCTGTGACCTAAGTGACTAGAGGATAAGTGAGATTTTGAATCTCTGCACACACTTTTGGACACTGGACACTTTTGGATTGTGTGAGGCCCACTGATATCTGAGCGCTATGTGACAGGCTTGATGGCACAGCTGTGACCTAAGTGACTAGAGGATAAGTGAGATTTTGAATCTCTGCACACACTTTTGGACACTGGACACTTTTGGATTGTGTGAGGCACACTGATATCTGAGCGCTATGTGACAGGCTTGATGGCACAGCTGTGACCTAAGTGACTAGAGGATAAGTGAGATTTTGAATCTCTGCACACACTTTTGGACACTGGACACTTTTGGATTGTGTGAGGCCCACTGATATCTGAGCGCTATGTGACAGGCTTGATGGCACAGCTGTGACCTAAGTGACTAGAGGATAAGTGAGATTTTGAATCTCTGCACACACTTTTGGACACTAGACACTTTTGGATTGTGTGAGGCCCAATGAATATCTGAGCGCTACGTGACAGGCTCGATGGCACAGCTGTGACCTAAATGACTAGAGGATAAGTGAGATTTTGAATCTCTGCACACACTTTTGGACACAGGACACTTTTGGATTGTGTGAGGCCCACTGATATCTGAGCGCTATGTGACAGGCTCGATGGCACAGCTGTGACCTAAGTGACTAGAGGATAAGTGAGATTTTGAATCTCTGCACACACTTTTGGACACTGGACACTTTTGGATTGTGTGAGGCCCAATGAATATCTGAGCGCTATGTGACAGGCTCAATGGCACAGCTGTGACCTAATTGACTAGAGGATAAGTGAGATTTTGAATCTCTGCACACACTTTTGGACACTGGACACTTTTGGATTGTGTGAGGCCCACTGATATCTGAGCGCTATGTGACAGGCTTGATGGCACAGCTGTGACCTAAGTGACTAGAGGATAAGTGAGATTTTGAATCTCTGCACACACTTTTGGACACTGGACACTTTTGGATTGTGTGAGGCCCACTGATATCTGAGCGCTATGTGACAGGCTTGATTGCACAGCTGTGACCTAAGTGACTAGAGGATAAGTGAGATTTTGAATCTCTGCACACACTTTTGGACACTGGACACTTTTGGATTGTGTGAGGCCAACTGATATCTGAGCACTATGTGACAGGCTCGATGGCACAGCTGTGACCTAAGTGACTAGAGGATAAGGGAGATTGGATTTATTTTAAAAAAGCAGTTTGCGGAGCAGTGGGTAAACAGCAATGCCAGCCTGTCAGGAAGCCTTAAAAGGCAGCCCAACAACCAACACCACTGATACACCACAATATAGCCTCCCCTTGCACTGCTCACACAGTGACTGGTGTGTTGTGCAGGCCAAATTGCTATCAGCAGCAGAAGCAGTTTTTTTTTCTTCTCAGCAGGACAAAAAAAAAAAATTGGGATTGCTTTTAAAAAAGCAGTTTGAGGCCCAATGAATATCTGAGCGCTATGTGACAGGCTCGATGGCACAGCTGTGACCAAAGTGACTAGAGGATAAGGGAGATTGGATTGCTTTTAAAAAAGCAGTTTGCGGAGCAGTGGGTAAACAGCAATGCCAGCCTGTCAGGAAGCCTTAGAAGGCAGCCCAACAACCAACACCAATGATACACCACTATATAGCCTCCCCTTGCACTGCACACACAGTGACTGGTGTGTTGTGCAGGCCAAATCGCTAGCAGCAGAAGCAGTTTTTTGGTCTTCTTCCCTGCCTAATGCTCTCCCTACAGAATCAGCAGCAACCTCTCCCTATACTGAGATCGGCAGAAGTAAGATGGCGGTCGGCGTGCACGCCCTTTTATACCCCCTGTGACGCCCACCAAAGCAAGCCAATCACTTGCATGCCCTTCTGAAAGATGGTGGTGACCCGTGCCTATGTCATCACGTTGCCCACAGTGTCCGTGGATCCTGATTGGCTGAAAAAGAGCGCAAAACAAACTTTTGAAACGCGACTTTGGCGCGTAAGTCGCCGACCTCGTGGCCGACCTCATCCTAGGGTCGGGTTTCGTTTCATGAAACCCAACTTTGCCAAAAGTCGGCGACTTTTGAATTTTTTTGACCCGTTTCGCTCAACTCTAGTCCTGTGTATGTCAAGTATATTTACAAAAATGCTAGTTATTATAAGTCTAAGACAACATTTATTCTAAACTTATTCTAAGAATACAAGTAAATGAAAACTAAAAGATCTAATAACATTTAGCGACAAAGACTAGCAAAAAAGTACTTTTTTTTTTCAAAATTTACATTCAATTACCAAAGGGAGTCATTTTGACTCCCTACTGTAATTATAGTAGGGAGTCAAAATGACTCCCTTTGGTAATTAAAGGTAAATTTTGAAAAAAAGGTACTTTTTTTTAAAATTTATTTATTGTCACAAAATCTTTTTTTGCATCCTAAATAAGTAAAAGTCACCGAGTCTCAAGCCGGAATTCGGAGAAAAGTAGTCACAGAAGAGACATAAAATCAAAATGACTCCATTGGTAGTTCTAGTTTTAATAGCTGTCTAAAAATATCTCAAGGGCTGTCACATTGTAGAAGAATCATTTTTATTCTCATTTGCACAAGGAAAGACTAGAAGCAATGAGATAAAACTGAATGGGAGGAGACAGTTTAGATATTAGAAATAACTTTTTGACAGCTAGGGTGATCAATGAGTGGAACAGGCTGCCACGAGAGGTGGTGAGTTCTCCTTCCATGGAAGTCTTCAAGCAGAGGATGGACAGACATCTGTCTGGGATGATTTAGTGAATGCTGCTTTGAGCAGGGGTTGGACCAGATGACCCAGGAGGTTCTTTCCAACACTACCATTCTATGATTCTATGTTATCCAGAGCACCAACATGGGTGTAGTTGCCATGACAAAGGTTAGGTGTTCCTGAGTGTGGCACTTTTTTAAAGACAGTCCAGTTAACCTCAAAAAATCCATTTGTCCATTTGCAACATCTGCCATGACAGCACCTGCAGGGGAAGTACAACTACCAGCCTGACCACCACCAGCATATCCAGGAACATGACAGCAAAGCACTTGACTAGTTGGGATGAATGCCAGGGTCCAGAAACAATGTCTGT
The DNA here is from genome assembly GCF_039654945.1 of Dendrobates tinctorius. Classification (NCBI taxonomy): domain Eukaryota; kingdom Metazoa; phylum Chordata; class Amphibia; order Anura; family Dendrobatidae; genus Dendrobates; species Dendrobates tinctorius. Next base: position 7,771,235 of record NW_027361913.1, on the reverse strand, counting down.
TGGTGACACCACTATTTTTTAACCCCTGTTCTATGGGCATGCCAATCCTCTGTCCATGGGATAGGTGAAAATGCCTCCCTTCCTGCACCTGTCGTTGCACACTTGCAACCACCATCAACAACCCTGTCATCCAAGTGGCGAGGGATGCTACATTTCTTTGACACCACACTTGGTGAACATTGAGGAAGCCAGGACCAGTCAGACCCTGTGACAAAACACGAGCTACCAACACAGAGAATAGTGGGTCCTGGTTCAGTCAGGCTTTCCCCCACCTTCAACAGAAGTTCATGCACCTCCTCCTCCTCACCCTACATCTCCAAAACATCAATATCAGTCGTAAGCTGGAAACACTGCAGCACTGCATTAGCCAAGTGACAACAGGCTGTGCTGAATCTAATACCTAGTGGTTCAGAGGTTTCTCAAAATCTACCCAGATCTGCCTGAGCTACTTGTGAAAGTAAGCCATGTGTGTACCCATTTCCAGAACTCCATGTTTCATATGTTGGCAAAGCTTTGTGAGCTGTAGAGAGCAGTAGTTGAATGCCAGCTACACCATGCATGTCAGTATTCTGGTCAGCCTCTGCACACAAGAATTGATAAGTGGGCATGGATGATATCTGGCATCTGTGCGATTCTCCAAAACTGTGAGGATTTGACCAAGACGGTGAACGGCGATGATGACATAATTAGTGTAACCATCCCACCATCCAGCTTCTCTGTCTACTGAAATGCTTGTTGCTCACAAGTAAAGAGGAAGCTTTACAGACAGCGCAAGTTGAGATGGAGCAAGAAGCTATACAGTGTGATGCTACACAGCTCAGCCTCATCTCATCTTCTCATTGCGGATTGGATGATAATGAGGATTAGTAAGAGCTGGTTTTCTGCACTACAGTCTTTCGTCTGTTCAGCATATATGGCCTGAAGAGGAGAGGGAGTATGAGGAGGTGAAGATGGACAGTCGTCCTCTTGGTGGGGTCAGGGAACTCTTGGCTGTTGGCAATATTGCAAACATGGCTGAGTTTATGCTGCCCTGCCTTTCACATGACCCCTGCATTGAATGCATTTTGTCCAACACTAATTACTGATTGGTAACACTTCTAGACTCATGATACAAGGAGAATTTTCCATCTGTCCTTCCCATGATGGAAATGTCTAATAAAGTGTTACACTACCAGAAAGCCCTAATTGATGAATTAATAAAAGAATTCCCCATTTACAACGCTGGACTGAGAAGCAGTGGCGTAGCAACTGTTTGTGGCGCCCGGGGCGGTCGAAAAATTTGCCGCCCCTTTGGTCGCTGATAATCCGGAAGAATCCGAAGAGCCCACACTACACTCAAAGATCTAATTTTTAGTCTACTACTAACTCTGCTGTTATTATTTCTAAATTTCTAGACTTTCATCTTCTTGCAGTTCTCTCTGTCTATATATATATGTGTATGTATTAGCGTGATGACCCTACTGAACCTCCACCACTGCCCTGCCGAGAGCTGCACCATAAAACAGTGTAAGGAGACCCACGTGTCTTCCCCCTGCACAGACCCACAGTACACCCCCTACAGAGCCCTCATGTTCTCCCCTTGCACAGCCCCCCTCCCCGTGTACCCCCCTGCACAGCCCCTCCATGTCCTCCCCTACACAGCCTCCCCATGTACCCCCCAACACAGCCCCCCATGTCCTCCCCTGCACAGCCCCCCATGTCCTCCCCTACACAGCTTCCCCATGTACCCCCCTGCACAGTCCCCCATGTCCCTCCTACAGAGCCCCCCCATGTCCTCCCCTGCACAGCCCCCCCATGTCCTCCCCCTACAGAGCCCCCTCATGTCCTCTCCCTACAGAGCCCCCCCATGTCCTCCCCCTACAGAGCCCCCTCATGTCCTCTCCCTACAGAGCCCTCCCATGTCCTCCCCCTACAGAGCCCCCTCATGTCCTCTCCCTACAGAGCCCCCCCATGTCCTCCTCTGCACAGCCCCCCATGTCCTCTCCCTACAGAGCCCCCCCATGTCCTTCTCTGCACAGCCCCCCATGTCCTCTCCCTACAGAGCCCCCCCATGTCCTCCTCTGCACAGCCCCCCATGTCCTCTCCCTACAGAGCCCCCCCATGTCCTCCTCTGCACAGCCCCCCATGTCCTCTCCCTACAGAGCCCCCCATGTCCTCCTCTGCACAGCCCCCCATGTCCTCTCCCTACAGAGCCCCCCATGTCCTCCTCTGCACAGCCCCCCATGTCCTCTCCCTACAGAGCCCCCCATGTCCTCCTCTGCACAGCCCCCCATGTCCTCTCCCTACAGAGCCCCCCATGTCCTCCTCTGCACAGCCCCCCATGTCCTCTCCCTACAGAGCCCCCCATGTCCTCCTCTGCACAGCCCCCCATGTCCTCTCCCTACAGAGCCCCCCCATGTCCTCCTCTGCACAGCCCCCCATGTCCTCTCCCTACAGAGCCCCCCCATGTCCTCCTCTGCACAGCCCCCCATGTCCTCTCCCTACAGAGCCCCCCCATGTCCTCCTCTGCACAGCCCCCATGTCCTCTCCCTACAGAGCCCCCCCATGTCCTCCTCTGCACAGCCCCCATGTCCTCTCCCTACAGAGCCCAACTCTTTTGCATAATATCAGCTATATGAAGATGTAGGCAATCCAACTCCAAGGATTAGGGAGCCTCAACTTTAGAATTAGTAAATGGGGGAGAGGGAGTAATTACCTAGATGCCGCCCCCTGTAGCATAACATTACATGATGGAATGAAATTCAAGGGGCAATCACATACCGCGGTGTCTCCCTCCCCTCACAGACATCATGGGCAGGCTGGGCAGCGCTTCCCGCCGTCCCCCTCACTCACCGGCTCCTGTGTCCCGGGATCCGCTCCTCCTGCGTCACTTCAGCCACACGCCACGTGTTCTTCTGGCAGCTCCGACCGAACAACCAGCCCCGAGCGGCCAACACCTCCGCCCAGCACCGGCTCAGGAGCTGAAAGCAGCCGGGGCTCCGAGTCCGAGTCCAGCAAGGCAGTGGCGTAGAAGGTAGAAAGCGCCTGCACTGTGCCTCCGCGGAGTCCGCGCTGTTCTCCCAGTCAGAGGAGAGGAATTGAATTGCTGCTGCCGCGCCGCCCCCACACACGTGCCGCCTGGGGCGGACCGCCCCCCCACCCCCCACACGCTACGCCACTGCTGAGAAGTCACAGTTCCTTGGACAATCAAGGAGTAGAGACATGGGAGACACACCCCAGATACAGCACATGCATGGGAATACTATCAAAGGTCTTGGACAGTTTTTGCAGATCCTCCCAGCTCCAAGGCCTTGATGCGTGGGATGCAAGGTTGGAAAAGTTTTGGAAGATGCTAAATAGTATCTTGCCGATTGTACCAGCATCCTCTGTGACTTCTCTGTGCCTTACAACTATTGGGTATCCAAGCTAGAATTGTCTCTCTACACCTTGAAGATCCTGGCTTGCCCTGCCTTTAGCATTTTTTCAGAGCTGGTTTTTAATGCAACCGGGGGTATTATAACCAGTAGGTGCATCCGCCTGTCAACTGAAAATGTTGCCAGTCTGACTATTGTCAAAATGAACAAGGTCTGTTTTGGTCCAGACTTCTCAACAACCCTGGATGATAGGAGCAGAGCAAAACTCAAATACAGTGTTTTTTGTTTTATTTTTTTGGTCTACTCTCATGCACCCCTTCCTACCCAAACAAGGGTATTCGCTTAAGGATTTAATCGTTTTTGTGTCATTCTCCTCCACCACCATATCAACAGGGTGATCATGCTAACCTCGCTATGAGTTTTTTAGGGGTGTTTATGATTCCCGCATTAATAATTTTGAGAGGCCTACCTCTAACATTTTTTTATATATATGTATACCCCCAGGGGTAAATGTTTTTTCAACCTATGCACTTAGTGCATGCGCTTTACAAGTTTATGGTACCCACTCCTAAATAACAGGCCCTCCCCTATGTCTCTTCAAACGGGTATTGGAGTGCCTCCTAATTTTTGCATCCCTTACACTTAGTGCATACACATTACTAGTCTAGGAGACTCCTTAGTAATAAGAAAAAAAGCTTTTCTGAGGCTCCACCTTCTAGTTCAGGGAATATTTTTGGAAACCAAAAGAGCTGGTGGGTTCTATTAGTAAATGATCCAGTGCCTTGTGGGCAGTTGTCAGATAGGGAGTTCTCACACAGCCAGGAGAGGAGAGTTTTTACAGTAAGTACAGAAGATCCAGGTATCCTCCATATCAGGCTGAGCAGATGTCAAATACTCCACTATATTCCCCAGTAGGTTTGATGAAATAACAGTCCTCGATGCTGCTACATTAAAGTATTTACTTTTTCAGGGCTAATTCAAGTAGCTTGTATTCTTTATTGCTATCACAATAGGGATAACGTATTACAGTCATCTAGTCAGGGATTATTCCCTTATAATTTATAATCCTTGATGCAACCTAAAAAAATATTACGGTAACATAAGTTCTATTCTCTATGAACACTGTTAGCTGAAGGCAGGTATCATCTGCTGGAAATGAGCGTTCATTCTCTTCACATACATGTCTTTCACAGTTCATAATTTGATTGCATTTTTCCATGCACTTATTGACAGATTCATGTTTTATACCGTGATCTGTACTCAGAAATTCATTAAAGCAGACAGTGTTGCTTGCATTCCTCCAGACTTTGTTGATACCACGTACAAGAACAAAATCTTTTCGTTGCTGTTTCAAATCCTTTCTATATTTGCAATAACGCCACTTTTATCTGCAATTTGTCTAGGATGAGCTGCAGCAGTAGGGATAGCGTAATACAAGCATCTAGTCTTGGATTATTAAGTTTTAAATTGTAATCCTTGCTGCTGCAACACAAAAAAATCAAGGTAACATCTATTCTATTCCCCATTTATACCACTGTTAGTTGCATTTTGTGTAGGGATAGGTGCTAAGTATCATCTACTGGAAGTGAATGTTCATTCGTGTCACACACATCTCTTCCACATTCCATATCTTGATTGCTTTTTTCCATACACTGACAGATTTGTGTTTTTTATGGTGATCTGTACTCAGAAATTCATCAAAGCTGGCAAAATTAACTGACTTAATGTGTCCATTCGCAGTTTCACTGTAGCAGCTGTATGTATGCAATAGTGGTGGGAGACTTTACGCTATATGAGCTGGATTTACCATTTCTGAACTCTCCAGTGCTTTGTTTCCATTTATTTCTGGGAGATTCTTGAAGTATGTTTGGAGTCATTGCCTGCTGGAAGACTCATGTTCAAGGATGCAAACTCAACTTTCTGACCCTGGACACTACATTGTGACTCTAAATCCTTTGGGAATCTTTACATTTTATGATGCCTTGCACACAGTCTATGTACCCAGTGCAAGAGACAGCAAAAAAAAACAACACAATATCTTTGAACTTCCAACATATTTGACTGTAATTACTGTGTTCTTTTATTTCTAGACTTTATTCCATTTACAGTACATAGTAGAATGATGTGCTGTACCAAGAAGCTCTATCTTGGTCTCATCTGTCCAAAAGACACCTTCTGGATCTCCAAAAATAGTGAAGACCTCCTGTTGCCTCTCTATAAATTGTGAAGGCCAGCTGCTGGCCCTTTAACAATAGTGTGGGACGACTACAAAAACTACAAATGCCGCCTGTCGGCCCTGAAAAAATTATTTCAGCACTGTTTCTATTGATTTGAGTAAGTTTTAGACATCTCCAGACTTCTGGGGGTGCACCAGAAAAATGCTTGAGTTTCCCATTGACTTCCAATACACTCGTTACTCGGGTCGAGCACACGAGCATTACCATTCCTCAAATCGATTAATGAGCACCCAAGCATTTTGGTACTTGCTGATCACTACAGCTCGTATTAGTTCATAATTTACATATTATGTGACATTCAAATGGTGTTTGATTTTTCAACTGACCAACAGACTTGCATTGCAGATTTTTATCCAAAACTCGGAACCATATCAGACATGTCTCAGGTCAATAGACTCATTCACTGATATGGGTACGAGTGCTATCTGTAAAAAACACAAATTATGTAGAAAATATGTGTGTGAAAGAGTGCTTAGAGAAAGTTTGATTATTTTTCCAAAATCCTTGTAGCTGTACACTGAGCAGTAATCAAACATTTATCTGCTTGTTTTATTAATCACTGATCGTTAAAAAGTCTTGGTTCTAGAGTATAACATGGGTGTGAGCCCACTGCTTATTTGCAAAAGTCAGAATGATTGAGAAAATCAAATAAAAGATGATAACAGGTATATTGATGAGTGCGCATGTTCATATATCATGTTATGCGAGCATGCTCAGGTTTTATTCGAGTATCTTGGGCATGCTCGAGTAAGATGGTCCCCATGGCTGCATGATTTGTGGCTCTTAGACAACCACAGCACAATAAGGGAGTGCCTATTTCTTAAGCAATGCCAGCATGTGCCTAAAAGCTGCGAATCATGCAGCCGCGGGGATTCGAACATACTACCTGAGCACTTCTGAGATACTTGGATAACCCCCAAGCATGCTCAGAGAGCACGATATCCAAGCACGCTCACTCATCACAAAACAGGAGGATGGATTTACTTGATTTGGTTTCAAAAGCCAAAATTAACCATTTGTTATACATTTCTCTATGTCTGTGAAAACATTGGATGACATGCCTGTGTTAAGTAATGGACTTGGAAACTATGTTTATATTAGTATTACAATGTATAATTGTATGTGTGAGGTTTGACAAGTTACAGGAACTGTACAAACTCAAGAGAAAGTTCTGTGTTCATAGTTGGTGCTTAGCCACTTCATACCTTTTCTGTATCAATGTATTTGTAACATGTATTGTATAGATAGTAAAGTATTAATAAGAGCCTTAAAGTTCTGTTGAATAACTTAATTATATATTCAGATTTTAAATGGGTGGGCTATTGTTCAATATCCACCAGCCATTTCAATATGGATGAGGTCATGGATGACATCGTCGGACAAACTGAACATGAAGAGGAATGGGATGAGCTGCAGCCCTGGCTTCCTTTTCAAGTTCAGTTTGACTGAAGGCGTGGACAGTGACGCCAGCGCTGAATGGCACTGCAGGAATGGCACCAGCATGGGAAGTGAGTATATGCTTCATTATTTTATTGGGGCCAAAGATTTAAGCTGCTATGCTCAGCAGGATCCTCTATCTCTCTTCTGTACAGTGTAAGCTCTTGTGGTAAGGTGAGTTCTCTCTCTCTCGCCTTTAGCCCATGCATATTTTCTGAGCAATTACAAGCTTTCCAGTATTGAGATTCTCGCAAATGTATTCACCACAAAATTAATTTTGGGAGAAAGTTTGGCTAATTGTGTTAACTTAAATTTCAAAAGATCCTCTCATCTCTGGTCTTGGGCAGTAACACTCATCATATTAAGTGGTGGGCTCTGAAGAAGTCTTTCTTTTTTGTTTCTGTGACTCAACATTTTGATTCCAACTCCTTACTATTGTGCACACAGCATAATACACTACACTTAAAATTGTTATTTATAATTGCTGTGTATTTGCATATCATTTCATTTATTTATATTAATGCATTCCTTGTATTATTACCCTCTTGATGGTCAGCTTCCCACACTTCATTTACTTTTTCTTTGGAGTGATAGCTTATTTTAGGCACGTATAAATATAGACAATCTCTTTATCTTCTCCTGCTGTGTTTCTTGCCCTCTAGTGTTTTCTCTATTTTTAATACTTGTCTTTTGGATCATAATACACTATTTTTTAACTATCGGTAAGATAACATTGGGAGGTTTTGTCCTCTATTGAACAAATTCTTTTATATGCTGATATAGTTATAAAAAAACAAACTGAATATTACTTCCTCTCCCTTGGTCCTGCATTGACTATCCATTGTTGTCTTAGTGACTGCAGACGTGACATCACATCAACAGAACTGCAGCCAATGAAAGAGCTTAGCAGCTCTGACAATATAGATGATACAAGTTTGAACTAAGTGATTGGCTACAGCACTGTCAACATGGCTTCACCACTACTGCCAAGCAACGGAGACTGAGTAAGCAGCAGAGAGCCTGTACTGGATTTAGAGAGGGTAAGCATGACTTAGTTTTTTGTACAGATTATTATTATGATTTTTACAGCAATAATAATCATATTAAGTAAATGAATGTAATAAGAAATCAGCATTTCTTTTACAAATATAAATAACAGTTGACTTGAGGAGAAGATGTCCAATCCACACCAGCCCAAAATTCTCTCTGACCAGAGCACTAAATGGAGCGCCCGTGTCACAATCCATTTTTGCATCTGTGTCAGTTTGGGCTTCTGCCACAGCAGAATGCAGAAGGTATCCCTTTCTCCTTTCCCTATAGCAGGGCCCACCGTTGTAATTGTGTCCCCGGTGTCCCCTTGTTTTTCAAGTTGTTTTGGTGACAGACTGATCATCGGGTCACGTCACGCAGGGCCAGTCAAATAGTGTGACAGCCCGCCAGGGCCGTGGGGATACTCGGTAGCGGGCCGGTTTTTAAGGGGATGAGTCACGGCAGCAGTGACCCAGTCCGTGGCCCTGGGTGTCCAATGAAAATGATGATAAAAGGGGAATACAATTTATAAAATACAGTTCGTGATGCCACCTGTGGTATTCGGCAAGGGATAGCCGAGACCGATTAAAGAGACCGCTGGGACTGATGGTGATGCTGCAGAGTTGGTACAGCTCTCCACAGGTAGAGCTAAGTCCCAGGGCACTTATGATGTTAAAGATGGTGGTGATGGTTGTAGTGCCGAGTGATGTGTTGTGAATTCGCTTTCTGGCCTACCTCTGCTTACTACTGAAGGTAGTGGAGCTGCTCAAATTGACAGAGGGGTTGCAAGTTCTCTTTCTGGGCTCCCTCTGGTGGTTACTGGAGGTAATGGAGTTGATCTCATTAACAGAGGCTTGCCACCTGATAATGAGGACAACGATTGGAGATCTGGGGTTTCAGACTGGGATTTAAGACAGCCGACTCCCTCTATCCCTGCTGGTGATTTTCTTTCCGCCTCCTGAGGTTTTAGTTTCCAGCGCAGTCCCTGCATGTTCAGCTAAGTGTTCATTTGCTATTCTGTTTACATTTGATCTGGTTTTGTCTATTTCAGTTTTGTGTGGGTCAGCCAGCTGCGGCTGGGGCTGTGCTGAATCACCATCCATATGTTACTAGTTGTGCCAGTTTGTTTTTGTCCCTTATTAGATTGGCCTCCTTTTGCTCTGCTTTCAGAATATACCAGAGTGATGATATAGTAGGCGAAGTCGTGCGACTTCAGTATTTTTTGCATCAGACGTGTTGGAATTTTTGCAGGTTTTTTTGTGTGATTGCAGACAGTGTCTTTCATTTCCTGTCCTGTCTAGTCAGTGTGGGCCTCATCGTTTCCTCAGTCTATTTTCCTACCTGCGTTTGTGTTTTCATCTTGTCTCACCGACAATATATGTTTAGGGGCTGTCTATTTCTTTAGGGTCTGCTCTGGGGCAGTTTAGATTTCCCCTTTCTTGCTTTAGTCTTAGATAGCTCTCTGGCTGTGCCAAGGCGTCTAGGATCATCGTAGGCACGCTCCATGGCTACTGCTAGTAGGACAGGATCAGGGGTCTGCAATCCGCTTAGTTTCCAACCTCTCTGGTTTTCTGTGGCTTAGCTTGGGCTTGCTCTCCTCCTCAGTGACCCAATCATAACAGAATCACCAGCCCAACCGCAGACTCTAGGGTACTCAAAAGAAAGAACTGTAAAAAAAAAAAGTGTCAGAATTTATATATATATTTTTTCCTCTTTTTCTCTAGGGCCGTAGGAGGATTTTTTCTTTAATGGAGATTAAGCAATTGTCTGATTGGGTTGAGCAGCTCACTCCTGAAGTGTGAGGAATTTAGGCCTTTCTCAGTCAATCATCTGCTGTTGAACCAAAAATTCTTACTCTTCATGTGTTTTCTGGGGATCGGTCTAAATTTTTGAATTTTAAGAATAATTGTAAACTATTTATTGCCTTGAAGCCTAACTCATCGGGGAGCTCTGTGCAGCAAGTTAAAATTGTCATCTCCCTGCTGTGCAGCGATCCCCAGGATTGGGCTTTTTCTCTGACACCTGGAGATCCTATTCTGACTAATGTGGATGCATTTTTTCAAGCCTTGGGGTGGTTGTATGATGAACCTAATGCTATTGATCAAGCACAGAAAACCTTATTGGTATTGAACCAGGGTCAGGATTCTGCAGAGTTATATTGTCAAAAATTCCAAAAGTGGGCGGTCCTTACTAAATGGAATGACAATGCCCTAGCAGCTCTCTTTCGGAAGGGTTTGGCAGAAACCGTAAAAGATGTTATGGTGGGATTTCCTGTTTCCTCTGGTCTTGATGATTCTATGTCATTGGCCATTCAAGTTGATTGGCATTTACTTGAATGTAAAACTACATGAGAGGCGTTGCTGCCTTTTGAACGAACGTCTGAACCCATGCAATGTGATAGGGTTTAGTCTAGGGCGCAACGTCAGGAGTTTAGAAGGTGTAATAAGCTGTGTTTTTTCTGTGGAGACTCCTCTCATACTATTTCTGTCTGCCATGGGCAGTGTACAGCCTAAGTTCCTTTTGGCAATTACTCTGATCTACTCCTTGTCTACATTTTCCGCTAAGGCTTTTGTAGATTCAGGAGCAGCTTTGAATCTGATGGATTTAGACTTTGCTAAATGCTGTGGTTTTCCCATGATACCCCTGCAGAGTCGTATCCCTTTGTGGGGTATTGATGCTACTCCTTTGGCAGAGAATAAACCCCAGTTTTGGACCCAGGTGATAATGCGGGTCGCCCCGGACCACCAAGAAAATTGTAAATTTTTGGTGTTACACAATTTGCATGATACTATTGTTCTGGGTTTTCCCTGGTTGCAAACTCATAATCCTGTTTTGGACTAGAAATCTGTGTCTGTGGTGAGTTGGGGTTGTCAGTGTGTTCTTAGTGAAACTCCTGTTTTCTCCACCTCTCCGCAGTCTCATGATATTCCTGATTATTTGACTGATTTTTCTGATGTATTTAGTGAGAGTAAGTCTGCGTCTTTGCCTTCTCATAGTAGTTATGACTGTGCAAATGAGTTAATGCCCGGGTGTAAATTTCCCAAGGGTCAGCTTTTCAACTTATCGGTACCCGAACATGATGCTATGCGATCTTATATCAAGGAGTCGTTGGAGAAGGGTGATATTAGACCATCCACTTCACCTTTAGGTGCTGGTTTTTCTTGTGGCCAAGAAAGATGGTTCATAAAGGCCTTGTAGTGACTATCGTTCCCTTAACAAAATCACTGTTAAATATCAGTATCCGTTACCCCTGATTTCTGGTTTATTTTCCAGAATTAAAAGTGCCTGTTGGTTTACCAAGCTTGACCTCAGGGGGGGGCGTATAATCTTATTCGCATCAAGCATGGGGATGAATGGAAGATGGCGTTTAATACTCCGGTGGGATATTTTGAGTTCCTGGTGATGCATTTTGGGCTCACTAATGCCCCTTCTGTCTTCCAATCTTTTATGAATTATATTTTCTGGGACTTTGTGGATAAGTTTTTGATCATTTATCTGGATGATATTTTGATCTTTTCCAGTGATTGGGATTCTCATGTGGAATATGTCCGGACTGTGTTCCGGATTTTGAGGGAAAATTCCCTGTATGTTAAGGGATCGAAGTGCCTCTTTGGTGTGCAGAGTATTTCATTTTTGGGATTCATTTTGTCCCCGTCGGCTATTGAAATGGACCCGGCCAATGTACAGGCCATTTATGATTGCGTTCAGCTCACTGCTTTGAAGGCTTTCCAGAAGATTTTGGCTTTTGCTAATTTCTACCGTAAATTTATAAATAATTTTTCTGGTATTGTCAAACCACTGACTGATCTGACCAAAAAGGGCGCTGATGTGGTGAATTGTCTCCAGAGGCAGTCTCGGCATTTCAGGAGCTTAAGCGGAGATTCACTTCTGCTCCGATTCTACGGCAACCTGATGTCTCACTCCCATTTCAGGTGGAGGTAGATGCTTCTGAGATTGGTGCACGAGCTGTTTTGTCCCAAAAAGATCCGGTGACTTCTAAAATGAATCCCTGTGCCTTCTTTTCTCGAAAATTCTCCCCATCTGAACGTAACTATGACATGGGGAATTGGGAATTGTTGGCCATGAAATGGGCATTTGAAGAGTGGAGACATTGGTTGGAGGGAACTAGACATCAAGTTGTGGTTCTCACCAACCACAAGAATTTGATTTATCTTGAATCAGCCAAACACATGAATCCTAGACAGGCTAGGTGGGCATTATTTTACACGCGTTTTAATTTTGTGGTCTCTTTTCTTCCGGGCACTAAGAATGTTAAGGCGGACGCCCTTTCTAGGAGTTTCTTTGCAGATTCTCTTATTGTGACCGGGCCTACTACCATTCTAATTGAGGGTGTAGTTCTTTCCGCCATCTCACCCGATTTGAGACGTGCCCTGGAGGAATTTCAGAAGGACAAACCTGAACGTTACCCTATGGGAAAATTGTATGTTCCTGACCAGTGGAGGAAGAGAGTCATGTCTGAAATTCATTGCCCCGAGTTGGCTGGTCATCCAGGTATTTTTGGTACCAGAGATTTGGTGAGTCAGTCTTTTTGGTGGCCTGCCTTATCTCGTGATGTCAGGAATTTTGTGCAGTCCTGTGGGACTTGTTCTTGGTCCAAACCCTGGTCTCGTGCAAGTGGGTTGTTGATGCCCCTGCCGGTGCCCAGGAGGCCATGGACCCATATCTCAATGGATTTTATTTACGATCTTCCTGTCTCTAAGAGAATGACTGTTATCTGGGTTATTTGTGATAGATTTTCTAAGATGATCCATCTTGTACCACTCCCAAAGTTGCAATCTTCCTCTGAGTTGGTGCCCTTGCTTTTCATCAGGTGGTTCGGTTGCACGGGATTCCTGAGAACATTGTGTCGGACAGAGGAGTCCAGTCTGTTTCCAGATTTTGTAGAGCCTTTTGTTCCAAACTGGGAATTCAGTTATCTTTCTCCTCTTCATTTCATCCTCAGACCAATGGGCAGACTGAGAGAACAAACCATACTTCGGAGTCCTATTTGAGATGTTTTATATTTGCTGATCAGGATGACTGGGTCTCATTTTTGCCCTTGGCCGAATTCGCGCTAAACAATAGAGCTAGTTCAGCCACTTTGGTGTTGCCCTTTTTCTGTATCTTTGGGTTTCATCCTCGATTCTCTTCAGGGCAAGTGGAATCTTCGACCTGCCCAAGTGTGGACACTGTGTTTGAGAGAATGCAGCAGATTTGGGACCAAGTGATGGATAAGTTGTCCCTCTCTCAGAAAAAAGCCCAACGGTTTTCCAACCAGCATAGGACCATTGGTCCCCGGTTTAAAGTGGGTGATATGGTTTGTTTGTCATTAAAGAATATTCCTATGAAGGTTGCGTCTCCAAAGTTCAAGCCAAGATTCATTGGACCTTATAAGATTTTGGAGATCCTTAATCCTGTTTCTTTTCGATTGGCTCCTCCAGTTACGTTTAAGATCCATAACGTGTTTCATAAATCTCTGTTGAAGAGGTTTGTGGAGCCATTAGTTCCTATGGTGGCACCTTTTGACCCTGTATTGGTTAAAGGCAATGTGGAATATGAGGTAGAGAAAATATTGGATTCTCGTTTTGCTAGACGGAGACTCCAGTACTTGGTCAAATGGAAGGGTTATGGCCAGGAGGATAATTCTTGGGACTCTGCTTCTGACATTCATGCCGATAGATTGGTTCGTGCTTTTCATCTGGCCCATCCTGATCGGCCTGGTGGTGTGGATGAGGGTTCGGTGACCCCTCCTCAAGGGGGGTACTGTTGTGAATTCGCTTTCTGGCCTACCTCTGGTTTCTACTGAAGGTAATGGAGCTGGTAAAATTGACAGAGGGGTTGCAAGTTCTCTTTCTGGGCTCCCTCTGGTGGTTACTGGAGGTAATGGAGTTGATCTCATTAACAGAGGCTTGCCACCTGATAATGAGGACAACGATTGGAGATCTGGGGTTTCAGACTGGGATTTAAGACAGCCGACTCCCTCTATCCCTGCTGGTGATTTTCTTTCCGCCTCCTGAGGTTTTAGTTTCCAGCGCAGTCCCTGCATGTTCAGCTAAGTGTTCATTTGCTATTCTGTTTACATTTGATCTGGTTTTGTCTATTTCAGTTTTGTGTGGGTCAGCCAGCTGCGGCTGTGCTGAATCACCATCCATATGTTACTGTTTGTGCCAGTTTGTTTTTGTCCCTTATTAGATTTGCCCCTTTTTGCTCTGCTTTCAGAATATACCAGAGTGCTAATATAGTGGGCGAAGTTGTGCGACTTCAGTAATTTTTGCATCAGACGTGTTGGACTTTTTTGCAGGATTTTTTGTGTGATTGCAAATAGTGTCTTTCCTTTCCTGTCCTGTCTAGTCAGTGTGGGCCCCATCATTTTCTCAGTCTATTTTACAACCTGCGTTTGTGTTTTCATCTTGTCTCACTGACAATATATGTTTGGGGGCTATCTATTCCTTTGGGGTCTGCTCTGGGGCAGTTTAGATTTCCCCTTTCTTGCTTTAGGCTTAGTTAGCTCTTCGGCTGTGCCAAGGCATCTAGGATCATCCTATGCATGTTCCACGGCTACTGCTAGTTGTGTGGATAGGATCAGGGGTCTGCAATCTGCTTAGTTTCCAACCTCTCTGGTTTTCTGTGGCTTAGCTTGGGCTTGCTCTCCTCCTCGGTGACCCAATCATAACAGTGATGGTTGTAGTGCAGAGGGGATGGTGCAGTAAATAACTCTGAGGACACAGCAGGGTTCAGTCTTCACACTTTTACTCACGGTTTGTGGTGCAGTCCAGGGCACTGATTACAGATGGTAATGGAGAACCAGCCAGCCTGGAAGCAATGTGGGATCCCCTAAGCCAGATGTTGTTGGAGGCCTCCTTACTGCACTGTTCTCTGATGTCCTTGCTGCCTGAAGCTATGCTCAGTCCTCTGATCCTTACTGTCCTTTAGTCCTTGCCTGTATGGCAGGCAGCTTGAGCCTTTTACAGGTGTCACTCCTTCGTGGTGGCTCCAGCTCTGGTATGCTGCTGTGCCTTCAGGTGCGTGATGGGGCCAGGAGGCCTGCAGTCTCATGCCCTCCGGATTTGGCTGTGGGGACTGTTGTACCCGTCCAGTCCCAGACTCCGGCATCCGGTGTCAAGCGCTCTTCCATGGGGTGAACTTGGTCACAGCTCCAGTGCCCAGGCTTTCCTAAACTTCCACTTTCCTCTCTCTTCACTCTGCTTTTGGGATGAGTTCCTCACAGCTCCTGTCCCGTGTACAGACTCTCACAGCTGCAACTATCTAACTCCATTTCCAGCCCAGAACTTATAGGAAAGCTCCCCTGAAACAGGGTTTAGAGCTCCCCTTCTAGTCTGGAGTCAGGAAAGGTGTTGTATGCTGGAGTTATCTGGCTAGTATATATCACAAAAATGCCCACTTATATTGATTTTTTACCATATAAAAGAGCGATACCCCACAGAACATAAATGAAACAGACGTGGTAGCCAGAATATATACCAAAAATGGACCAGGTACCACAAAATGGTGTATCAATATAAAATATAAAACTTTATTGAAATTCATAAAAACAATGTGTGCAAAGAGATACTGGAATAAAAAGAGGGACATAAACCATGGAATCTCCTACTACAACACAGCACAATATTCTGATACAATCCACATTGTAAATTAATAAATATTACAAATGATATGGGGCAAGCAAAACCCTACCAATTCAATCCTCAGCTAATACAGGTATCATCATAAAAATCAACATATACCAGTATTACATTCCAATTAGGAGTAAGATAATAAAGTGTACTGTGGACTGACCCTTACCAAGCAATGGCCCTAAGCTAAATTAGCTAACAGTATTAAACTGTGTATACATAATTACATACCAGTATGTGCTGGTGGAGGAGCCCCGGTCGTCACCTCTGCCCCGACGCGCGATTCGCACTGCTTCTTCGGGAGGCGTTTCAGGGCAGGGGGCGATCCGGTTTAAATAAAGGTCTCACAGGTACAATAAATTTAAATTTAATTCAACCAGTGCCGGCGCCTGCGTAGTGTGAATGGAAGGTCCTGTTACTATATGAGACAAGTGACCTTCACGGCGCATGCACGGGATCACATGAGTCCTGCTGTCCAATAGGAATACAAGTCATTGGTCACGTGATCCAGAACGCCAGGTCCTAAAAGGAATCTGTGCGCTCTTGAATCCCTAAAGACCAATTCATGCATACCGACGGCCCAGGATACCCCGCATGCGCACTGCCACCTATGGGGAAAACTAGATGTGAATCGTGACACTATTAAGCTGTGTGCACTTACTGTGAATAATCACTAAATTAAGTTAAAAAAGTATATATGTGTCTGTACATAAAAATCATGTGTTCAAGTTATCCTAACTAAACATACATACATATATCCCAGAAAATGATATACTATTAGTGCTGACAATATTAACAAACTAATTAAATAATACCACTAATTAAAAAAACAAAAGAAGAGTGCCACAATATATGTGAAAAATAGATACAAAAATAGTGTAAATTCTTTTTATATTTGAATAAAGTGCTAATATTATAAGTGTTAATATAATGCTAATCTAATAGCATGTGACTAATACCATAAACCACTCTAATCTATATAATTAATATCAAAACATGTTAAAATACATGTGCTAATACTACAGTTCCCCTAAGAAAACCCCCCCCTTAATTTTTAGGGAAAAGGACACTCCATAAATTTTGATAGATGAATCAGCAAAGTCGCACAGATGTACGAAATACTCCTCTTCCTCTCATGGTCCATAGCCGAAAAGGAAAAAAGCGAAGACCCCATCATAATAAAAATGAAGTACCCACTTGAATATCAAAGAAATTAGTATTAAAACCAGAAAAAAATACAAATAAAATAAAATTATTAAAACCCCCTACACAAATACTACTGAGGTTATCAGAGATCAGCACTAAATCCAAAGCTTTCATTTAAACCCTGGGGAGTAAGTTTCCCCAATCTGTAAATCCATTGGCACTCTCTTTTCGCTAATACTTTAGACACATCCCCCCTCTGGAACCAAGGTCAACAATATCAATCCCTTTAACAGAAAGTAACCCCGGGTTGCATTGATGGTACCGCCTAAAATGCCTAGGAAGGGTCTTCAAAGTAGAGATATGCGTCACAGTTTTAGCTTTCTCTATGCCTAGGCAATGTTCACGGACTCTAACTTTGAGTTCCCGACTTGTCATGCCTATATAAATTTTCCCACAAGGGCATTCTGCATAGTATACAACCCCCTTAGATGAACATGTAATGTGGGCCCTGATGTCAAACTTCCTAGATTTGTCAAAATTAAAGAAAACCAACACCCTTCTCATGTTGGCACAGCCCTTACACAAGCCACATGGAAAAAATCCTTTATGCTCAGGATTTTTCTTACTCCTCTCCCTTCCTTTGGGGTCATAAGAACTGTGTACCAAAATGTCCCGTAGGTTGGGAGCCCATTTCGCTACAAATGAAGGATTAGCAGGAAGACATTGTCTGAGAATGGGGTTGACCAAAAGTATCTTCCAATGTTTTTCAACGATCTTTCTAAGGTCAGACCACCTACTGTTATAGTTGGTAATAAATCTTACCTGCTTGTTATTCTCATCCTGCGATATAATGGGCTGATTTTTATGCAAAAGTTGATCTCTTGGCATCTTGCGGCCGGCCGTGACCAATCAGCGCATTTGGACGACGCATGCCTCCGTCGGGAGATCTGCGGCGCGGGGAGAGAGAGACTCTAGATTACCCGATGCGTTAGAGTCGAGCCACCATCTAATGTATGTGGGTGTCAATTTACATAAAGTGTGTGTATGTTTGTACATATCAGTGCATGTGTGTGTATGTATATACATATATACTGTACAGTCATGGCCAAAAGTTTTGAGAATGACACAAATATTAATTTTACAAAGTCTACTGCTTCATTTTTTCTAATGGCAATTTGCATATACTCCAGAATGTTATAAAGAGTGATCAGCTTAACAGCAATTACTTGCAAAGTCAATATTTGCCTAGAAAATGAACTTTATCCCCCAAAACACATTTCAACATCATTGCAGCCCTGCCCTAAAAGGACCAGCTAACATCGCTTCAGTGATTGCTCCATTAGCACAGGTGTGGGTGTTGATGAGGACAGGGCTGGAGATCAATCTGTCATGATTAAGTAAGAATGACACCACTGGACACTTTAAAAGGAGGCTGGTGCTTGTCATCATTGTTTCTCTTCTGTTAACCATGGTTATCTCTAAAGAAACACATGCAGTCATCATTGCACTGCACAAAAATGGCCTAACAGGGAAGAGTATCGCAGCTAGAAAGATTGCACCTCAGTCAACAATCGCATCATCAAGAACTTCAAGGAGAGAGGTTCCCTTGTTGCCAAAAAGGCTCCAGGGCGCCCAAGAAAGACCAGCAAGCGCCAGGACCGTCTCTTAAAAGTGTTTCAGCTGCGGGATCAGCCACCAGCAGTGCAGAGCTTGCTCAGGAATGGCAGCAGGCAGGTGTGAGTGCATCTGCACGCACTGTGAGGCGGAGACTCTTGGAGCAAGGCCTGGTCTCAAGGAGGGCAGCAAAGAAGCCACTTCTCTCCAGGAAAAACATCATGGACAGACTGATTTTCTGCAAGAGGTACAGGGAGTGGACTGCTGAGGACTGGGGTAAAGTCATTTTCTCTGATGAATCCCCTTTTCGATTGTTTGGGACATCTGGAAAACGGCTTATTCGGAGAAGACCAGGTGAGCGCTACCACCAGTCTTGTCTCATGCCAACTGTCAAGCATCCTGAAACCATTCATGTGTGGGGTTGCTTCTCAGCCAAGGGAATGGGCTCTCTCTTAGTCTTGCCTAAAAACACAGCCATGAATAAAGAATGGTACCAGAATGTCCTCCAAGAGCAACTTCTCCCAAACGTCCAAGAGCAGTTTGGCGATCAACAATGCCTTTTTCAACATGATGGAGCACCTTGCCATAAAGCAAAGGTGATAACTAAATGGCTCAGGGAACAAAACATAGAGATTTTGGGACCATGGCCTGGAAACTCCCCAGATCTTAATCCCATTGAGAACTTGTGGTCAATCATCAAGAGACGGGTGGACAAACAAAAACCTTCAAATTCAGACAAAATAAAAGCATTGATTTTGCAAGAATGGACTGCTATCAGTCAGGATTTGATCCAGAAGTTGATTGAGAGCATGCCAGGGAGAATTGCTGAGGTCCTGAAGAAGAAGGGTCAACACTGCAAATATTGACTTGCTGCATTAACTCATTCTAACTGTCAATATAACCTTTTGCTACTCATAATATGATTGCAATTATACTTCTGTATATGATAAAAACATCTGACAAACACATAAAAACCAGAGGCCAGCAGATCATGTGAAAATATAATATTTGTGTCATTCCCAAATTTTTGGCCATGACTGTATGTGTGTGTTATATCTGTGTATGTATATATGTTACACGTTGATGTGTGTATGTAATGAATAAATATATACACTGTGTGTATGTATAAATATTTATATATTTACTGTGTGTATATAATATATATATATATATATATATATATATACAGTATATCATATTGTGCACGTATTTATTTATACTATGTGCGTGTATGTATATGTATATATATATATATATACTAGCTGAAGAGCCCGGTGCTGCCCGGGCATAGTAACTAACTGTGGATAGTTATAACAAATTATAATTATCCTCCATCCCATAGTCCCGTGCCCATATACCCAACATACCTATCCTCCATCCCATAGTCCCATGCCCATATACCCATCATACATATTCTCCATCTCATAGTCCCATGCCCATATACCCATCATACATATCCACGATCCCATAGGCCCGTGCCCATATGCCCATCATACACATCCTCCATCCCATAGTCCAGTGCCCATATACACATCACACATCCTCCATCCCATAGTCAACCATTATGACATCATAATGAGTGGCAGGGCTTGCAACCTATGATGACATCAGCGTCGCCATGGCAACCATTATGACATCATAATGAGGGGCGGGGCTTGATACACACACACTTTTTCCCCATTATGTAGATAGGGGAAAAATTGTTTGGTGAATTGGAACGCACAGGGTTAAAATTTCGCCTCACAACATAGCCTAGGACACTCTCGGGGTCCAGACGTGTGACTGTGCCAAATTTTGTGGCTGTAAGCTGCGACGGTGCGGATGCCAATCCCGGACATACACACATACATATACACACTTGAGCTTTATATATATATATATATATATATATATATATATGTACCTGAGTGCATAATATATATATATATATATATATATATTAGTATTGTCTTTATTTATACCTCCATTATTCAGTGCTTGGCTATGCAGCAATGTAACTTCCATAGCCGTCAAGTCCTCTGCAGCATTATATCCACTGGACCACTGAGTTTATATTGGATGATACATGTAATTTTGCAGACACGGACTATACATGCTCTCTGATACCCGGGTCATGCATGTGTCTCCATATTTGTTCCACGTCTTGCGGACTGGCCCCTGTGACACAAGCCCTATTTCCTCCATGCTCTGCCCTTGCTCCATGCTCTCCCGTTCCCATGTCCTCGTAGGTCCCCAGGTTCATGTCTTTGTGTTCCTCCGTGTCCCCGTATGTGCATTGTCCCTCCTCCCCTGGTCCTCCAATGCTCCCCATCTCTCATGCCCTGAGTCCTCCTGCACCCCCATGCATTCCCTGCCTCTTGTCCCCGTGTGACCCGTCTGCCCTGCTCTCAAGTCTCCCCTGCATCCCCTTGTTCCCCTGTCTCTCTTGTCCCCTTGCAACCTTTTCTCACCGTGTCCCCATCTACCCTGTCATCGTAATCCCTGTCCTCCCTTCTTCCCTGCTCCCAAGTTTCCCCCCCATCTTCCCATGTCACCTTGCAGCCCCGTCTCCCCATGCTTCCCTACCTACTCTGCCCTCGGAGTCCCCTTGTGTCCTCTTGTGCCTGTCTCCCTTGCCCCCTAGTCCCCGTGTGTCCCCATGTTGCCCTTATCCCCTTCCTCCTAGTCCCCATGTGTCCCCTTGTGCCTGTCTCCCTTGCTCCCTAGCCCCCCTGTGTCACCCTTGAGCCTATCTCCCCTAACCCCCTTGCATCCTTCTCCCCTGCCCCCCTAGTCACCGTTTGCCCGTGTCTTTCTCACTGCCCCTGTGTGGCCCTCCACCTTACAAGGGTCTCATGTTAGCACCATTTCCTATGCTAATATAATGTCAATTGGTTGTGAATTATTTTTTTTCCTTATCATTGATTTCCACTTTCACAAATGCATAAATACCAGGATGCAGTTTTTTTGTTTGCTCTGCACTTGTATGTGTATAGTATTATCTGATATAACTAGTGTGGACTACACCATGCTCCATTACAAAACGGAGAAACTAGTAACAGGAGGTGAGAAACCTAAGGCTGTGTGCACACATTAGGAATTTACTGCAGATATTTCTGCACCAAAAAACATGTCTTCTGGCAGGAAAAAAGCTGAAAGAATTGACACACGGCAGATATGAAACTGCTTCAAATCTACCAGGAGAATACAAGCAGATCTTGCGTCAGATTTACGAAATCCTAATTACTTTGTTAGAATAGGAAACCTACGGTAACTTATTTCTGGGAAAAAAGTGTACAAACATGCTCTCTTGGAAGAGGAGTTTTATATTCTATGGGGGGTACATTATATTCTATGAGGATGTAAATTATATTCTACGGAAGGTACATCATATTCTATGGGGAGGTGGGCTGTATTATATTCTATGGGGGTACATTATATTCTGTGGAGAGGTATATTATATTCTATGGGGGGTACATCATAATCTCTGGGAAGGTGGGCTATATTCTATGGGGGTACATTATATACTATGGGATGGTAGGCTGTATTATATTCTATAGGGTGTACATTACAGTCTATGGGGGCTGTATTATATTCTATGAGGTAGGATTGCATCATACTTTTTGATGGGGCTGCATTATATTCTATCAGGAGGTGGGCTGTATTATATTCTATGGGGGCTACATTATATTCTATGGGAGCTGTATTGAATGTATAATCTAGGAGGGGAGATTGCATCATACTCTATGAGGGGGCTACATTATACTATATGAGGGGGGCTACATTGTGTTCTATGGGGGCTACATTATATTCTATGGGGGGGCTTGATTATATTGTATGGGAGGCTTTATTATACTCTATGAGGGGGCTACATTATATTCTATGGAGGCTGCATTATACTATATGAGGAGGGCTACATTGTATTCTATGGAGGGGCTACATTATACTATATAAGGGGGCTCCATTATATTCTTTGGAGAGGCTGCATTATATTCTGTAGGGGCTACCATACATTCGATGGAGGGGCTGCATGCTATTCTATGGGGGTTACATTATATTGTATGGCTAGGCTGCATTATACTCTATGGGGTGGCTGCATTATGCTCTTTGGAGTGGCTGCATTATACTATATATGTCGCTGCATTATACTGTATCGAGGACTATGGGGAATACATTATACTGTATGAAGAATTATGGGGTGCATTATACTATGGGAAGTGAATTGTCCTACATGGATGACTTTGGCGGTGCATTATACTAAAAGGAGCACTATGGGGAGTGTATTATACTGTATGCAGGACTGAGCAGTGTATTTTAAAATATGGAGGACTATGAGGAGTGTATTATACTATATGGAGGACTGATGAGTGTATTATACTATAAGGAGGACTGAGGAATGTATTTTACTATATGGAGGACTGAGAAGTGTATTTTAATATATGGAGGACCATGGGTAGTGTATTATACTATATGGAGGACTATGGGGAGTGTATTATACTATATGGAGGACGATGAGGCACATTATATGGTATGGAGGACTATGGGGTGTGCATTTTACAATATGGAGGACTGTGGTGCACATTATAATATATGGAGGACTATGGGGTGTATTACACTAAAAAAGCAAAATGTTGCATATTCATCGAGTGATTGGATTGTTTATGCCGGAACAAAAATCATTGTTCTCAGCAGCACATCACTGGTGTAAACTGTAGATGTGCTGCTGATAACATGATACTGTATGGGGACAGATTGATCTAATAGTTATTGTTCGGTTCACATCATTCTTTCTCAGTTGATGTAAAGAGGCTGGGAAACAAGCAAACTACTTCAATATTGTCGATCACACTCGTTTAGCGGCCTGAACACAGGGCACGTAAATACAACATAAATGCTTCTGTGTGATGTGCAATATGTTCGCATTTGGGGCCCCATTTTAAACTTTTGCCTAGGGCCTCGCTTTGCCTGAAACCAGCCCTGGCCCCACATAGTGTCCATACAGTATAATGGCCCCACATAGTGTTGCATACAGTATAATGGTCTCACATAGTGCTCCATACAGTGTAATGGGCACCACATAGTGCTCCATAAACTTAACGGACCCTACACAGTGCTAGATACAAGCATAAATACTGACCTCTGCCTGTTCCCCCTCTGCCCTGGTCTCTTCATTATGTCTTCAGACCCTCTGTACATCTGGGGTGCTTTGTAATGACATCATAGAGCCCAATTTGTTGAGACATGAGACGCAGAGGGGGAATGATGGGAGAGGGAGTGTCAGCTGACATTCCCTTCCTCATCATTGCTTTCAACTGTATCTGCATCTAGTAGAAAGTGCAATACCAGGAGATCGAGGCTGGAGTCCTGCCCCGAACTGGTGGCCAACATATTCACAGGGGACCCACCTGGCATCGCAGGCTGAATGTCACGACTCCTCAGCTCAGTGAATGATTGCTATGCTGTTCTATAGAAACTGTCATGCTGAGCTGTCTGTGTCTTGATTAACATTTTGGTTGTCCAATACTGAGAGGGGCTTGCTGGGCTTTTTGGTGCTTTGATTGACAGCTCTGCTGTCCAATCTGTGACTGGGGCGTGCGGGACTTTATGGAGGTGTTCAGTGTTCTTGTAATCACATACCTATTTAACTGAGCAGTCTGTTTGTTGATGTTTATAGAAAGCGACTAATTGCAGTTATTTATTCCAAAGGGCATGCAACCAAATACTAAGGTGTGGGTGTTTTGTATGAAATTATGTCCAATTGGCCTTTTTTTCAGTTTTTTGTGTTGTTCCAATATGCACAAAAGAAATAAACGTGTGTGACAAAGCATTTGTAATTGCAATACTTTTCTGGGAAAAAAAATTCATTTCTGGAGCAATTTCAAGGGTGCCAACATTTTAAGCCATGACTGTAAGAAAAACGTGGATCAAAATATCATGTTATTGAGCTTCTCATGACCTACATGCCCATATAGATGGCTTCTGAGGGTTGATCCTACTGACAGATTACTAGTTCACAGTCATTTACCATCTTCTTGTCATGGCTACAATGTCTTCAAGTTTTAGCCAATCGGTACCCAAAGGATCAACACGGTGATATAACTAGAGGAACTTGTATGCACTTGCACGTTTTCCTGAAACCGTTATGATTATCTTTGCAAAGTCATACATGCAGGTGTTTCAATAAACTAGGGAAAATAAGTATGTGAAAAAAGCCACTGAAATCATTGAGCTGACATGTCTTCTTCAGAGTGTAGTAACATGGTACATTCAATAAAATAAATGACAAGAAAATGATATTTAAAGGGCCTTTCAAAACATAATAGTTTTATCAATCAAATATCAATAGCTAAGTGAGTCATACATTTATAGGATTTGAAGTCTTTACATCTTACTCTACTATGTTTCAATATACGATGGAAAGAATGAATTTACACAATCCCACAGAACATCACACTAAAGAAACTGAAGGCATTGTTCTTCTTGTACAGTTCTTTTATTCCAAAGATTACTCAGAAATTCCTATCTTGCAAGGTCTCTATGGTTTATTTCTTAAGTCTATTTTTGTGAGAAAGAACAGGTTTTGCCATGTTCATGTTATATCTATAATTAATTGTGACTGGTAAATCTTGAAGGAGTACTGACCTTTACATTTGATTACGTTTCTTATGAGAACGTCAAAACCAAATACTTGTTCCTATACTGTCTTTCTTTTATAGAGCTATGATCCTTTCAATAGTTTACAGCAGCATCTTTGAAAGTGTGAAGCTCACCTCACTCTTGAGACACAGTTCACTTTCTGGTGAGGTATGGGATCCTGTCTTAGCTAGAAATGGCAGATCATAATAAGAATTAAAATAAACATTTAATAAGAGTTTACTCTTCTGCACATTTTTTAATACATGATGTTAAATGATGCATGGTGTCAGGAGGCTTCACATGATATCAGCCAGGACCATGTTTATCATTAAATAAATGTGTTTAGGTGAGGTGAACTCACCCGTAGCAAGCGGGGGACCCACTTGCCATCAGGGACACCAGTAAGATATGGGGCCTGTGAGTTGGGGAGCCCGGTGTTAGCGACCGCGAGTTGGTCCCCCTTGCTTTCTCAGGGCCCCGGCACTTGCAATGCTTACCTCTCCTTATTCCTGTGCAGATCTGGTGTTTTCTGACTCTGTGATGTCTCAAGGCAAGTGGCGTGATGACGTCACTAGTGAGCACCTTCTGCTCTGAGCGGTCACAGTGCTGAGGGAAGATGGTGATGCTGAGAAGTCAGTACATAGTAGCAGGAGTAGAATATTGAAGATAAGCAGCAGATGGAAAGAAGCTAGAATAAAGACTGGGAGCTCAATAATCTCACAAGGAAGGAAATACAGTTCAAGGTTTAAGCACGGTGTTTAATCAGGAGATCACAGGGTTGAGCCAATCAGGAACTTGGGGGTGGAGACAATCAGAAACTCAGCGTGGAGACCATCAGGAACAACACAGGTACTAGTATATGATCCAGCAAGGAACTGTCAAGCAAATTGAATAGCTCAGTTGGAAGAGCTGCAGAAGAACTGCTGGGTCTGAATCCTGCCACCCAACTTATAGGTCAATATTGGCAGCCACGTGATAACACTTATATGTGCTGTTGTGAAACGGTCGTAGAAGTGTGAATGGATTTGGCCAGTTCAGCAGCCACTAGTAACAGCGTGATTGCAGCTATACCAAGGAGCAGTGGTAGCCACTGTGGTGGTTCTATAATCCTTTTATTTCTAGATGAATATGGGACTGATGTGATATATTGTATACTACATTTAGTATGTATTACATAAAAGGCCAGCGTGTACAACAGTCAACCCTGAAAGTTTTTTTACACTTGAAATTGTTTCAGAAAAGAAAGTATTTTTCGCAGAAAATTATTAAATTATTGCAATTATATTTTGTTGTACACATGTTTATCTCCTTTGTGCGTATTTTAACAGCACAAAAGAAGAAAAAAAGTCAAATTGGACACGAATTCACACAAAGCCACAAAGATGGGCTGGATAAAATTGTTGACACCCTCAACTTAATATTTGGTTGTACATCCTGTTAGGCGCCAGGATAGATCCCAAGCCTTGTCTGCTGCAGTGGTCTCCCATTCAGGCTCGGCTGCTGGGATGACAAATGAGCCCAGACTCAGGACCCAGCGCCTTGCCCAAGTTCACACTACATGTGTAGTTGCTACTGGCTCTCCAGCTAAGCCTATGGTGACTACTGGTATACATGTGCAGCATTGTGCTCTGGAGACGAAGTCAGGATTTCACCCTACTGAGCATGTCCATGATGTGGCGCCTTCTCATTGGTGCTCGGATGTCAGCTGCTCTGGTGAGGTGGCAGTTTCTGATTGGTCCACAGGCAAGGTCCTTTCTTTCTGGACTTGAGCTAACGGTATAAAAGGCTTTCAATGGCACATGCCTGTACATTAGTATCATGCTTATTTGCTGTGTGTGTGTAGGTGGGACTGCTACCACCCTGTGTGCATGTGTGCCACTAAGAGCACTGCGAGTGTGTTCAAAAGCCACTGTGTGACAGTGCAGGTTCAATGGTTCAATCACAATCAACATGTTAGGGCAAGTTAGGATAGGATATGGGTTGAACTAGATGGACTTAAAGTCACCCTTCAACCTTAATAACTATGTTACTATGTTACTATGTTACTAGCATAGTGGGAGGTGAGTTATAGGGACCCCACTAGCGTCAATCCCTCTATGCTCGTGTAATGTCTAACAGGGCATAGCTTAGAGTGCTCTCCGTTTTAATCCTGCTCTGTGGAGTAACAAAGTTAGGCACTTTGCACTCTGTTCACACTGTGTGACATTTAACTTGGTGTATTTACGGTGCTTACTCACGGCTATGCTCCGCCATTTTCCTCTAGCTGTGGTTTCTCCATCACCGCACGGTGGACCCCGGGTTGCAAATGCACTTTATTATAATTTACATTTGGTGCATTCCGCCAATCCTAAAACATCCTTTGGAATAAATACCTGCAATCAGTCACTTCCTATGACCATCAGCAAGCAGCTTAGACCTCTCAACTGGAATTTTGGACCACTCTTCTTTTGAAAATTGCTCCAGATCTCTCATATTTGAAGGGTGCCTTCTCCCATCAGCAATTTTAAGATCTCTCCATAGATGTTCATTAAGATTTAGATCCAGACTGATTGCTGGCAAATTCAGAACTATCCAACGCTTTGTTTCTATAAATGTCTGTGCATCTATTTTAATGCACACTGTTGGGCTTTAAAACTGGCTATCAATAAGCTTGGTCATTTTCTTACTTTATTCTGTGAATGTGGTATTCTTTTCTGGTATAATGATATAGACAAGGGAAGAACCATCAAATATGATCATGTTAACACTACAGTTGTTCATATTAATGTCACTTTCATCTGTTATTGTATTCTCCAAAGAATTC
Organism: Dendrobates tinctorius; assembly: GCF_039654945.1. Lineage (NCBI taxonomy): Eukaryota > Metazoa > Chordata > Amphibia > Anura > Dendrobatidae > Dendrobates > Dendrobates tinctorius. Next base: position 7,743,367 of record NW_027361913.1, on the reverse strand, counting down.
ATTAGATCAGACTTACCTCTGCAGTTTACTGACACATTATCTGATAGAAATGAAGGGTGAATATTTTAATTTGCTATATACAGTGTGTACGGAAAGTATTCAGACCCATTTACATTATTCACTCTTTGTTTCTTTGCAGCCATTTGGTAAATTCAAAAAAGTTCAGTTTTTTTCTCATTAATGTACACTCTGCACCCCATCTTGACTGAAAAAAAAAACAGAAATGTAGAAATTTTATCAAATTTATTAAAAAAGAAAAACTGAAATATCACATGGTCATAAGTATTCAGACCCTTTGCTCAGACAATCATATTTAAGTCACATGCTGCCCATTCCCTTGTGATCCTCTTTGAGATGGTTTTACTCCTTGTTAGGGCTGGCGGAACGCACCAAATAATAGAGATGGTAATATGGTGCGTTCGCAGCCCGGGGTCCACCGTGCAGGGGTGGTAACCTGCTGCTCAGCAATGGCGGATGCTATATGGTGGTATACTATAAGAACACATGCGGGTTATCGCCTCCCAAAGTGTACAGGGGCAGACTCTGTTGCTTCACAGAGCTGCACTACCGCTGAACATAAACGCTGGAGCCTGTTTGTGCTCACAGAGCTTGGCTAAAAGAACGCATAGTGTACGGCCACAGAACTCTACCCCAAGGACACGGGGTTATAGTCCTTCTAGGCCCACTGAACGCACGGCGTCGCTGCCGCGAACGCAGCTATAGACGCTGGCTATGGAGCATGTGCACTGAGGCGTGCCGAGTCCCTGGTGAGGACTGATGAGTGACTCAAGCTCTGTCCTACCTATGCCTAAGCCTGGGCGCTAGCAGGCTAGGCTGCACAACACATGCGTACCAAGGGTAGGGGTTTCTTAATGAGTCATTCACCAGAGACATTCATGCGTGCATACATCACTCACTCAACATAGTCTGTAAATACAGTCTATCCTAGTGCATGGGAGAGCAGCCATGCAAACCTTTTATAGCCACGGGCGTCCGGGACCTTCCTGGCTTCTCGGATGGGCCAATCCGAACCCGAGCAAGACCTGAGCACGTGACCCTCGATCTCCAATGGGAGATCACTCCACGGGCATGCTCAGTGGCCCGACATGAGGACTTAGTCCCTGGAGAATCAGCATTGTCATAGTTGTGCCAGAGGTGGCAGCAGCAAGCAAACCCACAGAGTTGGCCTGGACAGAGCGCCAGGACCAACGAATCTGCTGAGCAGGCTCCACTGCGGCTGAAGAAGAATGGGAGACCGCTGGGTGCAAGGCTCTGGATTCCTGCTGTGAAGTGGCTGGAACCCGATACCTAACACTCCTTCATTGGAGTCCAGCTGTATTTAATTAAACTGATAGGACTTGATTTGTAAAGGCACACACCTGTCTATATAAGACCTCTTTGACACTAGCTGCTGGCCCGATTCTAAAGCATTGGGCACTCTAGAATATGGCCAGAGGCAGATTAAAATAAAAAATGTGATATACTTACCATCCGACGGCCCCTGGAATCTGTCCCTCCTCTCCATGCTGCCGGCATCTTTCGTTCCTGGTACTGTTTTGGCCAAAGACCGCTGCTGACGTCCTCTTGCAAGAGCGCGACATCATCAGCAGTATTTCGAGCAAAGCAGTACTGGGAACGGAAGATGCCGGCAGCGTGGAGAGGAAGGACCGATTCCGGGGGGCCATCGGAAGGTGAGTAGATCACTATTTTTTTATTTTAATTCTATTTTTTAAACGTTTATGGTACCGAGGGTCCAAAGGAGTCTCTTCTCCTCCGGACCCTGGGTACCGGCTAGCGCCGGGCATCTCCGGCTGCGTCGCCGCTGATGACCGTGCGCCCGGAGATGACCCGCGGCAACCGTCGGGAGATCAGCGGCTAGCGCAGCTGCTCTCCCAATGGCACGGTAGCGGTGGCGTGCATCCTGCTAATTGCGAACTGCGTCTGTTACTGATTGGTTGCGACTTGGCGGCCGCGAGCACTCAGCGCAGCGGGATTTCGGTTACAGACAGACATGATAAGGTGTTTATATATATAGATTGGGTACGCAGGCAAAATGATATTCGGTTCGGGATATTCGTGTCCGGCAAGTTCGGCTGAACAGTAGCAAAAAGTTTGGGCTCGGGTATCAGTACAGCACCCGGACCTGAACCCGAACCTGTATTCCACTCATTTGAATGTGGGGCTCGAACATCCAGTGCTTGCCACTCTGTCATAAGCTGTCTGCTTTAGCAAGACTGGTTAACACAAATGGGGGGACCCCACACCATCTTTTTTAATTGCTGCATATATTTAAATAAATAAAAAATACGGCATGGGGACCCCTCTATTCTTGGTAACCAGCCTTGCTAACGCTGATAGCTGAGAATTTCAGCCCCCAGCTGTGAGTTTTGCCTGGCTGGTTATCAAAAATATAGGGGAACCCACTCTATTTTAAATTATTTATTTACAGTGCAGGAGGCGGCTGAAGAATATTTCCTCAGCCTCTCCTGCTCTCACTGCTATTAGCGGCAGTAGTCCCATCAGCCGACATTAATGACTGGACGTAAATTTTATACCTACAATCATAGCTGCACGCTCAAGCTGTCATTTGACAGCATGGGAACCGTGGCTCTCTGACTGGTGGGGATGATTTTACTGTCGATCAGAAGAAATGTTTACTGCGCTGTCATGCACATGACAGCGCGTCAAACACCCAGTGTTTGGGCAGCCGAACCCGAACAGTAATCACAAGGAGCACCACAGTCTCTTCAGGATCTCACTGAAGCCATAATATTGGTCTGGGAAGAAATTACTTCAGAACTTCTTGAGCTATCTCATCAGAAGCTTGCACAGACTTTGTCAGGAATCAAACATGCACTTGTCAAACTAGTGAGTTACGTTACGAATTGCTGTGATGATATTCATGCAAATTATTTCAAGATTTAAAATGCTTACTTATATATTTCAGGTAATTAGAAATCCAGTACACAAATTATTAAAGACTTTGATTTCCAATGACCACTGCTCCACCTCTATCATTCTCTTATTGTGTGACTTCAGCAATGTTATTCAATGTGGGCAATGTCTAATATCTGCAATAATGAGTGTGATAACATTATAATGGGATTTTTGTTCTCATTAATGCATCTATGTCCTTATAGCAATATATCTTAGAGATAAGTGTAATAAAACTTTAAAAAATAGTTTTAGTTCTGCATTTCTACACTCCTTATTTAACAATGTTATTTTATGTTTTAATATCTCTCAACTCTTTTATGATAATATTCAAACTGTCCTTCACTTGGCTTTTCTGCTCTGCATTTTATTCATTTTACTGTACAGAATAGAGGTGTCATATTTTATTCTACCAATTTGAAGAAGAATATTAGCCAGGTCTGCTTTGTTACATAGTTACATGGTTACAAAACTTGTAAAAAAGACCTAGGTCCATCAAGTCCGACTGTCTTGCTGTGATGGCCTTCAGTAAGGAAGTGGGGCCTCAAACTGTCCTTGGAACTGGAACCCTAACTATCCCTGTCCTGGGGGTACTCTTGAAGGTAGAGAGGCCAAGTCTCTGACTTTCCTATGCTCCTGTTAAACTCTGATCAGTCCACTCCCCAACACATGAGGCATGGGACAGAAATATAAGGCAAACAATCCACAAAGACAAAACAGGAATAATAGAAAGGAGCAAACATGCAAAAAGTCACCAAAGGTAAAGAGATTTGCAGGGAAGGATATGAATGCACCAACTAAATGGTAATAAGACAATTAGGAAAGTATACACACAAAAACAGCACACAACAATTTCCAATGACAATCTCCTATTCAGCACAGCATCTACAAGGAGCTAGAAAGCAAAGCTTTCACTGGCAAGACAGAGAAGGTCTGGCCAGGTTTTATAGGGAGAGATAATTACCAGATCAGAAGCAGCTGAAAATGGAGCTGCACGTTACTGAAATTCTCAGCATAGAAAGGGTCATTAACATCTTCAGCACCAAGGGAAACCCAATCCATTTATTATGAGATAGGGTAAATGGAAGATATACGATTCACAATACGTAGTGATCTTTTAATCCCTTTTCTCCTAGGAGGACGTGACACACTTGTGACATTGACCTTTCTGTTAATATTGAACACAGTATTTCCTGCCAGATTATGGTCATTCTCTTTCCGGAATGCCAAACCTGCTGCACGATACTAGTCACTTTGGTCATGGACTGCACCGTAATTTATTTACTCTGACTGCTTTTTTATTTAATTTTTTTAGGGGCTCTTCTGGGAATTACTTATTTTCAGCTTGAACAGGGTCTACATTTTTATATTCAACCTTTAGACTTCTAGAAAGGTCACCATTTCATCTTCTTTCAGGCCTGTTGTGTTTTCATGTTTTCCAATTATGCTAGAAAAAAACAATTAAATCAATATACCAAATGGGTTCCTACAGTGGTAAGAGCCCAAAGAAAAAAAACCCTTAAAAATAACTTTTAATGTTAACAATGTAAAAGTATATTGACATATATACATTAAAAACTTTTGAAATTTAGGACATTTAGGACAGCGTGGCAGCGGTGGGATCCCAGGACCAATATGTCACGATCCCGCCGCTGACACCGGTATGTCACGGACTGAGGGACGCGACATACTGCCAAGACACGGCTATCACAGGCACAGGGGGGCTTATCTTAGTAATCCCACCGCTGGCACCATGTGATAAAAACAACAGCAAGCTAGTCTTGCCCTAACAATTTATCTCAGGGGGGTTATTTTGGGTGTCCCACCACTGTTAACAATATTTCACGAACTGCAGGGATTTAAGTGTGCCCCACTTTTCAGTTCCGCTTTGGAACTCGCAGCTCTCCGGCACCCCCCCTTACCCTTAGGTCAGTCAGGGAACTACACCTGGGATAATTAGTCGCCGACTGGCTGCTTCAATGAGGACTGGGCACCCGGCACGCTGCAGTGAGGGAATTATAAATACTTTGGCCGCAGCTACCCAATTAGCTTATAAAATCCCTTCCGTCACTCTCAGCAGTGCCCAGGACCAAGACCTCACTTCGCCGCCACCAGCTCCAGAGTTTCTCTGATTAAGTTATAAAATTAATAGAGGGGGTTCGAAGCCAACCCAATTCAGTAGCATAATTATCTTAAAGGTGCGTAAGTTCATTTTTTAGAGCATGGAAACAGAGCTATTAAGTTTATAGTTTATTCCCAAAGACGGGCAGTGATTACAGAGAAAAAAAGGAATTTACAAAGTTGAGACATTAGGTATGTACAATGTAAATATAAAATAGACAGGATTAAAAAAACAGAGATTAACACTTACATTTGCTTAGATGGTCTTTAGACTAACCATGTGGGGAGGAGGGCAGAGCCAAACGTCTCCACTCAACTGAGAACCTCTTGGCATGAAATCTCTAGCTGAAATGAACAATTTTTGGGAGGGAATACCTTATCCCTTTGGGTTTGTGACATCACGAATGGGGCGGTCTGGTGATGTTCCTCCGCCTGCTCTAGGAGTTACAATTCTGACTACAAAACTTATAATAACTATATCTATTAGAGGGTACCTCGTATAAACACGCACATGGTATAATTTTCTTTAGCCTGTCGAAGGAAATAATTCAAGACCAAACACGCAGTAATTATGTCACACTGTTTAGGAGGCACCCATTTCTCCGCTTCTGTGGGTGCTAGAACCGTGAAAACTATGGGCTAAGCAGCTGGGTCGGTGCCCTTTGCAGATATGTAATTTTTATATCTCTGCCACGTATGATTTTCGCGATCCAGCCTCTTTAATATTTCCCATACTTATATCCAGCCGCCTGGTAAGGAACAAAGGACATTCTTTTCACTTAGCTAATTAACATTCATTAGCTGTGGAGAGGAGAATGTTTGCACAGGAAGTGTCCGGTGTAGGGTTAGAAGCAGGCACAGAGCTGCGGTATGAGTGTGAGCTGCGGGTGAAAAGATGAGGGGTCGCAGCTGCTGACAGGCAAATTCTCATCTGCAGTGTAATAATCAGGGAACCTTAGGTCATATCGTACAGTATCATTACAAGTATCATTACATTCCCGCACAGTTACAGAGTGATGAAGCCACGACAAGCACTGCATCCTCAGCCACAACTCTGGCAGTGTCCAGCAGAGGTCGGGATTCTGCAGTTCACAGAGGCAGCAAGGTTTGCCTAGCCTGGACCTTTTTTGCGACTGAAAAGGATGAACTAGCTCACGTTATTTGCCAACTTTTCAAAAAGTGACTCAGTAGCGGCAAAGATTGCAATAATTTGACTACAACATGCATGAACGGGCAAATGCGCAATAAATATGCATTGCTCTGGGAATCTCCACCCTCTGTCAGCACATCAGCTAGCCCTCGGTATCTCAGTTGTGGCCACGTAAAATAATGTTTCCTCCTACACATGCCAAAGCTAAGAGCCTGAACTCCACCATCTCCAATTTATTGGCAGCAGAAATACTGCCTTTCCACCTGGTGGATACAGATGGTTCATGAAAGTAAATGGCTGTCGCAGTCCCCAAGTACCATTTGTCCAGTCACCATTACTTCTCTAAGAAAGCTGTGCCTACATACACCAGTATGTCCTTGATAACATCACCCATTTTTTGAAAAATATATATGTCTGCCAGGGTGCCTTTCACCACTGACACTTGGATGAGCAAACATGGCCAGGTGCATCACATCTCACTGACTGGGCACTGGGTGACTATGGTGGCTGCGAGGGCAAGCGAGAAAAGGGTTGTTCCACACATCTTGGAATCCCCAAGGCTTGCTGGACAAACCTCTTATCTAACACTTATTCTCCTGCTTCTGCCTCCTCCACCTCCTTTAGGGCTTCCACATGCACCCTCAACCTCTCCTTTAATGAAACACGCAATACAACAGTGCAGTGGGAATCCCCCACCTTCGTACTATGTAGCCAGGGCTCACTGAAGTCAAGCAGTTTTTAAAGTAATTTTTCCTTGGAGATCGCAATCACAAAGCTCAAGAGTTGCGGACAGCTTTCCAGGCAGAGTATGAGCAATGGCTGTCTCCACTGAACATTGAACAGGGAAGGCCATGTGTGATAACGGTGTGAACCTGGTGGCGACTCTATGCCGGGGCAACACTCGTTCCTTGCATGGCTCAGCCTGGAGGTACAACAATTTCTCCATCAGTATCCCAGCCTGGATGAGCTGCTGCAGAAAGCATGTTCACTATGTACTCATTTCCATTGTTCACACCCCCTGGTCATCGACATTCATCGCTACAGAGGTCTTTCGGCCTACAGGTTAACCATTTGATATGTAATGTACAGACACAATGGAATTTCACTCTGCATGTATTGCACATACTGTGGCAGCAGCGACGAGCCCTGTATGTTCTTTGGCATACCCTGGGCCAACACAGTTTAGACATGGTGCAAATCATGCTTGTGGAATGGGCACAGATGAAGGACCTCTGCAGCCTTCTGCATAGCTTCAAAATGGCTACTACGATGGTTAGTACTGATGTGCATGCTGTTACTACTACTACTTACAATCAATTTTTTTTAAAATGTGGAGACTCAAAGTTGGGTCTCCATCTTGTTGGTTACATGTAGTGGAAGGGGTGTCAGAGGCCCATGATAATATTTCTACTCTGGTGAAATTGATGCCAATATAGTGGTGTGTGACAATAATTTTTTAAAATATGGAGACTCCAAGTTGGGTCTCCAACTGGTGGGTTGACTGTAGTGGAAGGGTTGTCAGAAGCCCATTATGCTGTTACTTGAGCAACATCTAGTTAAATTAGCACAGGTATTGGCTGACACTCAAACTCCTCCTTCCAACTCCTCAAAATTGAAGGAACTAATATATAAAAAAGAGACATTGTCCAACCAGGAATTGCATACTTCGTGGGACTACAATTCTTTGAAAAACTATGCAGACAGAAAAATGATACCAAGGGGTCTTTGAATTAAGCAAAAACCGACATACATTTTTCATTGGATATTGCTAGCACTTGTTTTGCCATCCAGTTTGTCCTATTGCAAGAGGACTGTGAACACCACAGCTGGATTTTTTATACTTTCCTTCGCTAAATAAGATTTGGTTCAGGTGATCACCTAATTAGAAGCACATTAAGTAGAATGAGACGTACTCTGGTTGGAATTGAACTAACACTGGAATGGAATGGCTGTCAGACACGTAGAGAAGCTGATTTAAAAAAAAAACTGTGCAGTTGTCTCTTAATTTTTGCCAGAGTTGCATATAAACCTCTGGTTTGTCACTGCCAAGATGCCGCAATAACACCAGGATGGTATGCTGCCACCAATTCCTCAGTAGATATAATGTATAGTAGAAGAAGAAGAAATGCAGCACTCACCAGTTGAACTGAAAAATTGTGCGTCTTTTATTTCACATAAATTCTATCAACAGGTTTATGGACAAGCAGAACTTAGAGGAATCCTGGGGATGGGAGGTGCCAGACGATGGCCGTTTTGCGATTACTCGCTTCACCTGGACCCGCAGAAGCGAGTAATCATGAAACGACCATTATACAGATAAATGTAGGGTACAAGTAGGGGATAGCAGTTAGCTGTATGTGTCAAGTTACCGTTTCTTATAGCATATGGGAGAAGGGAAGCTCTCTAATCCATAGGTACTTTCTTAGTTTCTCGTCCATCTCCATACACGACGTGATGCGGCTTCCATGGTAGAACAATAACAATGGCTAAATGTGTGTAGCCAGCTTTAAACCCTTATCGCACTCCCTCCCATATTTGCCACTGGCCCTCTGGTTGGACTGAAATCTCCTTCCTTGACCTCCTAGCTGAAATAATTTCCAATATCTAGGATGGGTCATAATTTCCTAGGGGCAGGTCCAAACGGGACAACTAACGTCTCAACGGGTTAGTTGGTGCTGGACCGATATGGAGAGTCCAAACTTGGGTCGGCTAAGTGGTTCTGGAGAGCCAGTCTTGATAGCTCAATAACTGGGACAGCAAAAGAAAGATGAGACACAGGGGTGTGTGCGGAGGTCTCTCAGGGTTCTGTTGGTATATTGGACTTAACCCTGAGATTCACAGTACTCTCATAGTTCATCTCTAGGTGTTGGTGGTGCTTGGTCTGGAGCTTCCTTTGATAGCTAATTGAAGTTGGCTGCCCTGCACAAAAGACAGCAGGGGGTCCCAGTTCTGCCCTCCTCGTCTTCATTAACACATGGCCTCTAATTCTCTGGCTACATTGCAAAGTCATATTCTTTTGGAATTTGCAGACTTATCACCAGGGTGGGGGCCACAATCCTGCTATGCAGCGAGATCTCTGGATAATCTATGAGGCCTGAATTAATAAATTCAAAATGGAGTCTTTCTTGTTCCTCACAGCAGTCCTTACAAAACATACTGCAGATGAACATAAAAACTGGATGTGTGAAGAAGGCCTAAGGCTATTTGGTACAATGTCAAATGCCTTTGCAAAGTCCAGATAATACATCAGCCACATTGCCAACATCTAGATTTGCACTTACCTCCTCATAGAACCCCAACACATTGGTTAGATAAGACTTATCTTTCATTAATCTATGCTGGCTGTCATTCATTATGTTATTCTCTGCAATATATTTCTGCAGGTCTTCTCTTATAATGCCCTCAAAATCTTTGTTGACAATGCTGCAAACAATAACTGAGCTCAGTGGCTCTGTTAATGTCAACGTGATAGGAGAGCTGCAGACAAGAGCACACACCAGAACAGGTAGCAGAGACTCAGCAATGGACCTGAACAGGGTAAGTAAATTAGATTTTTTTTATTACTAGTGTACCTTATATGAAAAGAAGTTCTGAAAGAGTACAATCCCTTTAAAGGGAATCTGTCAGCCCTTTTTTCGAATATGAGCTGCCGGCACCGCCATCAGGGGCTTATCTACAGCATTCTGTAATGCTGTAGAAAAGGCCCCGATGTACCCTGAAAGATAGGAAAAAAGAGTTAGATTATACTCACCCAGGGGCGGTCCGGGTCGGGACCGGAGGGTGTCATGGTCCAGTCCGGCGCCTCCCATCTTGCAGCGATGACATCCTTTTCATTCCTGCCCGTCGCGGCTCTGGCTCCTCCCCCGGCACCTGTGCACTGCAGGACTCTGCTCTGCCCTCAACAGGGCAGAGCAGTGCACCTGCACAGGAGCCACGACAGGAAGGAAAGAAGATGACGGCATCATATGAAGATGGAGGCGCCTGACTGGACCGGACGCCAGGGTGAGTATAAGCTAACTCTTTTTTCTTATCTTTCAGGTTACATCAGTGGCTTATCTACAGCATTACAGAATGCTGTAGATAAGCCCCAGATGGTGGTGCCGGCAGCTCATATTCGAGAAAAGGGGTGACAGGTTCTCTTTAAAGACTCCAATTACTCTTTAAACACATTTCAGCATCTCAACATGCTAGTAAAATCCTTGATAGTATGCAAAGCACATTTCAACCACTGGGTGGCCACACATAAACTTGACTGACTATCATAAAGACTGCTTGCATATTTAAAAAAAAAAAAATAGCCATTTCATTGTCCATTTTATTTATCCATTTTTAATATCTACAGTCATATTAGCTCTGAAAAAACATAAATTTGGCAGAATGAATTAAGCGTGTTGAGTTATTGTAGTTATTGGACAGTGCCAGGAAACCAATCCACCCTCGATGCGTAAAATCTATTCATCCTGTCAAAGATCTTTAGTTATACTGGAAAATTCTCATTAAGAAAAATCAATACAAAACAATAATAGTTAAAGTTTAGCAAGTCTATTTAGGTGAGCGAATCAATTGTTGGGTATGAGATTTGTAACAAATTGGACTGAATCACTTCCAGAAAAGTTAGTGAAAGAGTAATTTTCTTTTCTTGTAAAGATTTGCTCACAGTTGTTAATGAATAAGCTTCGAATTCTATCTGTCTTAAATTTCCCATAGTGTATTATAGCAATGTATTCTAGAACTAAAGCACTTCATTTAAATTACTCAAATGAACTAATGCAATAATAATCATACATTTTATCTAACTTGTAAAGTTTGATAAATTTTAATTATAGCTTTTCTTTAATCTCTATTAAGTAATATTTTTGCAAAGGAAATGTTAAGAATAAATGGAGGCAAAATCTTTGCTAGAAATCCTTGAGTTGTGTGCATCTGCCAAATGCTACATCTTTTATTTTGGCACTTTTTCCTTAACTGCCATGAGCCAGTGTAAAATTCTGTTGTAGCGTACACAGCATTTAAATCATACATAGTGATGAATTTGTCACAGCTGCCGTGAGCTAATGGAAGAATACTCTGTCATAATAATAACTACACCATTGCAGCATAAATTATTATGAATTTTCCTCGATCACATGCCCTTCTGCTGAGTTCTGCCTGCTTTTCAAAAAGTTTATTTTTATTTGAAATAAAGGACTTTATCCTGGGTGTTTCTTGCTGACATGTTTTATTGATGCCTCTCCGTTAATAACTGCTGGGCTTGATGTCACCTGAAAATACAAAGATGACATTAATCCAACAAATAAAAACTCCACTTGACTTTTTACTGTACCTCTGGTCACAGCTGCTGGTGCTCTGACCGGTGGTAACAATCTTACTGCCGATCAGAGCCTGGGGGTTTCTCGCGCTGTCATGCAGATATTCGGGGTGATGAACCCAAATAGTAACCTGAACATCCTGGAGAAGTCCGTGTTCAGGGTCTGTGCCCATCACTACTTAGGATAGAAGCCAAATAATATTCTCAGTTTACAAACATGGTGTCATGGTTAGGACATGGTTAATGTCCTGTTCTCACAGGGTTAACTTTTGCCGGCCTCTCTTTGGATCTGGGAGGGGTATTTATACTCACTCCAGACTAGCATTCTCTGTCAGCTATACTGTTATTCTGGCTGTGTGTCTGACCGACCCCCCTGGTGTGCGTGTACTGCATTGCTTGTTTCATTCCCGTGTATGACCCGGCCTGTCCCCTCACTCTGAACTCTGTCTCACGTTTTAGGTACTATTGTCTTCTCTGGTTCTGACCTCCTGGCTTGGCTATTGTTACTCTGCTACCGTTTACCCCTATTGTACCATCTATTGCCCGTTCTGGTTTTCTGATCTATTGCTACATCCTGACTATCCGCTCTGTCTAACCCTTTGGTACTGTCCTGCTATCTCATGCATTGACCCTGGCTTGATCTGGTTTCTGCCCCTGTCTATGCCCCTTGGTAACTTGTCCCATAGTTACCTTTCTAGGAGTTTCCCTGCAGCTCCTAGCTCTGTGGAGCTTAGGCCATGCCCCCAGCAGTCACATGCTTCAGGTCCTGATAGTTTGAAGCATGCATTGTCACCGCTGCTGCCCTGCTCCACAGGTATCTCTGAGCACTGTTTTTGTACTCAGGACACGCACACTGGCTCAGTGAGCGAGTGTAGTGTGGTGTTCCTGACATTATAGCTGACCGTTTCAGTTATTTTTTTTTTCTCTAAAGGGAAAAAAAAAGTGTGTTATGCTTATGGATCCCATACAAGCTTTGGCTGATCAGGTCAAGCACCTGACCCAAATGTTCCATAAACTCAATGTGGAGCAGCGCACGATGGCCCATACCCAGCAACAGTTGGTGGTTACTGTGCAGGGGGCTGTCGATGCAGGGCCTTCTAGTTCTGGGGGTAGAGATGTGTCATTAGCGTCCCCCGAATCTCTGGTCAAATTGCCAGACCCTTTCTCAGGGGATAAAAAGGAGTTCAGGTCTTTCAGAGAAGGATGCAAGCTTTTTTTTCTCTAAGGCCCCGCTCCTCCGGGGATGAGTTCCAGAGGGTGGGGGTCTTTATTTCCCTACTTCAGGGGGCTCCACAGGCATGGGCTTTCTCTCTCTCTTCCTTTGCTCCTGAACATATGTCTGTGAATTTGTTCTTTGAGGCTCTGGGGCACATTTATGATGAGCCTGATAGAGTGCGTCTGGCAGAGGATATGGTGATGAGTGTGACACAGGGGAGGCACTCTGCTGAATGGTTCTGCTCTGAGTTTAGACGTTGGACGTCCAAAGAATCCTGGAACGATGCCGCCCTGAGAGGGTTGTTTCGCAGGGGCCTGTCTGATCATCTGCAGGACGCTCTGGCATTACATCTGCCTCCTGATAACCTGGAGGATGCCATGATGCAGGCGGTCCGTATGGACCAGCGACTCCGTGCTAGAGGAATGATGCAACAAGAGTCTCCCTTGTACCCCAAATTGTGTGACACTGCACCTGTATCTGAGCCCATGGAGGTTGGGTCAGTCTTGGTTAAGGAGAAAGAGAGAAGGCACCGTAGAGACAACCTACTTTGCTTTTACTGTGAAGCCTCTGGACATTGGAAAAGGAATTGCCCCTCCTGCCCTTCTTCAGAGAAACCATCAGAGAAATGACTGAGTCTGGGCAACAATCGAGGAGGTTGTCCAGACTCCCAGGTACATTTTTTCTCACGTGTAAAAATGGTGCTCCAGGTTGAATTGGAACTTGCTGGCGGTCCTGTTATGACCACCGCCTTTGTCGACTGTGGTTCCTCCATTAATCTGATTGATGCCCAAGTTGTGACTCTTAATAAGATAGGGACAGTCAGGTTAAAAGACCCTGTTAAAATTGTGGCTGTGGATTCATCCCCTTTTACCCGGGATGGAAATTGTTTTATGTCTGAAGTTTTTTCTATGAAAGTGGGTTCCACTCATGTGGAAAATTTAAGTTGTTTCATTATGAATAATCTGCCTGCAGGACTGGTATTGGGAATGCCCTGGTTGCAACGCCACAATCCTCTTATTGATTGGGTGAAGGGGGAGATCACCCGATGGGGATGTAATGATATTGGTCTGTGTTGTAACCCGGTTCCTTTTGTCAATCCGATAAAATCTGTATCTGTGTCATCTGTCTATCTGGAGGGTATTCCAGAGTACCTGAGAGACTTTAAAGATGTGTTTTCCGAAAGCGAGGCTGAGGCGCTCCCACCACATAGACCATATGATTGTGCTATTGATTTAGTACCTGGAGCCAAATTACCCAAGGCTCGTTTGTTTAATTTTTCCGGGCCTGAGCGCCAAGCTATGAAAGAGTACATTAAAGAAAGCCTTCGCAAGGGGCATATTCGGCCCTCAGTCTCACCCGTGGCAGCGGGGTTTTTCTTTGTAAAGAAAAAAAGATGGTGGGTTGAGACTGTGCCTCGACTTTCGAGAACTGAACAGAATTACTGTTAAGAACACATACCCTCTCCCGTTGATTCCTGATCTATGCAATCAACTCACGGGGGCCAAATGGTTTTCTAAGCTTGATCTACGAGGGGCTTATAACCTTATAAGGATCCGGGAGGGGGACGAATGGAAACAGCGTTCCTGACAACTGAGGGGCTGTTTGAAAACCTGGTTATGCCCTTCGGCCTCAGTAACGCCCCTGTGGTTTTTCAGAACTTTATTAATGTTGTTTTTCTGACTTGATTGGACGTTACGTAGTCATTTACCTGGATGATATCTTGATTTACTCTGAGGACAGTCAGTCACGCATGCATCATCTGTGTACGGTTCTTATGAGACTCCGGGAGAACCATTTGTATGCTAAGCTGGAGAAGTGCTCATTTTTTATGCAAGAACTATCTCTTCTGGGTGTAATTGTATCCGGGGAGGGATTCCGCATGGATCCAGGGAAGGTTCAGGCCATTACAGATTGGGTGCAGCCTCATGACCTGAAGGGGTTGCAGCGATTTCTGGGCTTCGACAATTATTATAGGAAGTTCATTAAAGGGTTATCGCAGGTGGTGAAACCCTTGACGGACCTCACTCTTAAAGGGGCAGATGTAAAAAATTGGTCCGTGGCCGCAAAAAATTCCTGGCATTAAAGAAGTGTTTTACTACAGCCCCTGTGTTGGTACAACCCGATTCGTCAAGACCTTTTATCGTCGAGGTCGACGCTTCGGAGGTGGGGGTGGGGGCAGTATTGTCACAGGGCCCCTCTACCCTGACTAACCTCAAAACCTGTGCCTTTTTCTCTAAGAAGTTCTCTTCGGCCGTGAGAAACTATGATGTCGGTAACAGGGAATTGTTAGCAGTTAAATTGGCCTTCGAAGAATGGAGGCATTTTTTGGAGGGGGCCGCTCATCCCATTCCAGTCATCACTGATCATAAAAACCTGGCCTATATCGAGTCTGCTAAGAGATTGACCCCCAGACAGGCTCGGTGGACACTTTTTTTTTCTCGATTTCATTTTACCATCACGTTCCGACCAGGGTCTAAAAATGTAAAGGCGGATGCCTTATCCCAAAGTTTTGTTTCTGTGTCCCCTCCAGGACCTCCTTCCTCCATTCTTCAACCGTGAGTGGTTGCAGCCGAAATCTCCTCTGAGTTACAGAGAAAGATTCTGGAAGCACAAGCTCCCAGGAATAAACCCCCAGGTAAATTGTTTGTACCCGAACAATTCTGTCCCACACTCCTTCAAGAATTTCATGATTCTGTGTTAAGTGCATACCCTGGTATTGCAGCTACCCGGGAGGCAGTAGCTAGGGGTTTTTGGTGGCCCTCTATGGGTACTGATATAAAAAGATTTGTGAATACTTGTGGGGTGTGCGCGCTCTCTAAAAGCTCTCTGGCCCGGCCGGCCGGGGAATTGGTGCCTTTGCCAATTACGGATAAACCATGGACACACCTGTCCATGGACTTTATCACTAATCTTCCACTTTCCAAGGGCAACTCAGTGGTATGGGTAGTGGTTGATAGATTTTCTAAGCAAGCCCACTTTGTGCCATTACCTGCATTACCATCTGCTGAAACCTTGGCCCGCTTGTTTATACAGCACATTGTTCGACTGCATGGAGTGCCTGTGAACGTAGTGTCGGACAGGGGTGTGCAAGTTGTGGCCAGGTTTTGGAGAGCGTTTTGTATGAAGTTGGGGGTCACATTGTCATTCTCCTCTGCCTATCACCCGGAATCCAATGGACAAACTAAATGCACCAACCAGTCATTGGAGCAGATTCTGAGATGCCTGGCCTCCTCCAGACAGGAAGACTGGTGTGAGGTATTACCCATGGCAGAATTTGCATTCAACTGTCGGATTAATCAGTCTACCGGAAAGTCTCCCTTTCAGGTCAATTATGGGTTTGTTCCGCAGTTTGGGGAATTTTCCCGTATGGATTCGGATTGCCCTGGTACCAAGGGGATGGTACAACAATTAAAAACCCTCTGGAAGGAGGCGCAGGGGAACTTCTCCAAAGCCCAGAAGAAGTTCAAACATTTTGCAGACAGGAGGAGGGGGGTGGTTCCTGTGTTGACAGAGGGGGAAAAAGTCTGGTTATCCACCCGTAACATCAAACTTAAAATACCCTCTATGAAGTTGGGCCCCAAATTTATTGGCCCATACAAGATTGTAGAGGTGAACAACCCGGTGGCATACAGATTACAGTTGCCCACCTCCTTCAAAACTTAAAAATCTCTAACGTCTTCCACGGGTCCCTATTAAAACCTGTGGGGACAGTTAGAGAAGATCCCTCATCTGTGGCTCCACCAGTGTAGGTAGAGGGTCAACTGGAGTATGAGATAGGGCGCATCATTGATTCGCGGTGGGTGCGTCGGAGACTTCAGTACCTTATCCATTGGAAGGGATATTCCGTTGAGGATCGGTCGTGGGTTCCGGCCAGTTCAGTGCACGCCGATTGACTGGTGCGGGCTTTTCATGCCAGATACCCAGAGAAACCTGGGGGTCCAGTGGCCCCCATTAAGAGGGGGGTACTGTCATGGTTAGGACATGGTTAATGTCCTGTTCTCACAGGGTTAACTTTTGCCGGCCTCTCTTTGGATCTGGGAGGGGTATTTATATTCACTCCAGACTAGCATTCTCTGTCAGCTATACTGTTATTCTGGCTGTGTGTCTGACTGACCCCCTGGTGTGTGTGAAATGCATTGCTTGTTTGATTCCCGTGTATGACCCGGCCTGTCCCCTCACTCTGAACTCCGTCTCACGTTTTAGGTACTATTGTCTTCTCTGGTTCTGACCTCCTGGCTTGGCTATTGTTACTCAGCTACCATTTGCCCCTATTGTACCGTCTATTGCCCGTTCTGGTTTTCTGATCTATTGCTACGTCCTGACTATCCGCTCTGTCTAACCCTTTGGTACTGACCTGCTATCTCATGCATTGACCCCGGCTTGATCTGGTTTCCGCCCCTGTCTATGCCCTTGGTAACTTGTCCCGTAGTTACCTTTCTAGGAGTTTCCCTGCAGCTCCTAGCTCTGTGGAGCTTAGGCCATGCCCCAGCAGTCACATGCTTCAGGTTCTGATAGTTTGAAGCACGCATTGTCACTGCTGCTGCCCTGCTCCACAGGTATCTTTGAGCACTGTTTTTGTACTCAGGACACGAGCACTGGCTCAGTGAGCGAGTGTAGTGCGGTGTTCCTGACACTTGGCCCAAGTCATATTGCAAGACTTGTTAACCCCTTTATGACCAAGCCTATTTTGACCTTAATGACCATGCCATTTTTTGCAATTCTGACCACTGTCCCTTTATGAGGTAATAACTCTGGAATGCTTCAATGCATCCTAGCGATTCCGAGATTGTTTTTTCGTGACATATTGGGCTTCATGTTAGTGTTAAATTTAGGTCGATAATTTTTGTGTTTACTTGTGAAAAAATCAGAAATTTGGCAAAAATTTTGCAATTTCAAATTTTGAATTTTTATTCTGTTAAGCCAGAGAGTTATATGACACAAAATAGTTACTAAATAACATTTCCCACATGTCTACTTTACATCAGCACAATTTTGGAAACAAAATTTCTTTTTGTTAGGAAGTTATAAGGGTTAAAAGTTGACCAGCAATTTCTCATTTTTACAACAAAATTTATAAAACCATTTTTTTAGGGACCACCTCACATTTGAAGTCACTTTGAGGGGTCTATATGGCAGAAAATACCTAAAAGTGACACCATTATAAAAACTGCACCCCTCAAGCTACTCAAAACTACATTCAAGAAGATTATTAACCCTTCAGGTGCTTCACAGGAACGAAAGCAACGTGGAAGGAAAAAATGGACAGTTTAATTTTTACAACAAAAATTTTATTTTAGCATCATTTTTTTCATTTTCACATGGGAAACAGGATAAAATGAATGCTAAAATTTGTTGAGGAATTTCTCCTGAGTAAACCAATATTTCACATGTGGTCATAAACCACTGTGTTGGTGCACAGCAGGGCTCAGAAGGGAAGGAGTGCCGTTTGACTTTTTGAATGGAAAATATGCTTGAATATTTAGCGGTTGCCATGTCACGTTTGGAGAGCCCCTGTGTGCCTAAACATTGGAGCTCCCCCACAAATGACCCCATTTTGGAAACTAGACCCTCCAAGGAACTTATCTAGATGCATAGTGAGCACCTTGAACTCCCAGGTGCTTCACAAATTGATCCGTAGAAAATAAAAAGTACTTTTTTTTAACAAAAATTTTGTTTTAGCCTCAATTTTTTCATTTTCACATGGGCAACAGGGTAAAATGGATCCTAAAATTTGTTGGGCAATTTATCTAGAGTACACTGATACCTCATATGTGTTCATAAACCACTGTTTGGGCACACGGCAGGGCCCGGAAGGGTAGGAGCGCCATTTGACTTTTTGAATGGAAAATTAGCTCCAATTGTTAGCGGTTGCCATGTCGCATTTGGAGAGCCCCTGTGTGCCTAAACATTGGAGCTCTCCCACAAGTGACACCATTTTGGAAACGAGACCCCCCAAGGAACTTATGTAGATGCATAATGAGCACCTTGAACCCCCAGGTGCTTCACAAGTTGATCTGTAAAAAAGAAAAAGTACATTTTTTTCCACAAAAATTTTGTTTCAGCCTTAATTTTTTCATTTACACATGTGCAACAGGATAAAATGGATCCTAAAATTTGTTGGGCAATTTATCCTGAGTACACTGATACCTCAAATGTGGTCATAAACCACTGTTTGGGCGCACGGCAGGGCCCGGAAGGAAAGGAGAGCAATTTGACTTTTTGATTGGAAAATTAGCTCCAATCGTTAGCGGACACCATGTCGCGTTTGGAGAGCCCCTGTGTGCCTAAGCATTGGATCTCCCCCACAAGTGACCCCATTTTGGAATCTAGACCCCGCAAGGAACTTATCTAGATGCATAGTGAGCACGTTGAACTCCCAGGTGCTTCACAAATTGATCCGTAAAAAAGAAAAGGTCCTTTTTTTTCACAAAAATTTTGTTTTAGCCTCAATTTTTTCATTTTCACATGGGCAACAGGGTAAAATGGATCCTAAAATTTGTTGGGCAATTTATCCTGAGTACACCGATACCTCATATGTGGTCATAAACCACTGTTTAGGTGCACGGCAGGGCCTGGAAGGGTAGGAGCGCCATTTGACTTTTTGAATGGAAAATTAGCTCCAATTGTTAGCAGTTGCCATGTTGCATTTGGAGAGTCCCTGTGTGCCTAAACATTGGAGCTCCTCCACAAGTGACCCCATTTTGGAAACTAGACCCCCCAAGGAACTTATCTAGATGCATAGTGAGCACTTTGAACCCCCAGGTGCTTCACAAATTGATCCGTAAAAAAGAAAAAGTACTTTTTTTTTACCAAAATTTTGTTTTAGCCTCAATTTTTTAATTTTCACATGGGCAACAGGATAAAATGGATCCTAAAATTGGTTGGCCAATATCTCCTGAGTACACCTATACCCCATATGTGGTCATAAACCACTGGGCGCACGGCAGGGCTCAGAAAGGATGGAGAGCAGTTTGACTTTTTGAATAGAAAATTAGCTCCAATCATTAGCGGACACCATGTCGCTTATGGAAAGTATGTAGTGCACGTCAGGTTGGTGTGTGATGTAGTATACACCACACACACCCCAAACTGATGTACACTATGCCACACACACCAACCTAAACACACTACGCCACACATACCAACTTGACACACTACGTCAGGTTGATGTGCGTGGTGTAGTGTAAGTCAGGTTGGTGTGCATGGTGTGGTGTAGTGTACTTCAAGTTGGTGTGTGGTATAGTATACACCAAACACACACCAACCTGATGTACACTACGCCACACACACCAACCTGATGTACACTACGCCACACACCGACCTGACACACTATGTCAGGTTGATGTGCGTGGTGTAGTGTATGTCAGGTTGGTGTGCATGGTGTCGTGTAGTGTACATCAGGTTGGTGTGTGTGGTATAGTATACCCCAACACACACCAACCTGACGTACACTACGCCACACACACCAACCTGACGTACACTGCGCCACACACACCAACCTGACACACTATGTCAGGTAGATGTGCGTGGTGTAGTGTATGTCAGGTTGGTGTGCATGGTGTGGTGTAGTGTACGTCAGTTTGGTGTGTGTGGTATAGTATACACCAAACACACACCAAACTGACGTACACTACGCCAAACACACCAACCTGACGTACACTGCGCCACACACACCAACCTGACACACTATGTCAGGTTGATATGCGTGTTGTAGTGTATGTCAGGTTGGTGTGCATGGTGTGGTGTAGTGTTCGTGAGGTTGGTGTGTGTGGTATAGTATACACCAAACACACACCAACCTGACGTACACTACGCCACACACACCAACCTGACGTACACTATCCCACACACACCAACCTGACACACTATATCAGGTTGATGTGCGTGGTGTAGTGTATGTCAGCTTGGTGTGCATGGTGTGGTGTAGTGTACGTCAGGTTGGTGTGTGTGGTATAGTATACACCAAACACACACCAACCTGACGTACACTACGCCTCACACACCAACCTGACGTACACTATGCCACACACACCAACCTGACACACTATATCAGGTTGGTGTGCGTGGTGTAGTGTTTGTCAGGTTGGTGTGCGTGGTGTAGTGTAGTGTACGTCAGGTTGGTGTGTGGTGTTGTCTATGTCAGGCTGGTGTGGGTGAGTTCTGTCGTGGAATGTCAGGATGTGTTTAGTCCACGGACGTGTGATCAATTCTGAAACATTCATTCAAACACAGTCCAGGTTTGTCGGGACACGTTTCGCATTGGAAACGAGTTTCCCTTCCTGTCCCCCTTTTACAGCACACCCGGCACCTTTTTTTTTTCTCTCCTCACGGGGAAAATGTTGCCCTGGTACCATACGGGAAACTTCCAGAGGTGCTGGGCCATGCTCCGTCTTCGTCTCCAAAAATCATGGCCTTTATCACCGCCTCCTGGAACTCAAGGAAGGCGTGGTTCTGGCCTGCACATCGTGATAGCACGCATGCGTTATACAGTGCCATTTGTACGATGTGCACAGCCAGCTTTTTGTACAACACTGTCGCCTTATGCATGACACTATAGGGCTGGAGGACTTGATCAGAAAGATCAACTCCCCCCATGTGATGGTTGTACGCCAGGACACAGTCCAGTTTGTGGACTGGTGCTGGGGTACCTCGAACAGTGGTGGCCGTGGTGCCGGCACCATGGATTGTGTCAAGATAAAGACTTCTCTTTTGTCTTTGAACTTGACCACAAGCATGTTGCTGCTACATTGGGCTCGGCTCTCACCCTTTGGGAGAACCTGCTCAACTAGCGACAAAGGGAGACCCCTCTGGTTTCTGCGCACGGTACCGCAAGTGACGGTAGCTCTGGCAGAGAGGGATTGAAATAGTGTGATGCTTGTATAAAAGTTATCAACGTACAGATGGTAACCTTTATCAAGCATTGGGTGGACCAAATCCCACACTATTTTCCCACTCACCCCCAGAGCAGGTGGACATTCTCGGGGCTGGATCTTGGTGTCCTTTCCTTAGTAAACTCTAAAGCTGAGAGTGTACCCTGAGGTACTCTCACACAGCTTGTAGAGTTTTATCCCATACCTCGCCCTTTTGCTGAGTAGGTACTGACGGAACTGAAGCCTCCCTTTGTAGTGGATGAGGGATTCATCCACACAAATTTCCCTTTCGGGAATGTACACTTCAGGAAACTTGTTGCTGAAATGTTCGATGACTGGCCGAATTTTGAACAGTCTATCAAAATTTGGGTCATCGCGGGGAAGGTTTTCAGTGTTGTCCCTGAAATGAAGAAATTTATGAATCACCTCAAAACGTCTGTGACTCATAACCATGCCAAATACTGGAGTTTGATATAAAATATCAGTACTCCAGTATTGGCGAATTTCTGGTTTCTTCACAATCCCCATGTGAAGAACCAGTCCCCAATATTTAATCATTTTTACAGAGTACACGGGACTCCAAGTAGAGAATGAAGAAATTGGGTGTTGGGCCAAAAATTGCTGGACGTACAAGTTTGTTTGCTCCACCATGAGACTGATGATTGACTCAGAGAAAAAGACTTTGAAAAAGTCTATTTTCCTGAAGTTGGCAGTCTCAAACTGGATTCCTGATTGGGGAACAAAATCAGGAATCCGTGGAGCAAAATTTTCAGGGACGGGGGTCCAGGAGGGAGAACTAGTGCTAGGTTGGGCGTGACTAGCATTAGGTTGTGGGAAACTCACATTTGGCTGTGGGACTTCCTCCAAGGTACCCGACTCTTCCTCCAAGGCCTCCGACTCTTCCTCCCTGGGCCCTGGACGATTTCTCATCCTGCGACATCTTAGTGGTGATGAGTATGTGTCGCTGGAAGAGGAAGAGTGGGAAGAATAGAGAAAGGTGGGGTCCTCTCTCTCACTATCAGTTTCGGAGGCAATAATTTCATATTCCTCCTCAACTGAGTAGACCCTTTGGGACTGGGATGACTGGGACATTGTGCGTATGGTGTGTGTGCGTGTGTAAAAAAGCTTTATTATAGTGTGCGTGTGCGTGTGTATGTGCGAGTGTTTGGTGAAACTTTACTTCAGGAGGTGGCTTTCAGGAGGGAGCTGTCAGACGCGCGGGGGGCAGTAGGGAGCTGTCAGGCATGCGGGGGGGCAGGAGGGAGCTGTCAGGCGCGCAGGGGGCAGAGAAGATGCAGCAGCAGCAGGGGGATGATCACCGGGGGGCAGAAAGGGCTGTCAGGCACGAGGGGGCAGAACGGGGATGAAGAGATGGATGTGGATATGCAGCAGCAGGGGTTGATCAGGGGGTGATCACCAGTGGCAGAAAGGGCTGTCAGACGCAAGGAGGCAGAAAGGGATTGAAGAGATGGAGGTGGATATGTAGCAGCAGGGGTTGATCAGGGGGGCAGAAAGGGCTGTCAGAAGTGAGGGGGCAGAAAGGGGCTGAGGAGATGGAGGTGGATATGAAGCAGCAGGGGTTGATCAGGGGGGCAGGGGTTTATCAGGGGGTGATCGCGGGGGACAGGGGGTGATCAAGGGGGTGATCAAGGGGTGCAGGGGTGCGATCAGATGGGGCAGGAGGTGAACAGGAGGGGCAGGGGGTGATCAGGGGGCAGGAGGGGGCTGTCAGGTGCAGGGGAGCAGGAGGGGGCTGATGAGCTAGATCTGGATATGCAGTAGCAGCAGGGGGGGTGATCACTAGGGCAGGGGGTGATCAGGGAGGCAGAGGTTAACCAGGGAGGCAGGGGTTAACCAGGGAGGCAGGGGTTAAATCAGGGGGCTGAGGGGTGATCACAGGAGGGGGGCAGGAGGGGGCAGTCAGGCACAGGAGAAAGGGGCTGAGGAGCTGGCAGCAGCAAGTGAGATTATCAGTGGTGCAGGGGCTGATCAGGGGTGCAGGGGTTAATCAGGAGTGCAGGGGGTGGTGATCGGAGGTTGGGGGGATGGAAACAGGCGGTGGGGGAGAGCCGGTGTATACTTAGATCGGCGTCAGCAGCGGCGGCGATCACGGGGCAGAGCAGCGGTCAGTCACGTCCTTCCTCAGCTTCCACAGACAGGATGAAGCTGAGGAAGGAGGCAGCCATCATTATACTCTGCCCCTCCACATCTGATTGGAGGGCTAGCGTCACATGGACGCTAGCTCCAATCAGTTCTGAGGGAGGTGACTAAATGGTCACCAGGAGTGATCGTATCCCTGGGGGGGCGAAGCCACCCCCCCGGGTGAAGTCTAGGTCCCCCTGCAATGGTGGGTCAGGTGACCTTTGATTGAACCTGGTCATCTGACCCACAGGAGCGCGATCTTCTCATGATGCCACATAGGCGTCACTGGTCGGATTGGTACCGACTTTCATGACACCTATGTGGCGTCATTGGTCGTGAAGGGGTTAAAGGATCGATAATTACTTGTAGGATTCCAACAGGTGACGCTATAGAGTTCCAGTCAACTTTCTTTCTGAAGTGTCAATTTGCATGACAAATAAGCCTCCTTACACTGGCATGCCAGAGCCGGTGTATCACTCTGTCACTTTCACAAATAGAAATGTTATCTCTTACACCTCAGTCTAGAGCCTCTCGCCTAGCCAAATTAGTTCTCATACTTTGCACTGATGAGGGGAAATACCCCAAAACACTCTGTCTACAAATTGAGATTCTAATTTGGCTTTTATACTAACTAATATTGCAAGACTAATTAAAGGGTCGATAATGACTTGAAGGATTGCTGCTTCCAACAGGTGGCACTACAGAGTTGAAATCCTCTTCCTCTCTGAAGGGGCAATTTGCATATTAAATTTCCCAGTGGAGTATTGCATAGTGATTAAGCCTCCTCACATTGGCATGCCAGAACAGGTATGTTACTTTCCACAAGGAGAAACATTACCCATTAGACCCCCTGTTCATTCAGTCACTTGATGTCTGAGCCCACTGTTTGGCTACAGGGTCATAGCATTATCCTATAGAAAAATGAACCATCTCCATCATCAGCTAATCAGGGGTCTCAGTACTCACATGCGAATGGATGGAATTGAATCACTTTTGGTCCCAGCTGATACCCCCAAAATGGCTGTACAGAAGGTTACAGTGGTAATACCTTTTACTATTTTTTTATATGATCTCTTTACTTTAACTATTTGAAAAATGTTGTAGAAAGCTTTATACAGGTATATTCACATTTCAGGTGCTGACCTTAATGGTAGAACTCCTGTACTAGTCTTATCTAAACCCTCACCACTTTCCTATCTGTCCCCACCTGCATGAATATTCACACATATACATGAATATTCACACATATACATGAATGTTCACTATAAAATATGCACGCACTAACAAATTATCATGCATACACTGCACATAGTACAAACATACACTCAAGAATATGTAAAATACACAAATACACATGACATATGCATGTAAACAATGCCTTTTTTGATGACCTTTTAAACCCCTTAGAAAGTATAACACGGCTTCAAAAAATGAAATAAGATAAATTAACAGTCAAATTAATCTCATTAGCTTCTACCAAATGGTAAGTTTCCGATTTGACTAGGTTAAACATGTGGATGTCCTCTGTCTGGACTTTTCACAGGCGTTTGACACAGTGCTGCATAAAAGATTGGTACATAAAATGAGGGCAATGATACTAATGGAAAACATTCAACTGATTGACATTTGGCTTAGTAATAGAGGATGGTTATTAATGGAACACAATTGGATTGTAAACAATTAACAGTGGGGTACCACAGGGGTCAGTATCGGGCCCTCTTATTTTTAACATATTTATTAATGACCTTACTGAAGACATAAAAAGCAGAATTTCTATATTTGTAGATTATAAAGTATGCAAGGTAATCAACAAAAAGGAGGATAATTTAATATTACTGAGGGATTTATGTAAGCTGTAGGCTTAAGCTGAGAAAAAGCAACTGAGGTTTCATGTAAATAAATGTAAGGTGAAGTACTTGGGCCAAGAAAATAAAATGAACAACTAAATACTAATTGATAAAAACTGATAAAAATCACTGGCAGACACAGACAGAAGAAGATTTCTATGAAGCAAAATATGGGCCCTGGTAAAACTGTCACTGAAAAAGACGGGCTTGTGGGTGGACAGCAAAATCAACTTTAGGGTTGAGTGCTAAGCAGCTGGTGCCATGGCAAATTAAAATATGGGATGAATTAAAAGAGGCATAGATGCTCATTATAAGAAAATTGTTTTTCCTCTATATTCTAGTGCATCCTCATTTATAATACCGTATACAATTTTGGGCTCTATTGTATAAGAGGGACATAGCTGAATTAGATTTGATGCAGAGAAGAGAGACTAAGGTTATTACAGGACTGAGTGAACTGAAATACCAAGATGTTATCAAACTTGGGAATAATCAGTTTGGAAATACTGAGGCTAAGGCCGGGGTCACACTTGTGAGTGTGTTGCGAGAAACTTGTGCATCAATACATGCACTGCCGCCGGCACTCGGGAACGGAGTGTGCAGCTGCATAGAAATACATGCAGCCGCACACTAGGGTCCCGAGTGCCGGCGGCAGTGCCAGGTGTTGATGCGAGAGACTCACGCAAGTTTCTCGCATCACACTCACAAGTGTGACCCCGGCCTTAGCGTAAGATATTATTGCAATGAACAAATGAGAGTACTGTACATAAATCTGTCTAATAACCTTTTTTACACTTAGAGCTGCAAAAGTGAAAAGGTGGGATCCTCTATCTCTGGAAGAAAAAAGGTTTAACCACTTTTCCCCCAAGGGTGGTTTGCATTTTAATGACCAGGCCAAATTTTACAATTCTGATCACTGTCCCTTTATGAGGTAATAACACTGGAATGCTTCCTGGTAATTCTGACATTGTTTTCTCATGACAAATTGTACTTCATGATAGTGGTAACATTTCTTTGATATGGCTTGTGTTTATTTGTGAAAAAAAATGGAAGTTTGGAGAAAATTTTTCAAATTTCGCAATTTTCCAAATTTGAATTTTCGTGCCCTTAAATCAAAGAGATATGTCACACAAAATACTTAATAACTAACATTTCCCATATGTTTTCTTTACATCAGCACAATTTTGGAATCGCCATGATGTACTATCACGATCATGTCTAATTGTGTCGGGGCACATGGAGGGGATAGTATGTCAGCTGTCAGAAAGGGGTTAATCATGACAGATGACAACTCTTTACTGTAAGGCTGTGTGACCACGATGATATTTTGAGAAGTTTTTAAAGCTTTGTATTTTCATTCCATCAAAAATGCAACATCTTACTGTTAGATGGATGTAAAGTAGATGGATGTAAAGTAGATGGATTTACAGAAATCTCATGTGCACTGTGGATTTTTAGTATTTTTTTTTTCTACTGTTGACACTCACTAAGAGATTTGGCAGTTAGCTTTTTTTATGGGGTTTTTATCTTTTGTTGGATTAAAATAGTAGGTGATAGGTTGAACTTAAATTACCAGCATTCACCCTTAAAAACTATGAAACTCTTTTGCCAAATAATTCTGTAAGAATTATGTTTGTGCTATCTTATTTGTGGGTTTCATGAAAAAAAATAAAACATTCACACTAGAGATGAGCGACTTTGCCTTTTTTCGGGTCGAGTCGGGTTTCACGAAACCCTACTTTCGCAAAAGTTGGGTCAAACGAAATCGGCTGATTATCGTGAAAAGTCGAAGGCCGACAGAAACACCAAACCCAATGTAAGTCAATGGGGAAGAAAAGTCGGCAGTGAGTGGAGGACAAGAAACACACCTACAGTGCCCATTTTAATGCCAAAAACATCAATTCTTATTCCTTAAGCTCGTCAACCTTAATTTACTTTATAATAATAGTTAGGCATTGAAAACTGGGGGTTATTTGGCTAATGTTGTGGGGGGGGTAGTGCTGGCTCCAGATTTTCGTGGACCCAGGGCCAAAGAGTGTCACTGGGCTCCTTTAACACATGCCACAATTCATGATCCTCCGATACGGCACAGAAATATAGGTACAGTACAATGAAAAATACTTCAATTCTTACATCACATGACTGATATCTATTTTAAATTCTCCAATAGCTCCAAAAACAGACAGTATATTCCTCCATACAGTATTATGGCCACCGCAGAGTGCGCCATACAGAGTAATGAGGCCCATATATTTCTCCATACAGAATCATTGGTCCCATATAATGTTCGATACAGTATATGATGAGCTGCACATAATGCTACAGTATATGTTGTTCACAATGGATGAAGCTCCAGTTTCTTATGGGCCCAAATAATGCTCCATATATAATGGGCCACATTTCTAATGCTCCAGTGTATAATGGGCCCTGTAGATGCTGCTCCAGTGACTGATGTCCACATTTGGAATGCTCCAGTGTATGGTGGGTCCCAGACATCATTCTCCAGAATATTGTGCTCCCCAAAAATTGCTCCCAACCTTTAAAACAATTAAATAAGTCTCCTCGCTAGGGAATGCCTGTACTCTGGACTCCTCGTCGTCCCCATCTTCCATCTCTCTGCACTTGGACTGTTTAGGCAGAGGGCATACAGACGTGATGTCATCGCGCTCTTTGACCAGAATGTCACTGTCAGGAAAAGTGTTTGGTTTCCAGGGGCAGTATGGTTGCAAAGCTGAACCTTAAAGGAATGTCCAGAAGGGCACCACCAGGAGTGGAGCCTGTGGCTTAATTAGACTCAACACGGGCAACCTCAACCATGCCATCCACAAAAAAGCTGCACAGATTGCAAGCTTAATTCCGCTAACGAACGAGACTCAGGCATGCCCCCGCGGTCCGCGTCCAGCTTACTAGAGGAACACACGAGGCTCTGGCATGCGAGATCGGCCAATAACAGGTCTGTCATACCTTTACATGTCCGGGGCTGCATGCGTGCTACAATGAAAGGACCAGCGTGTATCGCTTACAGGTGCGGATAACACACTGAACCCCGTTAGTGATGGGGATCTGGGATTACAATTCTTCCCCGCGAACAAGCATTTCCCAGTAAGTGCAGGTCAATTGTAATTCCGGAATTAGGCCTAAACGGCATTCCAGAAAGAATGTGAAAAAATTAAGTGTCCAATCCACAGGTGCTGTAGCTTGCTTAACAGCTGGGCTCCTCTGCTGAGTAGCACTCAGTTGTTACATAAACAGGCGGCATAGCTTGGTTCACAGGTGGCCAACTCTGCTGAGTAGCATACACAGTTACTAGGCCCATAGTATAAAGTGGTTTAAATGCAGTCAAAAACTGGTTCTTTCATAAACAGGCGGCATAGCTCGATTCACGGGTGGGAGCCTCTTCTGAGTAGCAGGCACAGTTACTAGGCCCAAAAGGATTTTCAGGGACAATATGCGGTAAAAAATTATTAGAATCACACACGGTGTTGCTCCTTCACAGGTGTACTACACCGCTGGCTACCAGACACCGCTACTATGCCCTAAAACTGTCTATTATCATTGAAAACCATTATTAATGTGAAAAAAAGACACGCTTTTGTTTAACGAAACGTACTCGAACAGCCGAATTTTAATCAAAGTGTTGTAGTTCGACGAACGGATCTAACACCGCCCAAAACAGCTAGAATTTGAACTTGGCCAACAATTCCACTCAAACACTACTCATCTGTAATCAGGAGGCAAACTCAGATGGTCTCAGGCACAGTATGGATTCGACAAGATTGCAGAAAGTTGAGAAAGGGTACAGTATCACAGGATAACAGGTATATATAGCATAGTTTAAACATTTAAAATCTCCGTGTTTATTTCCGGAGTCCGACAAAGACACCCACAGCCTCAGTATGGATTAGACAACAATCTAAAAAGTAGAAAAAAGGAAATGTTTTTGAAGCGTACACCAGTATACACTGTTGGGGTATTTTTAAATCTTCATATATATTTCTGTCTCAGTAAGACAGTCCAGACTCTCCGCAAGAGGAAACGAGATGGATAAAAGTACAGACATAAAGTCGGGTGATTGCAGAAATTTAGGAATTACTAATCAGGGGAAAAACTCCCGGGAGAATTCTCAGAGGCGATGCTGACCCTCAATTACTTTGTGTGTGGAGACAGCAAAAACAGTTCTTTGTGAAGAAAGGGTTGCTGTATCGCACTACCGTTGATCCTATCACCGTTACTCATCTCCATCAAATTTTGATCACAGGGAGAGATGTAGACATGGTCCTCACTGCCTATCATGATCTGTCAGGTAACTTTTGAGTGCAAAAGACAGAAGCCACAGGCCGTTGGCGATTCTATTGGATTGGCATGAGAGGGCACTTTTAAAAATGTCGGCAGGAATGTCACACATCTGTGAGTAGGAAAACTGTGAAAGCTGATGATAAACCACCACTGCATCTCATTGTGAGTCGACGTCCATAAGAAATGAAAGCCATTGATCATCTGAAGCTAGAGCCCGGCCAGCAGGACAGGGCATAGCTACGTCTTAACAATCATCTATGAGTTCACTTGGCCCCTCATAGTACGCCGGTGTGTCTGACGGCGGGTGTGCACCCCCACCGTCAGAGACACTTGATTGCACTATGAGGGTCCCTGTGCCAGTGCCGGCGCCCAAGAGTCGGCCCACCCACCTGTCCAGGGCAATGGCACTCGCACGGTTGTGTGCTCTAGGTGGTGACCCCGGCCATGGGGGGGCAGCCCAGTTAGGGAGGTTTAAAAAATGGCATATGTTGATGTTGTACATTCAGCAGCTGCAAATGGAGGAATTGGAGAAGTCCGAGGAAGAGGAGGACAAAAGCGAGCCATTTTTCTAGCAACCTATGTGTCATCAGGGGAAGGTGGGACAAAATCCTTTGAAACCCATGCATGGTTCATTTTAATGAAGGTTAGATCATCAAGGCGTCCAGTGTAGAGGCCCAAAAGTCAAAGAGGAATGACCTGTGAGGGAGAACATCGATATGGGACGAGAAGTAGTTTGTAGCCATAGTTGACAAC
Organism: Dendrobates tinctorius; assembly: GCF_039654945.1. Taxonomy (NCBI): domain Eukaryota; kingdom Metazoa; phylum Chordata; class Amphibia; order Anura; family Dendrobatidae; genus Dendrobates; species Dendrobates tinctorius. The sequence continues at coordinate 7,712,730 of NW_027361913.1, read as the reverse complement.
TGCTGTCTCCTGTCACTTTCAATCGATGCAGTATTACCAGTCGTGTGAGCAGGACTTGAAAAATCAGTCGACAACGTGGTCATGAAACCCCTGTCTCCAACGCCACTTCTGATGTGTGCACCACGAACACCTCTTCCATGTTGCCCCCTACGGCTCGTTGGAGAACCATCACCGCTGCTGTGTGCTGGGAATGCCTCAAACAAATGGTTTACCAGAGTTGCTTGTTTGTTAGCCAATATTAGGTCAAGGTTCTCCTGTGGCATGATGTTTTGGAATTTGCCTTTATAGCATGGATCCAGGATGCTGGCCAACCAGTAGTCGTCATCGTTCATCATTTTGGCAACGCGGAGGGTCCCTTTTTAGGATCTGCAAGGCATGATCTGACATGCGGACCAATGTTCCAGGGTTCAATGATGCACTGCGAGTGCTGGGTGGAGGAGCACTTTCTGGCAAATCCACATCCCTCCAGTCACGCACAAACCCTGTACCAGACCTTGTCACGCCAACATTTTCTCTTGCCCACGAGACACATCTTCCTCCCCTAAATATTCATCCCCATCATCATCCTCCTCCTCCTCTTCCTCTTCTTCCTTCACCTCGTCCAGGAGAGGTCCCGGAGCAGACAATGGCTGACTGTCATCAAGGCTTCCCTCCTCCTCTTCCTCATCCTCCTCGGCTGCAGACGCCTGCTCCTTAATGTGCATCAAAGTTTGCATGAGCAGACGCTTAAGAGGGATGCTCATGCTTATCATGGCGTTGTCTGCGCTTACCAGTTGTGTGCATTCCTCAAAACACTGAAGGACTTTACAGAGGTTTTTCAGCTTCGACCACTGCACATCCGACAACTCCATGTCTGCCCTCAAAGTGCCTGGCCGTGTATCCTCCCACAAATGCATTACAGCCCGCCTCTGTTAGCACAGCCTCTCAACCATGTGCAGGGTGGAGTTCTACCTTGTTGCAACGTCGATAATTAGGCGGTGCTTGGGAAGTTGGAGCAATCGCTGCAGCTTCTGAATACGATTGGAGTGTACGAGCGACCGACGGATGTGCGAGCACAGTCTTCGGACCTTCTGGAGCAGGCCTGTTAACTCCGGATAATTATTGAGGAAGCACTGCACCACCAGGTTCCAGGTGTGAGCCAGGCTAGGTATGTGTCGGAGTTTTGAAAGGGCTATGGCTGGCGCAAAATTCCGGCCATTATCACTAAATACCTTGCCTGCCTCAAGATGTAGACTGCCCAGCCATGACTCAGTTTGTCGCTGCAAGTAGTCGGCCAGTACCTCCATGGTGTTTCTCTTGTCTCCCAAACACATCATCTTCAACACAGCCTGCTGACGGTTACCACTAGCTGTTCGATAGTGGGACACCGAGTGTGCAACACTTGCAGCTGCGGATGGAGTGTTCGTGTGACGGCGCTCTGTGGACAAGCTTTCGCTTCTGGAGGAAGAGGAGGAGTGTCGAACACCTACACCCAACTGTTTCCTATACCGTGGGCTAGGCAGCACTGTCCCACCGCCGCTGTCCCCTGTGGACCCTGCATCCACCACATTAACCCAGTGTGCAGTGATGGACACGTAATGGCCCTGGCCATGCCTACTGGACTATGCATCAGTTATGAGGTGCACCTTTCCACTCACTGATTGCTTGAGTGCATGGACAATGCGGTCTTTCACATGAAGGTGGAGGGCTGGGATGGCTTTGCGAGAAAGGAAGTGGCAACTGGGTAGGTCATAGCGTGGTACTGCACAGGCCATGAGTTGGCGGAAAGCTTCGCTTTCTACCAACCGGTAGGGCATCATCTCTAAATAGATTAGTTTGGCAATGTGGGCGTTCAAACCCAGCGTACGCGGATGAGAGGATTAGTTCTTTCTTGTCCTACTCATAGTCTCTGGGGTAGGGTGAGCTGGACTTGAGAGCTGCATATGGTGGAACTAGCGGTGGACATGGCGGACTTAGAGAGGGTTGATGATGGTGATGGAGTTGGTGTTCTTTCTGATGGCCTAGATTCAGTCTTTCGCAGCAATAACATTGTGATTCCCTGACTGCTTTGGCTTTGTGACGACATCTCAACATTTGCTGCTGGTGGTATGCTAACTGATGGGCTTACAGTGGGGGAAACGATGTAGCGTTGCTGACTACCTTCATTGGGAGCAGTTGCACATGTAGTACGTGATGTTTGGTAGTCCGTCCACGCTTGCAAGTGCATGGTGGTTAAATGTCTAGGCATGCAACAGGTATTCAAATTTCTCAGATTTTTCCCTCGGCTAAAGGTCTTTCCGCACTTCTTACAGATAACCTTTGCCTGATCATTTGGATTTTGTTCAAAAAAGTGCCACACTGCACTCTTCCTACTATGGAAGACATTTTGAGGCCTTGCACTCTGTGCTAATTTGACCGCCTGGCCTAGCTGTCCTGCAACTCTTTTGGTTTTTGTAACCCATTTTTGGACTGCTCCGGGCCTGCCAGATAACAGCTGTTGCGATGTCGATGCCTGCTGCGGATGCTCCTCCTCCTCTTCTGAGCTATTGGCAGCGGCATCCTCTTCCCCCAATGGATGCCAATCTGGGTCAACAACTGGGTCATCCATCACCTCCTCTTCAATGTCATGTGCACCTTCCTCTGTGTCACCATGTAAGGTGGTATAGTATGCGGGAAGGGGCACCTGAATTTCATCACTGTCAGATTCTGGCTCAGTACACTGTGAGGACAATGTAGTGCTCTGAGTGAATGTACCAGCAGATAAATCTAGCAGTGGCTGTGCATCAGTGCACTCCATGTCAGATTCTTCTTGGACTGTATAATTCACGATTTCACTTGATAACCCAGGCATGGTATGTGAAAACAGCTCCATGGAGTAATCTGTAGTGTGGCCTGCCGCATCCTTTACTTTTGGTAGGGGTGAAGAACACAAGGAAAGGTGTGGTTCCTTACCATGCTCCTCCAATGATGACTCAGTGCTTTTATTTCTTGAAAGTTCAGAAAAGGAGGCGATAGAGCTGGAGGCTGTGTCAGCAATGTAAGCCAAAACTTGTTCCTGAAGCTCTGGCTTTAAAAGCAGTTTACCTACTCCCAGAAATGGGAGCCTTCGAGGCCTTGTGGAGCCAGATGATGATGCAGGCTCAACACCTCCTGCATTAGGTGCTATTGTGCTTTTGCCACTACCAGCAGATCCACCACCGCCACCAACACCATCATTACCATCTGGCAACCCCCGCCCACTTCCACGGCTTCTTCCAACACACTTCCTCATTTTTTGGGAAAATGTACCCAAAATACCACCAGCAATATGGTACAAGGGACAAGGTGTATATAGTATTGGGGAGAATTTGAATCTCCCTACAGACTTGAGGACACTGAACTATTATCTCAGGCCCAGTGTAGATTACACCTCAATATAACATGCTGAAATTGGATGGTGTATAAAATGTCTATATATAGGACTGGGGAAAATTTGAATCTCCCTACAGACTTGAGGACACTGAACTATTATCTCAGGCCCAGTGTAGATTACAGCTCAATATAACAGGCTGAAATTGGATGGTGTATAAAATGTCTATATAGGACTCGGGAGAATTTAAATCTCCCTACAGACTTGAGGACACTGAACTATTATCTCAGGCCCAGGGTAGATTACACCTCAATATAACATGCTGAAATTGGATGGTGTATAAAATGTCTATATATAGGACTGGGGAGAATTTGAATCTCCCTACAGACTTGAGGACACTGAACTATTATCTCAGGCCCAGTGTAGATTACAGCTCAATATAACAGGCAGAAATTGGATGGTGTATAAAATGTCTATATAGGACTGGGGAGAATTTGAACCTCCCTACAGACTTGAGGACACTGAACTATTATCTCACGCCCAGTGTAGATTACACCTCAATATAACAGGCTGAAATTGGATGGTGTATAAAATGTCTATATATAGGACTGGGGAGAATTTGAATCTCCCTACAGACTTGAGGACACTGAACTATTATCTCAGGCCCAGTGTAGATTACAGCTCAATATAACAGGCTGAAATTGGATGGTGTATAAAATGTCTATATAGGACTGGGGAGAATTTGAATCTCCCTAGAGATTTTAGCAAGCTGACAATGATGCTCTCAGTCCCAAGTATGGCAGCAGGCAGCCTAATAAGCAGGACTGCTGCACACAAAAGTGTGGAAAAATGAACGCTTGGTAACTGGGCAAAAAAGTGGATGAAAAGTATTTTTGCTTTTAAAAAAGCAGTTTGCACACCAGTGTGAAAACAGCAATGCAGCTATCAGGGAGCCTTATAAGGCAGATAATTAACCAACAGAGCTGATGCACCAAAATATAGCCTCCCCTTGCACAGCACACTAACTGGTGAGTTGTACAGGCAAAATCGCTAGTAGCTGAAGCAGTTTTTTGTATCTTCTTCCCTGCCTAACGCTCTCCCTACAGAATCAGCAGCAGCAGCAGCTCTCCCTATTCTGAGATCAGCAGAAGTAAGATGGCGGTCGGCGTGCACGCCCTTTTATAGCCTTTGTGACGCCACAGAAAGCAAGCCAATCACTTGCATGCCCTTCTCAAAGATGGTGATGACCGCTGCCTATGTCATCGCGTTGCCCACTGTGTGCGTCCTCCATCATTGGCTGAAAAAAGTCGCTGGAAGCATCTTTTGAAACGCGACTTTGGCGCTCTGGTCACCGACCTCATGGCCGTCCTCACGCTATGGTCGGGTTTCATTTCATGAAACCCGACTTTTGCGAAAGTCGGCGACTTTTGAAATTGACCGACCCGTTTCGCTCAACTCTAATTCACACCATTTAGTTAAACAATCTATGACTCACCAATAATAATCTAGTCATTGTATTGTATTAGTTTTCACATAATATTATAATCTATAATATAACCGTGGGAGCGTCACTCTGTCTGAACCATTTATAGACTCTGCAAGCATGACGCGCATGCACAGTCTGGCTCCAGACAGAATGAGTCATCCAGCGGTGAGGAGTGTGTATGGCGCTGGAGATGGCGGTACCGTAAACACTGCATACCGCGATTTCCGGCGCCATACTTACCTGACCGGGAGGAGCGTTGCTGCGGCGCTTCTCATTGGCCGGAGAATGGGGCCGTAGTGCGCGTAAATATTGCGCATGCACATAGCTCTATCAGGCTCCATTTTACTGAAGACACATTTGCAGTGTGTCTTTAGCAATATGGTGCCGGACCACACGGTATGGGCATGTGCGTACTCCGGCGCCGCACTCCTCCCCCGGCCTCCAGCAGAATGTGACAGCGCTAGAACACAGGGTAGAAAGGTGAGTATATTTATTTTGCATGTGTGCAGTTTAATAGGGATGAGGGGACCATGCATACCAGGAAAGGAGGGGTGAGGGGACCATGCATATTAGGAAAGGGAGGAGAGGACCATGCATACCAGCAAAGGGGGGTGAGAGGACCATGCATACCAGGAAAGGGGGTGTGAGGGGACCATGCTTACCAGGAAAGGGGTGGAGCGAGAGGACCATGCATACCAGGAAAGGGGGGTGAGGGGACCATGCAAATCAGGAAAGGGGGGTGAGAGGACCATGCAAACCAGGAAAGGGGGTGAGAGGACCATGCATACCAGGAAAGGGGGGTGAGAGGACCATGCATACCAAGATTTTGGGGGTGAGGGGACCATGCATACTAGGATAGGGGGTGAGGGGACCATGCTTTCCAGGATTGGGGGTTGAGGAGACCATGCATATCAGGAAAGAAGAGGGGGGTGAAAGGACTATGCATACCAGGAAAGGGGGGTTGAGAGGACCATGCATACCAAGAAAGGGGGGTGAGGGGACCATGCATACCAGGAAAGGGGGGAGCGAGAGGACCATGCATACCAGGAAAGGGGGGGTGAGGGGACCATGCATATCAGGAAAGGGGGGGTGAGAGGACCACGCATACCAGGAACGGGGGGGTGAGAGGACCATGCATACCAGGAAAGGGGGGTGAGAGGACCATGCATACCAGGAAAGGGGGGGTGAGAGAACCATGCATACCAGGAAAGGGGGTGAGAGGACCATGCATACCAGGAAAGGGGGTGAGGGGACCATGCATATCAGGAAAGGGGGGTGAGAGGACCATGCAAGCCAGGAAAGAGGGGTGAGAGGACCATGCATACCAGGAAAGGGGGGGTGAGAAGACCATACATACCAGGAAAGGGGGGGTGAGAGGACCATGCATACCAAGATTTTGGGGGGAGCGAGAGGACCATGCATACCAGGAAAGGGGGGGTGAGGGGACCATGCATATCAGGAAAAGGGGGGTGAGAGGACCATGCATACCAGGAAAGGGGGGGTGAGAGGACCATGCATACCAGGAAAGGGGGGTGAGAGGACCACGCATACCAAGATTTTGGGGGTGAGGGGACCATGCATACTAGGATAGGGTGTGAGGGGACCATGCATTCCAGGATTGGGGGGTGAGGGGACCATGCATATGAGGAAAGGGGGTGAGGGGACCATGCATACCAGGATAGGTGGGGTGAGGTGGACTATGCATACCAGGATTGGGGGGTGAGGGGACCATGCATACCAGGATTGGGAGGTGAGGGGGTCATGCATACCAGGATTGGGAGATGAGGGGTACCATGCATACCAGGATTAGGGGGGTGAGAGGAACATGCTTACATGGATTGGGGGGTGAGGGGACCATGTGTACCAGGATAAGGGGGTGAGAAGACCATGCATACCAGGAAAGGGGGCGAGGGGACCATGCTTACAAGGAAAGGGGGGTGAAGGGACATGCATACCAGGATTGGGGGGCGAGGGGACCATAAATACCAGGATGGGGGGTAAGGGGTACCATGCATACCAGGATAGGGGAGTGAGCGGACCATGCATACAAAGATTGGGGGGTGAGGGGGACCATGCATACCAGGATAGAGGAGTGAAGGGACCATATACATACCAGAATTGGGGGGTGAGGGGACTATGCATACCTGGATAGGAGGCAGGCAGCACATACCAGGATAGGAGACCATGTACCAATAAAAATGCTCGCCACCCGGGCATAGAACGTGTTCAAAGCTAGCATATTATATTATTTGTTGATTTGTTTAAAAAACTTTAATTTTTGTCATTGGTTTTCATTATTCTTTAGAAATATCATATGAAAAAAAATCATACTTTTATTTCATTTACAATATACAGGTCCCAAAAAAACTATTGGTATACAGTTTTTTTCTCTTCATACCAGTAAAATATGCTTGTAAATGACAGGATTACTAATTACCTTATTTTTTGGATCATAAGACGCACTGGACCATAAGACACTCCCAAATTTTTGGGAGGAAAATAGGAAAAAAAAATATTTTTTAAAAGTTGAGTGTCAGTCTTACATTCCAAATTTAGCGTATCTTACCTGGGGGTGGCGGCGGTGCTGTGGAGTCACAGGAGGTATGGTATCTTCCTCAAAAAGCTGGCAACAGCAGAAGTTGAGCAATTCTGCGGGACCTGGGTGGGAGAAGTGGGTGAACCTGTGGTGCAATGCTGCAGACCCGGTGTTGGTAATGAGGCAGAGTGGAGTACATTGTTTTCTCTGCTTGCATTTTCCTGAAGCTGTGGGCCACTAGTGGCTGAGAATGCACAGACTGACATCTCGGCCCCGCCATCTCAAACTGCAAAAGCGTTGCTTCCGTCGGCCATCTTCCTGAAGCTGTGGGCTTCATCCCCATGCAAGGGATGCTGGACAGTGAAACATTCATGAGTCTCCCATCCAGCTACAATGTACCACTGACCTGTATGCTTGACTGGAGTCCTGTAAATCCATCTGCTTATCTGTAGTCCCAAACATTATGGATACAGTAGGACAGTCCTGGAATTGGGTTAATGTCCTGCAGTCTTGGGCATTTGCGGAATGTCCCTCACTACCATTGCCCCCTTAACGTCTCCTCCTGCCACAGTAGAAAGAAATGAAAAATGAGCATGGCTTGGGGTGTGGTTATGTACATGGTCAAAATTTACCTTGCCATATATTAACTATGACCTCTCCTCCGAAATTACTTTTTTATCTCTTACATCCAGTCCTCATCATAATTTATCACCATCATGAGTGCTGAATCTCCAGTTCTGCACCTGCATGTCAAAATATCATGACATCGCAATCTCAGAGAGGATTGGCATTAGGTTAGGTCCTGGAAAACGAGAATCGCCTTAACGTGGCTTCCAGGTACACATGAATTGGCCAATTTATGCTCTAAGTATTCTCAATTTTTAATATTTCTAATGCAGTAATGCAATTCAATTTTCATATTTCATATTTGCATGCTATGGCACTATGGAGTGCTGCCTTATTTGCTTGAGTATATATGAGTTGGTGACTCTAGGTAAGCACCAGTTCACACTTAGTTTATGTACAGTATGGATGTGATGGTCAGCTTTTTAAAATTTTACATGTGTGGCCTGCTTTACGCACATACATTGGAACTTACTGGGCCTCATCAGAGCCATGATTCCTGGGCTAGCATGAGAGGATCAAAGATTTCAGCACTTGTGGCTGTGATGAGAAGATGGTATGAGGACTGGACGTGTGAATAGTGAAGGGGCCAGAGATGTAAGCAGTAAGGCGTGTATAATTTTTTAAAATTTTTTACTGCCCTTCTTGGTTCAGCAGCATGGTGGCCAGTGGACACAATTATGGTGAATTTGCGCTGAAGCATATAACAAAATATTTTGGATTAGAAATGTATTTAACTTCCATATATTTCATTTCTAATTACCACCTAAATTCTGCTGCTCTAAGAGAGGCCTAAAAGCAAGTTCTGCCTTCTACTTGGCTGCAGTTAGGTTTTTAGACTTTTTAGAGGGGCCCAGTGCTAGCTGGTCCTATCTCCTTTCTCAATGAGTGTCCAAAATATATACAGAACTTCCTTCTTTAGCGTGTCGGCAATAAGAAGATGGCCGACACTGCCATTCAGATCCACTGAGGCAGTTGGTGACGCAGCAAAGATGTTACAGCTCTCCACGGGTAGAGCTAGGCCCCAGGGCAGATATAAGATAGTAGATGATGTTAATGATTGTAGTGGAGGGCAGATGATGCAGTAAATAAATCTGAGGACACAGCGGGGTGCAGTCTTCACACTTTTACTCAAGATCTTTCAAGTTACAATCCCCAGGCGGGGTACTGTGTGGTCCTGGTCGGTGGTCCAGCCAGCTCTCTGGTAATTTGGGGTACACTTTGCCAGAACCCCTCTTTTATGTTCCTTCTCTGGTCATCTCTCTGCGCTGGCTCCCGCATTTCCTCCCCTGCGTCTCACACACAGTGTCCCAAGCCAGCAGCCTCGGATCCTGTTGGGCGATGATCTCCTGGTCACCTTGACCCTATATGGCTACCTTTTCAGCGAATGAGTGTGGATTTGGCTGTCGCATATTCTGATACTCCAGCCTCCGGTTTTCTAGCTGAGTCCTATAGTCTCTCCACTAGTCTGGGGCCGGTCCCCAACTGCGACCTGGTCCCTCCACCCGACTACAGTCGGCGTGGATTCGGGCGCCACGGGTGGATTCTTCACTTCCCGTGCCCCTAGGACCCCTTCTTCACTCCTTTCTCCTCTCTGCTCTAATCTTGGGAGAATTTCCTCACTCCTCCAATCCCCAGCACCATCTGTCTTCTCTTCTCCTGACTCCTCCTCCAACTGACTCTTGTTACCATGACAGTTCTCCACTACCAACTGTAAGCTTTCTCTCCAGCTGTCCTACTCTTATCTACTTCCTCCACCCACACCCTCTACCTAGTAACTCCCTGGCCTAATGAGGTGTTGTGTTGGGTGCAAATGTGTGGGTCCTAGGTAGTGAATCCTTCTTACCTGAGAGCAGAGTACCACACCTCTGTCTGAGGTGCAGTACTTCTGTGGCGACTGGACCCTCAGGGGTGCCACATTGCTCCTGTTAAACACAGCATATCCTCTGGCTAGAACAGAGCAAACAGATGTTAAAACATGCAAATATTTTTCTGTAATGCATTACAACAAGTATAACAGTCAACAGGTAACTCTTCTTCCCTTTCTGGGAGGTATTTTCACTTGAACATTGCATATAAATTCTAAAAATATAAATATAGCTTCAATATAATTATCAACTATCTAGAAATATGAAAAATAGCTTTGCCATAAATAAAAACCATCTAAAATATAACTTTACTATAAATAAAACTTTTCCTAACAAGTTCAACAGGGTTCAGTAAAATCCCAAACAGGGGTGTTCTTCTCCTTTTCCTAAGAGCAATATGGGGGAACTTGTCTCAAACACCCAATGTTGTCCCAGGGCGTCACTACAGTGCATAACTGGTTAACTTGTTGGACCACTTTTCGGCCATGCCAGACGGATTTTGTTCTGTGGTCTAGTGTAGAACGTAGAATGTCTCACTCACACTCTAAATGGTTGCTGTAAAACCAATAAGGAGCACATTAAGCGCTAACTATGTACAAAAAAAGTTCTGGCCATTCATTGTCCATGACCACACTGTCTTTAATTTAACAAAGCCTAACACATTGCCTTTAATTTAACCAGACCTAACCAGGTTATCTTAACTATTTACATAACTTTTTTTTTCTTTTTCACTTCTTACGTCCTCTTCCAGGGCAGTTCCTCAGGTCTGCAGCCTCCTGGTCGGGAAAGTTCCTGTCCCGGTGTCACACCGGGTAACACAAATTGGTCAGGTCCTACCACTGGGGTCTGGGTAGCCTGTGTCCGCACTGCTGATGTTGGTGTTGCAGCAGAAACCAGTGCAGCGTCTGGAGTTGGGGATGCTGGTAATGAGGCCACCCACTGCTCAGATACCTTCTCCAGCAAGGCCTCCTCCACACCGACACAGTGGTGATCTGTAACTGCAGGAGCTGGCGGCTCAGCTCCTCCACCTCTGCTCCAAGGAACTTCGGATCCATGGTAGTTATCTGGTATTGGTTCCCCTCCTGCTGGCTGTGGGAGTCCTCCGCTTTCACCCCATTTCTCGACATCTTGCTTGCCGGGTTCTCCGCCGGGCCCACAAGCTGTTCCAGCTCTCTCCATCATGGGCGGTCCTTCTTTTTCTTTCTCTTCCCACCGTCCCAGACTAAGAGGCGGATGTCCGTGGCAGATGGGCATGTCCTCAGTGCATAGAAGTATCTACAATGGGTGGGCATGGTTTTAGTGCCTTTCTTCCAAGTTCTGCCCATAACGACATGCCCCCTTCTTTCATCTCGCCCAGTAATGATGCCAAGAATGGCGTGCCCCACAGGGCCATGGGGTACTCAGTACTGGGCCAATCCTTCAGGGAATGTCGCAGCAGCATTGACCCGGTCCGTGGCCCTGGGCATGCATTAAAATAAATGAGGAGGAAAGCATATAGGGCTTAATTTGTGATGCCACTCGTGGTGTTCGGCAATAAGAAGATGGCCCACACTGCTATACTGCTATTCAGATCCACAGGGGCAGTTGGTGACTCAGCAAAGTTGTTACAGCTCTCCACGGGTATAGCTAGGCCCCTGGGCAGATATAAGATAGTAGATAATGGCAACTATTGTAGTGCAGGGCAGATGACACAGTAAATAAATATGAGGACACAGTGGGGTGCAGTCTTAGCACTTTTACTCTATCAAGTTACTTTCCCCAGCAAGAGTTCTGTGTCCTCCAGGTCGGTGATCCAGCCAGCTCTTGGCTAATTTGAGGTACACTTTGCCAGAACCCCCCTCTTATGTTCCTTCTGTGGTCATCTCTCTGCGCTGGCTCCCGTGTTTCCTACCCTGCGCCTCACGCATATTGGGCGACGATCTCCTGGTCCCCTTGACCCTATATAGCTTTTCAGTGAATGTTTGTGGATTTGGCTGTCGCACATACTGATACTCCAGCCTCCGGTTTTGTAGCTGAGTCCTATAGTCTCTCCATTAATCTGGGGCCGGTCCCCAACTGCGACTTGGTCCCTCCACCCAACTACAGTCGGAGTGGATTCGGGCACCACGGGTGGATTCTTCACTTCCCGTGCCCCTAGGACCCCTTCTTCACTCCTTTCTCCTCTCACTTGGCTCTAGTCTTGGGAGGAACTCCTCATTCCTCCTGTCTCCAGCACCAACTGTCTTCTCTTCTCCTGACTCCACCTCCAACTGACTCTTGTTACCATGATAACTCTCCACTACCAACTGTCGGCTTTCTCTCCAGCTGTCCTACTCTTATCTACTTCCTCCACCCACACCCTCTATCTAGTTCCTCCCTGGCCTAAAGAGGTGTTTTGTTGGGTGCAAATGTGTCGGTCCTGGGTTGTGCCCCCTCCTTACTCGAGAGCAGTGTACCACACCTCTGGCTGATGTGCAGTACCTCTGCGGTGACTGGACCCTCAGGGGCGCCACACATATATAAATAAATACAAACCTCTTCTGTTCAGAGCAATAAATGGGGCCCATTTTAATATTTTCTATTTAGTTGCCTGGTTGTATACATGTCAGTGGTCTGAAAAAAAGCAGCATAAGTATAAAGAATACAATACTTTACAGTGTATATCTGTTCAAATAGGCTATCAGTCTCTGAATGTAGTCAAACATCCTGCTTAAAACTATGTGTGTGTGATGGATTTAGAAACAAAGGAGACTTGTCAAAACAGTTTGTAGAGTTTGAAAAGGTCAAGTTAAGGTACCACATAAAATTGTACTTATAAATATCACCAGGCACCAAAAGTATTCAGTAATCCTGAGAAATGGACATGTGTGAAAACGAGGAAACTTTACTACTTCCTTAGATTATATTTCCCTTTCTGACACTGAGGCTCCCAGGCTGAGAAAATAGTAACTGTCTCATTGCCGAGCGCTGAGATGAGGTGGATTACTGGTGTAGTTGTATACACTTGTCTTTGAAGTTATTACATTAGTGAAAAGTCACATGCAATGTCTAGACAAAAGCCAGCCTCAACTCAGGACAAGTTCCTTCTTCGGCAATAACAAAATCTATCTTTTCTGGGATTGTTTGGATATTTGATAAGCAATGGGCCACATGTTGCTCATAAAGGGGGAAGTGTTTGACATTGCTAAATTTATAGCACTAATGCATTGTATTTTTAGACTGATTTTCGCTAAAGTAAGCCATCAACTTGGATGGAGTTTTGGTCAGGGCTTCATTATCCAATAAGCTTCTAAAATAACTTTGAAGCAAGAAATCAGATGAGCAATGAAGACATTTCTCTAACAATGATATTTATTTACATCTCATCTTCCACAATGATTTAATAATTGACGTCTTTCCACTCTATTGCTTGAAATGTTATGATACACTTAGAATAATGTTTACACCTACATTCACGTTAGAAGAGCTGTCCACAAGTCGTCTGTATGGCAATTTATTGATAATAGCTAAGAACAGAGGTAAATTTACACTTGATTAATTCACACCTTTATTTTCACCATACTTTAAAATATCGGAATTGTTACAGAATGCAAAATATTTAGTTTGTTTTTCCTCAGCATTTCAAAAAGTAGATACATTTGCATTTATTGTTTTCATTTGGACTGATTTCCCATAAATAATTCATTTAAAGTATTTTCCATTCAGGAGAACATAGATTGAGAACCTTCCATGAAGAGTGAGACTTTTCTCAGTGTGGAAAATGGTATCACAGATAGTAGCCTGGTATTGCACAATAAACAATAGTTTTTATTTAAAGAGGTCACTACTTTTGCATTGCTGACTTGTTCTTAAGGTACTGTCACACTTAGCGATGTACCAGCGATCCCGACCAGCGATATGACACGGTCAGGATCGCTGGTGCATCGCTAAGTGGTCGCTAGTGAGCTGCCACACAGGCAGATCTCACCAGCGACATCGCAGGGGTCGGGGGTCGCTACTTACCTGTCAGATGAGGCGATCCTGTCGTCCTCCCACCCGCGTCCACGCGTCGCTCGTCTCCACAGCAGGAAGCCCAGCAGGAAGCTGACGACGAGAAACGGTCCAGGACGTTCTCGCACGATCAGCGATAACCAGCGGGGGAGCGGTCGGAGGTAAGTATCAGACATAGCGATATCGTTAGTAATATCGCTATAACGTCACAAAAACCAGTGACGTTATAGCGATATTGCTAGCGATATCGCTTAGTGTGACAGGCCCTTTAGGATAGGTCATTTATGTCTCATTGGTCAGGGTTCGACACCCGGCACCCCCGCCGATTAGCTGTTATCGGTGTGGGCGGCCAGCAGCTGGAAGTATTCATTTGCAGAGCTGGCCATCTTTTAATAGTGGCTGCTGCAGGGTAGTACCTGTCCGCGTCATATACCCTGCTTCAGCCACTATCAGAAGATGGAGCAGCTTCGATAGTGAGTATTTCTGGCCGGTGGCCATCGCCTCTGGCACTGATTAGAGCTGATTGACATTGTCAAACCCCGAACAATCAGACATTGATGACTTCTCCTAAGAAGGTGTCTTTTTCAAGGTGAGCTATACCAATCTATTGCTATACCAATCTATTTAAAGTTGTATAATTAGCAAAAGATTCTTGCCAGCTGACATCTGGCGGCGGGAAATAGGCATGAAAACAACAGGGTGGCACGCCATAAGCCACCCGGAAGCGCTCACTGATAGGAGTCAGGGCATATAGTGCGCTTGCGCACCTAATGTTTCCCATGGAAGTCACGTATGCGAATTAGGTACATGTGCAATATCTCGCCCACAGTTACTGATGGCAATACCGCAGCTGTTCAGGCCAGTGCACACAAGTGCAGGTATCGTTGCCGATATATCTACACATACCCTGCATCAAATGTATCACACAGAAGTTGCACACAGAAATTAAGTGCATGTGCAGTGTATGTACTGACCCCTGTCAGCTGGCAGGAATCTTTTGCTAATTATACAACTTTAAATAGATTGGTATAGCAGAGCCAGATTCGCTCACCTTGAAAAAGATACCTTGAGTGTCGGAATGCGTGGGTTTTTATACACCACTTTGGCAAAACTAAATATATGCATGGTCTTCTGTACATTGGTCTAGTATGTTTTTTACATGCATTTAAGTGATCCCAGTTGGCTTATCCCCCCTTGTTACTATTATGATGGTACCCACTTGACCTTCCCTTTCACATTCGTTGTTGTTTTCTCACCTTTTGTGAGTATTTCTTTTTAAGTGGTGGCACACCGTAGTTGTATTGATATGGATTTAAATGCCAGAGAGGCAGCCTGGTAGGAACAGGTGAAAATAAATTTTTGGTTTGGCAGGCGGTATAGCTATTGGTAGTGGTAGTGGTGATATTGACTTTCAGAATTTGACCTCAGATTTAACGAATTTGCATAAAAAATTGACCAAGACGAGGTGGAATATTAAAAGTCTAGAAGAGTATAAGAAATTAGGTCTTATACCTTGTGGTTTGAGGTTTCAGATCTTCTCGGCTTGGGAGGTGGACCAGAGTTTCAGAGATTCATAGGAGGATGGCCTGAAAAAATGCTCATATATAATTATTGATATGCTTATTGAGCAAGATAGGGTGTTTTTGTCTAAAATTAGGGAGGATATCAGGGATAGGGAATCTAAATTGGATGCCTTTGATAAGAAGACACAGGTGGATCCATTTAAAAATCATCTTAAGGAACTGATAGATCGTTATGAGAAAGACATCATTAGGGGTAAAAAGAGTAAGTTCCAATGTGACAGGACTGACCTTGATAAACAAAGAGTATTTAAGTGGTCCCATCAGGGAAATGCGAGGAGACAAACTACAAAGATCTCAGATAACAAGACTAATGAGACTCATAATGGGCCAGTACCGACTATAAGTATTGATTTTTTAGCAACCGATACTAGCGACAGAGAAAGCAGCATAGAAGGAAAACCTAAGACCCCATACAAAAAGAAACAGGAACTTTCGGGCCTGGTCACAGAGTTCGAAAAGGGAAACGAGGCCCGACAAAGGAGGCATTATTAGATATAAAACCCCGGAACGACCATGACTCTGACACAGGTGAGCTGCGCATTATTAACCTCTCCACATATGAACTATCTGAGCTTGAGGTCAATCTACTTACAAAGGGACTATCTTTCCCGCCCACGAACTGTCTTGACAAATTTGAGTTGACAAAAGACCTATATTTGTTTTGCAGACAACTGACGTTCAAGATGCTATACCATTAACCATCACTCATTGATGAACTCCCTGATCAAGACAGACAAGTGTTCCTTGATTTGTTAGATTTATTAGCAGAAAATGAGAGTGAACAAACTAGAAGAAGGTTTAATGGCAGATTACCCTCACAGGCAACCCCCAAATTCTCTATGTTCCCAGTAATTCAAATTTTTTTTGACAAAACCTGTAGAGATATTAGGGGATTGAAAGTGGATATACATCGCCAAAATAACCTGAGTAAGGGTGAAAGATTGGCCCTCAATAGATTGAAAAACAATGATCTCTTTGAGATTAAAGAAGCAGATAAGGGCGGTAACATCGTCCTCTGGCCAAAGACTATGTATTGCCTGGAAGCCAGGCGACAGCTTGACAATGTCCAACATTACCAACTGTTACCATCTGACCCTACTGCAATCTTTGAAGGACAACTGGACAGACTATTATTGAGAGCCCACTCTTGTGGCATTATCAATAAAAAAGAACTGGACTTTCTGACTACTAGCCACCCTCTGGTGCCAACCCTATACATGTTACCTAAAGTTCATAAGTCTGTAACCAGGCCCCCAGGTAGACCAATTATATATGGGCTGGGGGGACAGTATGAAAAACCTTGTTCTTATCTAGACTATTTTTTACAGCCCATGGTACAGACTTTGGAATCATATGTTCATGACTCATCACATCTTATACTCCTCTTGGAGATATTGGAGATTCCAGACAATGCTATCCTGGCCACCCTTGATGTAGAGGCACTGTACACTAACATCGAACACAAGTTAGGTATGGAGGCAGTCTCTTATTTTTTAGAACGTCAGTCCATGGGCGACAGGGGCCTTGATGCCTTCATTTTGGAATTATTAAAATTTGTTCTAGAGAAAAACTACTTTGTGTTTGATAGGGCATACTACAAACAAGTGTCTAGGACTGCCATGGGGGCCAAATGTGCACCCTCCTACGCAAACCTATTCATGGATTGGTGGGAGGAGACATAAGTGTGTAAGCAGGACAACTATTCCAAATTTGTGGTCAAGTGGCATCTATGACTTTGTCATCATTTGGTCTGGCACTCTAGAACAACTTAATGACTTTATTGGGGAATTAAATAACAATTGCTGGAATATTAGATTAACATCTTCCATCTCTTCCAGCTCAGTTGATTTCCTGGATTTGAGATTACGGATCTGTCAAAATTGTATAGTTACCACGTTATTTCGGAAGGAAATGGCCACAAACAATGTGCTACATTTTAACAGCTTCCATCCAGCTCACCTACGGAAAGGAATTCTGAAAGGATAATTCTTACGACTCAAGAGGAATTGCAGCTGCACCGAGGATTTTATTAAGGAATCCCGCCATCTCACCAACAGGTTTCATGAAAGGGGGTACCCGAAGAAGATCATATCGGGAGCTTTTGAATTTTCAATGAATAAATCTAGCGAGGATGCCATAAAACCATGGGTAAGAACAGCATCAAACAGGATTAGTTTAATCACAAGGTTTAATAACCAGTGGAGCGATATATATCGGATCCTTGGCAATAATTGGGAAATATTATTGAGTGAACCCAAATTACGGCATTTTGTTGGTGAACGCCCCACAGTGGTGACCAGGAGGGTGAAGAATCTAAAAGACTATTTATCCAATAGTCATTTTAGACGTCCTGTCACAAAATAAGAACCGGCCATGATAATAGAGGTTCGATCCTTTGTGAGGGCTGCTCTGTTTGCCCTTTGATCATTTAAAATCAAGTTGACTCTCTACTTCATCTGCCCATACAGCTACACTCAAAGGCGTACTTCAATTGTCGATTTCGTAATCTGGTTTACGCTCTGGTCTGTGTATATAAGAAAATCTACGTTGAGCAGACGACGCAAGAACTGGGGCACAGAACGCAACAACATCTATCGAATATATCAACAGCCAGATCTGACAAGGGCAAAGGTAAATCCATCACCTCAGTGGCTGCCCATTTTTTAGATTATCACGGGGGTTCCAGTGATTCCCTCAGAGTCTTGGGTTTGGAGGGGGTTCACACCAATATCAGGGTGGGGCAATGTCACGGACGAGCTTCTCCAACGGGAAGCCAGATGGATATATTACATGGGCTGCATCTCACCGGATGGCCTCAATGAGCAGTTGCTGTACACTGGTTTTTACAGGAAGACATAGATCTTCATCTATTTCTTCCTGTTGGACTGGTGTACAGCAATAGCAGTGTGTGCAAGACTTTCCCACAAGTTCCTTTTCCCTTCACAGTGTTTTCTTTTTTCTATTCCCAGGTATTTTCACCAAGGTGTAACAGTGAAGCATTACTCTGATGGATCCATTCTCCTTAGGAGGAAGATTTCGCTATGAACTTGCCAAATGTAATTCCTTGTTTTCCAGCTTTTTTAAATGTGTCTGATTATAGGTGACCCCATATCTTTTGGGACCATTTGTACTTTCAACAATGTGTCTGGTTATTCTTTCCCTTCAGTACCTCTTTGTGGGTCAGGGATATCATTCTATAGGGCTCTAATCATATAGGTGTGCTGCTAATATATGGCTTTGCTACTATTTGACCCATTATAGTGCAAAATGCATTCTTTTGAGAGTCTGACAACATTCTTTTATTAGTATCTTAATTTGAATCAGTCTATTTTTGGGGTCTCGGAGTGGACGTTTCTCTATGGAATGATCCATATGGTCATACTATATAGTATTCATCTATATATGTATATCTGTATACATTTGAACTCCTTGAGCTTCTATACTACAGCCCTTTTGCGCTGTCTCTTTACTCTTATCTGTTCCTTGGTTATTTCTAGTATGTTCAGACCAATAAACATGAAGCAAAGAGTTGAGATTCATCTTTAACAGAGTCTCATAACTTCTAATAATGGGTGCAGTTGCTTATATATTTCATGTGAGCATCTCAACGGTAAGTTGTGTTATTGACATATGCCCGTGTATCGCTGCGAGCAGGCGCACTGGCCTGAACAACTGCCGTATTGCCATCAGTAACTGTGGGCGAGATATTGCGCATGTACCTAATTCGCATATGTGACATGTGACTTCCGTGGGATACATTAGGTGCGCAAGCTCACTATATGCCCTGACCCCTATCAGTGAGCGCTTCCGGGTGGCTTATCGCGTGCCACCGTGTTGTTTTCATGCCTATTTCCTGCCGCCAGCTGTCAGCTGGTAAGAATCTTTTGCTAATTATACAACTTTAAATAGATTAGTATAGCATAGTCAGATACACTCACCTTGAAAAAGACACCCTGAGTGTCGGAACGCTTGGGTTTTCATACACCACGTTGGCAGCACAGCTGCTTTACAGATGACGGGGCGACTATTTCTTCCTTCTGACTGGACTGGTTCACGGTGATGTATTAGCCCGCCTGATTTTACCCAGCCCAGCAGCTCCTTCACTGTGCTATATCTCCTCTCAGTATTCATGAGTTTGGTACACAGTAAAGTTTGAGTTTTAGCTTTAGTCTTCATGCTTGTCGCCTCTCTGAGAAAGTAGGTTATATCTTGGTCCCATTTCTCTCACTTGTGGGATTATATCAGCAGCATTTCTATATGACACGTTTTTGTGTAATAATAACTACCAGTGGCCAGTGGTTGTACAATATTGAAAATTCTATGCTGAATTTTGTGGATTATACATGTCCTAACCTTTGGGATTTTTTAAGTGTTTTTAATCCGTGTGCTTTTTCTGGTTTTGTAAACAATAAAATATATTCTTTTATATTCATTGGTATTTTGCATGGTGATCCTAAATATATGCATGGTCTTCTCTACATTGGTCTCGTGGTGCGATTATATTATTTAGTTCAGGCATCGCAGTTGCGGTGTCGAACGCTAGTAGGACTAGAGGGACTCTAACCCTGTGTCCTTGGGGCAAAGTCCTGTGTCTCTTAACTAGTGTTCATCTTGCCGAGCCCTGTGAGGTTAACAGGCTCCGGCACTTGCGTTCGATGGCTCTGTGCAGTAACAGAGTTAGCTCCTATACACACTGGGTCAACGGTTACCCCGCCGGTGTTCAGTCAGTGTTCGCCATTACCGAGCAGCAGTATACCATCTCTGCACGGTGGACTCCGGGTTGCGAATGCACCTTATTATTATATTTTATTTGGTGCGTTCCACCAACCCTAACACTCAGCAACAGGCCCAAAACATCACTGCTCTAGAGGAGATAGGCGTGGTGGAATGGGCCAACATACCACCCACAGTGTATGCCAACCTTGTGAAGACTTACAGAAAATGTTTGACCTCTGTCATTGCCAACAAAGGATATATAACAAAATATTGAGATGAACTTTTGTTAATGACCAAATACTTATTTTCCACCATAATTTGCAAAATAAATCTTGCCAAATCTGACAAGGTGATTTTCTGGATTTGTTTTCTCATTTTGACTCTCATAGTTGTGGTCTACCAATGATGTCAGTTACAGGCCTCTCTCATCTTTTTAAGTGGGAGAACTTGCACATTTGGTGGCTGACTAAATACTTTTTTCCCCACTGTATGTTTTATGCCATATGTTTGCTCATGACATATTTCAACAGTTCTAAATGTATACTTCAGAACCCTGGAAACACAGAATACTTGACCCCTCAGTCTCGAAAGTGGTGCACACCTAAAAATAAATGTCCAGTTATGAGCACAAAAATTACATAGAAGTCCCTACCTGGGTGTGAGGCTTATATTTTGTTAACTGCATGCTCTTTTTGACTGTTAATTACAGAACACAGTTCTACTCTGGGCTAAACCTTAAAAGGGTTATCATGGCTTAGAAAAAAGGTTTGCAGCCATTCTACGTTACAGCAGACTGTGGCCAAATTGTGACTCTGTAAGTGGGAGATCATGTGGCCACAAATGTGATTTTCATATTTGTGATTGCATGCTATCTAGTCACACCCAGCTTATTTTATTTCATTTCTTCTTCGAGCAGCCAAACGATTCTTGTCAAAGTGTGAGCTCAAGCATGCACACTGCCCACTCACAATGAGAATATGGAGGAATTGTGATGGCATATGCATATCACTGGTTATATTGGGGAATTGGGAGCAAATAAAAGGATTTGCAGAGGGGAGAGACCAAAGGAACAAGGAAGAGAGAGATGGTTTAGTCAGGCTGCAAAATTAAGGACTGATTGAAGAGGTGCCAGATTGTTAGACTGTTAGCATGGAGGCCAAAGTGGAGGATGTTGCAAAATTCGACCATAAATATGAAGTTTGGTTTTGTAAACTTTTCATAGACTACTCTTCATCTACATCATTGCCATCCTGCTGGCACATTTGGTACAGTTAGTGGAAACCTATGTTTACCAACTAAGCTAGCAGTTTCCACATACGAAAGTCAGTGGGTTTGTTCATTAAGATTCCACTTTGGGAGAATGTTTATGACTAGAGATGAGCGACTTTGACTTTTTTCGGGTCGAGTTGGGTTTCGCGAAACCCGACTTTCGCAAAAGTCGGGTTGAACGAAATCGGCCGAATATAGGGAAAAGTCGGGGGTCCGACTGAAACACGAAACCCAATGTAAGTCAATGGGGAAGAAAAGTCGGCAGTGAGAGGAGGACAGGAAACACACTTACAGTGCCCATTTGTATGCCAAAAGCATAAATTCTTATTACTGAAGCTTGTCACCCTTTATTTACTTCATAATACTAGTTACGCACTGAAAAATGGGGGTTATTTGGCTAAAGTTGTGGGGGGGGCAGGGCTGGCTCCAGGTTTTCATGTGCCCTGGGCGAAAGAGCGCCCCTTTAACACATACCACAACTCATGCTGCTCCGATACGGCAGAGAAATAGTGGTATACTACAAAGAAAAATACTTCACTTTTTACATCTCATGACGAGGCCCATCTATTTCTCCATACAGAATCATTGGTCCCATATAATGTTTGAAACAGTATATGATGAGCTCCACATAATGCTACAGTATATGTTGGTCCCCATGGATGAAGCTCCACTGTCTTATGGGCCCAAATAATGCTCCATACATAATGGGCCCCATTTCTAATACTCTAGTGTATAATGGGCCCTGTAAATGCTGCTCCAGTGTCTGATGTCCACCTTTGGAATGTTCCAGTGTATGGTGGGCCCCATCTATCATTCTCCAGAGTATAGTGCTCCCCAAAAAATGCTGTCCCAACATTGAAAACAATGAAATAAGTCTCCTTGCTAGGGAATCCCTGTACTAGTCTGGACTCCTCGTTGTCCCCATCTTCCATCTCACTGCACAGTATTTCAACCTTGCAAGTGCTGTGATCCTGAGCAAGCAGGGGGGGCCCACTCGTTGGAGACGGCACTGGCACAGGGCCCCTGATAGTATGGTGGTGTGTCTGATGGCGGGTGGGCCGAACCTGCACTTTCATCTGCAGCTTCCTCTTTGTCACCATGTAAGATGGAACAGTATATGGGAAGGGTAACCTGAGTTTCATCAGGGTCAGATTCAGGCTGTGTAGAGTGCGAGGGGAATGTAGTGGTCTGGGTCAATGTACCAGCAGATTCATCGAGCAGTGGCTGGGCATCAGTGCACTTGTGTCGCCCCCAGGAGTACGGTCGCCACAGTGGCATTACCTTCCACCTAGGGAGTGTGATGTCATGCTTGGGAGCAACGAAGGATCTCTCTAGCAGGTTAACTGATTGGGCGGCGTTATTCCCATGAGTCACGACCCTCCAAACAGCGTTCATGAAGGCAAAATGTTTGTTTTACGTGGGCAGTATGGTTGCAAAGCTGAACCTTAAATTAATGTCCAGAAGGGCACCACCAGGAGTGGAGCCTGCGGCGTAATTTGACTCAACACGGGCAACCTCAACCATCCAGCAACAAAACAGATGCACACATTGCAAGCTTAATTCCGTTAACGAACGAGACTCCGTCATGCCCCGCGGTCCGAGTCCGGCTTACTAGAAGGACACGCGAGGCTCTGGCACGTGAGATTGGCCAATAACTGGTGTGTCATGCCCTTACATGTCCATGGCTGCATGTGCGCTACACTGAAAGGGCCAGCGTTTGTCGCTTACAGGTGCAGATAACCCGCTGAACACCGTTAGTGATGGGGATCTGGGATTACAATTATTACCCGCGAACGATGATTTCCCAGTAAGTGCAGGTCAACCGCAGTTCCGGAATTAGGCCTAACCGTCATTCCTGAAAAAATGAAAAACTTACGTGTGCAAACCACAGGTGCTGTAGCTTGCTTAACAGCTCGCCAGCCGTTCTCAGGCCCAGTAAGGATTACACGTGATTGCACAAAGGTGAGAAAGGGTACCGTATCACTGGATAACATGTATGGATAGCATAGTGTACACATTCAAAATTTATGTCTATAGATCAGGAGGCAGGCTCAGATGGTGTCAGGCCCAGTATGGATTACACGTGATTGCACAAAGGTGAGAAAGGGTACCGTATCACCGGATAACATGTATGGATAGCATAGTGTACACATTCAAAATATATGTCTATAGATCAGGAGGCAGGCTCAGACGGTGTCAGGTCCAGTATGGATTACACGTGATTGCACAAAGGTGAGAAAGGGTACCGTATCACCATATAACATGTATGGATAGCATAGTGTACACATTCAAAATATATGTCTATAGATCAGGAGGCAGGCTCAGACGGTGTCAGGCCCTGTATGGATTACACGTGATTGCACAAAGGTGAGAAAGGGTACCGTATCACCGGATAACATGTATGGATAGCATAGTGTACACATTCAAAATATATGTGTATAGATCAGGAGGCAGGCTCAGACGGTGTCAGGCCCAGTATGGATTACACGTGATTGCGCAAAGGTGAGAAAGGGTACCGTATCACCGGATAACATGTATGGATAGCATAGTGTACATATTCAAAATAAATGTCTATAGATCAGGAGGCAGGCTCAGATGATGTCAGGCCCAGTATGGATTTGACGGCCCAGCCTACACAGCGAAGGAGCAAGGAGAGGTAAAGATTGCAAATGCTGGGTCCCTGCCCAAGCAAGGGGGGCCCACTCGTGGGCGTCGGTACTGGCACTGGGCCCCTCATAGTACGGCGGTGTGTCTGACGGCGGGTGTGCACCACCACCGTCAGAGACACTTGATTGCACTATGAGGGACCCTGTGCCAGTGCCCACACCCAAGAGTCAGCCTACCCACCTGTCCAGAGCAACGGCACTTGCACGGTTTTGAGCGCTAGGTGGTGACCCCGGCCATGGGGGGGGGAGGCAGTACAGTTAGGGAGTTTTAGAAAGTGACATATGTTGATGTTGGACATTCAGCTGATGCAAAAGGCGAAATTGTTCAAGTCCCAGGAAGAGGAGGACCAAAGCAAGCCATTTTTCTGTCAACCTATGTGTCATCAGGGGAAGGTGGGACAAAATCCTTGGAAACCCATGTATGGTTCATTTTAATGAAGGTTAGATCATCCACATTTTGGGTCGACAGACGGGTCCTTTTTTCTGTCAGGATTGATCCAGCAGCACTGAAGACTCTTTCCGATAGCACACTTGCAGCTGGGCAAGCGAGCTCCTGTAGCGCATATTGTGCCAATTCAGGCCAGGTGTCCAGTTTAGCGGCCCAATAGTCAAAGGGGAATGACCTGTGAGGGAGAACATCGACATGGGAGGAAAAGTAGTTTGTAACCATAGTTGACAAGTGCTGTCTCCTGTCACTTTCCATCGATGCAGTATTACCAGTCGTGTGAGCGGGACTTGAAAAATCAGTCCACAACATGGTCATGAAACCCCTGTCTCCAACGCCACTTCTGATGTGTGCACCACAAACACCTCTTCCAAGCTGCCCCTGGCCCCTATGGCTCGTGTGAGAACCATCACTGCTGCTGTGTGCTGGGAATGCCTCAACCAACCAGTTTACCAGAGTAGCTTGTTTGGTAGCCAATATTAGGTCAAGGTTCTCCTGTGGCATGATGTTTTGGAATTTGCCTTCATAGCGTGGATCCAGGATGCTGGCCAACCAGTAGTCGTCATCGTTCATCATTTTGGCAATGCGGGGGTCCCTTTTTAGGATCTGCAAGGCATAATCTGACATGTGGGCCAATGTTCCCGGTGTCAATGATGCAGTGTGACTGCTTGGTGGAGGAGCACTTTCTGGCAAATCCACATCCCTCCAGTCACGCACAAACCCTGTACCAGACCTTGCCACGCCAACATTTTCTCTGGACACACGAGAAGCATCCTCCTCCCCTAAATAATCATCCCCATCTTCACCCTCCTCCTCCTCTTCCTCCACCTGGTCCAGGAGAGGTCCCGGAGCAGACAATGGCTGACTGTCATCAAGGATTTCCACCTCCTCTTCCTCTTCATCAACCTTGGCTGCAGACGCCTGCTCCTTAATGTGCGTCAAAGTTTGCATGAGCAGACGCATAAGTGGGATGCTCATGCTTATGATGGCATCGTCTGCGCTTACCAGCCGTGTGCATTCCTCAAAACACTGAAGGACTTTACAGAGGTCTTTCAGCTTTGACCACTGCACACCTGTCAACTCCATGTCTGCCCTCAAAGTGCCTGTCCGGGTATCCTCCCACAAATGCATTACGGCCTGCCTCTGTTCACACAGCCGCTCAACCATGTGCAGGGTGGAGTTGCACCTTATTGCAACGTCGATAATTAGCCGGTGCTTGGGAAGGTGTAGCAATCGCTGCAGCTTCTGCATACGACTGGAGTGTACGGGCGACCGGCGGATGTGCGAGCACAGTTTTCGGACATTCTGGAGCAGGCCTGTTAACTCTGGATAATTATTGAGGAAGCACTGCACCACCAGATTCAAGGTGTGAGCCAAGCAAGGTATGTGTCTGAGTTTTGAAAGGGCTATGGCAGCCACAAAATTATGGCCGTTTTCGCTGACTACCTTGCCTGCCTCAAGATGTAGACTGCCCAGCCATGACACAATTTGTTGCTGAAAGTAGTCGGCCAGTACCTCCGCGGTGTGTCTGTCGTCCAAACACATCATCTTCAACACAGCCTGCTGACGCTTTCCACTAGCTGATCGATAGGGGGACACCTCGTGTGCAACACTGCCAGCTGCGGATGGAGTGCTGCTGCGACTGCGAGCTTTCGCTTCCAGAGGAGTAGGAGGAGGAGGGTCGAACGCCTACACCCAGCTGTTTCCTATACCGTGGGCT
The DNA here is from genome assembly GCF_039654945.1 of Dendrobates tinctorius. NCBI lineage: Eukaryota > Metazoa > Chordata > Amphibia > Anura > Dendrobatidae > Dendrobates > Dendrobates tinctorius. Next base: position 7,686,520 of record NW_027361913.1, on the reverse strand, counting down.
AGGCAGCACAGTCACACCACCGCTGTCCCCTGTGGACCCTGCATCCACCACATTAACCCAGTGAGCAGTGATGGACACGTAACGGCCCTGGCCATGCCTACTGGACCATGCATCAGTTGTGAGGTGCACCTTTCCACTCACTGATTGCTTGAGTGCATGAACAATGCGGTCCTTCACATGAAGGTGGAGGGCTGGGATGGCTTTGCGAGAAAAGAAGTGGCAACTGGGTACTTCATAGCGTGTTACTGCGTAGGCCATGAGTTCGAGGAAAGCTGCGCTTTCCACCAATCGATAGGGCATCATCTCTAACTAGATTAGTTTGGCAATGTGGGCGTTCAAACCCAGTGTACGCGGATGAGAGGATGAGTACTTTCTTGTCCTACTCATAGTCTCTGGCAGGGTGAGCTCGACTTGAGAGATGCTCATGGTGGAACTAGTGGTAGACAGGGCGGACTGAGAGAGAGTTGATGATGGTGATGGAGTTGGTGTTCTTTCCGATGGCCTAGATTCAGTCTTTCGTTGATATAACATTGTGATTCCCTGACAGCTTTGGCCTTGCAACGACACCTCAACATTTGCTGCTGTGCTAACCGGTGGGCTTACAGTGGGGGAAACAATGTAGCGCTGATGACTACCTTCTTTGGGAGCATTTGCACATGTGGTACTTGAGGTTTGGTGTTCCGTCCACGCTTGCAAGTGCATGGTGGTTAAATGTCTAAGCATGCAGCTGGTATTCAAATTTTTCAGATTTTTCCCTCGGCTAAAGGTCTTTGCGCACTTCTTACAGATAACCTTAGCCTGATCATTAGGATGTTGTTCAAAAAAGTGCCACACTGCACTCTTCCTACTATGGAAGACATTTTGCGCCCTTGCACGCTGTGTTATTTTGACCGTCTGGCCAAGCAGTCCAGCAACTTTTTGGCCTTTTGTAACCCGTTTTTGGACTGCTCCGTGCCTGCCAGATAACAGCTGTTGCGATGTCGATGCCTGCTGCGGATGCTCCTCCTCCTCATCAGAGCTATTGGCAGCGGCACCCTCTTCCCCCAATGGATGCCAATCTGGGTCAACAACTGGGTCATCCATCACCTCCTCTTCAATGTCATGTGCACCTTCCTCTGTGTCACCGTGTACGGTGGTATGGTATGCGGGAAGGGGCACCTGAGTTTCATCAGGGTCAGAATCTGGCTCAGTACACTGCGAGGACAATGTCGTGCTCTGAGTGAATGTACCAGCAGAATCATCTATCAGTGGCTGTGCATCAGTGCACTCCATGTCAGATTCATCTTGGCCTGGGTAATTCACCATTTCACATGATAACCCAGGCATGGTATGTGAAAACAGCTCCATGGAGTAATCTGTTGTGTGGCCTGCCGCATCCTTAAATTTTGGTTGGGGTGAAGGACACAAAGAAAGGTGTGGTTCATGACCATGAGCCTCCAAAGTCAACTCAGTGCTTTTATTTTTTACAAATTCAGAAGAGGAGGCGATAGAGCTGGAGGCCGAGTCAGCAATGTAGGCGAAAACTTGTTCCTGAAGCTCTGGCTTTAAAAGCGGTTTACCTACTCCCAGAAAATGGAGCCTTCGAGGCCTTGTGGAGCCAGACAATGACGCAGGCTTAACACCTCCTGCATTAGGTGTTATTTTGCTTTTGCCACTACCAGCAGATCCAACACCAACACCATCATTAACAGCTGGCAACCCCCGCCCACTAACACGGCCTCTTACACCACACTTCCTCATTTTTTTGAAAAATGTACCCACAATTCCACCAATGATATGGAACTGTAAAACAAGGTACAAGGTGTATATAGGACAGGGGAGAATTTAATTCTCCTATCACTTCTGGACACTGATGTATTGTGTCAGGCCAGTATATATCACACCGCTGTATGACAGACTGAATTTGGCTGGTGTGTAAAATGTGATATATGACGGGAGAAATGGAATGTCCTTACACACTTCTGGACACTGATGTATTGTGTGAGGCCCAATGTATATCACATCGCTGTATGACAGACTGAATTAGGCTGGTGTGAAAAATGTGACATAGGACAGCAGAAATGGATTGTCCTTACACACTTCTGGACACTGATGTATTGTGTCAGGCCAGTGTATATCACACCGCTGTATGACAGGCTGAATTTGGCTGGTGTGTAAAATGTGATATATGACGGGAGAAATGGAATGTCCTTACACACTTCTGGACACTGATGTATTGTGTGAGGCCCAATGTATTTCACACCGCTGTATGACAGACTGAATTAGGCTGGTGTGAAAAATGTGACATAGGACGGCAGAAATGGATTGTTCTTACACACTTCTGGACACTGATGTATTGTGTCAGGCCAGTGTATATCACACCGCTGTATGACAGGCTGAATTTGGCTGGTGTGTAAAATGTGATATATGACGGGAGAAATGGAATGTCCTTACACACTTCTGGACACTGATGTATTGTGTGAGGCCCAATGTATATCACACCGCTGTATGACAGACTGAATTAGGCTGGTGTGAAAAATGTGACATAGGACGGCAGAAATGGATTGTCCTTACACACTTCTGGACACTGATGTATTGTGTCAGGCCAGTGTATATCACACCGCTGTATGTCAGGCTGAATTTGGCTGGTGTGTAAAATGTGATATATGACGGGAGAAATGGAATATCCTTACACATTCTGGACACTGATGTATTGTGTGAGGCCCAATGTATATCACACCACTGTATGACAGACTGAATTAGGCTGGTGTGAAAAATGTGACATAGGACGCCAGAAATGGATTGTCCTTACACACTTCTGGACACTGATGTATTGTGTCAGGCCAGTGTATATCACACCGCTGTAAGACAGGCTTAATTTGGCTGGTGTGTAAAATGTGATATATGACGGGAGAAATGGAATGTCCTTACACACTTCTGGACACTGATGTATTGTGTGAGGCCCAATGTATATCACACCACTGTATGACAGACTGAATTAGGCTGGTGTGAAAAATGTGACATAGGACGCCAGAAATGGATTGTCCTTACACACTTCTGGACACTGATGTATTGTGTCAGGCCAGTGTATATCACACCGCTGTAAGACAGGCTGAATTTGGCTGGTGTGTAAAATGTGATATATGACGGGAGAAATGGAATGTCCTTACACACTTCTGGACACTGATGTATTGTGTGAGGCCCAATGTATATCACACCGCTGTATGACAGGCTGAATTTGGCTGGTGTGAAAAATGTGACATAGGATGGCAGAAATGGATTGTCCTTACACACTTCTGGACACTGATGTATTGTGTCAGGCCAGTGTATATCACACCGCTGTATGACAGGCTGAATTTGGCTGGTGTGAAAAATGTGACATAGGATGGCAGAAATGGATTGTCCTTACACACTTCGGGACACTGATGTATTGTGTGAGGCCCAATGTATATCACACCGCTGTATGACAGACTGAATTAGGCTGGTGTGAAAAATGTGACATAGGATGGCAGAAATGGATGGTCCTTACACACTTCTGGACACTGATGTATTGTGTCAGGCCAGTGTATATCACACCGCTGTATGACAGGCTGAATTTGGCTGGTGTGTAAAATGTGATATATGATGGGAGAAATGGATTGTCCTTACACACTTCTGGACTCTGATGTATTGTGTCAGGCCAGTGTATATCACACCGCTGTATGACAGGTTGAATTTGGCTGGTGTGTAAAATGTGATATATGACGGGAGAAATGGAATGTCCTTACACACTTCTGGACATTGATGTATTGTGTGAGGCCCAATGTATATCACACCGCTGTATGACAGGCTGAATTTGGCTGGTGTGAAAAATGTGACATAGGATGGCAGAAATGGATTGTCCTTACACACATCTGGACACTGATGTATTGTGTGAGGCCCAATGTATATCACACCGCTGTATGACAGGCTGAATTTGGCTGGTGTGAAAAATGTGACATAGGACGGCAGAAATGGATTGTCCTTACACACTTCTGGACACTGATGTATTGTGTCATGCCAGTGTATATCACACCGCTGTATGACAGGCTGAATTTGGCTGGTGTGAAAAATGTGACATAGGACGGCAGAAATGGATTGTCCTTACACACTTCTGGACACTGATGTATTGTGTCAGGCCAGTGTATATCACACCGCTGTATGACAGGCTGAATTTTGCTGGTGTGAAAAATGTTATATAGGACGGGAGAAATGGATTGTCCTTACACACTTCTGGACACTGATGTATTGTGTCAGGCCCAGTGTATATCACACCGCTGTATGACAGGATGAATTTGGCAGGTGTGAAAAATGTTATATAGGACAGGGCAGGATTGGAATTTCCCTAGAGTGTAGGTCTGTAAGAACGGAACAACTCCTCGACTTATCCTTACAGAGACACACCCTTAGCTTCACTGTGGCCATGATAACAGCCGTTACACGGTAATGAGAGAGCAGCGTGCACGTACACTGCTGTCCGGTGTATGCTAAATTGTCAAGCTCCATGTTTTTTTTAGTATATGGTCTGACACACGCTGTCTCTCTATAGTTTTGAATGTAATCAAACAGCAAATAGACTAGACTGTTTGAAAAACAGACAAAACTATAAGGTGGAGGTCTGTAAGAACGGAACAACTCCTCGACTTATCCTTACAGAGTCACACCCTTAGCTTCACTGTGGCCGTGAAAACAGCTGTTACACGGTACTGAGAGAGCAGCGTGCACATACACCGCTGTCCGGTGTATGTTAAATTGTCAAGCTCCGTGTTTTTATAGTATATGGACTGACACACGCTGTCTCTCTATAGTTTTGAATGTAATCAAACAGCAAATAGACTAGACTGTTTGAAAAACAGACAAAACTATAAGGTGGAGGTCTGTAAGAACAGAACAACTCCTCGACTTATCCTTACAGAGTCACACCCTTAGCTTCACTGTGGCCATGATAACAGCTGTTACACGGTACTGAGAGAGCAGTGTACACCGCTGTACGGTATGAAAAAATGCACGCTCAGTATCTCACCAGGACAAAAAAAATGGATTGCTTTTAAAAAAGCAGTTTGCAAAGCAGTGTGAAACCAGCAATGCAGCTATCAGGTAGCCTTATAAGGCAGCCTAACAACCAACAGAGCTGATCCACCAAAATATAGCCTCCCCTTGCACTGCACAGTGACTGGAGTGTTGTACAGGCAAAATCGATAGCAGCAGCAGATTTTTTTTTCTCCTTCCCTGCCTAACGCTCTCCCTACAGGATCTGCAGCAGCAGCAGCATCTCTCCCTATACTGAGATCAGCAGAAGTAAGATGGCGGTCGGCATGCACGCTCTTTCATACCCCCTGTGACACCCCCCAAAGCAAGCCAATCACTTGCATGCCCTTCTCAAAGATGGTGGGGACCGCTGCCTATGTCATCACGTTGCCCACAGTGTCTGTTCTTCCTCATTGGCTGAAAAAGGGCGCTGAAGCATGTTTTGAAACGCGACTTTGGCGCTAAAGTCGCCGACCTCGTGGCTGACCTCACGCTGAGGTCGGGTTTCGTTTCATGAAACCCGACTTTGGCGAAAGTCGGTGACTTTTGAATTTTTTCGACCCGTTTCGCTCAACCCTATTTATACCTACTGTTCCGAGCCAAGTTATACACACATTTTTATTTCAATTTCTCATTCACAAAAAAATTGAAAATTATTTTATTAAAGAAATATAATGAACTACCATAACAGTTCTTGACTGATGATGAACATTTAGTCATTTCCCTTATTTCCACAGAGATTTATTTTTGGACTTGGACAGAAGGCCACTTAAGGCCAATATAATCAGAAATGTTTGAAATGAGGGTTGATGAAAGTTGACCTGATAAAAGTAAAATCAAACTTCATACCTCAGTTCAATAGACAAAATATCACTGGATTGCAAATCAGCAAAGAAAACATAAAAATGAACATGATTAGGACTGCATTGAAACAAGACGGAATAGGTTTTGCATACATATGGAAAATTATTGTCATTTGAACTTTGCAGAAGTGCGGCTGCGAGCTTGGATATAGATTATATCTTCAGTGTTATAAAAGGGGGACTCCAAGTGAACCATATAATAAGATTTCAGCTTTATGCAATATCTTGGCAACTGTCCCTCTTCTGTCTGCCCTTCTTTTATAGCTGAGGAGCGGAGGAGAACTGTTGGAGGCAACATGTATTATTGTGCATTGAACTGGAAAATAAGAGCCACATTGTAACTTTGTGATGTCTGCATCCATTGTTTAGCCTACCGGATATTTTAAGTGTACATTTTACATCTAGACCTGTAGACCACTGGAGTAGAATGGCAAGTGTATCAAGGGAATCTAAGAATAACAATGGCTGAATTTCATCCTCAGTCCGTACCTGATGGCAAGTACGGTATAGCCTCATCATTGCTCTGTTCACACTATGACAGCAGTGCAAATTCACTTTATGCACCAGGAAAATGTGTCCCTAATATACTCTATAGTAAAGTAAATTGGTGATCCGTTCTTGAAAAATAGAACTACAGTGTTCAATACGGGAAAGAAAACAAAAAGCATACTTATTTATAGAGCTGTGCGAATCAGGCGAAAGTTGATTAGCCAGTTCCGGCAGATTTTCTCAAGAAATTTGATTCATAGTTATTCTCAGGAAATTGAACATCTCTTGTTATGCTTTTGAATCCAGAGTAAAATAATGATAACATGTAAAAAATAGAAAAAAATCATTATACTCCCATCACCGCTCACCTCTACAGTCTCTCCGCTTCTTACTCTCAACTGTCTGGTCCTTGTTGTCTGCTGAAATCCCTGGGCCTCGCCAGAAGCAGAACACCAAAGAGGTGAGTGGTGCAGTGAGTATCAGCATTTTATTTTTTTTTAACCTTTAGATGGACCTTCATGGTTTAAAAAAATGGTGTCCAACGGCTGTCATTTTCCTGAATCTATGGAGAAGCCAATTCCAAAAAAAAGTCCATTTTTGCAAATGCAAACTTTTGCAAATTTCAAAGAGAATTTAATTGCACTTAAATTTTTCACTCACTTTTAATAAGGATAAAAATGATTATTTTGGGAGGCGTGGTTTGCAGGGGAAGGGAGCAGACCTGTGCTTCAGGAGCTCCTGAAAAATCCCCAATTTAACCCCTTCCTGACATCCGACATACTATCCCGTCCACGGTACCCGGGCCCGTATGACCGTGGACGGGATAGTACGTCTACCGCGATCAGCGGCGCCCACGTGGTGAGCGCCGCTGATCGCGGCCGGGTGTCAGCTGATTATCACAGCTGACACCCGGCACTATGTGTCAGGGGCGGTCACGGACCGCCCCCGACACGTTAACCCCTTGCACACCGCGATCAAACATGATCGCGGTGTACCGGGAGTTAAAGGGAAGCATCGGCAGGGAGGGGGCTCCCTCCGTGCTTCCCTGAACCCCCACGGCAGCGCAATGTGCAGCGCTGTTGCGGGGGGCTCCTATCCTCCAGGCCCCCGAATCCAAGATGGCGACGGGGACCCGAGGAAGCTGGCTTCCTCAGTGCCTGCAAAGCGCAGGCAAGAGGAAGTCTGCTTCAATGCCTGTGACAGATTGCTGATCTGTCACAGTGATCTGTGATGTGACAGATCAGCGATCTGTCACAGGACAGTGATGTCCCACCTGGGACTATGTAATAAAGTAAAAAAAAAATTAAAAAAAAATGTAAAAATAAATTTAAAAAAATCGCCAAATAAATTAGTAAAAAAAAAAAAATATTCCCCAATAAATTCATTTTTTGAAAATAATAAAAAAAAAAAAACAATAAAAGTACACATATCAGGTATCGGCGCGTCCGTAATGACCCGCCCTATAAAACGATCCAATTAGTTAACCCTTTTAGCGAACCCCTTAAAAAATAAAAATAAAAAACGAAGCAAAAAATAATGATTTATTATCATACCGCCAAACAAAAAGTGTAATAACGCGCGATCAAAAAGACGCATATAAATATCCATGGTACCGCTGAAAACGTCATCTTGTCCCACAAAAAACGAGCTGCCACACAGCATCATCAGCGAAAAAATAAAAAAGTTATAGCTCACAGAATAAAGCGATGCAAAAATAATTATTTTTTATATAAAATAGTTTTCATTGCATAAAACCAACAAAAACATAAAAAAACGACCTAAATGAGGTATCGCTGTAACCGTACTGACCCGAAGAATAAAACCGCTTTATCAATTTTACCGCACGTGGAACGGTGTAAACGCACCCCCCCAAAAGAAATTCATGAAACGCTGGTTTTTGTTCATTCTGCGTCCCAAAAATAGGAATAAAAAGCGATCAAAAAATGTCACGTGCCCGAAAATGGTACCAATAAAAACGTCAACTCGTCCTGCAAAAAATAAGACCTCATATGACTCAGTGGGTCAAAATACGGAAAAATTATAGCTCTCAAAATGTGGTGATGCAAAAACTATTTTACAATAAAAAGCGTCTTTTAGCTTGTGACAGCTGCCAAAAATAAAAACCGCCATAAATAGTAAATCAAACCCCCCGTTATCACCCCCTTAGTTAGGGAAAAATAATAAAACTAAAAAAAAAGTATTTATCTCCATTTTCCCGTTAGGGTAAGGCTGTGTGCACACGCTGCGGATTAGGTGCGGATTCATCCGCGCGGATTTTGTAAAATCCGCAGGTGAAACCGCAGGTCAAAAGACCTGCGGTTTTACCTGCAGATTGCTCTGCGGTTTTGTCCTGCGGTTTTTCATCTCCTCAATAGAGGAGATGGCAAACCGCAGGAGAATCCGCAGAAAGAATTGACATGTCAATTCTTTCTGCGGATTGAAAACCGCAGATAATCCGCGCGGAAAATTCCGCACCGTCTGCACTGCGGTTTTTGATTCCCATAGGGAATCATGGTACTGGGGTCCGCAGCAGCCAAAACCGCTGCGGAACCGCAGCAAAATCCGCAGCGTGTGCACACAGCCTTAGGGTTAGGGCTAGGGTTAGGGCTAGGGTTAGGGCTAGGGTTAGGGCTAGGGTTAGGGCTAGGGCTAGGGTTAGGGCTCAGATTAGGGTTAGGGGTGTGTTGGGGTTAGGGTTGGAGTTATAATTGGGGGTTTCCACTGTTTGGGCACATCAGGGGCTCTCCAAATGCAACATGGCGTCTGATCTCAATTCCAGCCAATTCTGAGTTGAAAAAGTCAAATGGTGCTCCTTCCCTTCCAAGCTCTGCCATGCGCCCAAACAGTGTTTTACCCCCACATGTAGGGTATCAGCCTACTCAGGACAAATTGCAAAACAATTTTTGGGGTCCAATTTCTCCTGTTACCCTTAGGAAAATAAAAAATTGGGGGCAAAAATATCATTTTTGTGGAAAAAAATGATTTTTTTATTTTCAAGTCCGAGTGTTATAAACTTCTGTGAAGCACTTGGGGGTTCAAAGTGCTCACCACACATCTAGATAAGTTCTGTGGGGGGTCTAGTGTCCAAAATGGGGTCACTTGTGGGGAGTTTCAATAGTTTAGGTACATCAGGGGCTCTCCAAACGCACATGACACCCGCAGACCATTCCATCAAAGTCTGCATTCCAAAACGTCACTGCTTCCCTTCCGAGCCCCGACATGTGTCCATACAGTAATTTTCTCCCACATATGGGGTGTCAGCGTACTCAGGCCAAATTGGACAACAACTTTTGGGGTCCAATTTCTCCTGTTACCCTTGGGAAAATGAAAAAATTGGGGACTAATTGATCATGTTTCTGGAAAAAATATGATTTTTTTATTTTCATGCCTTGGCATTATAAACTTCTGTGAAGCCCTTGGGGGTTCAAAGTGCTCACCTCACATCTAGATAAGTTCCTTAGTGGGTCTAGTTTTCAAAATGGGGTCATTTGTGGGGGTTTCCACTGTTTAGGTACATTAGGGGCTCTCCAAAGGCAACATGACACCCGCAGACCATTCCATCAAAGTCTGCATACCAAAACGTCACTACTTCCCTTCCGAGCCCCGACGTGTGCCCATACAGTAGTTTTCACCCACATATGGGGTATCAGCATACTCAGGACAAATTGGACAACAACTTTTGGGGTCCAATTTCTCCTGGTACCCTTGGGAAAATAAAAAAATGGTGACTAAAAGATCATGCTTGTGGAAAAAATACGAATTTTTTATTTTCACACCCGGGCGTTATAAACTTCTGTGAAGCACTGGGGGGTTCAAAGTGCTCACCACACATCTAGATAAGTTCCTTGGGGGGTCTAGTTTACAAAATGGTGTCATTTGTGGGGGGTTTCCACTGTTTAGGTACATTAGGGGCTCTCCAAAGGCAACATGACACCCGCAGACCATTCCATCAAAGTCTGCATTCCAAAACGTCACTACTTCCCTTCCGAGCCCCGACGTGTGCCCATACAGTAGTTTTCTCCCACATATGGGGTATCAGCATACTCAGGATAAATTGGACAACAACTTTTGGGGTCCAATTTCTCCTGGTACCCTTGGGAAAATAAAAAAATGGTGACTAAAAGATCATGTTTGTGGAAAAAATACAAATTATTTATTTTCACGCCGGGGCATTATAAACTTCTGTGAAGCACTGGGGGGGTCAAAGTGCTCACCACACATCTAGATAAGTTCCTTAGGGGGTCTAGTTTCCAAAATGGTGTCATTTGTGGGGGTTTCCACTGTTTTGGTACATCAGGAGTTTTCCAAACGCGACATGGTGTCCGATCTCAATTCCAGCCAAAAACGTCAAATTGGCGCTGCTTCCCTTCCGAGCTCTGCCATGCGCCCAAATAGTGGTTTACCCCCACATGTGGGGTATCAGCGTACTCAGAACAAATTGCACAATAACTTTTACGGTCCTGTTACCCTTGGAAAAATAAGAATTGAGGGTGAAAAGAACATTTTTGTGGAAAAAATATGATTTTTTAATTGTATGGCTTTATGTTATAAACTTCTGTGAAGCCCATGGGGGTTCAAAGTTCTCACCACACATCTAGATAAGTTCCTTAGGGGGTCTAGTTTCCAAAATGGTGTCATTTGTGTGGGATTTCCACTGTTTTGGTACATCAGGAGTTTTCCAAACGCGACATGGTGTCCGATTTCAATTCCAGCCAAAAACGTCAAATGGCGCTGCTTCCCTTCCGAGCTCTGCCATGCGCCCAAATAGTGGTTTACCCCCACATGTGGGGTATCAGCGTACTCAGGACAAATTGCACAATAACTTTTACGGTCCTGTTACCCTTGGAAAAATAAGAATTGAGGGTGAAAAGATCATTTTTGTGGAAAAAATATGATTTTTTAATTGTATGGCTGTATGTTATAAACTTCTGTGAAGCCCATGGGGGTTCAAAGTTCTCACCACACATCTAGATAAGTTCCTTAGGGGGTCTAGTTTCCAAAATGGTGTCATTTGTGGGGGGTTTCCACTGTTTTGGTACATCAGGGGTTTTCCAAACGCGACATGGTGTCCGATCTCAATTCCAGCCAAAAACGTCAAATGGCATTGATTCCCTTCCGAGCTCTGCCATGCGCCCAAATAGTGGTTTACCCCCACATGTGGGGTATCAGCGTACTCAGGACAAATTGCACAATAACTTTTAGGGTCCTGTTACCCTTGGGAAAATAAAAATTGGGGTGAAAAGATCATTTTTGTGGAAAAAATATGATTTTTTAATTGTACCGCTGTACGTTATAAACTTCTGTAAAGCCCTTGTGGGTTCAAAGTTCTCACCACATATCTAGATAAGTTCCTTGGGGGGTCTAGTTTCCAAAATGGGGTCACTTGTAGGGGGTTTCCACTGTTTAGGTACATCAGGGACTCTCCAAACGTGACATGGCGTCCGATCTGAATTCCAGCCAATTTTGCATTGAAAAAGTCAAACGGCGCTCCTTCCATTCTGAGCGCTGCCATGCGCCGAAACAGTCGTTCCCCCCCACAAATCAGGTATCAGGGTACTCAGGACAAATTGCACAATAACTTTTGCAGTCCAATTTCTCCTGTTACCCTTGGTAAAATAAAAAAAATTGAACCTGAATTATTTTTTTTGTGAAAAAAAGTTAGATGTTCATTTCTTTTTAAATATTCAAAAAAATTCCTGTGACGCACCTAATGGGTTAATAAACTTCTTGAATGTGGTTTTGAGCACCTTAAGGGGTTCAGTTTTTAGAATGGTGTCACTTTTGGGTATTTTCTATCATATAGACCCCTCAAAGTGGCTTCAAATGTGATGTGGTCCAAAAAATAAAATGGTGTTGTAAAAATTAGAAATCGCTGGTCAACTTTTAACCCTTATAACTTCCTAACAAAAAAAAATTTTGGTTCCAAAATTGTGCTGATGTAAAGTAAACATGTGGGAAATGTTACTTATCAAGTTTTTTGTGTGCCGTATCTCTGTGATTTAAGGGCATAAAAATTCAAAGTTGGAAAATTGCGAAATTTTCAAAATTTTTGCCAAATTTCCATTTTTTTCACAAATAAACGCAAGTTATTTGAATGAAATTTTACCACTAACATGAAGTACAATATGTCACGAGAAAACAATGTCAGAATCACCGGGATCAATGGAAGCGTTCCAGAGTTATGACCTCATAAATGTACAGTGGTCAGAATTGTAAAAATTGGCCCGGTCATGAACGTGCAAACCACCCTTGGGGGTGAAGGGGTTAAGCTACTAAAAGCTTACTAAAAGTGGAATTTTTTGGATTAAAAGCTGAAGAAATATGCCTGGAACTGACTACAGGATGCATGGACTTGGATCTACAAAGAAAAATCCCCTAACAAGACATGTGAATGGTCGGGGAGAACCTGGCAGGGGCCCACTCCCAGCAAGAGGACAACACAGACCGATGCTACAAGCAAAAGCCTCCAGCTCACAGCAGTAAAATCGGGACTCCCAAGAGACTTACAGGCCCATGGGTCGCCCTCGGAGAAGCCGACGCATGTTGCGGCTCCACTACCAGCTGACGGTAATGTGAGGAAGCGCTCAGGCATCAGGAAACAGCTGATGTGGCAGGGAAGAGACAATGGTGACTCAGCAGCTTTAGCCCTGGGGCCACAGCTGATTGTAGAGACTTCCATAGCGCAGGGAGACCCAGGAGACACCCATCATCTGGATGCCCCAGGAGACTCACCAGCCCACAGGTTGCCCTCAGAGGAACTGATGTCTGTATCTGCTCTGCTGCCTGCTGGCAGCAATGTGAGGAAGTGCCCAGGAGCCGCCGTGTGTTCAGAAGCAGGGGAACAGCTGATGAGGCCGGGTAGAGAGAGCAGTGACTCAGCAACTTCAGCTCTGCAGTCACAGCTGATTACAGAGACTTCAACAGCACTGCGAGACACAGCAGGGACCCTCAGTTTAGATGCCCCAGTGTCTGTGCCAAGATCAGCTCGTAGTGAAGAGAGTCGGGCATTGGAACCGCAGGTAAAACCAGAGGAGGGTGCCTGTCAGCTGCTGCACACCAGGGAGAAACGAGACTGCCACTCCGGGGAGGGGGATCACTGTGAGGCTGGGAAGAGACAGATTTTAGGCAATGAACCCCCTGTGTATACCACAAATAAAGATGAGCTTTTTACTTTAATTAGAGAGACTGCTAATTTAATACAGGAGATGGGAAGCAACACACAGCGATTCTTTCATACACCCACAGAGCTAAAATCTCCCCCTGATGACAAAATACAAGCTGACAGGTCAGAGGAATATAGATCTGTTCCAGGGGTTAATAATGGAGAGATATCCCCTAACCCATTTGTTAGTATTCCTATGCTTAAAGGGGAAGTGTATCAATTTACTGAGGGAGTGCAGCAGAATGGAGCTGCTAACACACATGATGGTAAAAGTTCTGCTCTTACTCAGTCATCCTTGGGGGACTATTGTGACATGAATCTCCATTTGGATCAAGGCGGAAATTCTTTAAATTCCTCAAGTCCTTTGGAAGATCTTGATAGTCTGTATTCAGAGGAGTTTGTGGTGGAGGCTGATTCATATAATGATCATGGGAGCGATTCCTCTATGGACAGGGTGAGACTTCTTCCTCACGTTCATCTTTAGAGGTAAAGGACAGGCTCGAGAAAATTACCTCATTATTAGATGACATACCTGCCTCAGATGACTATCCCACAGAAGGCTTTGTAGCCAGGATGTTTAGAGCTTTTTTGGAATCTTTGGATGTTTCCGTTGGAAATCACGTTGTCCAGGGAAACCCGCTTAAGCAACATACAGAATCTAAGGCATCTGAGGTTTTTGTAAAAAATTTCTTTAAAGACACCTTGCTGCGTTTAACTGATGATTCCTATCCAAATTCCACTAAGGATTTTGATAAATTTACAAAAAATCAAAAAATACCGGATTCTCTTAAAAATCAAGACACTATAGATTCAAAACTACCTCAGATCCTCCCTACATTCACGGAATCAATGGATAAATTACGAAAAGACATTATCTCCTTTAGGGATTCCTTGGCTAGTTTTGAGGATTATAAGTGGAGAAATAACATAAAGATTAGAGGAATCCCTGAATCAGTGCAGTCCTCACAACTGAAAGAATACATTTCCATGATGACCTCCCATTTGATCCAGAATCTTAAAGAAACCAATTTGATTGAAAAAGCTTTCAGAATACGTAGACCGCCTTCACTGCCCTCAAGTGTAAGCAGAGACGTTATTGTCTCATTTTACCCCAATTGGGTAAGGAATACACTTTTAGGGATATCAAAAGACCCGCTACTACTACAGTCTCCATATAAACACCTGATGTTCTTTAAGGACCTGTCTAGATCAACCCTACAAAAACGCAAGCTGTTTCAATTTACCACCCGTAAGCTCCTGTGTAGCGGAATCTCTTATAACTGGACTCAATTTTCTACTTTGCAAGTGAAGTTTGCATCCAGAATAATTCCTGTTTCCTCACCAGAAGAGGGAAACGACTTTTTAATATCTGCTGGAATAATCTCTTCTGGGGCCTCAATTGGATCCTCCTCGCCGCCCAATTCAGATCCGTGTCCAAACTGAGTGTCTTGAGGTTTATAAGTATTTTGATTGGCAAAGAAGTATTTTCCACTTTATGGCTTTTGAATGAACCGGACTTTACCTCCCCAAGGTCTTAGGGTCACTTATATGTGTACCCGGACGCGACAGGTCTATATATATTTATTAAGCGATTACTTGCAGTGATCTGTAGTCTCAAGTATTGTAAAACTATATACTTTGTGTACTGTCTTTTTGTTTTTTAACAAGTGTTGGCGTTTATAATAAGCAACTTTCTCAGCTTCTGTATTAAACTGTATGTGTTTTGCTAGGAGTAACTTAGGATTCATTGAGGTATATTATTGTATTGCTTTTTTATTTACAGGTGTTGGTGTTTGTAATAAGCAACTTTGTAATAAGCAGATTTACTGTATGATATGCACACAATCCTTTACTGGATACTTTATTAAGCTTTACATGTTCAACTGTATATAACCCATGATAGTGTATATATATGTATGCCTGTCTTTCCCCTATCTTTATAGGGGTTTTTTTTTTTTTACTACTTTCCCCATCCCTTCTTTCCCTTGTTCCATTGCCCTTTCCTCCTTATCACCTTACTTTCCTACCTCTTTTCCCTACCCTTTACCCATACCTTTTAAAAATTTAAAATACCAATAAAGATCAATTGAAAACAAAAATGATTATTTTGAAATATAGTGGAACCCAAACAAAAGATAAAGTGTTTACTTTTCTTGGCACTAGCATTTACATTTGAGGCCCTCGAAGTGTACGTAGATAAACTACTAGGACAGTGGGGAAACTTTGATATAAAAAGATTTCTTGCAAAGTGTTTAGACTTCAGGTGACACATTTATGAGAGCACAAAACATGTTATAATTAGAGGTTCAATGAAAAAGGCTAATATAAAAGTGCTGCATCATGCATACAGTATATAGAGTACATACCAACTAAATAGCCAAATAATCAAATAAATTCACTTACAACCTTCATGCACTAAAGTACACTTAAAGGGAAAATGTCACCAGGTTTTTTGCTACATCATCTGAGCAGCATAACGTAGAAAACAGACTCAGATTCTAGAGCTATATCACTTAGTTTAATAGGTGAAGCAGTTGTGACACAATCAGAGTTTTTAGAGCATGAAGCAGAGCTAAGAAAGCTAACCCAGCCAAAACCAGGTTCTGCTTGTACAATGTCTATTGACAGTGAGCTACTAATCAGAGGGGATGTGGTTTGTCTTGCAGGCACATGAACACCAGTCTAGCTGTGATAATGTCCTGGTGATAAAACTTTCATTGTAAATAAATAACAGCACATAGCCTAATAAGTGACACATCACTGGATATAGAGCTGTAAGCCCTACATATTGCTGTTCTTGGATTACATAGCAAAAACCTGCTGACAGATTCCCTTTAATACATGTATGCAAGCATAATTATTAATTCAGATCCCAGATGTAAACCCACAAAATTTATTTCGACACCAGACTAATTGAATCCCTAGATCTGGCTCCAAAACATACCCCAAATTTAATTCAGAACCAAAAATTTATTCTTTCTAATTATTTTTTTGTATTAAAGAGGTTTTCCCCACAAATAAAAATTGATTTTGTTAGAATAACAATAACTTCCACAATTGGATGTGTTTAAATAAAATGTTCCTGTGCTGAGGTAATCTTATAAATGTGCCGCTGCTGCGAACTGTTTAATGGCTATGCCTGAGTGTACAAGAACATGGTCTGATCATACCACAGCTTCTGGACAGCGTGGGAGATAAAAAAAAGCATACAGACATTACAGCAGGTGATCACAAATGATTCTTTCTTTGAAGTAAAACATTGTTTAAAAACAGGCAGGGTGTCACAGGTTTACAAAGGCGAGTAAGAAGACCGCAGCGTCTGATTTTTCCTACTCCTTCACTGATTAGAAGCATTTCACCCTCATATTATACTGTGCAGGTTTCTTTTAGCAGTGCAGGGGTTAATTTGCTCAGTTGAGAGCTCTTGGAAGCTTTCCTGTATTAAGGCTCTCAGAGGTGTTCGCTGTTGCCATTCCCATCTCCTATATTATCTAGGTCCTGGCAAGTAGTCATTGCCAGAGCTAGCTTATGTTGCATGGTTGGAGATGATGGTTTGTGTTTTTTGTTTGAAAAGGAGTTTGTTAGATTTATCTGAAACTGTTGAGAAGTTTTGGGTGTAATCTAATCCCCTTCTTCTCCTACTTTGGTTTTCCCCCATGCTCCACTCCCCAGCGTAACCTCTATTGTTTGTGTAAGTACATTTGTGTGATTAGTATGGTATTTTCCTTTATCCCTGTTTGCATTACCTTGTTAGTCTGGTTGGTGTATTACAGTATACTACTATTTCCCTCTTCCCTTGATGGGGGAAGGTACAGACTGAAGGCGGACTCAGGAGCTAAGGCAAGGTACATGGCTCCGGCGTCTTCATCATCAGAAGTAATCCAGGGAGCAGGGCAAGCTAGGGTGCCCCAAGTGTTAGGGACAGGGAAGGAGCCCCTGGTCCCGGGATGCCCACTAACAGAGTCGTGACACATGGACAAGCTTTATCTCACAAAAATACAAAAATAATCAGCTGTGATCCCCAGCTGTCCTGCTGTCTGTGTATTCTTTTGCGTCCTCCCCTATAAAGGAGCTGTGGTGTGATCAGATCATGTTCTTACACTGTAAGACACAGCCATTACACCGTATATAGTACGGGCACATTTATAAGATTATCTCAGCGCAGTGGCATTTTTTTTTTAAACACATACTATTGTGAAAATAATTTCTTTTCCAAGATCTATTGATTAAAATCAACTTTTGTAAGTGGTAAAACCTTTTTAAAGGGAAATTGTCACCAAAATGAATGTTGTTAACCTGAAAATATGCAGTTAATCTGCAAATTAACAGCATTATTATGCTGTACAGCTCCTGTACGCAGTGGAATGCAGCGAAAAAAAAATTATCTTTATTCTCCCCACCAGTATTTGGTATTCAGTCATGGACGCAGGGTCGTCACCGGTTCATTCACCACTCTGAGGATACAGACTGGACGCTGCAACCACACCCCCGGCCCTGACTGACCACCGGTCGCAATGTAGAGCCAGCGTCAGTAAGGGCCAGGGGAGAGGCTACAGCTGCCGCTCTGTGTACTCAGAGCATGACTGAGCCTCGCCCCTGCCTCCATGACTGAATACCAAGTCCTGAAGGGGAAAATAAAGATTATTTTCTTCCAGCTGCATTCAGCTGCATGCAGGTGTGGGGAGGTTGAGCTGATGGACAGGTCTGTCTGTAGTAAGAGACAGAGAGATAGTGAAAAGGGTGTCATGTGGCAGTTTGACCATTAGAGAGCAGTGGGGAGTATAGGAGGGGGTGATTGTGTAACTGCCCTGGGTCAAGGTAACTGCCATTGGTCAAAGGTAACTGTCAGGTGAAAGTGGGTGGGGCTACTGGGACTGGGAGTATAAGAGGTCAGGGAAGGTTCTGGAAAGTCTAGTCAGCCAAGGGAGGTCACTAGAGAGGAGGACCTGCTGTAGGGAGGAAGGTGGAAAAAAAGCCTTCAGAGAGTAACTGACAGTGGAGACGGTCATGGGGGGTGACCCAAAAGGACAGTAGTCACGGACAGAGACGGTCTGTGAGTACCACGTGTTTGGTGTACTTTGAAGGGTGAAACGCAGTGGTGGATGTGCCTAGGGCAGCCACGGTGGGAAGAGCCATGAAAGACACCACAACGGTGACAAACTAAGAAGTGAAGGTACTCGGGCCTGCGAGCAAGAGAACAGTGAAAAATTCCTGTCAAGAATTGTGCTGGTCGTCAGAAAGGCGGCCAATAAAAGCAGAACCTGTTGAATATAACTCTTGTCTCTGTCTCGTGTCTGTCAGCGCCAAGAAGTGGGTCACCCCCCATTCCTGTTGGATCAACACCTCCCCTCACCTATCTTACACAAGCAAGCAACAGGCAGCATATTAATGCTGTTAACCTGCAGATTAACCGCATTTCTGTAGGTTAACTGCATTTCTGCAGGTTAACAGAGTTATTTCTTGTGACAGGTTGACTTTAAATAAAGAGACTTTATAGTTACTCATCTCCTTGAGTAATTCTTTTCTACAGCTATGCAGTTAGTTCACTAATTGTAGTAACCAAACTTACCTTAAACTTTTTACTAGTAGAACATTTCTTTTCATTTTAAAGTACTTTTTTTATTTTATAAATTTGTTTTGTTGTAAATATATTGGATAGTACTATGGAATATGTTGTAGATATAGAAATAAAGCACACTGCTGTCTAAATTCAGCCAAATTCATAAAAAGAGTTATTGACTTTAGAAATACAAAATAGACCATCAATCTGTCAAGCCATTAAAACAAAAAAATAGAGATAAATGATAAGAAGCTGAGGTTTCAGGATTCACGATTCACAGTGAAACGGGGAACCTGATGGTCCAATCAAAAGTCTCATGTGATAAATTACTATGTACATGTTATTACAGCACTGCTGTGATGCCCTTTTATGCATACAATGACAGCTATCCACAGCTCAGCCAGCCTGTAACTTAGTGTGTCATAAAACTACTGCTAAAATCTTTGCTTAGCTGAAATCTATAGTTTAATTGACTGCTCTTCTTTCTAATTGGTTTGGACTTAAATCAAGTGGTCCTAACATCATGCTTCTGGGTCGCCCTCCCAGGGCTGTGGGGTACTCGGTACCAGGCTGGTATCTCAGAGGGGAATGTCACAGCAGCGGTGACCCGGTCCGTTGGCCTGGGCGCCCATGTAAAAGGGGTTAAGAGTGATGGAATAAAGTTTATGAGTGAATGATTCGTGACGCCACCTGTGGTGTTCGGCAACGGAGATGTTAAGCCGATGCTGCAAGCAGATCCTCTGGGACAGATGGTGTAGTGCAGCAATGATGGTGTGGCCCTCCACAGGTAGGGCTGTAGTCCCAGGGCAGAGTAGATGAAGTGACGGCGAGGGGAGAGACGTGGATGGTGCAGTGTTGGGCACAAAGATGTAGCATTGCTGAGTGGGTTGGTGCAGGAATAAGCGGAGGACACCAGGGCAGGTAGTTCCAAAGCTTTACTCACAGTCTGTTGTGCATACAGGCGCCCGCATCCATGCTGTGTCCTCCAGGTCCGGGGCCCAGCCAACTTCCAGGCAAGATGAAGTACTCCTTTCCAACACTCCGCCAACATAAGTGCCTTTTCTGAACGTCTCCCTTTTGCGCCTATAGTGAAGTACTGTCAGTACTGAATTACACTGGAGTTTCTCCTGTCAGATGTTCCTATGAACTCTATTTGTACGGCAGGCAGCTGTAGCCTGCTTCAGGGACTCCTTGCTATTAAGTCCCGGCTCACTCTCATTGCTGTTGTGCCCCCAAGTCTGGTGTGGGAATAAAGTGGTGACAACTTCTATTCCTCCGGTGTCTGCTGCAGGACCATTAGTATCCATGCAACCTCGGGGACCGGACCCCGGCCTTGCGCTGTGAACTTGGGAAGGGTTCTTCTCTAACCCTAATCCTTAGTGCTCCTCTCCTTACGTTCCGTACTAATCCTTCCTTCTTATGGAGAGAGTCAGGCTTTCCATCAATGGTCCTCTCCTGTGCCAGCGGACCCAGGTCACTGAGGTCGGCTGCAGCACTTCCTTCATCCATCCCACTCAGGACTCCTCCACTGACTCTGTCAGACTGACTCAATCCTAAACTCTTCCCGCTCTTTTGGTGCCAACTAATCTCCACCCGCCTCCCAGCACACTTCGTGTTCCAAGCAGGGAGCCACCAAAGGGTGCTTTGCTACACTACTGGGTTGTGTGGAATGCAGGTGTTGGAGTGTGGTCAGGTGTCTCCACCTAACCTGAATGGTGAGGTACCACACCTCAGGAGGAGTTGCAGTACCTCTGTGGCGACTGAAACCTCTGGGGCACCACACTTCTAATGTGCAGAAAATAGAAATTATTTCAAGACATTCATAGACTCCAGTTATCTTTTTTGTGCTTTCCTTTGTGTGATAAAGGAAACGGGTACAGCCATGGAAATAGAGCAGATGAAAACAATGATTAAGATTTGAAGGAGATACCAAGTGATGATAGTATATGATATAGTCAATAAAGTGTACAGGAAACAGATTTTAATCTATATATATAACTGAGTGTATGTGTGTGTGTATGTGTATGTTTGTGTGTATCGACGATGATGTCATAATGGTTGCCATGGCGATGATGATGTTATAATAGGTTGCCATGGTGATGATGATGTCATAATAGGTTGCCATAGCGAAGATGATGTCAGAATGGTTGCAGCTAGAGATGAGCGACTTTGCCTTTTTTCAGGTCGAGTCGGGTTTCATGAAACCCGACTTTCTCAAAAGTCGGGTCGAACGAAATCGGCCGATTATCGTGAAAAGTCGAAGGCCGACTGAAACACGAAACCCAATGCAAGTTAGTGGGGAAGCAAAGTTGGCAGGGAGTGGAGGACAGTAAACACTTCTACAGTGCCCATTTGAATGCCAAAAACATCAATTTTTATTACTGAAGCTTGTCAACCTTAATTTACTTCATAATAATAGTTACGCACTGAAAACTGGGGGTTATTTCGTTAAAGTTGTGGGGGGTAGGGTTGGCTCCAGGTTTTCATGTGCCCTGGGCCAAAGAGCGCCCCTTTAACATGTACCACAACTCATGATGCTCCGATACGGCAGAGAAATAGCCATATAGTTCAATGAAAAATGCTTCACTTTTTACATCTCATGACTAGTGTTGAGCATTCCGATACCGCAAGTATCGGGTATCGGCCGATATTCGCTGTATCGGAATTCCGATACTTAGTTCCGATACTTTTTTCATATCGAATACCGGAATCGGAAGTTCCCATAATGCTAGGAGCCCGCTCAATTTGATTCAGCCAATGGGGATCCTCAGAAGTGTGGGCACATCCTGTTAGGCATTTAGGCATGTTAACTACTGGCATGGCTGTGATTGGCTGCTGAAATGATGTCATGATGCACTATAAAAACCACAGCAGCTGCCATTTCGGGTTCACTCTGCTGTCAATTCAGTTAGGGACAGGCTGCTGTTGAAGACTGTGAGGGACAGTTAGAAATAGCGATCATCAAACATATCTATTGCTCTACCCAGGCTACATAATCCACCACTGTAGCATTTTTTTAGCCCAGCAGTGCTGTTTTAATAGCTGTCTGCAAGGGCTGTGTGAGTGCAGACCCACGCTAGAGTGGACAGCGGAGCCTTTCAGCAGTCTTTCAGTGCTATAGCCCATTTCTCTGCACTGTTTTTGGCTGTCTGATAGGTCTCTCTGTGTGTGAGTGCAGCTCACGTTGCAGTGTGTTCTACAGCCACCGCTGGTTGTAGTCCGCTCAGCGTGCGTCACTGCCTCAAACATAGTCCTTTTTTTGCAGCTAATTTGTCCATATTTTTGCTCCTATATTAATGTGCTTCCATCCGCATCCATTGTCATTGGTTGGTTGCAAACACTATATAGGATTAGATAGAGGAGCCTTTTTGCTGGCTTGTGCCCTTCAGGGCCAGCCAGACTAGTATCACCCTATTTTTTGGAGCCTCACCAATTGCATTGTAGGTTAGCTTCCTGCATTGTAATCGCTCCAAAAAGTTTGTGATACTATAGCTTTCAAACTTTTGTCACATCCTTTTATTTCCCCCCCCAAAAAAGGAAAAAAAGTTCACCAAACACTCCACTTTAGAGTTGTGTAGGCCACATTAGATCATATTAAAGTGTAGTACACACACTCTTAGCAAAATTAGTGTTTCTTATACTGGTTAGCAGGTGTTCAGGAATAAGAACACTAAGCCCCCCCTTTTTTACTTTTCTGCCTATCTTTATCAGTCTACCAAGATGAAGAAGACAGGGAGTAAGGCACGTGGTCGTGGCCGTGGAGTTTCAGCAGGGAGAGGACGGGGGGATTCAGCAGGGAGAGGACATGGGGATTCGGTGTCTGCTGTGGCCACCAGTGCCCCAGCATCCCCCACTTTTACCAGGCAACAGTCCTTCATGCGCAGCTTTGTAGGACCTCGCCGTACCCCACTGCTGCGTGACGAACAAATTGAAGCCGTTGTCGGATGGATGGCAGCTAACGCATCCACTTCAATGACTTCCGCATCCTCCTAGGGCCAGAGCACTGAAGAGCAACCATCTGTCTCTTCACCACCTGCCAAATTGCCCAGGCAGTCTGAGAGCCCTGGACAGGAGCCATCTCAATCTTTACTTCTGTTCTCAGAATCTGTTGGCTTGGAAAGAGGTGGCCAGCCAAGCAGCATTCTAGAGCGTGAAGAAGAGGGAGTATGCAGTGATGCGCAACTGCTTTGTCCCTCTGAATCTGAAGAGGCGGGTGGGCCAGTGCCTATTGTCAGCACACCTCAGTACTCATCTGATGATGATGAGACTCAGTTGCCAATTTCTGGTGCATACGGTGCTGGCGAGACAACCCAGGACCAGCCGGTGCTTGAAGAGGGGAGTGGAGATGATGAGGTCCTTGACCCATCATGGCGTCAGCCACAGGAAGGTGGTGGGAGCAGCTCTGAGGAAGAGATTCCCCGAACGGCCAAAAGAGGAGGGAGAGGGCGGGGGCAGACTTGGTTGCCTGTAGCCTCCACTTTGGCACCCGTAAGGAGCAATCCTCTTCCAAAACAGAAAACGGGTGCTCCCATGACTTGCAGTGCGTGGTCTTTTTTTGACACAGTTGCAGATGACATTTGCTTTGTCAAATGCAAGCTGTGTCATCAGAAAGTTAAACGAGGGAAAAATGTGAGCAACCTCAATACCACAAATATGTGGAAACATGTGCGTACCAAGCACGAGGTGGAGTTACACAGACACACTGAAGATGTAGGCCAACCTTCAGCAGCACCTACCACCTCTTCAGCTCATGTTGGGGCCTCTTCCTCCAGCTCACACACAGCTGGTTCGGCTTCCTCACTGGAACGCCATGGAAGAACCTCTGCCACTGTTGTCCAGAGACCCAGTGAAATTCCACCCACTGAACCACGTTCTCAGTCATCAGCACACTCCCAGGCCACTCACCAGAAACCGGTAGCACAGGCATGGGAGAAAAAGCGGCCATACTCGGCAAACCATCCCCGAGCACTGGCTCTGAATGCCGGCATAGCCAAACTACTGGCCCTTGAGATGCTGTCATTCAGGCTGGTGGAGACTGACACCTTCCGGAACTTGATGTCATTGGCAGTTCCACAATACAATGTGCCCAGCCGCTTTTATTTCAGCAGGCAAGCCATCCCTGCCCTGCAAAAGCATGTGGAGGGAAAAATTAAAAATGCGCTACTAAACGCCGTCAGTAGCAAGGTCCACCTGACCACCGATGCGTGGACCAGTAGCCATGGACAGGGATGATACCTTTCCCTCACTGCCCATTGGGTCAATGTTGTGGAGCCGGGTACAGATCTGGAGAGTGGCTCTGTACGTATTCTGCCAACTCCAAGGATTGCAGGAATGCAGTCTGTACATATTGAGTCCTCCTCCTACTCTAGTTCCTCGGAATCAGCACTGCATGAGCCTGTTAGGCCAGATATGAGCACAGGTGTGGCCAAACGTCAACAGGCCGTCCTTAAATTAATTTCTTTGGGGAATCGGAGCCACACAGCACAGGAGCTCTGGAATGCCATCAAGCAGGAGAACGATGTGTGGTTTGTGCCAGCGAATCTCCAGCCAGGTTTTATAGTGAGTGACAATGGCCAAAATCTAGTGGCAGCTCTGGGCCTAGGCAACCTCACTCACATACCATGTCTGGCACACGTGCTCAATTTGGTCGTGCAGAGCTTTCTGAGGGACTGTCCGGTTCTTGATGCACTGCTGCACAAGGTTCGCCTAGAGTGTGCTCACTTGCGGCGTTCCAGCATGGCAAGATCGCGCATTGCATCTCTGCAACGCCGATTCCGCCTGCCAGAACATCGCATCATATGTGACCTCCCCACCAGGTGGAATTCAACGTTACATATGTTGGAGCGGTTGTGTGAGCAGCAGGCAGCAGTAATGGAGTACCAGCTGCATCAGGCGCAAACAAGTCGCACTGTGCGCCGGACACACTTCACCACCACTGAGTGGGCCATTATGAGGGACATCTGCCAAGTTTTGCGTGCCTTCGATGACTCCACGCGGATGGCCAGTGCAGATGATGCACTAGTCAGCATGACTGTCCCCCTTATCTGTCTGCTTCAAAAAACCTTACAAGCACTAAGTGAGGAGGTTTTTGAAGAGGTCGAGGATGAGGAGTCAGAAATGCCATCTGCTTCTGGCAAGTCTGCGCAACGTGCTTCCGCACAAAGGCCCAGGCAGGGGACACTTAGTGAGGAGGATGACGAGGAGTCAATGGAGGAGGAGGAACACATCTCTCCAGAGGAGGGAGGTACACAAGGCTCTAGTAGTCAGTGTGTACAGCGAGGGTGGGGTGATGCTGAGCAGGCTGAGATGCTGCCTCAAGCTGGGGACAGCGTTTCCGGTCCAGTTGGCAGTCTGCAGCACATGGTTGATTTCATGCTGCAGTGATTGTTAAATGACCGCCGCATCGCCAACATTCTCCACACGGCTGATTATTGGGTGTACACCCTCTTAGATCCTCACTACCAGGACAACTTACAAAGCCTCATACCACAGTTGAACCGGGAGCGTAAAATGCGGGAGTACCAAGAAACACTTGTGCAGGCCATCATGTTCTCCATTCCCTCCGCAAGTGTTGCTGGTAGTGCTTTTCAAAGCAGCCATGTGGGTAGAGGCAGTGGAAGAAGCTCTTCACAAAGAGGTAGCAGAGGCAGTGCCGCAGGACAAGGCAAGGCCAGTATGGCCCAAATGTGGAAAAGTTCTGTGGGACCACCACAAACGGCTACACCATCACAGACGGCTCCAGTAAGCAGGAGGCAACGTTTCTGTCTAATGGTAACAGACTACTTGTCTTGGCCTGTTAGTGTACTCCCAGACGGCTCTTCCCCGTTCAAGTATTGGGTCTCTAAGCTGGATACATGGCCAGAGCTTAGCCAGTATGCATTGGAGGTGCTGGCTTGCCCTGCTGCCAGTGTATTATCGGAACGTGTCTTTAGAGCTGCAGGTGGTGTGGTGACAGACCGTCGCAGGCGACTATCTGCCGATAATGTTGAACGGCTTACTTTTGTGAAAATGAACAAGGCCTGGATCTCACCTGAATTTGCCAGTCCTCTTCCAGAATAAATAATTGGCTGGCAACAGGATCCAGGTCTCCTGTTGTGTTCATGTTTCTATGACCTGAACTTTATTTCCTGGGCTACAGCAACGCCCGTTGTTGCCCAGAAGTGCTGTCCACACAGACAAAACACTCGCTCAAGTGTAAGTGGGGTTTGGTAACATTTGCTGATCCCCTGCTGTGTGTATAGCAAAGTGTCCTGCTCCCTCCAAACTCAAAGTACCTCAGATTTACACCTGGCTCCAAGTAGGCCTCGGCCTACTACTTGATTTTCCCTGGGCTCCGACACCGCCAGTTGGTGCTCAGAAGTGCTGTACGCACAGACAAAACACTTGTTCATGTGTAAGTGGGGTTTGGTAATCTCTGCTGATCCCCTGCTGTGTGTATGGCAAAGTGTCCTGCTCCCTCCAAACTCAAAGTACCTCAGATTTACACCTGGCTCCAAGTAGGCCTCGGCCTACTACCTGATTTTCCCTGGGCTCCGAAACCGCCAGTTGGTGCTCAGAAGTGCTGTACGCACAGACAAAACACTCGCTCATGTGTAAGTGGGGTTCGGTAACGTCAGCTGATCCCCTGCTGTGTGTACGGCAAACTATCCTGCTGCCTACAACTTCTAACTACCTCTGATTTAATATGTTCTCTGATTTGCCTTCTGTCTCCACTCTTTTTTGAGTATTTCCTCCGGCCTACACCACCTATTTCTGCTCTCAAGTGCCGTCTGCACAATCAACACTTGTTCCTGTGTTACCTGGGTCCTGTAACATCTGCTCATCTCCAGAGGTGAGTCCGGCAATGTCTCCTGCTTTGTCTACATTCTCACTACTTGTAGTGGAAAAGTGGACAGAGCAGTAGACATTGCCTGACTCACCTCTAGGGAGAAGCTGGTGTTACAGAACCCCAGTAACACAGGAACAAGTGTTGGTTGTGCAGACGGCATTTCAGAGCAGCAATTGGCGTGGTTGGAAGCCAGAGGAAATACTCGAAGCAGAGTGAAGCCAGAAGCCTAATTGGAGTATGTTGACAGTTAGTAGTAGTGTAGAAACAATCGAAAACTGCCAACAAGTAGGCTTCAGCCTACTACCTGATTTTCCCTGGGCTCCGACACTGCCAGTTGGTGCTCAGAAGTGCTGTACGCACAGACAAAACACTTGTTCATGTGTAAGTGGGGTTCGGTAACGTCTGCTGATCCCCTGCTGTGTGTATGGCAAAGTGTCCTGCTCCCTCCAGACTCAAAGTACCTCAGATTTACACCTGGCTCCAAGTAGGCCTCGGCCTACTACCTGATTTTACCTGGGTTCCGACACCGCCAGTTGGTGCTCAGAAGTGCTGTACGCACAGACAAAACACTTGTTCATGTGTAAGTGGGGTTCGGTAACGCCTGCTGATCCCCTGCTGTGTGTATGGCAAACTCTCCTGCTGCCTCCAAATTCAAACAACGTCTTATCTTAAACTGCCTCCAAGTAGGCCTCTGCCTACAAAATGACTATCCCTGGGCTCCAACATCATCAGTTGTTGCTCGGAAGTGCTGTCCACACAGAAAAAAACACTCGTTCATGTGAAAGTGGGGGTCGGTAACGTCAGCTGATCCCCTGCTGTGTGGAGGGCAAACTGCTGCTGCCTCCAAATTGTAACTACTTCAGATTTAAACATTCTCTGATTTGGCCTCTGTCTCCACTCTGTCTCTAGTATTTCCCCTGACCTCCAACACCGCCAGTTCCTGCTCACAGTTGCCATTCACGCATTCCACACTTGTTCCTGTGATCCTGGTGTTCTGTTACGTGAGCAGATCTCCCAATGTGTGTCCGGCACTGTCTCCTGCGCTGTCCACCTTCCCACTACAAGAGGTGGGAATGTGGACAGAGCAGGAGACATTGGCAGACACACATCAGGGGATCTGCTGACATTACAGAACCACAGCAACACAGGAACAAGTGTGGATTGGGCAGACGGCTACTGTACGCATAAACTGGCGGTGTTGGTGGTCACGTGAAATCCTGGAAACAGAGTGGAGACAGATGCCTAATTAGAGCACATTGACAGTCTGTTGTAGCCTACAAACAATCTAAAACTGCCACCAAGTAGGCCTCGGCCTACACCATGATTGTCCCTGGGCTCCAACAACGCCAGTTGGTGCTCGGAAGTGCTGTCCGCACAGAAAAAAACACTCGTTCATGTGAAAGTGGGGGTCAGTAACGTCAGCTGATCCCCTGCTGTGTGTACGGCAAACTCTACTGCTGCCTCCAAATTCAAACAACGTCTTATCTTAAACTGCCTCCAAGTAGGCCTCAGCCTACAAAATGACTATCCCTGGGCTCCAACATCGTCAGTTGTTGCTCGGAAGTGCTGTCCACACAGAAAAAAACACTCATTCATGTGAAAGTGGGGGTCTGTAACGTCAGCTGATCCCCAGCTGTGTGGAGGGCAAACTGCTGCTGCCTCCAAATTGTAACTACTTCTGATTTAAACATTCTCTGATTTGGCCTCTGTCTCCACTCTGTCTGTAGCATTTCCCGTGACCTCCAACACCGCCAGTTCCTGCTCACAGTTGCCGTTCACGCATTCCACACTTGTTCCTGTGTTCCTGGTGTTCTGTAACGTGAGCTGATCCCCCAATGTGTGTCCGGCACTGTCTCCTGCGCTGTCCACCTTCCCACTACAAGTGGTGGGAATGTGGACAGAGCAGGAGACATTGGCAGACACACATCAGGGGATCTGCTGACATTACAGAACCCCAGTAACACAGGAACACGTGTGGATTGGGCAGATGGCTACTGTACGCATAAACTGGCGGTGTTGGTGGTCAGGTGAAATCCTGGAAACAGAGTGGAGACAGGTGCCTAATTGGAGCACGTTGACAGTCTGTTGTAGCCTACAAACAATCTAAAATTACCACCAAGTAGGCCTCGGCCTACACCATGATTGTCCCTGGGCTCCAACAACGCCAGTTGGTGCTCGGCAGTGTCTTTGGCACAGGTACTCCCTGTTGCCCAGCCTGGTTCCAGCACGCCAGCTGTTTCCGGGTAGTGTCAAGGTCACTATGCCAACAATCCTTTGTCCTGTAGTCTTGCAGCCGGGTTAGCCGACTCTACGGTGCCTGCAGTTTAGGTGACTCCTATGTGGGCTGCGGGAACTGGCACTGAAGGCTGGATCCGTAGTGCCAATCGGACATGGACCCCCTGTAGGACTGTGGGTTTCGGTACCTGTGGCCGGCTTGCGGCCTGGCTACTTTGCTTTGGATGGGTACCTTCTGCTACCCACCTGGGTTCCAGCACTGTCAGCTGGTTCTCGCCAGAGCCTTTGGCCTAGGTGCCTCCATCTCGGTATCCGAAGGTCCAGCACCATCAGCTGGTCCTTGGTTGTGCTTTGTAGCACAGGTACCTCCTGCCTAGTAACCGTGGTCCAGCACCGTCAGCTGTTCCTCGGTAGTGCCATTGGCTCTTTTAGCTTTTGCTACCCATCTGGTTTCCAGCACCGTCAGCTGGTTCTCGGCAGTGTCTTTGGCACGGGTACTCCCTATTGCTCAGCCTGGTTCCAGCGTGCCAGCTGTTTCCGGGTAGTGTCAAGGTCACTATGCCATCAATCCGTTGTTCTGTCTTCTTGCGGCTGGGTTAGCCGACTCTACGGTGCCTGCACTTTAGTTGACTCCTATGTGGGCTGCGGGAACTGGCACCGAAGGCTGGGTCCGTAGTGCCAATCGGACATGGACCCCCTGTAGGACTGTGGGTTTCGGTAACTGTGGCCGGCTTGCGGCCTAGCTACTTTGCTTTGGATGGGTACCTTCTGCTACCCACCCGGGTTCCAGCACTGTCAGCTGGTTCTCGCCAGAGCCTTTGGCCTAGGTGCCTCCATCTCAGGATCCGAAGGTCCAGCACCGTCAGCTGGTCCTTGGTAGTGCTTTGTAGCACAGGTACCTCCTGCCTAGTAACCGTGGTCCAGCACCGTCAGCTGTTCCTCGGTAGTGCCATTGGCTCTTGTAGCTTTTGCTACCCATCTGGGTTCCAGCACCGTCAGCTGGTTCTCGGCAGTGTATTTTGCACGGGTACTCCCTGTTGCCCAGCCTGGTTCCAGCACGCCAGCTGTTTCCGGGTAGTGTCAAGGTCACTATGCCAACAATCCGTTGTCCTGTCGTCTTGCGGCCGGGTTAGCCGACTCTATGGTGCCTGCAGTTTAGGTGACTCCTATGTTGGCTGCGGGAACTGGCACTGAAGGCTGGATCCGTAGTGCCAATCGGACATGGACCCCCCTGTAGGACTGTGGGTTTCGGTAACTGCGGCCGGTTTGCAGCCTTGCTACTTTGCTTTGGATGGGTACCTTCTGCTACCCACCCGGGTTCCAGCACTGTCAGCTGGTTCTCGCCAGAGCCTTTGGCCTAGGTGCCTCCATCTCGGTATCCGAGGTCCAGCACCGTCAGCTGGTCCTTGGTAGTGCTTTTTAGCACAGGTACCTTCTGCTTAGTAACCGTGATCCAGCACCGTCAGTTGGTCCTCGGTAGTGCCATTGGCTCTTGTTCCTTCTGCTACCCATCCGGGTTCCAGCCCTGTCAGCTGGTTCTCGCCAGAGCCTTTGGCCTAGGTGCCTCCATCTCGGTATCCGAGGTCCAGCACCGTCAGCTGGTCCTTGGTAGTGCTTTTTAGCACAGGTACCTTCTGCTTAGTAACCGTGGTCCAGCACCGTCAGATGGTCCTCGGTAGTGCCATTGGCTCTTGTTCCTTCTGCTACCCATCCGGGTTCCAGCACTGTCAGCTGGTTCTTGCCTGAGCCTTTGGCCTAGGTGCCTCCATCTCGGTATCCGAGGTCCAGCAACGTCAGCTGGTCCTTGGTAGTGGTTTCTAGCACAGGTAACTCCTGCATAGTAACCGGGGTCCAGCACCGTCAGCTGTTCCTCAGTAGTGCCACTGGCTATTGTTCCTTCTGCTGCCACTAGGGGTTCCAGTACTGTCAGCTGGTTCTCGCCAGTTTCTCAGCCTTCTTGTACCTTCTGCTACATTTACAAGATCAAGCTTTTTGAAATTGTCTTTGGTAATGCTTATTGATCTCCATGACGACGACCCTGATGATGACGACCCTGAAGACCACATCAAAGAAGACCAGAAATATGACCCTAAATAATATGACCAACAGGACAAAGAACATGAAGACAACCACCAAGATACAGAACAAAAGACAGAAGAACAAGAAGCAGAAGAAGCAAAAGCAGAAGAACAGAAAGCAGAAGAACATTAAGCATAAGACTAAAAATCAGCATAGAAGAAATCAAAATTATAAGCAGAAGAAGACTAAGCAGTAAATGGGGGTGAGTCCGTTCCTCCTCGTGGTGCCCCTGGAAAATGCCTGCTGCTGCAGGCCAAACTGAACGCGGACAAATCCTGTTGTAAATCTTTTGTGACAGGCAGAACGTAAGGTGTAATCTTATAACTTTTATAGATAAGTACTACATGAATGCCTGTCACCGTAAGAAAATGAAGAAAAAGAAGAATAGGAAGAAGATGAAGAAATAGCATATGAAAATTAATAATAGAATATGAAGAATGGAAAAAAAAAATTAATGGGAAGAAGGTGAAGAAGAAGAAGATGAATAAGGTGAAGAAAAAGTTGATGAAAAAAATGCTACTGCTGCGGATCATGAAGGAGAAAGTGTGGGAGAAGTACAAAAGAAGGTGAAGGGCATGGAAGTTGTGAAACATACATATCTGACAAAATATAAAAAAGTTAACATAGTCAATATCTTTTTAACTCCGAACGTCTTGAAAAGAAAAATTGGAATTAATGCTATGCTATGTGATTTGAATAAACCACTATGCCTTTAATGTCTCCTCCACCTCCCACAATATATTCTACATGATTCTTATTTGTTTTCAATTATGTAGAATTAGCCAACAAGGAAATAAAGGGCTTTTTTAAATTCCGATACCGGAAGTCCCATTGACTTGAATGGGACTTCCGGTATCGGAATCGGCGATACCCGATATTTTTTTCGTATCGGGCGATACCATCTGATACGATATTTTTGGGTATCGAACGGTATCGCTCAACACTACTCATGACTGATATCGGTTTTAAATTCTCCAATAGCTCCAAATATGGACAGTATATAACTCCATACAGTATTATGGGCACCGCATAGTGCGCTATAC
This sequence comes from Dendrobates tinctorius, assembly GCF_039654945.1. Classification (NCBI taxonomy): domain Eukaryota; kingdom Metazoa; phylum Chordata; class Amphibia; order Anura; family Dendrobatidae; genus Dendrobates; species Dendrobates tinctorius. Next base: position 7,654,236 of record NW_027361913.1, on the reverse strand, counting down.
AGAGTAATGAGGCCCATATATTTCTCCATACAGAATCATTGGTCCCATATAATGTTTGAAACAGTTTATGATGAGCTCCACATGATGCTACAGTATATGTTGGTCCCCATGGATGAAGCTCCACTGCCTTATGGGACCAAATAATTCTCCATATATAATGGGCCCCATTGCTAATGCTCTAGTGTATAATGGGCCCTGTAAATGCTGCTCCAGTGTCTGATGTCCACCTTTGGAATGCTCCAGTGTATGGTGGGCCCCATATATCATTCTCCAGAGAATAGTGCTCCCCAAAAATTGCTGTCCCAGCATTGAAAACAATAAATAAGTCTCCTCGCTAGCGAATCCCTGTACTAGTCTGGACTCCTCGTCCCCATCTTCCATCTCACTGCACTTGGCTGTTTAGCTCGGAGACCCCAGCATTGAAGTGTGGGAGCCAGAAGGAAAAGGCTATGGCTGCCTGCCATTCGAGAAAGTTCCTAAAGAGAGTAAACAGGGGGAACTTCAATGAACTCAGCACTGTGAGTACCTCAGATAAGCACTAGAACAGAGGCCACACTACCTATCTGCAGAGAGAGAATTCGAAATTGGCTTCCAGGCTGACCAACTCCTTCTCCATCTGTACTCTGGGTCCTGGACGGCACTTACCAAGTACAGGTAAAGGAACTGCACGACTGTGTCTGTCATCTTTCTCCTGCGCCTGGCGCACGGCTCTGCTACATCCTGCACTGCACACCATCTACCAACTCTTTCATCTGCCCTGCGACTACGGCCCTACCTGTGCAGGGCTTCTACATCTTAGCTGCACCACAACATCTGTCCCAGTGAAGCGACACTGCAGCGCTGGTCAATCTAATCAGAAACCACAGGTGGAGTCACGTATCATTCATCTATAAACGTAATTCACCCCTTTGCATGAATGCCCAGGGCCACGGAACGGGTCACCACCACCGTGACACATCCCTCTGAGACACCGGCCCGATACCGATTAACCCCACTGCCCTTGCTGGCCACCCACACTCCATGTCAGATTCATCTTGGACTTGGGAATTCACGATTTGACTTGATACCCCAGGCATGGTATGATAGAAAGAGCTACATGGACTAATGTGAAGTGTGGCCTGCTGCATCATTCACTTTTGGTGGGGGTGAAGGACACAAGGAAAAGGGGTTCTTCCTGACCAGGAGCCAGCACTTGACGACTCAGTGCTTGCATTTTTTGAAACTTCAGAAGAGGAGGGCATATTTGCTGGAGTCTGTTTTGGCAATGTAAGCCAAAACCAGTTCCTCATGCTCCGCCTTTAAAAGCGGTTAACTTACTCCCAGAAAAGGTAGCCTTCCAGGCGTTCCGGAGCCAGACCATGACGCAGGCTCAACACCTCCTGCCTTAGCTGCTATTGTGCTTTTGCCACCACCATCAGCACCAGCTGCCCCCCAATGCCCACGTCCGCGGCCTCTTCCACCAAACTTCAAAATTTTGCTGAAAATAGACCCAAAATAACATAAGATATATGGCACTGTATCAGAAGCGTACAGCTCTATTCAGTTAAAGGATAATTGTCAATCTCCCTATATATTACATCAGTCACAGAGAGATGCTCACAGGATCAGTATGGATTAGACAAGAATATAAAAATTAGACAAAGTGAACAATATCATCAGATAGCAGGTATATACAGTATAGTTTAAACATTCTAAATCTCCATAGATATTTGAGGAGGCACACACAGACACTCTCAGGCTCAGTATTGGATTACAACACAATCTAAAAAGCCGTAAAACGGTAATTGATCTCAAGAGTACAGCTGTACACAGCGTAGGTGTCATTGTTGTCAATCTCAGTATTTATTTCCAGTCAGAAAATAACTTTCACTTGGTCAGTTTGGATTAGACCAGAATATAACAAGCAGTAAATGGGTAATGTATCACAAGCGTAGAGCTGTATATAGTGTTGGGGTAATTTTTAAATGTATATCTAAATTGCAGGAGTAACCCATAGACACTCACACGCTCAGGATGGATCACACCACAATATAACCGCAAGAAATAATCACACATGTGGGACAATGTTATAGGTGTCAATGATACACTTGGAGTGTTTGTTGGAGGAGGACTTCCTGGCAGAAAGGGTACAGTATCACCAGATACCAGGTATATATAGAATACTTTAAACATTAACAATGTACTTCTACACTCACTGGCCACTTTATTAGGTACACCTGTCCAACTGTGTGTTAAGACTTAATTTCTAATCAGCCAATCACATGGCGGCAACTCAGTGCATTTAGGCATGTAGACATGGTCAAGACAATCTCCTGCAGTTCAAACCGAGCATCAGTATGGGGAAGAAAGGTGATTTGAGTGCCTTTGAACGTGGCAAGATTGTTGGTGCCAGAAGGGCTGGTCTGAGTATTTCAGAAACTGCTGATCTACTGGGATTTTCACGCACAACCATCTCTAGGGTTTACAGAGAATGGTCCGAAAAAGAAAAAAAATCCATTGAGCGGCAGTTCTGTGGCCGGAAATGCCATGTTGATGCCAGAGGTCAGAGGAGAATGGGCAGACTGGTTCGAGCTGATAGAAAGGCAACAGTGACTCAAATTGCCACCCGTTACAACCAAGGTAGGCAGAAGAGCATCTCTGAACGCACAGTGCGTCGAACTTTGAGGCAGATGGGCTACAGCAGCAGAAGACCACACTGGGTACCACTCCTCTCAGCTAAGAACAGGAAACTGAGGCAACAATTTGCACAAGCTCATCGAAATTGGACAGTAGAAGATTGGAAAAACGTTGCCTGGTCTGATGAGTCTCGATTTCTGCTGCGACATTCGGATGGTAGGGTCAGAATTTGGCGTAAACAACATGAAAGCATGGATCCATCCTGCCTTGTATCAACGGTTCAGGCTGGTGGTGGTGGTGTCATGGTGTGGGGAATTTTTTCTGGGCACTCTTTGGGCCCCTTGGTGCCAATTGAGCATCGTTGCAACGCCACAGCCTACCTGAGTATTGTTGCTGACCATGTCCATCCCTTTATGACCACAATGTACCCAACATCTGATGGCTACTTTCAGCAGGATAATGCGCCATGTCATAAAGCTCGAATCATCTCAGATTGGTTTCTTGAACATGACAATGAGTTTACTGTACTCAAATGGCCTCCTCAGTCACCAGATCTCAATCCAATAGAGCATCTTTGGGATGTGGTGGAACGGGAGATTCGCATCAGGGATGTGCAGCCGACAAATCTGCGCCAACTGTGTGATGCCATCATGTCAATATGGTCCAAAATCTCTGAGGAATGCTTCCAGCACCTTGTTGAATCTCTGCCACGAAGAATTGAGGCAGTTCTGAAGGCAAAAGGGGGTCCAACCCGTTACTAGCATGGTGTACCTAATAAAGTGGCCAGTGAGTGTATATATCAGGAGTAGTGTTGAGCCACCCCACTAGTGTTTTGGTTCGTCGCACAGGAGGCAAGTTCGTCAAATGTTCGTCGAACGTTCGAAGAACACCGTCGAACCCCATTAAAAACAATGGCAGGCAAACACAAACACATACAAACACATAGAAAACAATTACAAAACACCTTTAAAGGTGTCCCAAAGCAGACAAAAAGCTCAGAAGACAAAAATAACATATGGAAAAGGGCAACTACATTTAGAAAAGAGGTGGAGGAGTAAAAGGAGGAGGTGGAGGAGACACAGATATAGGCTTGTCATGCCCTTATGAAGTCAAGAAAGGCTGGAATAAAAATGTAAAATACAAACCAAAACAAAACAAAAAATTCTGAAATCGAACACGATCATATACTGCCAATGGGGCGGCGTTATTCCCACGAACCTCCAAACTGCGTCCATGAAGGCAAAGTGTTTGGTTTCTGGGGGCTGTATGATTGCAAAGCTGAAACTTAAAGGAATGTCCAAAAGGGCACCACCAGGAGTGGAGCCTGTGGCTTAATTGGACTCCACCCGGGAAACCACAACCATACAAGCTACAGAAAAGATGGACAGAATGCAAGCTTTGTTGATTCTGTGTGTGGTGTGGCATGTCCGTTTGTAGTTGTGCTAGCGATTTCTCAGCTTTATTCCGTTAATGACCGAGACTCCGGCATGCCCCCGCGGTACGCGTCAAGCTTAATAGAGGGATACGCGAGGCTCTGGCACGCGAGATTGAGCAATAACAGGTCTATCATGCCCTTACATGTCCAGGGCTGCATGCGCGCTACACTGAAAGGACCAGCTTTTCTCGCTTACAGGTGCTGATAACCCGCTGAACACCGTTAGTGATGGGGATCTGGGATTCCAATTATTCCCCGCGAACAATGGTTTCCCAGTAAGTACAGGTCAACCGCTATTACGGAATTTGGCCTATCCGGCATTCCTGACAAAATGAAAAAATTACGTGTCCAAAACAAAGGTGCTGTAGCTTGTTCTCAGGCCCAGTATGGATTCGACAACATTGTAGAAAGTTGATAAAGGGTAACGTATCACCGGATTACAGGTATGTATAGCATAGTTTACACATTAAAAACCTATGTCTAAAGATCAGGAGGCAGGCTCAGACGGTCTCAGGGCCAGTATGGATTCGACAACATTGTAGAAAGTTGATAAAGGGTAACGTATCACCGGATTACAGGTATGTACAACAAAATTTACACATTAAACACCTTTGTCTATAGATCAGGAGGCAGGCTCAGACGGTCTCAGGCCCAGTATGGATTAGACGTGATTGGACAAAGGTGAGAAAGGGGAACGTATCACCGAATTACAGGTATGTATAGCATAGTTTACACATTAATGACCTATGTCTATAGATCAGGAGGCAGGCTCAGACGGTCTCAGGCCCAGTATGGATTTGACCAGATTGTACAAAGTTGAGAAAGGGTACATTATCACTGGATATCAGGTATATATAGCATAGTTTAAACATTTAAAATCTACGTGTTCTCAGTATGGATAAGACAAAAATCTAAAAAGTAGAAAAAAGGAAATGTATTTGAAGCATACACCAGTATACACTTTGGGTGGTATTTTTAAATCTTCATATATATTTCTGTCTCAGTAAGACAGTCCAGCTTCTCCGCAATAGGAAATGAGATGCATACAATTACTGACATAAAGTCTAGTGATTGAAGAAATCTAGGAATTAATAATCATGGGAAAAACTTCCATCACAATTCTCAGAGGAGATGCTGACCCTCAATTAATTTGTGTGTGGAGACAGCAAAAACATTTCTTTCTGAAGAAAGTGTTGCTGTATCGCAGTACCGTTGATCCCATCAGCGTTACTCATCTCCATCAAATTTTTATCACAGGGAGAGATGTAACCATGTTGCTCACTGCCTATCATGATCTGTCACGTAACTTTGGAGTGCAAAAGACAGAAGCCACAGGCCGTAGGCGATTCTATGGGATTGGCATGAGAGGGCACATTTAACAATGGGCGCCGGAATGTCAGACGTCTGTGAGTAGGAAATCTGTGAAAGCTGATGATAAACCACCACTGCATGTCACTGTGAGTCGACATCCATAAGAAATGGAAGCCATTGATCATCTGAAGCTAGAGCCCGGCCAGCGGGACAGGGCATACCTACATCTTAACCATCAACTGTCAGTTCAACAAATTTGTAGTGGCAGTCCCAGTGAAGGAATTGACAGCCCAGACTGCACAGCGGAGGAGCAGGGAGAGGTAAACATTGCAAATGCTGCGGCCCTGCCCAAGCAAGGGGGCACACTCGTGGGCGTCGGTTCTGGCACTGGGCCCCTCATAGTACGGCGGTGTGTCTGACGGCGAGTGTGCACCCCCACCGTCAGAGACACTTGATTGCACTATGAGGGTCCCTGTGCCAGTGCCCACGCCCAAGAGTCGGCCTTTCCACCTGTCCAGGGCAATGGCACTCGCATGGTTGCGTGCGCACGCTGATGACCCCGGCCATGGGGGGAGAGGCAGCCCAGATAGGGAGGTTTACAAAATGGCATAAGTTGATGTGGAACATTCAGCTGCTGCTAAAGGTGAAATTGGTCAAGTCCGAGGAAGAGGAGGACCAAAGCAAGCCATTTTTCTGGCAACCTATGTGTCATCAGGGTAAGGTGGGACAAAATCCTTGGAAACCCATGCATGGTTCATTTTAAAGAAGGTTAGATCATCCACATTTTGTGTCGACAGACGAGTACTTTTTTCTGTCAGGATTGATTCAGCTGCACTGAAGACTCTTTCCCACACTTGCAGCTGGGCAAGCGAGCTCCTGTAAGGCATATTGTGCCAATTCAGGCCAGGTGTCCAGTTTCGCGGCCCAGTAGTCAAATGGGAATGGCCTGTGAGGGAGAACATCGATATGGGAGGAGAAGTAGTTTGTAACCATAGTTGACAACTGCTGTCTCCTGTCACTTTCAATCGATGTAGTATTACCAGTCTTGTGAGCGGGACTTGAAAAATCAGTCCACAACATGGTCATGAAACCCCTGCCTCCAATGCCACTTCTGATGTGTGCACCAAGAACACCTCTTCCAAGCTGCCCCCGACCCTACGGCTCGTGTGAGAACCATCACCGCTGCTGTGCGCTGGGAATGCCTCAACCAACCGGTTTACCAGAGTTGCTTGCTTGTTAACCAATATTAGGTCAAGGTTCTCCTGTGGCATTATGTTTTGGAATTTGCCTTTATACCGTGGATCCAGGAAGCTGGCCAACCAGTAGTCGTCATCCTTCACCATTTTGGCAATGCGGGGGGTCCCTTTTTAGGATCTGTAAGGCATAATCTGACATGTGGGCCAATGTTCCCGGTGTCAAGGATGCACTGCGAGTGCTGGGTGGAGGAGCACTTTCTGGCAAATCCACATCCCTCCAGTCACGCACAAAGCCTGTACCAGACCTTGCCACGCCAACATTTTCTCTTGCCCCACGAGAAGCATCCTCCTCCCCTAATTAATCATCCCCATCATCATCCTCCTCCTCCTCTTCCTCTTCTTCCTCCACCTCGTCCAGGAGAGGTCCCGGAGCAGACAATGGCTGACTGTCATCAAGGCTTCCCTCCTCCTCTTCCTCCTCATCAACCTCGGCTGCAGACGCCTGCTCCTTAATGTGCATCAAAGTTTGCATGAGCAGATGCATAAGTGGGATGCTCATGCTTATGGTGGCATCGTCTGCGCTTACCAGCTGTGTGCATTCCTCAAAACACTGAAGGACTTTACAGAGGTCTTTCAGCTTTGACCACTGCACACCTGTCAACTCCATGTCTGCCCACAAAGTGCCTGCCCGTGTATCCTACCACAAATGCATTACGGCCTGCCTCTGTTCGCACAGCCGCTCAACCATGTGCAGGGTGGAGTTCCACCCTGGTGCAACGTCAATAATTCGGCAGTGCTTGGGAAGGTGGAGCAATCGCTGCAGCTTCTGCATACGACTTGAGTGTACCGGCGACTGGCGAATGTGCAAGCACAGTCTTCGAACCTTATGGAGCACGCCTGTTAACTCCGGATAATTATTGAGGAAGCACTGCACCACCAGGTTCAAGGTGTGCGCCAAGCAAGGTATGTGTCTGAGTTTTGATAGAGCTATGGCTGTCACAAAATTCCGGCCGTTATCACTAACTACCTTGCCTGCCTCAAGATGTAGACTGCCCAGCCATGACTCATTTTGTCCCTGAAAGTAGTCGGCCAGTACCTCCGTGGTGTGTCTGTCGCCCAAACACATCATCTTCAACACAGCCTGCTGACGCTTTGCACTAACTGATCGATAGGGGGACACCTTGTGTGCAACACTGGCAGCTGCGGATGGAGTGCTCGTGCGACTGCGCTCTGTGGACGAGCTTTCGCTTCTGGAGGAGGAGGGTCAAACGCCTACAGCCAACTGTTTCCTATACCGTGGGCTAGGCAGCACTGTCCCACCACCGCTGTCCCCTGTGGACCCTGCATCCACCACATTAACCCAGTGCGCAGTGATGGACAATGCATCAGTTGTGAGGCGCACCTTTCCACTCACTGATTGCTTGATTGCATGGACAATGCAGTTTTTCACATGAAGGTGGAGGGCTGGGATGGCTTTGCGAGAAAAGAAGTGGCGACTGGGTAGGTCATAGCGTGGTACTGCATAGGCCATGAGTTTGTGGAAATCTGCGCTTTCAACCAAGCGATAGGGCATCATCTCGAGATTAGTTTGGCAATGTGGGCGTTCAAACCAAGTGTACGTGGATGAGAGGATGAGTACTTTCTTGTCCTACTCATAGTCTCAGGTAGGGTGAGCTGGACTTGAGAGTTGCATATGGTGGAACTAGCGGTGGACATGGCGGACTGAGAGAGGGTTGATGATGGTGATGGAGTTGGTGTTCTTTCTGATGGCCTAGATTCAGTTATTCGTTGATATAACATTGTAATTCCCTGACTGTTTTGGCCTTGCGACGACACCTCAACATTTGCTGCTGGTGGTGTGCTAACCGGTGAGCTTACAGAGGGGGAAACAATGTAGCATTGCTGACTGCCTTCTTTGGGAGAAGTTGCATATGTGGTACGTGAGGTTTGGCAGTCCGTCCACGCTTGCAAGTGCATGGTGGTTAAATGTCTAAGCATGCAACTGGTATTCAAATTTCTCAGATTTTTCCCTCGGCTAAAGGTCTTTGCGCACTTCTTACAGATAATCTTTGCCTGATCATTAGGATTTTGTTAAAAAAAGTGCCACACTGCACTTTTCCTAATATGGAAGACATTTTGAGGCCTTGCACGCTGTGCTATTTTGATCGTCTGGCCAAGCTGTCCTGCAACTCTTTTGGTTTTTGTAACCCGTTTTTTGACTGCTCCGTGCCTGCCAGATAACAGCTGTTGCTATGTCAAAGCCTGCTGCGGATGCTCCTCCTCCTCTTCTGAGCTATTGGCAGCGGCACCCTCTTCCCCCAATGGATGCCAATCTGGGTCAACAACTGGGTCATTCATCACCTCCTCTTCAATGTCATGTGCACCTTCCTCTGTGTCACCGTGTCTGGTGGTATAGTATGCGGGATGGGGCACCTGAGTTTCATCAGGGTAAGATTCTGGCTCAGTACACTGCGAGGACAATGTAGTGCTCTGAGTGAATGTACCAGCAGATAAATCTAGCAGTGGCTGTGCATCAGTGCACTCCATGTCAGATTCATCTTGGCCTGGGAAATTCACAATTTGACTTGATAACCCAGGCATGGTATGTGAAAAGAGCTCCATGGAGTAATCGGTACTGTGGCCTGCTGCATCCTTCAATTTTGGTTGGGGTGAAGGACACAAGGAAAGGTGTGGTTCATGACCATGAGCCTCCAATGACGACTCAGTGCTTTTATTTTTTAAAACTTCAGAAGAGGAGGTGATAGAGCTGGAGGCTGAGTCAGCAATGTAAGCCATAACTTGTTCCTGAAGCTCCGGCTTTAAAAGCGGTTTACCTACTCCCAGAAAAGGGAGCCTTTGAGACCTTGTGGAGCCAGACGATGACGCATTTGGTGCTTTTTTGCTTTTGCCACTACCAGCAGATCCACCACCAACACCAACACCATCATTACCAGCTGCCAACCCCCGCCCACTTCCACGGATTCTTCCACCACACTTCCTCATTTTTGGGGAAAATGTGCTCAAAATACCACCAACTATATGGTACTGTAAAACAAGGTAGAAGGTGTATATAGTAATGGGTAGTATTTGATTCTCTCTACAGACTTCAGGACACAGTTGTATTCTGTCAGGCCCTGTGTATTTCACACCTCAAATTAACAGGCTGATTCTGAATGGTGTAAAAAAGGTGTATAGAGGACTGGGGAGAAATGGAATCTCTCTACAGACTTCAGGACACAGTTGGATTCTGTCAGGCCCTGTGTATTTTACACCTCAAAGTATCAGGCTGATTCTGGATGGTGTAAAAAAGGTGTATAGAGGACTGGGGAGAAATGGAATCTCTCTACAGACTTCAGGACACAGTTGTATTCTGTCAGGCCCTGTGTATTTTACACCTCAAAGTAACAGGCTGATTCTGGATGGTGTAAAAAAGGTGTATAGAGGACTGGGGAGAAATGGAATCTCTCTACAGACTGCAGGACACAGTTGGATTCTGTCAGGCCCTGTGTATTTTACACCTCAAAGTAACAGGCTGATTCTGGATGGTGTAAAAAAAGGTGTATAGAGGACTGGGGAGAAATTGAATCTCTCTACAAACTTCAGGACACAGTTGGATTATGTCAGGCCCTGTGTATTTTACCCCTCAAAGTAACAGGCTGATTCTGGATGGTGTAAAAAAGGTGTATCGAGGACTGGGGAGAAATGGAATCTCTCTAAAGACTTCAGGACACAGTTGTATTCTGTCAGGCCCTGTGTATTTTACACCTCAAAGTAACAGGCTGATTCTGGATGGTGTAAAAGAGGTGTATAGAGGACTGGGGAGAAATAGAATCTCTCTACAGACTTCAGGACACAGTTGGATTCTGTCAGGCCTTGTGTGTATTACACCGCAATGTAACAGGCAGAAATTGCCTAGTGTATGACAAACTACAAGGTGTATATAGAATTGGGCAGAATTGGAATCTCCCTAGAGTGTAGGTCTGTAAGAACGAACAAACTCCTCGGCTTTTTCTTACAGAGTCACACCAAGATAGCTTCAATTTGGCCGTGATACCAGCCGGTACACGGTACTGTGTGAGGAGCGTACACGTACACCGCTGTACGGTGTATGTATGTAAAATTGTCAAGCTACGTTTTTTGTATACGGACTGACACACGCTGTCTCTCTAGTTTTGAATGTAATCAAACAGCAGATATACGAAACTGTTTGAAAAACGGACAAAACTCTAAGGTGTAGGTCTGTAAGAATGGACAAACTCCTCGGCTTTTCCTTACAGAGTCACACACAGATCGCTTCAATTGCCGTGATAACAGCCAGTACACGGTACTGTGTGAGGAGCATACACCGCTGTACGGTGTGTGAAAAAATGAACGCTCAGTACCTCACCAGGACAAAACAATAAAATTTGGATTGCTTTTAAAATAGCAGTTTGAACACCAGTGTGCACACAGCAATGCAGCTAGCCTTAAAAGGCAGCCTAATCACCACCATCGCTGCTGCACAAAAGCAAAAATCTTCACCTTTCACTGCACACTAACTACAGTGAAATGCGCTATCAGCAGAAGCAGTTTTTTTTTCTTTTTGCCTTCCTAACGCTCTCCATACAGAATCAGCAGCAGAAGCAGCTCTCCCTATTCTGAGATCAGCATAAGTAAGATGGCGGTTGGCGTGCATGCCCTTTTATACCCCCTGTGACGCCACACAAAGCAAGCCAATCACTTGCATGCCCTTCTCAAAGATGGCGGTGACCGCTGCCTATGTCATCACGTTGCCCACAGTGTCCATTCTTCCTGACTGGCTGAAAAAGGGCGCTAAAGCATCTTCGAAAATGCGACTTTGGTGCTAAAGTCGCCAACCTCGTGGCCGACTTCACGCTAAGGTCGGGTTTCGTTTCATGAAACCCGACTTTGGCGAAAGTCGGCGACTTAAGAATTTTTTTAAACCGTTTCGCTCAACTCTAGTTGCAACCTATTATGACATCATAGTCACCATGGCACGGGACTATGGGATGGAGGATATCTACGCTATGGGATGTATGTATGCATGATGGGTATATGGGCACTGGATGGGAACATATATTCTCTTTAAAAAGCAACCTTTAATGATTCAATTTCTAAAAAACACCAACCCAGTGCAAAAGGTATATATGGAAAAAAAATACCAAAAATAGACTAACAGATACCCTATAGTAGGCCTTAAAATTGCAAATGCCTAACTGTGGAGGTTGGCACCCTAAAGAACGATTCTTTGGTGCCCCCACTCAACGTAGGCTATCCCTCACTGCCCTATTAAGCCCTAACAAAACAGGTGGGAAAACAATGTGTTATAGGGCAGAGATGAAGAGAGTCTTGAAACTAATGATAATTTCCCAAAGAGTATCTTACAAGGCACATAGATACTCAAAAATTAAACATCGAAAATCATGATTAGCACTCTACCATATCATATGTTATAGAGGGCTATTAACTGATACAGGTCCAAACAGATAACTTGATAAGACAAACTTGATATTTCATTTCAAATCAAGGGAACATGTGTGCCCCATAATGGCAACCGCAGTCACAATTAATGTCCCACAATATACAAAATGAACTGGATCTAGTGCCATACTTCTATACAATAACTGAAAAGTTTTGGAGCATAACTTGTCATGATTCAGATGCAGCCCGATGTGTATCCCCGTCAATAGCACTGTTCACCAGAAGGTTAGAAAGCTAGAGATGCCGGATGCCATGATGGATTAGGCTAGTCTATTTTTGGTATATTTTTTCATATATACCTTGTTCACTGGGTTGGTGTTTTTTAGAAATTGAATCATTAAAGGTTTTTTTTTAAAGGGAATATATGTTCACATACTAATTTTAGATTTCCTGAATTCACCTAGTACTTTGATCAAAATACTGTATATGGGCATTGAACTTTGGGATGGAGGATATGTATGATGGGTATAAGGGCACTCGACTATGGGATGGCGGATATGTATGATGGGTATATTGGCACTGGACTATGGGATGGAGGCTATGTATGATGGGTATATGGGCACAGGACTATAGGATGGAGGACATGTATGATGGGCATATGGGCACGGGACTATGAGATCGCAGATATGTATGATAGGTATATGGGCACGGGACTATGGGATGGCAGATATGTATGATAGGTGTATGCACACGGGACTATGGGATGGCAGATATGTATGATAGGTATATGGGCATGAGACTATGGGATGGAGGATAATCATTATAATTTGTTATAACTAACCACAGTTAGTTACTATGCCAGGGCAACACCGGGCTCTTCAGCTAGTAGTATATAAAGTAAAGATGTGTAAATAAATTTGAGTGTTACTGAGCTATCCTGAATAGTGATGAGTGAGCACTAAAATTTTGTTGGATTGAAATAAAAAGAAAAATTGGACTGCTACAGATGTACAGATTTAGTTATTCAAAAAAATGACTATTGTCATATATACTGTAGAACATGGTTTGTGTGAAATTTAGTTGGTTTGAAATAAAAAATGAAAATTTTCTTGCTACAGGTGTATAAATTTGGTACCTTGGTACTCGGTCCCCAGCCGCCACTATTTCTCCCCCTGTGGAATACCCGCCTTGAACCAGCACATGTCCAAGAACATTACTAGTGCCCTTACCAAAGCAGTTACTGTGATTGTACACTTAATGACCAGCACATGACCAAGCGCTTGTTACCAGAGATGCTACATTTCCATGATGGTACACTTGGCGAATATAGTGGAGGCCAGGGATGAGTAGCAGCCTACCAACACCGTGGATTTCTGGTCCTACTTCAATCAGGGTTTCCTTCACTCCTTACACCAGTTCCTACACCCCCTCCTACTACTCTTCATCCTCCATCTCCAAAGTGCTATCGCAAAGCACGTTGTCCACATCAGGCAGAAGCTGGAAGCTCTGCAGCACTGCCTCATCGAAGCAAAAACAGGCTCTGTTAAAGCTAATTTGTCTAGGAGACAATATGCAAATCACGGCAAAATTACTGAAAGAAATAACAGACTAGACAGATTTGTGGATCTTGCTGCTGTATCTACAACCAGGCATGGTCGTGTGTGACAATGGCCATAACTAGGAAGCAGCTGTGAAGATTGGCAAGTTCACAGCAGTTTATGAAAACCTACTCAAATTTGCCAGAGCTTCTGTTCAAGGCATGTCATGTTATTGCTTCAGATGCCACTGCTCTGGCAGTAATGTAGCAATGCATGCAAGTTCCAGCTCACCGACTGGTAATAGAGCTAGTTCTAACACTTTGATGTCGCCCTTTTTCTGTAACTTTGGGTTTCATCCTTGATTTTCTTCAGGGCAGGTGGAATCTTCGACCTGCCCAAGTGTGGACACTGTGGTAGAGAGAATGCAGCAGATTTGGGACCAAGTGGTGGAAAAGTTGTCCCTCTCTCAGAAAAAAGCCCAGCGGTTTTCCAACCGGCATAGGACCATTGGTCCCCGGTTTAAAGTGGGTGATATGGTTTGGTTGTCATCAAAGAATATTTCTATGAAAGTTGCGTCTCCAAAGTTCAAGCCAAGATGCAAGGGACCTTATAAGATTTTGGAGATTCTTAATCCTGTTTCTTTTCGATTGGCTCTTCCAGCTACGTTTAAGATCCATAATGTGTTTCATAAATCTCTGTTGAAGAGGTTTGTTAAGCCAGTAGTTCCTATGGTGGCACCTCCTGACCCTGTATTGGTTAAAGGCAATGTGGAATATGAGGTAGAGAAAATATTGGATTCTCGTTTGGCTAGACGGAGACTCTAGTACTTGGTCAAATGGAAGTGTTATGGCCAGGAAGATAATTTTTGGGTCTCTGCTTCTGACATTCACGCCAATAGATTGGTTTGTGCCTTTTACCGGGCCCATCCTGATCGGCCTGGTGGCATGGATGAGGGTTCGGTGACCCCTCCTTAAGGGGGGGTACTGTTGTGAATTCACTTTCTGGCCTGCCTCTGGTTACTACTGAAGGTAGTGGAGCTGGTTGTATTGACAGAGGAGACGCGAGTTCTCTTTCTGGGCTCCCTCTGGTGGTTACAGGAGGTAATGGAGCTGATCTAATTGACAGAGGCCTGCCATCTGATAATGAGGATGACAATTGGACATCTAGAGTCTCTGACTGGATTTAACACAGCCGACTCCCTCTATCCCTGCTGGTGATTTCTCCTGCCTCCTGAGGTCTTAGTTTCCAGTTCAGTGCCTGCATGCTCAAGCTAAGTGTTCTTTGCCATTGTTCACATTTGATTTGGTTTTGCCTATTCAGTTTTGTGTGGTCAGCCAGCCCCGGCTGGGGCTGTGCTGAATTTCCATCCTTATGTTACTGTTTGTGTCAGTTTGTTTTTTGTCCCTTATTAGATTGGCCTCTTTTTGCTCTGCTTTCAGAATATGCCAGAGTGCTGATATAGTGGGAGAAGTCTAGAGACTTCAGAGTTTTTGCTATCAGAAGTGTTGGACATTTTTGCAGGGTTTTGTTGCATGATTGCAGACAGTGTCTTTCCTTTCCTGTCCTTTCTAGTTAGTGTGGGCCCCATAATTTGCTCAGCCTATTTTCCTACCTGTGTTTGTCATCTTGTCTCACCAACAATATATGTTTGGGGGCTGTCTATTCCTTTGGGGGCTGCTCTAGGGCAGTTTAGGTTTCCCCTTTTCTAGCTTTAGGCTTATTTAGTTCTCTGGCTGTGTTGAGGCATCTAGAATCATCGCAGGCACGCTCCACGGCTACTGCTAGTTGTGTGGATAGGATCAGGGGTCTGCAATCCGCTTAGTTACCAATCTCTCTGGTTTTCTGTAGCTTAGCTTGGTCTTGCTTTCCTCCTCGGTGACCCAATCATAACAGGAGCCCTGTGTGTACAAAGTGTATGGAGCTTAGCCGTGTGTTTACGGAATGGAGCTGAGCCGCGTGTGTACGGAGTGAACCCGTGTGTGTATGGAGCAGAACCGTGTGTGTGTAAGAGGCATGCAAACTGGAAACATGTGTGTATGAGATGTTCAGAGTCGTGCGTGTATGAGGTGTATGGTGGGGAGCATTCATACCTCCCAACCGTCCTGGATCCAGAGGGACATTCCCGATTTTGAGAGAGAGACTGCTCCAGCAGGGAGCTTACTTTTCCCACAGCCACAGTAGTACATGACGGAGCCCTAAGGAGCAATTTAAAACTTGCACGTGACATTCTACCAGATGTGACGTGCTGGAAGCTGACCGGAAATGAGGTAATTTCGGGAGGAGATTTTGTTGGAACCATGGAGGCACTTTAGGGAATGCTTCAGATCCATCACTGTGTCCTCCTCCGACAGCGCGAACAGCGGGATCACCTTGAAATCGGGGATGCCGGCCATGTGAGCGGATCATGATATGTCCTGCATCGGGAGGCTCAGGTGGGCACTACAATGGGAGGCGGGCTGCTATTGTATCTTTATAGAATATTTCTTTCTCTTTCTCTGTTTCTTTCGCTCTCTCTGTTCTTTCTTTCTTTCTCTCTCTGTTATTGCTCTCTAATCTTTTTTCTTTCTTTATCTCTCTGTTCTTTCTCTCTCTCTGTTCTTTCTCTCTGTTCTCTTTCTTTCCCCTTTCTTTCTTTCTTTCTCTCTGTTCTTTATTTCATCTCTTTCTCTCTCTCTGTTCTTTCTTTATCTTTCTTTCACTCTCTCTCTATGTTCTTTCTTTCCCCTCTTTCTTTCTCTCTGTGTTCTTTCTTTCCCCTCTTTCCTTCTCTCTCTGTTCTTTCTTTCCCCTCTTTCTTTCTCTTTCTCTTTTTCTCTGTTCTTTCTTTCGTTCTGTTCTTTCTTTCCACTCTTTCTTTCTATCTTTCTATCTCTCTGTTCTTTCTCTCTCTCTCTGTTCTTTCTTCTCTTTCTCTCTCTGTTCTTTCTTCTCTTTCTCTCTCTGTTCTTTCTTTCTTTCTTTCCCCTCTTTCTTTCTTTATTTATTTCTCTCTGTTCTTTCTTTCCTCTCTTTCTCTCTGTTCTTTCTTTCTTTCTTTCTTTCTTTCTCTCTCTGTTCTTTCTTTCCCATCTTTCTTTCTCACTGTTCTTTCTTTCTTTCTTTCCCCTCTGTTCTTTCTTTCTTTCTTTTCCCTCTTTCTTTCTACCTCTCCTTTCTTTCTTTCTTTCTTTCTTTCTTTCTGTCTTTCTTTCCCCTCTTTCTTTTTTCTCTGTCTCTGTTCTTTTTTCTGTCCACTCTTTCTTTCTCTCTGTTCTTTCTTTCCCCTTCTCTGTTCTTTCTTCCCCCTCTTTCTTTCTCTCTCTTCTTTCTTTCTTTTCCCTCTTTATTTCTGTTTCTCTGTTCTTTCTTTCGCTCTGGTCTTTCTTTGTTTGTTTTTTTGTTTCTCTTTCTTTCCCCTCTTTCGCTCTCTATTCTTTTTTTCTTTCTATCTCTGTTCTTTCTTTTTCTCTCTGTTCTTCCTGTCTTTCTCTCTGTTCTTTCTTTCTTTCTCTGTTCTTTCTTCCCCTCTTTCTTTCTTTCTTTCTTTCTTTCTCTGTTCTTTCTCTCTTTCTGTTCTCTCTCTGTGTTCAATCTTTCTCTCTCTGTTGTTTCTTTCTTTCTTTCTTTCTTTCTCATCTTTCTTTCATAAATGCACTGCTAATCAATAGCCTCCTTCACATGAATGTGTTTTGCCATAGAGCATGTGTCTGTGTGATCCACACGGAGACAAGTCCATTTTTGTCCGGCACCATGGATGGTGGCATGTGTTAAAGGGGGGGGCCCACTGAGACTTTTTCGCCCGGGGCCCTCAAAAACCTGGAGCCGGCCCTGACCCAGACTGACCCGATTGGATGGTGGACCCGTGGCTGGGCGGGTGACAGGAGCCCAGGGCTGCAGCAGCACAAACCGGACATGGTACATATATTGAGCTGTGGTAGGGCCCTGATTATATTCAAGACGGCTGAGGTGGATTGTGTGGGAGAAGGGTAACCACATCAGAGGTGGGGGCACACAATTGCTGCAGTGAATCACTTCATTTAATAAGAGCCCCCGTGCTGCACTCTTCACCTCGCTCCCCACCCCCTCTGATGGCAAGTCACAGCCTCTGGATCTCATCCGCCCTCACTGACAATATTTATACCCTTCCTACTGCTTTTAGTATGCTGACTCTGTTGCAAAACAACTGGTAATCCTCTCCCGCACTAAGTAACCCTCTTCACATTCAGTATCTCAGGCCCCAAATAGCTGGCAAAAACTCTAATAAAGCAGGAATACACCTTCCTTCCCCAGGCCTACTCTGTGCTGCTGATATGGATGCCTAGACTGCCCCCTAGTGACAGGCAAGGGGAGATGCTTGATTAAGCTATCATTTCAAAATCCTATAGTCCTCTGTGTACAAGTATGGGGAAATCCGGAGTGAAGACACAACGTACTGCATCCACCCTAAGTCTGATAAGTCTGATCCTTCCCAAATTTACGTACTTATTCTCAACTCTACCCATCCATGTCCCAAACTCTTTCCTCTCTAGAGTTAATTCTTTATTTTTCAAATACATTTGGAAAGAAGCGAGACCCCGTATAAATCACGTACATTATCATTGCCAAAGCGTAAGGGGGGAATGGGAGCCCCTGACATCAAAAACTATTATTGTGCAGCTGTGCTATCTCGATCAGTAGACCTGATAAGGAATTCTAGTGACAAACATTGGGTCAACATAGAAAACACTCTCTCACCTATATCTCTTAGGTACCTCTTATTGATGTACACCAAGGGGTGGAAGCCCCCCCAACAATACCCTCTCTCTAACTTTGCTCAAGATTTGTTCGAATCTCCACACCTTCTTGATACCCCCCTCGTCCCCATTACTGAAACTCTCTGATGTGAGGGGAGGGAGGAGATATGGCTCGGAGACTGGGAAAAATCTCTATTGACCAGATAATGGCTGGTGGGGCACTCCTCCCGCTGTCTGAACTGAATGATCATTTGGCCCCCTCAAGTTTTAATTTTCTCCAGCATAATTCCCTAAGAGAGCTATTGAAATGTATCCAATATTGCCCAGACACTCCACGCAAAGTTACACTATATGAAGCTCTTTGCTCCAGATCATCAAGACCAACCAAGGTCCTCTCTACAATTTACCAGACACTTTTATCTAAAGACCTACCCCTGAAGAGAGCATACTTTGCTCACTGGGAAAAAGACCTAGGTTATAAATTCACACAATCACAACTAGACCACATCTGTGCGCATTCACATGGCCCAACGAGTTGCGTGAAAACCCAAGAAAACGCTTTTAAAATAGTAATGCGATGGTACACTACACCAATGCAGATTTGCGTTTGGCGGACTGGAGCACAGGCCAGATGTTGGCGATGTGAGGAGGGAAAAGAAGATTACTTACATATCTGGTGGACATGCCCAGCCCTCCAACCCTTCTGGGCAACAACAGAGAAACTCGCTAGAGACACCACTGGGACCCCAGTGTCGCTGTCACCCGAATCAGCTTTGCTAAATCTCCCCATATGTTCCAAAAGAAAAAGGACCTCCACCTTGGTTCATAATATTATTGCTGGGGCCAAACTTTTAATGCCTACTTATTGGGGTTCAACCCAGACCCCCACTTTCCAACAATTGCTGTAAAAAGTAGACCAACTACATCGTATGTCTGAAATTGTTGCCTCGGCGAACCATACACAGTTATCTTTCGAGGAAAATTGGTGCTCATGGATTAAATACAGATCCTCCTTTAAGCCTTCACAGGTATGAACCCATGACCAACACGAAGCTCAGTCTGTGATGTTGTCGGATTCTACCCCCTTCTACCCTCTCCCTCCTTTCCCTCCACCACTCTCTTCTCCTTTCTCTTTCTTTTCTTTCTTTTTCTCTTCTCTCTCTTCTCTACAGCCCCCTCCCATCTCATCTCTTCTTCTACTTTTGTTTTCATAAATACAAATAATACAGTGGGGCAAAAAAGTATTTAGTCAGTCAGCAATAGTGCAAGTTCCACCACTTAAAAAGATGAGAGGCGTCTGTAATTTACATCATAGGTAGACCTCAACTATGGGAGACAAACTGAGAAAAAAAAATCCAGAAAATCACATTGTCTGTTTTTTTTTCATTTTATTTGCATATTATGGTGGAAAATAAGTATTTGGTCAGAAACAAGCAATCAAGATTTCTGGCTCTCACAGACCTGTAACTTCTTCTTTAAGACTCTCTTCTTTCCTCCACTCATTACCTGTAGTAATGGCACCTGTTTAAACTTGATATCAGTATAAAAAGACACCTGTGCACACCCTCAAACAGTCTGACTCCAAACTCCACTATGGTGAAGACCAAAGAGCTGTCAAAGGACACCAGAAACAAAATTGTAGCCCTGCACCAGGCTGGGAAGACTGAATCTGCAATAGCCAACCAGCTTGGAGTGAAGAAATCAACTGTGGGAGCAATAATTAGAAAATGGAAGACATACAAGACCACTGATAATCTCCCTCGATCTGGTGCTCCACGCAAAATCCCACCCCGTGGGGTCAGAATGATCACAAGAACTGTGAGCAAAAATCCCAGAACCACGCGGGGGACCTAGTGAATGAACTGCAGAGAGCTGGGACCAATGTAACAAGGCCTACCATAAGTAACACACTACGCCACCATGGACTCAGATCCTGCAGTGCCAGACGTGTCCCACTGCTTAAGCCTGTACATGTCCGGGCCCATCTGAAGTTTGCTAGAGAGCATTTAGATGATCCAGAGGAGTTTTGGGAGAATGTCCTATGGTCTGATGAAACCAAACTGGAACTGTTTGGTAGAAACACAACTTGTCGTGTTTGGAGGAAAAAGAATACTGAGTTGCATCCATCAAACACCATACCTACTGTAAAGCATGGTGGTGAAACATCATGCTTTGGGGCTGTTTCTCTGCAAAGGGGCCAGGACGACTGATCCGGGTACATGAAAGAATGAATGGGGCCATGTATCGTGAGATTTTGAGTGCAAACCTCCTTCCATCAGCAAGGGCATTGAATATGAAACGTGGCTGGGTCTTTCAACATGACAATGATCCAAAGCACACCACCAGGGCAACGAAGGAGTGGCTTCGTAAGAAACATTTCAAGGTCCTGGAGTGGCCTAGCCAGTCTCCAGATCTCAACCCTATAGAAAACCTTTGGAGGGAGTTGAAAGTCCGTGCTGCCAAGCGAAAAGCCAAAAACATCACTGCTCTAGAGGAGATCTGCATGGAGGAATGGGCCAACATACCAACAACAGTGTGTGGCAACCTTGTGAAGACTTACAGAAAACGTTTGACCTCTGTCATTGCCAACAAAGGATATATCACAAAGTATTGAGATGAAATTTTGTTTCTGACCAAATACTATTTTCCACCATAATATGCAAATAAAATGAAAAAAAAACAGACAATGTGATTTTCTGGATTTTTTTTTCTCAGTTTGTCTCCCATAGTTGAGGTCTACCTATGATATAAATTACAGACGCCTCTCATCTTTTTAAGTGGTGGAACTTGCACTATTGCTGACTGACTAAATACTTTTTTGCCCCACTGTATGTCTTTGTTACATGTATTACACCATTATATACCATGTTATGAAAATTGATTATTTCTATTTGGTGTTGTCATCTCTTGAATTAATCAATAAAAAGATCATTGAAAAGAAAGGAAAGAAAAACTTACATAAGCCATTCCCATTTTTCTTAAATTAGTGTTGTCATGATAAATAATTTTTTTGTTTTTGACCTTGGACTCAATGCCTTACTTGCTCAATAATAGTCTTCATATCTCTAAAATCTAATATTTCTTCTCATTAAAGCTTATCCAATTAATGGCACTATTTTATTAATAATATATGTAGCTTCACTGACTTTTCAGCTGGAAACCCAAAAGTTCTACTAATATATTCTATAAAATATTAGCACCCATTAAAATGGTAATATCTGACATATTGATTGTCTTCAATTACTTCTTAAATAAAGCCAATTTAAGATTTAAGAGTCCACTTAAAAAGTCTTAAAAAGTTCTACTTTTAGTACTTAGGCATATGTTTAATTAATTTGCTCTAAAAAAAACTCTGAGTAACACAGAAGCAAAATTTAGAATACTATATCAAGGTAAAGGCAATTTCATTTACACATATGCATGTTACTGGTTTAGTTCGTATGAGTTTGTGTCCTCAAAAGTTTCCTAAGTTCTTGTGTGTTTGTTGCAAATAACACATCTAAATTGAATTTACCAGGTATTATTATTTTCCATCCATAAAACTTCTTTGAAGTCAACATAAAGTAAGATATATGAGCCATCATGTGCACAAAGTACAATATGAAATTATTGATAACCTTTCACACAAGTTCCACAACTAAGCTTCATGTATTCATCAGCAGTATGTCAAATCTCTTATTTTTGTCTCTATCTGCTAAGGAATAGGGATGAGCAGGCACTAAAATGTCCGTTATATGAACCAAGCAATTCCTTTTGCTCGGATGCTCATTTTGATTAACAAGTATAATAGGAGTCATTGAGATAACCAAGCATTTTTCTGGAAGACCCTTAAGGAGGTTTGTGAGTCAGAGAATTTTTTTTTTTTGCTGTTTTTTTGTATTTAGCTGTTTTTATTTATTTTGAAATTTTAATAAGGGGAGGAGTGAGGATAGAAATGTAAGGTTCTAGGAAAAGGGGAAGGGGGGTACAATTAGGAGAGGAGGAGGAAAGGGAAGGGAAATGGGGTGACAATAGATTCGTTTTTTATTCATTTCATTGTGCATTCAGTGCATATATGGGTGTGACCGCCCTCTTTCTGAGCTGGGAAAGCCATCCAGTCTGGCCTAATCTGTTACTAGTGGTTCAGTCGCTCGACCCTTATTCACATTCACGCCACTTGGCAAGTGAAAAGGTTTTAAATACTAGAGTAGGGACTGTCGCACAAGGGTTGCCGTGACGTGGCGGGATGGCTTGTACATTATTTTGATCAAAATTATGTTTACTAAATACCCTTATTATTATTATTACCTTTATGCATTATTTGCAGTATATTTTTTACTTTTTAGTTCAGGATATTTGTGTTTTTTGTTTTTTGTTTTCTCTGGTTAATGGTCATGTGTTATTATGCACTTACATTGTGCATACACATTAACTTACTTTTCTCAGTTCAGATTCGTTTTTTATTCATTTCATTGTGCATTCAGTGCATATATGGGTGTGACCGCCCTCTTTCTGAGCTGGGAAAGCCATCCAGTCTGGCCTAAGCTGTTACTAGTGGTTCAGCCGCTCGACCCTTATTCACATTCACGCCACTTGGCAAGTGAAAAGGTTTTAAATACTAGAGTAGGGACTGTCCCACAAGGGTTGCCGTGACGTGGCGGGATGGCTTGTACAGTATTTTGATCAAAATTATGTTTACTAAATACCCTTATTATTATTATTACCTTTATGCATTATTTGCAGTATATTTTTTACTTTTTAGTTCAGGATATTTGTGTTTTTTGTTTTTTGTTTTCACCAGCCTATTTCAGCCTGTTAAATTGAGGTGTAATCTATAGTGGGCCTGAGATAATCGTTCAGCCTCCTAAAATCTCTAGGGAGATTCAAATTCTCCGCAATACTATATACACCTTGTACCTTGTTTTACAGTACCATCTAGCTGGTGGTATTTTGGGTACATTTTCCCAAAAATGAGGAAGTATGGTGGAAGAGGCCGTGGAAGTGGGAGGGGGTTGCCAGCTGGTACTGATGGTGGTGGTGGTGGTGCATCTGCTGGTAGTGGCAAAAACACAATAGCACCTAAGGCAGGAGGTGTTGAGCCTGCGTCATTGTCTGGCTCCACAAGGCCTCGAAGGCTCCCTTTTCTGGGAGTAGGTAAACCGCTTTTAAAGCCGGAGCTTCAGGAACAAGTTTTGGCTTACATTGCTGACACAGCCTAAAGCTCTATCGCCTCCTCTTCGGAAGATTCAAAAAATAAAAGCACTGAGTCGTCAGTGAAGGCTCCTGGTCAGGAACCACACCTTTCCTTGTGTCCTTCACCCCTACCAAAAGTAAAGGATGCTGCAGGCCACACTACAGATTACTCCATGGAGCTCTTTTCACATAACATGCCTGGTTTCTCAAGTCAAATCGTGAATTCCCCAGTCCAAGATGAATCTGACATGGAGTGCACTGATGCACAGCCACTGCTAGATTTTTCTGCTGGTGCATTCACTCAGAGCACTGCATTGTCCTCGCAGTGTACTTAGCCAGAATCTGACCCTGATGAAACTCAGGTGCCCCATCCCGCATACTATACCACCTTACACAGTGACACAGAGGAAGGTGCACATGAAATTGAAGAGGAGGTGATGGATGACCCAGTTGTTGACCCAGATTGGCATCCATTGAGGGAACAGGGTGCCACTGCCAATAGCTCAGAAGAGGAGGAGGAGTATCCGCAGCAGGCATCGCCAACGCAAAAGCTGTTATCTGGCAGGCCCGTAGCAGTTCAAAAACGGGTTACAAAAACCAAAAGAATTGCAGGACAGCTTGGCCAGACGGTCAAATTAGCACAGCGTTCAAGGCCTCAAAATGTCTTCCATAGTAGGAAGAGTAGAAAAAACGGAGGAAATAGAGTCTGTGCTAATTTACAAAAATATCAAATTTTATTAGTCATATAAAAATGACACATGTGCAACAATAATAACACTAATTAAATAAACAGACTGTGTACAAAGAGGGTACATACACAACAAAAGTGACCAAAATATCCTAAGATGTAGTAAGGTGGACTGCTATCACAATGGGCACATGTGGGACAAAGTAATAATGCCTCTGTGCTCAAGAGATCTCACATGAACTTGGATAGTCCCAGAAATATCAATCATGATGTTAAGTCCAAGTGTTCAGGGCTCTCCAGATGACAGTAATGAAAGTACAGATACCAAAAATTTATCACATGTATAAGAGAGCACCGGACACCGAGACACCCCATGAAACTGGGACATCACAATGTAATGTGAAAAAAAATTTTTTGACAGCACAGCAGGGACAATTCAATCAACAATAGTACATCATAAATAATTACCCATCATGTTTCCAAATGTGAGCGCAGGGTTTGTTTCTCCTGCGCTCACATTTGGAAACATGATGGGTAATTATTTATGATGTACTATTGTTGATTGAATTGTCCCTGCTGTGCTGTCAAAAAAAATTTTTTCACATTACATTGTGATGTCCCAGTTTCATGGGGTGTCTCGGTGTCCGGTGCTCTCTTATACATGTGATAAATTTTTGGTTTCTGTACTTTCATTACTGTCATCTGGAGAGCCCTGAACACTTGGACTTAACATCATGATTGATATTTCTGGGACTATCCAAGTTCATGTGAGATCTCTTGAGCACAGAGGCATTATTACTTTGTCCCACATGTGCCCATTGTGATAGCAGTCCACCTTAGCTACATCTTAGGATATTTTGGTCACTTTTGTTGTGTATGTACCCTCTTTGTACACAGTCTGTTTATTTAATTAGTGTTATTATTGTTGCACATGTGTCATTTTTATATGACTAATAAAATTTGATATTTTTGTAAATTAGCATAGACTCTATTTCCTCCGTTTTTTCTAGTATCTATTAGGGAGTCGCTGCTGTTATGCAATCTTGCTCTTTTTATGAAGCATGATAATTATCCATTAGTATGTTATTTACTATATTTTGGAGATTTGTTATATCATAGTAGGAAGAGTGCAGTGTGGCACTTTTTTGAACAAAATCCTAATGATCAGGCAAAGGTTACCTGTAAGAAGTGCGCAAAGACCTTTAGCTGAGGGAAAAATCTGAGAAATTTGAATACCAGTTGTATGCTTAGACATTTAACCACCATGCACTTGCAGGTGTGGAGGGACTACCAAACCTCACGTACCACATGTGCACCTGCTCCGAATGAAGGTAGTCAGCAACGCTACATCGCTTCCCCCACTGTAAGCCCACCAGTTAGCACACCACCAGCAGCAAATGTTGAGGTGTCATCGAAAGGCCAAAGCAGTCAGGGAATCACAATCTTATTGCTACGAAAGACTGAATCTTAGCCATCAGCAAGACCACCAACACCATCACCATCACCAACCCTCTCTCAGTCCGCCATGTCCACCGCTAGTTCCACCATATGCAGCTCTCAAGTCCAGCTCACCCTACCAGAGACTCTGAGTATTACAAGAAAGTACTCATCCTCTCATACACGTACACTGTGTTTGATGCCCACATTGTCAAACTAATCCCGTTAGAGGTGTTGCCCTACCGGTTGGTTGAAAGTGAAACTTTCCGCGAGCTCATGGCCTACGCAGTACCACGCTATGACCTACCCAGTCGGCACTTCTTTTCTCGAAAAGTCATCCCAGCCCTCCACCTGCATGTGAAAGACCGCATTATCCATGCACTCAAGTGTTGTGAGTTCATTTTCCCCTCCGTCATTGAGGCCTGGTGAACTCCCTATTCTAGTGAAGGAAGGTAGTGAGCCTGATTATCAGACACCTGGGACTAATGAAGACGATTGGCTGAGTGGAGTCACTGACTGGATTTAAGGCAGCCTACGCCCTTGCTGCCCTGCGGGTGATTTCTCTGTGGACTCTTGGACACCAGTCTGATTCCTGCTCTCCTAAAGCTAAGTTTCTGTTTTGCCTTTTGCATCTAAGATTTGTTTTTGTTTTTCTTGCTTTTTGGATTCTGCCACTCCCTGCTGGAGTGTGCAGTGTTCCGTGAGCTCTGTCTTCTGAAGGTACCTGAGTGCTGATTTAGTTTTTGAAGCTTAGTTGCTTCAGGGCCATTTTTATATCAGCTTGTTGGCTTTTGTCTCTGAAAGGGTTTTGGCAGATTGCAGACAGCAGCCTTCCTATCCGTTCCTATCTAGGTAGTTTTTGGGCCCCGTCTTTGCTCAGCCTGTCTTTCTGTCTGTGTAAGTGTTTTCATCTTGCTTCACCGTCATTATATGTGGGGGGCTGCCTATTGCTTTGGGGTCTGCTCTGGGGCAGTTAGATTTCCCCTTTCCTTCTTTAGGCCTATGTATCTCTCCGGCTGTGATCGAGGGGTCTAGGTCATCATAGGAACCCCCCATGGCTACTGCTAGTTGTGTTGATAGGTTCAGGGGTCTGCAATCTGATAGTTGCCAACTTCTCTGGTTTTCAGGACTTAGCTAGCATTTCTGTTTTTGCCTCCTACGGTGACTCAATCATAACACTCAAGCAATCAGTGAGTGGAAAGGTGCACCTCACAACAGATGCATGGTCCAGTAGGCATGGCCAGGGCTGTTACGTGTCCATCACTGCACACTGGGTTAATGTGGTGGATGCAGGGTCCACAGGGGACAGCGGCGGTGGGACAGTGCTGCCTAGCCCCCGGTATAGGAAACAGTTGGCTGTAGGCATTCGATCCTCCTCCTCCAGAAGCGAAAGCTCATCCACAGAGCGCAGTCGCACGAGCAATCCATCCACAGCTGCCAGTGTTGCACACGAGGTGTCCCACTATCGAACAGCTAGTGGTAAGCGTCAGCAGGCTGTGTTGAAGATTATGTGTTTGGGCGACAACAGACACACCGCGGAGCTACTGGCCGACTACTTGCAGCGTCATACTGAGTCATGGCATTGCATTCTACATCTTGAGACAGGCAAGGTAGTTAGTGATAACAGCTGGAATTTTGTGGCAGCCATAGCCCTTTCAAAACTCAGACACATACCTTGCCTGGCTCACTCCTTGAACCTGATGGTGCAGTGCTTCCTCAATAATTATCCGGAGTTAACAGCCCTGCTCCATAAGGTGCGAAGACTGTGCTTGCACATCCACCAGTCGCCCGTACACTCCAGTCGTATGCAGAAGCTGCAGCGATTGCTCCACCTTCCCAAGCACCGCCTAATTATCGATGTTGCAACAAGGTGGAACTCCACCCTGCACATGGTTGGGAGGCTGTGCGAACAGAGGCAGGCTGTAATGCATTTGTGGGAGGATACATGGGCAGGCAATTTGAGGGCAGATACGGAGTTGTCGGGTGTGCAGTGGTCGAAGCTGAAAGACCTCTGTAAAGTCCTTCAGTGTTTTGAGGAATGCACACGGCTGGTAAGCGCAGACGATGCCATCATAAGCAAGAGCATCCCACTTTTATGTCTGCTCATGCAACCTTTGAGGCACATTAAGGAGCAGGCGTCTGCAGCCAAGGAGTAAGAGGAAGAGGAGGAGGGAAGCCTTGATGACAGTCAGCTATTGTCTGCTCAGGGAACTCTCCTGGACGATGTGGAGGAAGAAGAGGAAGAGGAGGAGGAGGATGATCGGGATAATTATTTAGGGGAGGAGGATGCTTCTCAGGGGGCAAGAGAAAATGTTGGCGTGGCAAGGTCAGGTATAGGGTTTGTGCGTAACTGGAGGGATGTGGATTTGCCAGAAAGTGTTCCTCCACCCAGCACTCGCAGTGCATCATTGAACCCTGGAACATTGGCCCGCATGTCAGATTATGACTTGCAGATCCTAAAAAGGGACCCTCCGCATTGCCAAAATGATGAACGATGACAACTACTGGTTGGCCAGCATCCTGGATCCATGCTATAAAGGCAAATTCCAAAACATCATGCCACAGGAGAACCTAGAACTAATATTGGCTAACAAGCAAGCAACTCTGGTAAACCGTTTGTTTGAGGCATTCCCAGCACACAGCAGCAGTGATGGTTCTCCCACGAGCCGTAGGGTGCAACATGGAAGAGGTGTTCGTGGTGCACACATCTGAAGTGGCGTTGGAGACAGGGGTTTCATGACCATGTTGTGGACTGATCTTTCAAGTACAGCTCACACGACTGGTAACACTGCATCGATTGAAAGTGACAGGAGACAGCAGTTGTCAACTATGGTTAAAAACTACTTATCCTCCCATATCGATGTTCTCCCTCACAGGTCATTCCCCTTTGACTATTGGGCCTGTAAACTGGACACCTGGCCTGAATTGGCACAATATGCTTTACAGGAGCTCTCTTGCCCTGCTGCTAGTGTGTAATCCGAAAGAGTCTTCAGTGCTGCTGGATCAATTCTGACAGAAAAAAGGACCCGTCTGTCGACCCAAAATATTTATGATCTAACCTTCATTAAAATGAACCATGCATGGGTTTCAAAGGATTTTGCCCCACCTTCCCCTGATGACACATAGGTTGCCAGAAAAATGGCTCGCTTTTGTCCTCCTCTTCCTCGGACTTCTCCAATTCCTCCATTTGCAGCTGCTGAATGTCCAACATCAACCAATGCCATTTTTTCAACCTCCCTAACTGGGCTGCGTCCCCCCCAGGGCCGGGGTCACCACCTCTCGCACGCACCCATGCGAGTGCCGTTGCCCTGTACAGGTGGGTGGGCCAACTCTTGGGCGACGGCACTTGCACAGGGTCCCTCATAGTACAATCAAGTGTCTCTGATGGAGGGGGGGAAACCTGCCGTCAGACACAACGGTGTACTATTAGGGGCCCTGTCCCAGTACCGCCGCCCACGAGTCGGCCCCCCCTGCTTGCTCAGGGCCCCAGCACTTGCAATACTTACCTCCCCCTGCTCCACCGCTGTGTAGTCTGGGCTGTTAAATCCTTCACTGGGACTGCAAATACAAATTTGGTGAACTGATAGATGATGGTTAAGACATAGCTATTCCCTGTCCTGCTGGGCTCTATCTCCAGATGATCAATGGCTTCCATTTGTTATGGACATCGACTCACAATGAGATGCAGTGGTGGTTTATCATCAGCTTTCACAGTTTTCCTACTCACAGACGAGTGACATTCCTGCCCACATTTTTAAATGTCTCCTCTCATGCCAATCCAATAGAATCGACTACGGCCTGTGGCTTCTGTCTTTTGCACTCCAAAGTTACCTGACAGATCATGATAGGCAGTGAGGACCATGTCTACATCTCTCCCTGTGATCACAATATGATGGAGATGAGTAACGGTGATATGATCCACGGTACTGCGATACAGCAACCCTTTCTTCACAAAGAACTGTTTTCGCTGTCTCCACAGACAAAGTAATTGAGGGTCAGCATCGCCTCTGAGAATTCTCCCGGGAGTTTTTCCCATGATTAGTAATTCCAAAATTTCTGCAATCATTTGACTTTCTGTCTGTACTTTTATCCATCTCGTTTCCTCTTGCTGAGAGTCTGGACTGTGTTACTGAGACTGAAATATATATGAAGATTGAAAAATACCCCAACAGTGTATACTGGTGTACGTTTCGAATACATTAACCTTTTTCTGCATTTTAGATGCATACTGAGGCTGTGAGTGTCTTTGTCGGACTCTGGAAATATACATGAAGATTTTTAATGTTTAAACTATGCTATATATACCTGTTATCCGGTGATACTGTACCCTTTCTCAACTTTCTACAATCTTGTCGAATCCATACTGGGCCTGAGACCGTCTGAGTCTGCCTCCTGATTAGAGATGAGCGGTATTCGAGTCGAACTGTTCGCCAAGTTCAAATTCGAGCTGTTTTGGGCGGTGTTCGAGCCGTTCGTCGAACTCGAACACTTTGCTTAAAATTCGGTTGTTCGAGGTTCCATTCGAGAACGGTTCGTTCACCAAAAGTGTAACTTTATTTTCACATTTTTAATGGTTTTCAATGTTAATAGACAGTTTCATGGCATAGTAGCAGTGTCTGGTAGCCAGCGGTGTAGTACACCTGTCAAGGAGCTACAACGTGTGTGTTTCTAATAATTTTTTACCGCATCTTGTCCAGAAAATCCTTTTGGGCCTTGTAGCACTGTCTGCTACTCAGCAGAAGAGCCCACCCGTGAACCTTGCTATGCCGCCTGTTTATGAAAAAAACAGTTTTTGACCTTATTTAGCCCAGTTAATACTTTGGGCCTAGTAACTGCATCTGCTACTCAGCAGTGGAGCCCACCCGTGAACCAAGCTGTGCTGCCTGTTTATGTATGAACCATTTTTTTAACTCCATTTAGCCCAGTGAATACTTTGGGCCTAGAACCTGTGTCTACTGCTCAGCAGAGGAGCCCACCTGTGAACCTAGCTATGCCGACTGTTTATGTAAGCACTGTCTGCTACTCAGCAGAGTTGCCCACCTGTGAACCAAGCTATGCCGCCTGTTTATGTAAGAACTGTGTGCTATTCAACAGAGGAGCCCAGCTGTTAAGCAAGCTAAAGCACCTGTCGTTTGGACACTTAATTTTTTCACATTCTTTCTGGAATGCCGGTTAGGCCTAATTCAGGAATTCCTGTTGACCTGCTCTTATTGGGAAATCCTTGTTCGCGGGGAAGAATTGGAATCCCAGATTCCCATTACTAACGGGGTTCAGTGGGTTATCAGCACCTGTAAGCAACACACGCTGGTTCTTTCAGTGTTTCACGTGTGCAGTCCCGGACATGTAAAGGCATGACAGACCTATTATTGCTCGATCTCCGTGCCAGAGTCTCGCGTGTCCCTCTAGTAAGCTGGACGTGGACCGCGGGGGCATGCCGGAGTCTCGTTCGTTAACGGAATTAAGCTGACAAATCGCTAGCACAACTAAAAACGGCCAGGCACCACCACCCATAGAATCGACAAAGCTTGCAATCTGTCCATCCTTCCCGTGGCTGGCATGGTTGAGGATGCCCGTGTGGAGTCCAATTAAGCCGCAGGCTCCACTCCTGGTGGTGCCCTTCTGGACATTCCTTCAAGGTTCAGCGTTGCAACCATACTGCACTCAGAAACCAAACACTTTGCCTTCATGGATGCTGTTTGGAGGGTCGTGGGAATAGCACCGCCCGATCAGCAGTTGGCATAATTTATGGTGGGAAGTCCGACGGTATATGATCGTCTTCGATTTTAGAATTTTAGAATTTTTTTATTTTAGATTTTTATTCCAGCCTTTCTTGACTTTATAAGGGCATGGCATGCCTATATCTGTGTCTCCTCCTCCTCCTTTTACTCCTCCACCTCTTTTCTATATGTAGTTGCCCTTTTCCATATGTTATTTGTGTCTTCTGAGCATTTTGTCTGCTTTGGGACACCTTTTAAGGTGTTTTGTATGTGTTTTCTATGTGTTTGTATGTGTTTGTGTTTGCCTGCCATTGTTTTCAATGGGGTTCGACGGTGTTCGGCGAACGTTCGACGAACATTCGACGAACTTGCCTCATGTTGGACAAACCGAACCGAACTCGAACACTAGCGGGGTGGCTCAACACTACTCCTGATATATAGACGAACATTTTTAATGTTTAAACTATGCTATATATACCTGGTATCTGGTGATACTGTACCCTTTCTGCCAGAAAGTCCTCCTCCACCCACCACTCTAAGTGTATCATTGACACTTGGAACATTGGCCCACATGTGTGATTATTTCTTGCGGATCTTCTTTTTATATTGTGGTGTGATCAATCCTGAGCGTATGAGAGTCTGTGGGTTACTCCTGTAATTTATATGTAGATTTAAAAATTACCCCAACACTGTATACAGTGCTACGCTTGTGATACATTACCCAGTTACTGCTTTCTATATTCTGATCTAATCCAAACTCACCAAATGAGAGTCTGTTTCTGACTGTGGAAATAAATACTGAGATTGACAACAATGACCCCTACACTGTGTACAGCTGTACGCTTCAGATCCATTACCATTTTACGTCTTTTTATATTGTGTTGTAATCCATACTGAGCCTGAGAGCATCTGTGTCTGCCTCCTGAAATATATATGGAGATTTAGAATGTTTAAACTATACTATATACACCTACTATCTGATGATACTGTACCCTTTTTCTACTTTTTATATTCTTGTCTAATCCATACTGAGCCTGTGAGTGTCTCTGTGTGACTCATGAAATATATTTGGAGATTTACAATTATCCTTTGACTGTATACAGCTGTACGCTTCTGATACAGTACCATATATCTAATGTTATTTTGGGTACATTTTCTCCAAAATTTAGAAGTATGGTGGAAGAAGCTGCGGACTTGGGCGTGGGGGGGCCAGCTGGTACTGATGGTGGTGGTGCATCTGCTGGTAGTGGCAAAAGCACAATAGCAGCTAAGGCAGGAGGTGTTGAGCCTGCGTCATGGTCTGGCACCAGAAGGCCTGGAAGGCTACCTTTTATTGAAGTAGGTTTGGCTTACATTGCCGAAACAGACTCCAGCTAATATGCCCTCCTCTTCTGAAGTTTAAAAAAATGCAAGCACTGAGTCGTCAAATGCTGGCTCCTTGTCAGGAAGAACCCCTTTTCTTGTGTCCTTCACCCCCACCAAAAGTGAATGATGCAGCAGGCCACACTTCACATTAGTCCATGTAGCTCTTTCTCACATACCATACCTGGGTTATAAAGTCATATCGTGAATTCCCCAGTCCAAGAAGAATCTGACATGGAGTGTGGGTCGCCAGCCAGGGCAGTGGGATTAACCAGTACCTGGCCGGTGTCTCAGAGGGATGTGTCACGTTGGTGGTGACCCGGTTCGTGGCCCTGGGCATCCATGCAAAGGGGTGAATAACGTTTATAGGTGAATGATACGTGACGCCACCTGTGGTTTCTGATCAGATTGACCAGCGCTGCAGTATCGCTTCTCTGGGACAGATGTTGTGGTGCAGCTAAGATGTAGAAGCCCTGCACAGGTAGGGCCGTAGTTGCATGGCAGATGAAAGAGTTGGTAGATAGTGTGCAGTGCAGGATGTAGCAGAGCCGTGCGCCAGGCGCAGGAGAAAGATGACAGACACAGTCGTGCAGTTCCTTTACCTGTACTTGGTAAGTGCCATCCAGGACCCAGAGTACAGATGGAGAAGGAGTTGGTCTGCCTGGAAACAAATTAGGAATTCTCTCTCTGCAGATAGGTAGTGTGGCCTCCGCTCTAGCGCTTATCTGAGGTACTCGCAGTACTGAGTTCACTGAAGTTCCTCCTGTTGACTCTCTTTTGGAACTTTCTCATATGGCAGGCAGCCGTAGACTTTTCCTTCTGGCTCACACACGTCGCTGCTGGGGCCTCCGAGCCTTAGTTGGGAACAGAGCATTTACAGCTGCTACTTCCTCCGGTTTCTGCTGCAGGAACGTCAGTGTCCCTACAAACTCGGAGACCAGAATCCGTACCATGCGCTCCAGCTAGGAGTGAGCCTTAACTCTGCTCATCCTCCAGCTCCCCTTCTCACATCCACACACTTCCCCTTCCCTTCACAGACTTCCCTAACTTCCCTCCTCCTGACCACAGAGAGCAGCTCCTCAGCAGTCAGGTTCAGAGCTCTCCCTGCTGGTCTGGAGTGGGAACTGTGTTGTGTGTTGGTTTAACTGCTAGAGAGATCCTTCGTTGCTCCCAAGCATGACATCACACTCCCTAGGAGGAAGGTAATGCTACTGTGGCGACCGTACTCCTGGGGGCGCCACAAGTGCACTGTTGCCCAGCCACTGCTAGATGATTCTGCTGGTACATTGACCCAGACCACTAAATTCCCCTCGCACTCTACACAGCCAGATTCTGACCCTGATGAAACTCAGGTTCCCCTTCCCGCATATTATACTACCTTACACGGTGACAAAGAGGAAGGTGCAGATGAAAGTGCAGGTTCCTTGAGCAGGTGGGGGGCATACTCATGGGCGACGGCACTGGCACAGGGCCCCTCATAGTACGCAAAAGTGCTTCTGCCGGTGCCTCTGCAGGTGGGAGGGAGGGGCCAACCCGGGAGGGGCCCTGTGCCAGTGCCATCGCCAACGAGTGGCCCCCCTGCTTGCTCAGGATCACAGCACTTGCAAAATTGAAATACTTACCTCTCCCTGCTCCACCACCGTGACGTCTTCCGCATTTCCTGACAATGACATTCTGGTCAGAGAGCACGATGACATCACATCTGTACGCCCTCTGCCTAAACAGTACAAGTGCAGAGAGATGGAAGATGGGGACGACAAGGAGTCCAGAGTACAAGGATTCCCTAGCAAGAAGACTTATTTAATTGTTTTAAAGGTTGGGAGCAATTTTTGGAAAGCACTATACTCTGGAGAATGATACATGGGGCCCACCATACACTGGAGCATTCCAAAGGTGGACATCAGACACTGGAGAAGCATTTACAGGGCCCATTATACACTGGAGCATTAGAAATGGGGCCCATTATATATGGAGCATTATTTGGGCCCATAACACAGTGGATCTTCTTCCATGGGGACCAACATGTACTGTAGCATTATGTGGAGCTCATCATATACTGTATCAAACATTATATGGGAGCAATGATTCTGTATGGAGAAATATATGGGCCTCATTACTCTTTATGGCGCACTATGCAGTGGCCATAATACTGTATGGAGTAATATACTGTCTGTTTTTGGAGTTTTGGAGAATTTAAAATGGATATCAGTCATGTGATGTAAGAAGTGAAGTATTTTTCATTGTACTATACCGCTATTTCTCTGCCGTATCAGAGGATCATGAATTGTGGCATGTGTTAAAGGAGCCCAGTGACACTCTTTGACCCTGGGCCTACGAAAATCTGGAGCAAGCTAACCCCCCCACAACTTTAGCCAAATAACCCCCAGTTTTCAATGCCTAACTATTATTATAAAGTAAATTAAGGTTGACAAGCTTAAGTAATAAGAATTGATGTTTTTGGCATTAAAATGGGCACTGTAGGAGTGTTTCCTTTCCTTCACTCACTGCCGAATTTTCTTCCCCATTGACTTGCATTGGGTTTCGTGTTTCAGTCGGCCTTTGACTTTTCACGATAATCGGCCGATTGCGTTCGACCCGACTTTTGCGAAAGTCGGGTTTCATGAAACCCGACTCGACCCGAAAAAAGGCAAAGTCGCTCATCTCTAGTGACAAATCTAACATTTTGAGAATTTCACAATCAGTGAAATTGCTATCATTGTGTCAAGAGTGGGAGAAGAGGGTTGCATTGACAATCCAACACAATGGGCAGTACTTTGAGCACATTTTATATGTGTTCATAAACTTGTATATAACTCATGAAAGAGTAAAGTTACATTAAAATCAAGCACACCTTTGTTTTTCTTGTGAAATTCTCAATAAGTTGATGTGTCACATAATCCTTTTCCCATTGAAAAAAATAAATTTGGATCCAAAATGGCCAACTTCAAAATGGCTGTCATGGTCACCACCCATTTTGAAAAGTTCCCCCCTCCCATATACCAATGTTTCACAAACAGGAAGTTGATATCGCCACCCATTCCCATTTTATTTAGGTGTATCCATATAAATGGCCCACCTTGTATACTGAAAATGTAGTTGATGTACACCAGTGATTCCCAAAGTGGTCCAGGTGGACCCCCAGGGGTCCACAGGAGACTCAACGGGGGTCTACATTGGTGTGAAAATAAAATGGGTGTTCACAAGTTGTAAGTGGGGGTCCACGAAAATTTATCTAGTTTTGATAGTAAAGAACAAAAATGTTGGCTTGGCTTTACCTATCAATGTAGGCAGATAATATTTTAAGATGGTCAGCGACTGTTAGTTGTAAAAACTTGTATATTCGATATTCAGTACAACGCGTGTCGAGACTTGCAAAGCACCGCCCGCCCGCAACTCTTGTTCAGACGTGCAAAGGGACGAAATAAGACTTGTGCTGTGCTTGCAATCTTGCATGAACTTGTTTAATTCTTCACCAATATAAATAAGAATGCCAAGGTCAAACGTTACTCATTTGTTTTCAGGAATTTTGAAAAGAAAAGTGTAAGTGAATCGATGTCAGTGTTTGACAGTGTCAGAAAAAATAAGTACCTGCCCATTTGTTATACATGCTTTTATTTTATAATGTAATCTAAATACATAATCACCAATTGGCTCTGTCACAGACTTCCCGGCGCTTATGTCACTATCCCACATTTCCAAGCGCCGGCTGGAAGTCATTGATCTCTGAAAATGGCGATGGCTGCACTCCCGCCCATCAACTCCGCTGCACACATCTCCGCAGCCCAATCACCCCCACTTGGTAACTTGCAGTTACAAGGGGACAGCCTACATTTAATAAAAACAAAGGGTTTAATTTCTGCTTTTATTGGAAAATTGAAATTTATGAAGCAAAATATTAGTCGGCGCGAATTCTCCCAGTTTCCAAACTTGTCACAGGCAGAATTTCTTGATGAGGATATTCAGGATATTCAGACATACGTTCAACATTTAAATGCCCTGCATGATGACTTAACCCCTTAACCCCCAAGGGTGGTTTGCACGTTCATGACCGGGCCAATTTTTACAATTCTGACCACTGTCCCTTTATGAGGTAATGACTCTGAAACGCTTCCATGGATCCCAGTGATTCTGACAGTGTTTTGTCGTGACATATTGTACTTCATGCTACTGGTAAAATTTAATTCATATAACTTGCGTTTATATGTGAAAAAAATGGAAATTTGGTGAAAATGTTGAAAATTTCACAATTTTCCAAATTTGAATTTTTATGTCCTTAAATCACAGAGATACAGCACACAGAAAACTTAATAAGTAACATTTCCCACATGTTTAATTTACATCAGCACAATTTTGGAAGCAAAATTTTTTTTTGTTAGGAAGTTATAAGGGTTAAAAGTTGACCAGCGATTTCTCATTTTTGCAACACCATTTTATTTTTACGGACCACATCATGTTTGAAGCCACTTTCAGGGGTCTACATGATAGAAAATACCCAAAAGTGACACCATTCTAAAAACTGCACCCCTTAAGGTGCGCAAAACCACATTCAAGAAGTTTATTAACCCTTCAGGTGCTTCACAGGAATTTTTTGAATATTTAAAAAAAAATGAACATTTAACTTTTTTTTCACAAAAAAAATACTTCAGGTTCAATTTTTTTATTTTACCAAGGATAACAGGAGAAATTGGACTGCAGAAGTTATTGTGCAGTATGCTTATACCTGATATGTGGGGGGAACCACTGTTTCGGCGCATGGCAGAGCTCAGAAGGGAAGGAGCGCCGTTTGACTTTTTCAATGCAAAATTGGCTGGAATTCAGATCGGACGCCATGTCACGTTTGGGGAGCCCTTGATGTACCTAAAGCGTGGAAACCCCCCACAGGTGACCCCATTTTGGAAACTAGACCCCCCAAGAAACTTATCTAGATATGTGGTGAGAACTTTGAACCCACAAGGGCTTCACAGAAGTTTATAACGTACAGCCGTACAATTAAAAAATCATATTTTTTCCACAAAAATGATCTTTTCACCTCCAATTTTTATCTTTCCCAAGGGTAACAGGACCTTAAAAGTTATTGTGCAATTTGTCCTGAGTACGGTGATACCCCATATGTGGGTGTAGATGACTATTTGGGCGCATGGCAGAGCTCAGAAGGGAAGCAGCGCCATTTGACTTTTTTAGCTGGAATTGAGATCGGACACCATGTCGCGATTGGAAAACCACTGATGTACCAAAACAGCGGAAAGTCCCCACAAATGACACCATTTTGGAAACTAGACCCCCCAAGGAACTTATCTAGATATGTGGTGAGAACTTTGAACCCCCAAGGGCTTCACAGAAGTTTATAACGTACAGTCGTACAATTAAAAAATTATATTTTTTCCACAAAAATGATCTTTTCACCCTCAATTCTTATTTTTCCAAGGGTAACAGGACCCTAAAAGTTATTGTGCAATTTGTCCTGAGTATGCTGATACCCCACATGTGGGGGTAAACCACTATTTGGGCGAATGGCAGAGCTCAGAAGGGAAGCAGCGCCATTTGACATTTTTGGCTGGAATTGAGATCGGACACCATGTCGCGTTTGGAAAGCCCCTGATGTACCAAAACAGTGAAAACCCCCACAAATGACACCATTTTGGAAACTAGACCCCCCAAGGAACTTATCTAGATGCGTGGTGAGCACTTTGAACCCCCAGTACTTCACAGAAGTTTATAACGCCCGGGCGTGAAAATAAGAAAATCGTATTTTTTCCACAAACATGATCTTTTAGTCACCAATTTTTTTATTTTCCAAAGGGTACCAGGAGAAATTGGACCCCAAAAGTTGTTGTCCAATTTCTCCTGAGTACGCTCATACCCCATATGTGGGAGAAAACTACTGTATGAGCACACATCAGGGCTCGGAAGGGATGTAGTGACGTTTTGGAATGCAGACTTTGATGGAATGGTCTGCGGGTGTCATGTTGCCTTTGGAGAGCCCCTAATGTACCTAAACAGTGGAAACCCCCATAAATGACACCATTTTGGAAACTAGACCCCGTAAGGAACTTATCTAGATGTTTGTTGAGCACTTTGAACCCCCAAGGGCTTCACAGAAGTTTATAATGCCCGGACATGAAAATAAAAAAATTGTATTTTTTCCACAAACATGATCATTTAGTCCCCAATTTTTTTATTTTCCGAAGGGTAACAGGAGAAATTGGACCCCAAAAGTTGTTGTCCAATTTGTCCTGAGCATGCTGATACCTCATATGTGGGAGAAAACTACTGTATGGGCACACGTCGGGTCTCGGAAGAGAAGTAGTGACGTTTTGGAATGCAGACTTTGATGGAATGGTCTGCGGGTGTCATGTGTGTTTGGAGAGCCCCTGATTTACCTAAACTATTGAAACTCCCCACAAGTGACCCCATTTTGGAAACTAGACCCACCATGGAACTTATCTAGATGTGTGTTGAGCACTTTGAACCCCCAAGTGCTTCACAGAAGTTTATAACGCCCGGGAATGAAAATAAAAAAATCATTTTTTTTCCACAAAAATGATATTTTTGCCTCCAATTTTTATTTTCCTAAGGGTAACAGGAGAAATTGGACACCAAAAGTTGTTTTTCAATTTGTCCTGAGTAGGCTGATAGCCTATGTGTGGGGGTAAAACACTGTTTGAGCGCTTGGCAGATCTTGGAAGGGAAGGAGCACCATTTGACTTTTTCAACGTAGAATTGGCTGGAATTGAGATCAGACGCCATGTTGCGCTTTGAGACCACCTGATGTGCCTAAACAGTGGAAACCCCCCAATTCTAACTCCAACCCTAACCCCAACACACCCCTAATCCTAATCTCAGCCCTAACCCTAGCCCTAACCCTAACCCTAACCATAGCCCTAACCCTAGCCCTAGCCCTAACCCTAGCCCTAACCCTAATGGAAAAATGGAAATAAATACATTTTCTTTTAATTTTATTATTTTTCCCTAACTACGGGGGTGATAACGGGGGATTTGATTTACTATTTATGGCGGTTTTTGTTTGGCAGCTGTCGCACGCTAAAATATGCTTTTTATTGTAAAAATAGTTTTTGCATCACCACATATTGAGAGCTATAATTTTCCATATTTTGATGCACAGGGTCATGTGAGGACTTATTTTTTGCGGGACGAGTTGGCGTTTTATTATTATCATTTTTGGGCACGTGACATCTTTTGATCGCTTTTTATTCTGATTTTTGGGAATCTCCTTCCACGTATTGCCGACTTCGGCTCATACCATTCTTGTTGGTCTTCCTTGGTTACGAACTCACGGGCCAACCCTGGACTGGCAATCCGGTGATATACTCCGTTGGGGACCATCCTGTCAAAAAAGTTGCCTGCTGTCCGTTCATCTGAAGAACCCTGCTTGCTTGTCTTCGGCGGATACAGGTTCGCCATCCACTAACCGGTCTGGGACGTGTGAGATTGTCGAGAGGGGGGCTGAGAGTCAGTCACCACATCTGTCAAGCAACCGGACAGTGACGTGTGACATTGTCGAGAAGGGGGCTGAGGGTCAGTCACCACATCTGTCAAGTAATCGGTCCAAGGTAATTTCCTTGGCTTCCGTCAAGTTGACATCCCAGCGCCCGGGGAAAACCTTTGTGGCTAAAGGTAACCATAAAGGTGTGTTATCCTGGGGATATTCTTCTCCGGTTGCCGGCCATGTTGGTGTCAAGAGGACACTCTCCCGTTTATCCCACTACTACTAGTGGACGTCTCTTGCTCAGGACGTCAAAGACTTTGTGGCTGCTTGTCCGTCCTGTGCCAAGAAGGAAGTTCCCAAGCAACCATCCTCCGACACCTCACCTCTTAAGGCTGAATTGACTTTCAGTAACCGCACCACCGCTTCGGCCTCCAAGCATGTCAGTGTGCCTCTGTCGGTTTGTCCTGTCTTGGGCGCACCTACCTCTGACTCTCTGTCCGTGGAGTTCTCCAGGGTATGGCAGGAGACCAAGTTTTCTTGTAGTGAGACTCTGGATCTGATTGGTCCTCATGCAGTTAGGAAGTGTCTGGATCCCGCGCCTAGTGTCAAGGTGCTATTTTCCAGGTCTAGAAAGAGGGGGTACTGTTATGGCGCGCTCACCAGGAGGCCAGGCTTCGGTCCAGACATCACTCCCTCCGGTACGGCGGTCCCTCGGGGGCTCCCGTCGGGTGCGCATGCGCAGCTTTTGTCCCCGGAGCTCCTCCTCCATGTCATGTTTGCGCTTGCACGCTCCTGTCAATGCTGTCTCCGGGTTGGTCCTCTCTATGGTAATGGAGGACCTGACCCGGAAGCTGTAGTGGTCATGTGCTTTCTGGCTAGGATCTGACCCGGAACCTGTCATGGTCATGTGCTATATCAGGCTACCTTCCCCTATGGGAGGTGCCTGATTATTGTTGTGCTTCCTGGCTGGGACGTCTGTGTCTCTGCCAGGCTGTTGGCTGTACTCAGGTCCTCTGTTCCGCCTTGTGTTCTTGGTGCTCCTGGGCACCCTTTCTGAACTTCCATTCCGCTCTGTCTTTGCTCAGTTGTGCCCTCTGGCATCCACTCGGATCTTGTGCTCTGTCTCTTGCTCCGCTGTACCTCCGGGCACTCTCTCTCTCCCTATACTCTAATACTCCTCCTGGCATGACTGCTGCTCCATTCTGTACTCTGTCGTGCTCCTTGCACGCGTCCTGCTTGGTTTACCTCCGGATGTATTACTCGCCATACGTCATATGCGCTCATGTGTACCTGTCTCACACTATCCTGTAGTTAGCGCACTTCCATGTTCACACCTGGTGTTCCTAGTATCCAGTACGGTCCCTCAGTCATACCCACCCGTGTCTCCTGTGAGCCGTCCCTCTTGGTACCGGCTACCGTGGTACTCGAACCCCTGGGCCTGCTCCTAATGCTCCGTGTAAAGGGGTCGGTTCCACCTGGCAGCTCGCCCGGGGCCCCTCGGTGCCACAGTCCAGAGGGTCCACTCCTGGAGTTTCCATCTCCAGACCATCCACTCTAACAGTTGCACAGAAATCCAGATATTTCTTATTATGTAAATGAGCTGTAAAGATCTCCCAGAAAATAGATCTTCACAGAGTCTGTCTTTGGGGCTTCCCCTGTATGACGTTGCCGAATCATAAAAAGGCAGCAACATGAAGGTGAAAGACCACACCTCTACAATACGTTTGAACAGACTTGCTCAGTGTAAGACATGTATTGACAGACATTCTACTTTTCTCAATGATCGCACTGCAGATCTGTGTGTGATTACATACAGTTGTACCTAGAATATAAAAGAGATAAGTGTGATTGCACAAATCAATACTGTTTAGGGGTCAGCATAGGGTTATAATAGTACACAAACATATTGCGTTAGACAAATAAAGATCCTCTAACTAAAGATCATTATAAATCATAACTTTAAGGCTATGTGCCCACGTTAGCGTTTTAAACCTGACACAAAACCGGATTCCTTCCCAGAAAATGCGCGTTTTATTTCTGCGCGTTTTTAGCACAGAAAACGCGCGTTTTGATGCATTTTTCTCTGTGCATCTTCTGGGCCCATAGGAAATAGCTAAAAACGCGGACTACTCTGCAAAATTAATGAGCATGCTGCGTTTTTAGCCGCTAAGCGTTTCCTTAGCGGAAAAAAAAGCATCCATTGGCACAAAAGGCCAAAATGCATTAAAATGAATTGGAAGCTTATTTTAAGCATTTCTGAAGCATTTGATCCAGAACAAATGCTTCAAAAACGCTTAAAAAATGCTAACGTGGGCACACAGCCTAAATCCATATTGCTTAATGCCGGAAAAGACTCTATTTACACCAATTCCAAAATTTGATCCTTTTGTATGGACAAAAGTTTTAAATCTATTTGTTCATAAATTATTACTACACATTTATCTTGCTATCAAATTGAGGAATCCTGTAATGATGAAAAAAGAGAGGATTAGGCTATTAAGATTTTAGAAAACTTGAAACAAATGCTTCAAGTGTTATGGATTTAATTCCCCCCTTTCTCATGTCTACAACCAAAAAACCTTCCTCACAATATCACAAAATTGATACCTTTGTGAAAATGATTGCAAACGATCTAAAGAAACTGAAGGTCACACAAAGGAAAAACTGTAATTTGAGTTAAATGAATTAAAGAAAATGAGAGATTAATAATACTGGTCAATACAAAAAAAATCATCAGCAAAGATAATATGTCTGTTTTTTGGAGTTTGATGTGCTGATTCCAAAAATATGCTTAGTTTTTCGGGACTATGGGATAGAGGTTATGTATGATTAGTATATGGGCACAGGACTATGGGATGGAGGATAATCATTATAATTTGTTATAACTAGAGTTGAGCGAAATGGGTCGAACAATTTCAAAAGTCGCCGACTTTTGGCAAAGTCGGGTTTCATGAAACGAAACCAGACCCTAGGATGAGGTCGGCCACGAGGTCGGCGACTTACGTGCCAAAGTCGCGTTTCAAAAGTTTGTTTAGCGCTCTTTTTCAGCCAATCAGGATTCACGGACACTGTAGGCAACGTGATGACATAGGCAGGGGTCGCTACCATCTTTCAGAAGGGCATGCAAGTGATTGGCTTGCTTTGGTGGGCGTCACAGGGGTTATAAAAAGGCGTGCACGCCGACAGCCATCTTACTTCTGCCGATCTTAGCATAGGGAGAGGTTGCTGATTCTGTAGGGAG
The DNA here is from genome assembly GCF_039654945.1 of Dendrobates tinctorius. Classification (NCBI taxonomy): domain Eukaryota; kingdom Metazoa; phylum Chordata; class Amphibia; order Anura; family Dendrobatidae; genus Dendrobates; species Dendrobates tinctorius. Next base: position 7,610,943 of record NW_027361913.1, on the reverse strand, counting down.
AGCGTTAGGCAGGGAAGAAGACAAAAAGACTGCTTCTGCTGCTAGCGATTTTGAATGTGCAACACACCAGTCACTGTGTGTGCAGTGCAAGGGGAGGCTATATTGTGGTGGATCAGCGGTGTTGGTTGTTAGGCTGCCTTCTAAGGCTTCCTGACAGCTGCATTGCTGTTTCCCCACTGCTCTGCAAACTGCTTTTTTAAAAGCAATCCCAATTTTTTTTTGTCCTGCTAAGGTACTGAGCGTGCATTTATTCACACCATACAGCGGTGTACGCTCCTCACACAGTACCGTGTAACGGCTGTTATCACAGCCACAGTGAAGCCATCTGTGTGTCACTGTGGAGGACTTGTTCCGTTCTTACAGAACTACACTCTAGGGACATTCCTATGCTGCCCAATTCTACAATTCACTTTTTTCACACCTGTGCCATCGAGCCTGTGACATAGCGCTCTGATATTCAGTGGGCCTCACACAATCCAAAAGTGTCCAGTGTCCACAAGTGTCTGCAGAAATTCAAAATCTCCCTTATCCTGTAGTCACTTTTTTCACACCTGCTGCATCGAGCCTGTGACATAGCGCTGTGATATTCATTGGGCCTCACACAATCCAAGTGTCCAGTGTCTGCAGAAATTCAAAATCTCCCTTATCCTGTAGTCACTTTTTTCACACCTGCTGCATCGAGCCTGTGACATAGCACTCTGATATTCATTGGGCCTCACACAATCCAAAAGTGTCCAGTGTCTGCAGAAATTCAAAATCTCCCTTATCCTGTAGTCACTTTTTTCACACCTGCTGCATCGAGCCTGTGACATAGCGCTCTGATATTCATTGGGCCTCACACAATCCAAAAGTGTCCAGTGTCCACAAGTGTCTGCAGAAATTCAAAATCTCACAGAAATTCAAAATCTCCCTTATCCTGTAGTCATTTTTTTCACACCTGTGCCATCGAGCCTGTGACATAGCGCTGTGATATTCAGTGGGCCTCACACAATCCAAGTGTCCAGTGTCCACAAGTGTCTGCAGAAATTCAAAATCTCCCTTATCCTGTAGTCACTTTTTTCACACCTGTGCCATTGAGCCTGTGACATAGCACTGTGATATTCAGTGGGCCTCACACAATCCAAGTGTCCAGTGTCCACAAGTGTCCTCAGAAATTCAAAATCTCACAGAAATTCAAAATCTCCCTAATCCTGTAGTCACTTTTTTCACACCTGTGCCATCGAGCCTGTGACATAGCACTGTGATATTCAGTGGGCCTCACACAATCCAAGTGTCCAGTGTCCACAAGTGTCTGCAGAAATTCAAAATCTCCCTTATCCTGTAGTCACTTTTTTCACACCTGCTGCATCGAGCCTGTGACATAGCGCTCTGATATTCATTGGGCCTCACACAATCCAAAAGTGTCCAGTGTCTGCAGAAATTCAAAATCTCCCTTATCCTGTAGTCACTTTTTTCACACCTGCTGCATCGAGCCTGTGACATAGCGCTGTGATATTCATTGGGCCTCACACAATCCAAAAGTGTCCAGTGTCTGCAGAAATTCAAAATCTCCCTTATCCTGTAGTCACTTTTTTCACACCTGCTGCATCGAGCCTGTGACATAGCGATCTGATATTCATTGGGCCTCACACAATCCAAAAGTGTCCAGTGTCTGCAGAAATTCAAAATCTCCCTTATCTTGTAGTCACTTTTTTCACACCTGCTGCATCGAGCCTGTGACATAGCGCTCTGATATTCATTGGGCCTCACACAATCCAAAAGTGTCCAGTGTCCACAAGTGTCTGCAGAAATTCAAAATCTCCCTTATCCTGTAGTCACTTTTTTCACACCTGTGCCATCGAGCCTGTGACATAGCGCTGTGATATTCAGTGGGCCTCACACAATCCAAGTGTCCAGTGTCCACAAGTGTCTGCAGAAATTCAAAATCTCCCTTATCCTGTAGTCACTTTTTTCACACCTGTGCCATCGAGCCTGTGACATAGCGCTGTGATATTCAGTGGGCCTCACACAATACAAAAGTGTCCAGTGTCCACAAGTGTCTGCAGAAATTCAAAATCTCCCTTATCCTGTAGTCACTTTTTTCACACCTGTGCCATCGAGCCTGTGACATAGCACTGTGATATTCAGTGGGCCTCACACAATCCAAATGTCCAGTGTCCACAAGTGTCTGCAGAAATTCAAAATCTCACAGAAATTCAAAATCTCCCTTATCCTGTAGTCACTTTTTTCACACCTGTGCCATCGAGCCTGTGACATAGCACTGTGATATTTAGTGGGCCTCACACAATCCAAGTGTCCAGTGTCCACAAGTGTCTGCAGAAAATCTAAATCTCCCTTATCCTGTAGTCACGTTTTTCACACCTGTGCCATCGAGCCTGTGACATAGCGCTGTGATATTCAGTGGGCCTCACACAATCCAAGTGTCCAGTGTCCACAAGTGTCTGCAGAGATTCATAATCTCCCAGAAATTCAAAATCTCCCTTATCCTGTAGTCACTTTTTTCACACCTGTGCCATCGAGCCTGTGACATAGAGCTGTGATATTCAGTGGGCCTCACACAATCCAAGTGTCCAGTGTCCACAAGTGTCTGCAGAAATTCAAAATCTCCCTTATCCTGTAGTCACTTTTTTCACACCTGCTGCATCGAGCCTGTGACATAGCACTGTGATATTCAGTGGGCCTCACACAATCCAAGTGTCCAGTGTCCACAAGTGTCTGCAGAAATTCAAAATCTCCCTTATCCTGTAGTCACTTTTTTCACACCTGCTGCATCGAGCCTGTGACATAGCGCTGTGATATTCATTGGGCCTCACACAATCCAAGTGTCCAGTGTCTGCAGAAATTCAAAATCTCCCTTATCCTGTAGTCACTTTTTTCACACCTGCTGCATCGAGCCTGTGACATAGCGCTCTGATATTCATTGGGCCTCACACAATCCAAAAGTGTCCAGTGTCTGCAGAAATTCAAAATCTCCCTTATCCTGTAGTCACTTTTTTCACACCTGCTGCATCGAGCCTGTGACATAGCGCTGTGATATTCATTGGGCCTCACACAATCCAAGTGTCCAGTGTCTGCAGAAATTCAAAATCTCCCTTATCCTGTAGTCACTTTTTTCACACCTGCTGCATCGAGCCTGTGACATAGCACTCTGATATTCATTGGGCCTCACACAATCTAAAAGTGTCCAGTGTCTGCAGAAATTCAAAATCTCCCTTATCCTGTAGTCACTTTTTTCACACCTGCTGCATCGAGCCTGTGACAGAGCGCTCTGATATTCATTGGGCCTCACACAATCCAAAAGTGTCCAGTGTCCACAAGTGTCTGCAGAAATTCAAAATCTCCCTTATCCTGTAGTCACTTTTTTCACACCTGTGCCATCGAGCCTGTGACATAGCGCCGTGATATTCAGTGGGCCTCACACAATCCAAGTGTCCAGTGTCCACAAGTGTCTGCAGAAATTCAAAATCTCACAGAAATTCAAAATCTCCCTTATCCTGTAGTCACTTTTTTCACACCTGTGCCATCGAGCCTGTGACATAGCACTGTGATATTCAGTGGGCCTCACACAATCCAAGTGTCCAGTGTCCACAAGTGTCTGCAGAAATTCAAAATCTCACAGAAATTCAAAATCTCCCTTATCCTGTAGTCACTTTTTTCACACCTGTGCCATCGAGCCTGTGGCATAGCGCTGTGATATTCAGTGGGCCTCACACAATCCAAGTGTCCAGTGTCCACAAGTGTCTGCAGAAATTCAAAATCTCCCTTATCCTGTAGTCACTTTTTTCACACCTGTGCCATCGAGCCTGTGACATAGCGCTGTGATATTCAGTGGGCCTCACACAATCCAAGTGTCCAGTGTCCACAAGTGTCTGCAGAAATTCAAAATCTCCCTTATCCTGTAGTCACTTTTTTCACACCTGCTGCATCGAGCCTGTGACATAGCGCTCTGATATTCATTGGGCCTCACACAATCCAAAAGTGTCCAGTGTCTGCAGAAATTCAAAATCTCCCTTATCCTGTAGTCACTTTTTTCACACCTGCTGCATCGAGCCTGTGACATAGCGCTGTGATATTCATTGGGCCTCACACAATCCAAAAGTGTCCAGTGTCTGCAGAAATTCAAAATCTCCCTTATCCTGTAGTCACTTTTTTCACACCTGCTGCATCGATCCTGTGACATAGCGATCTGATATTCATTGGGCCTCACACAATCCAAAAGTGTCCAGTGTCTGCAGAAATTCAAAATCTCCCTTATCTTGTAGTCACTTTTTTCACACCTGCTGCATCGAGCCTGTGACATAGCGCTCTGATATTCATTGGGCCTCACACAATCCAAAAGTGTCCAGTGTCCACAAGTGTCTGCAGAAATTCAAAATCTCCCTTATCCTGTAGTCACTTTTTTCACACCTGTGCCATCGAGCCTGTGACATAGCACTGTGATATTCAGTGGGCCTCACACAATCCAAATGTCCAGTGTCCACAAGTGTCTGCAGAAATTCAAAATCTCACAGAAATTCAAAATCTCCCTTATCCTGTAGTCACTTTTTTCACACCTGTGCCATCGAGCCTGTGACATAGCACTGTGATATTTAGTGGGCCTCACACAATCCAAGTGTCCAGTGTCCACAAGTGTCTGCAGAAAATCTAAATCTCCCTTATCCTGTAGTCACGTTTTTCACACCTGTGCCATCGAGCCTGTGACATAGCGCTGTGATATTCAGTGGGCCTCACACAATCCAAGTGTCCAGTGTCCACAAGTGTCTACAGAGATTCATAATCTCCCAGAAATTCAAAATCTCCCTTATCCTGTAGTCACTTTTTTCACACCTGTGCCATCGAGCCTGTGACATAGAGCTGTGATATTCAGTGGGCCTCACACAATCCAAGTGTCCAGTGTCCACAAGTGTCTGCAGAAATTCAAAATCTCCCTTATCCTGTAGTCACTTTTTTCACACCTGCTGCATCGAGCCTGTGACATAGCACTGTGATATTCAGTGGGCCTCACACAATTCAAGTGTCCAGTGTCCACAAGTGTCTGCAGAAATTCAAAATCTCCCTTATCCTGTAGTCACTTTTTTCACACCTGCTGCATCGAGCCTGTGACATAGCGCTGTGATATTCATTGGGCCTCACACAATCCAAGTGTCCAGTGTCTGCAGAAATTCAAAATCTCCCTTATCCTGTAGTCACTTTTTTCACACCTGCTGCATCGAGCCTGTGACATAGCGCTCTGATATTCATTGGGCCTCACACAATCCAAAAGTGTCCAGTGTCTGCAGAAATTCAAAATCTCCCTTATCCTGTAGTCACTTTTTTCACACCTGCTGCATCGAGCCTGTGACATAGCGCTGTGATATTCATTGGGCCTCACACAATCCAAGTGTCCAGTGTCTGCAGAAATTCAAAATCTCCCTTATCCTGTAGTCACTTTTTTCACACCTGCTGCATCGAGCCTGTGACATAGCACTCTGATATTCATTGGGCCTCACACAATCTAAAAGTGTCCAGTGTCTGCAGAAATTCAAAATCTCCCTTATCCTGTAGTCACTTTTTTCACACCTGCTGCATCGAGCCTGTGACAGAGCGCTCTGATATTCATTGGGCCTCACACAATCCAAAAGTGTCCAGTGTCCACAAGTGTCTGCAGAAATTCAAAATCTCCCTTATCCTGTAGTCACTTTTTTCACACCTGTGCCATCGAGCCTGTGACATAGCGCCGTGATATTCAGTGGGCCTCACACAATCCAAGTGTCCAGTGTCCACAAGTGTCTGCAGAAATTCAAAATCTCACAGAAATTCAAAATCTCCCTTATCCTGTAGTCACTTTTTTCACACCTGTGCCATCGAGCCTGTGACATAGCACTGTGATATTCAGTGGGCCTCACACAATCCAAGTGTCCAGTGTCCACAAGTGTCTGCAGAAATTCAAAATCTCACAGAAATTCAAAATCTCCCTTATCCTGTAGTCACTTTTTTCACACCTGTGCCATCGAGCCTGTGGCATAGCGCTGTGATATTCAGTGGGCCTCACACAATCCAAGTGTCCAGTGTCCACAAGTGTCTGCAGAAATTCAAAATCTCCCTTATCCTGTAGTCACTTTTTTCACACCTGTGCCATCGAGCCTGTGACATAGCGCTGTGATATTCAGTGGGCCTCACACAATCCAAGTGTCCAGTGTCCACAAGTGTCTGCAGAAATTCAAAATCTCCCTTATCCTGTAGTCACTTTTTTCACACCTGCTGCATCGAGCCTGTGACATAGCGCTCTGATATTCATTGGGCCTCACACAATCCAAAAGTGTCCAGTGTCTGCAGAAATTCAAAATCTCCCTTATCCTGTAGTCACTTTTTTCACACCTGCTGCATCGAGCCTGTGACATAGCGCTGTGATATTCATTGGGCCTCACACAATCCAAAAGTGTCCAGTGTCTGCAGAAACTCAAAATCTCCCTTATCCTGTAGTCACTTTTTTCACACCTGCTGCATCGAGCCTGTGACATAGCGATCTGATATTCATTGGGCCTCACACAATCCAAAAGTGTCCAGTGTCTGCAGAAATTCAAAATCTCCCTTATCTTGTAGTCACTTTTTTCACACCTGCTGCATCGAGCCTGTGACATAGCGCTCTGATATTCATTGGGCCTCACACAATCCAAAAGTGTCCAGTGTCCACAAGTGTCTGCAGAAATTCAAAATCTCCCTTATCCTGTAGTCACTTTTTTCACACCTGTGCCATCGAGCCTGTGACATAGCGCTGTGATATTCAGTGGGCCTCACACAATCCAAGTGTCCAGTGTCCACAAGTGTCTGCAGAAATTCAAAATCTCCCTTATCCTGTAGTCACTTTTTTCACACCTGTGCCATCGAGCCTGTGACATAGCACTGTGATATTCAGTGGGCCTCACACAATCCAAATGTCCAGTGTCCACAAGTGTCTGCAGAAATTCAAAATCTCACAGAAATTCAAAATCTCCCTTATCCTGTAGTCACTTTTTTCACACCTGTGCCATCGAGCCTGTGACATAGCACTGTGATATTTAGTGGGCCTCACACAATCCAAGTGTCCAGTGTCCACAAGTGTCTGCAGAAAATCTAAATCTCCCTTATCCTGTAGTCACGTTTTTCACACCTGTGCCATCGAGCCTGTGACATAGCGCTGTGATATTCAGTGGGCCTCACACAATCCAAGTGTCCAGTGTCCACAAGTGTCTGCAGAGATTCATAATCTCCCAGAAATTCAAAATCTCCCTTATCCTGTAGTCACTTTTTTCACACCTGTGCCATCGAGCCTGTGACATAGAGCTGTGATATTCAGTGGGCCTCACACAATCCAAGTGTCCAGTGTCCACAAGTGTCTGCAGAAATTCAAAATCTCCCTTATCCTGTAGTCACTTTTTTCACACCTGCTGCATCGAGCCTGTGACATAGCACTGTGATATTCAGTGGGCCTCACACAATCCAAGTGTCCAGTGTCCACAAGTGTCTGCAGAAATTCAAAATCTCCCTTATCCTGTAGTCACTTTTTTCACACCTGCTGCATCGAGCCTGTGACATAGCGCTGTGATATTCATTGGGCCTCACACAATCCAAGTGTCCAGTGTCTGCAGAAATTCAAAATCTCCCTTATCCTGTAGTCACTTTTTTCACACCTGCTGCATCGAGCCTGTGACATAGCGCTCTGATATTCATTGGGCCTCACACAATCCAAAAGTGTCCAGTGTCTGCAGAAATTCAAAATCTCCCTTATCCTGTAGTCACTTTTTTCACACCTGCTGCATCGAGCCTGTGACATAGCGCTGTGATATTCATTGGGCCTCACACAATCCAAGTGTCCAGTGTCTGCAGAAATTCAAAATCTCCCTTATCCTGTAGTCACTTTTTTCACACCTGCTGCATCGAGCCTGTGACATAGCACTCTGATATTCATTGGGCCTCACACAATCTAAAAGTGTCCAGTGTCTGCAGAAATTCAAAATCTCCCTTATCCTGTAGTCACTTTTTTCACACCTGCTGCATCGAGCCTGTGACAGAGCGCTCTGATATTCATTGGGCCTCACACAATCCAAAAGTGTCCAGTGTCCACAAGTGTCTGCAGAAATTCAAAATCTCCCTTATCCTGTAGTCACTTTTTTCACACCTGTGCCATCGAGCCTGTGACATAGCGCCGTGATATTCAGTGGGCCTCACACAATCCACGTGTCCAGTGTCCACAAGTGTCTGCAGAAATTCAAAATCTCACAGAAATTCAAAATCTCCCTTATCCTGTAGTCACTTTTTTCACACCTGTGCCATCGAGCCTGTGACATAGCACTGTGATATTCAGTGGGCCTCACACAATCCAAGTGTCCAGTGTCCACAAGTGTCTGCAGAAATTCAAAATCTCACAGAAATTCAAAATCTCCCTTATCCTGTAGTCACTTTTTTCACACCTGTGCCATCGAGCCTGTGGCATAGCGCTGTGATATTCAGTGGGCCTCACACAATCCAAGTGTCCAGTGTCCACAAGTGTCTGCAGAAATTCAAAATCTCCCTTATCCTGTAGTCACTTTTTTCACACCTGTGCCATCGAGCCTGTGACATAGCGCTGTGATATTCAGTGGGCCTCACACAATCCAAGTGTCCAGTGTCCACAAGTGTCTGCAGAAATTCAAAATCTCCCTTATCCTGTAGTCACTTTTTTCACACCTGTGCCATCGAGCCTGTGGCATAGCGCTGTGATATTCAGTGGGCCTCACACAATCCAAGTGTCCAGTGTCCACAAGTGTCTGCAGAAATTCAAAATCTCCCTTATCCTGTAGTCACTTTTTTCACACCTGCTGCATCGAGCCTGTGACATCGCGCTGTGATATTCAGTGGGCCTCAGACAATCCAAGTGTCCAGTGTCCACAAGTGTCTGCAGAAATTCAAAATCTCACAGAAATTCAAAATCTCCCTTATCCTGTAGTCACTTTTTTCACACCTGTGCCATCGAGCCTGTGACATAGCGCTCTGATATTCAGTGGGCCTCACACAATCCAAAAGTGTCCAGTGTCCACTAGTGTGTGCAGAAAATCTAAATATCCCCTGTCCTATAGACACCTTGTACCTTGTTTTACCTTACTATATAGTTTGTTGGATTTTGTCTACATTTCTGCCAAAAATGAGGAAGGCTTGTGGAAGAGGCTGTGGAATTGGGCGGGGGTTGGCAGCTGGTAATGATGGTGTTGGTGGTGGATCTGATGGTAGTGGCAAAAGCAAAATAGGACCGAATGCAGGAGGTGTTGAGCCTGCGTCATCGTCGGGCTCCATAAGGCTTCGAAGGATTAGTTTTCTAGGAGTTGGCAAACCGCTTTTAACGCCAGAGCATCAGGAAAAAGTTTTGTCTTACATTGCTGACTCAGCCTCCAGCTCTATCGCCTCCTCTTCTGAAGTTGTAAAAAGTAAAAGCACTGAGTCGTCACTGGAGGCTCATGTTCATGAACCACACCTTTCCTTGTGTCCTTCACCACAACCAAGATTGAAGGATGACGCAGGCCATACTACCGATTACTCCATGGAGCTGTTTTCACATACCATGCCTGGATTATCAAGTGAAATGGTGAATTACCCAGGCCAAGATGAATCTGACATGGAGTGCACTGATGCACAGCCGCTGATAGATGATTCTGCTGGTACATTCACTCAGAGCACTACATTGTCCTCGCAGTGTACAGAGCCTGATTCTGACCCTGATGAGACTCAGGTGCCCCTTCCCGCACACTATACCACCATACACGGTGACACAGAGGAAGGTGCACATGACATTGAAGAGGAGGTGATGGATGACCCAGTTGTTGACCCAGATTGGCATCCATTGGGGGAAGAGGGTGCTGCTTCCAATAGCTCAGATGAGGAGCATCCACAGCAGACATCAACATCGCAACAGCTGTTATCTGGCAGGCCCGGAGCACTCCAAAGACAGGTTCCAAAAATCAAAAGAGTTGCTGGACAGCTTGTCCAGAGGGTCAAAACATCACAGCGTGCTAGGCCGCAAAATATCTGCCAAAGTAGGAAGAGTGCAGTGTGGCACTTTTTTGAACAAAATCCTCATGATCAGGCCAAGGTTATCTGTAAGAAGTGCGCAAAGACCTTTAGCCGAGGGAAAAATCTGAAAAATTGGAATACCAGTTGCATGCTTAGACATTTAACCAGCATGCACTTGCAAGCGTGGACACAACACCAAACCTCAAGTGCCACATGTGCAACTGATCACAAAGAAGGTAGTCAGCAACGCTACATTGTTTCCCCCACTGTAAGCCCACCGGTTAGCACAGCAGCAAATGTTGAGGTGTCGTTGCAAGGCCACAGCAGTCAGGGAATCCCACTGTTATATCAACGAAATACTGAATCTAGGCCATCAGAAAGAACACCAACTCCATCACCATCATCAATCCTCTCTCAGTCCGCCCTGTCCACCGCCACTTCTACCATATGCAGCTCTCAAGTCCAGCTCACCCTCCCAGACACTATGAGTAGGTCAAGAAAGTACTCAGTCTCTCATCCGCGTACACTGGGTTTGAACGCCCACATTGCCAAACTAATCTCGTTTGAGATGATGCCCTATCGGTTGGTGGAAAGCGCAGCTTTCCGCGAACTCATGGCCTATGCAGTACCACGCTATGACCTACCCAGTCGCCACTTCTTCTCTCGCAAAGCCATCCCAGCCCTCCACCATCATGTGAAAGACCGCAATGTCCATGCACTCAAGCAGTCAGTGAGTGGAAAGGTGCACCTCACAACTGATGCATGGTCCAGTCGGCATGGCCAGGGCCGTTACGTGTCCATCACTGCGCACTGGGTTAATGTGGTGGATGCAGGGTCCACAGGGGACAGCGGTGGTGGGACAGTGCTGCCTAGCCCACGGTATAGGAAACAGTTGGCTGTAGGTGTTCCACCCTCCTCCTCCTCCTCCTCCAGAAGCGAAAGCTCGTCCACAAAGCTCAGTCGTACGAGCACTCCATATGCAGCTGCCACTGTTGCACACGAGGTGTCCCCCTATCGAGCAGCTAGTGGATAGCGTCAGCAGGCTGTGTTGCAGATGATGTGTTTGGGCGACAGACACACCGCCGAGGTGCTGGCCGATTACTTGAAACGACAAACTGAGTCATGGCTGGGCAGTGTACATCTTGAGGCAGGCAAGGTAGTTAGTGATAACGGCCGTAATTTTGTGGCAGCCATAGCCCTTTCAAAACTCAGCCACATACCTTGCTTGGCTCACACCTTGAACCTGGTGGTGCAGTGCTTCCTCAAAAATTATCCGGAGTTAACAGCCCTGCTCCATAAGGTGCGAAGACTGTGCGCGCACATCCGCCGGTCGCCTGTACACTCCGTTCGTATGCAGAAGCTGCAGCGATTGCTCCACCTTCCCAACCACCGCCTCATTATCGACATTGCAACAAGGTGGAACTCCACCCTGCACATGGTGGAGCGGCTGTGCGAGCAGAGGCAGGCCATAATGCATTTGTGGGAGGATACACGGCCAGGCACTTTGAGAGCAGACATGGAGTTGACAGGTGTGCAGTGGTCGAAGCTGAAAGACCTCTGTAAAGTGTCACGTTTCCGCCAGACTTAGGGCCTGCTGTTCCGGTCGCGGCCTCTAGGAGGCGCCGGACCGCCACTTTATCGTCAGACTCAGGGACGGCTGTTCCTGCCTCGGCCACTGGACAGGGCCGTGGTTCTGTCACGTCAGGCTCAGAGCCTACTGTCCCGGGTTTAGCCTCTAGGAGGCGCCGGTCTGTCACATCGCCGTTAAATTCTGGGTCTGCTGCTCCTGTCGCGGTCACTAGGAGGCGCCATGGCTCGCCCGGGAGTTATGGTGCTGACAAAGTAAGGGCACCTGCGCAGGCATCTGGTGGACGCAGGCTCCACCCCTCTGTCAGTCATCAAGAGGTTACTGCATCTCCATCTGGCCTGGTCCTGGGGGCGGTACTGATGACATCATCAGTCCAGGAACCTATGAGGGGTGACCTGATCCCTGAAATACCTTGGGACTGGTCTTGCAAGCCGCCGGATATATTCTTGGTTCCCCTGTGTGTTACTGTGTGAATTGCTTTCTGACTGACTGACTTTGGCCTGGACTTCTGACTCTCCTTCTGCCTAACGATTCTGTACCTCTGTGACTCTCCTGGTTTATGACTTTCGGCCTGAATCTGACTCTGCTTCTGCCTAACGATTCTGTACCTCTGCTACTCTCCTGGTTTATGACTCTCGGCCTGAATCTGACTCTGCTTCTGTCTACCGTTTTTGTACCATTGCTGCCCGACTGGTTTAGACTCGCATATCTCCACGTTTGTGTCCTGTATTGGAACACCTTTCTGGCGACCGTCCTGCTCTGGTCACTGCTCCTATTCAGACAGCGCCTCCTGGGCTCTGCTATAAATCCAGATCCCTGTATAGGGGTAAAGGGTATCAGTGTTTCTCGGGGTGTTGCCTGGCTGCAGCCGAGACCCGCAGGCTGACGTCACATAAAGTCCTTCAGTGCTTTGAGGAATGCACACGGCTGGTAAGCGCAGACGACACCATCCTAGGCATGAGCATCCCACTTATGCGTCTGCTCATGCAAACTTTGACACACCTTAAGGAGCAGGCGTCTGCAGCCAATGTTGACGAGGAGGAAGAGGTGGAGGGAATCCTTGATGACATTCAGCCATTGTCTGCTCAGGGACCTCTCCTGGACGAGTTGGAGGAAGAAGAGGAGGAGGAGGATGATGATGGGGATGATTACTTAGGGTAGGAGGATGCATCTCGTGGGGCAAGTGAAAATGTTGGCATGGCAAGGTCTGGTACAGGGTTTGTGCGTGACTGGAGGGATGTGGATTTGCCAGAAAGTGCTCCTCCAACCAGCACTCGCAGTGCATCATTGACACCGGGAACATTGGCCCACATGTCAGATTATGCCTTGCGGATCCTAAAAAGGGACCCCCGCATTGCCAAAATGATGAACGATGACGACTACTGGTTGGCCAGCATCCTGGATCCACGCTATAAAGGCAAATTACAAAACATCATGCCACAGGAGAACCTTGACCTAATATGCAATTACATTTTGCATGCACATTAATTTACTTTTTCTGCTCAGACCCAGTTTCTCGTTTGTTTCATTGTGCATTCTGTGCATATAAGGGTGTGACCGCCCTGTCTGAGTTGGAAAATCCATCCTGTCTGGCCTATAGTATTACTGGTGGTTCAGTCCCTCTGTCCTTGTTCACATTTTACATCACTTGACAAGTGGAAAGGTTTTAAATACAAGAGTTAGGACTGTCCCACAAGGGTTGCCGTGACGTGGCTGGATGGCTTCTACATTATTTTGATCAAAATTATGTTAACTAAATACCCTTATTATTACTACTTTCATGCAATTTTTGCAATATATTTTTTTACATTTTTTTACTTTTTAATTCCAGGATATTTGTTTTGTGTTTTGTTTTTGTTTTTCTCTGTGTAATGGTCATGTGTTCATATGCAATTACATTTTGCATGCACATTAATTTACTTTTTCTGCTCAGACCCAGTTTCTCGTTTGTTTCATTGTGCATTCTGTGCATATAAGGGTGTGACCGCCCTGTCTGAGTTGGAAAATCCATCCTGTCTGGCCTATAGTATTACTGGTGGTTCAGTCCCTCTGTCCTTGTTCACATTTTACATCACTTGACAAGTGGAAAGGTTTTAAATACAAGAGTTAGGACTGTCCCACAAGGGTTGCCGTGACGTGGCGGGATGGCTTCTACATTATTTTGATCAAAATTATGTTAACTAAATACCCTTATTATTACTACTTTCATGCAATTTTTGCAATATATTTTTTTACATTTTTTTACTTTTTAATTCCAGGATATTTGTTTTGTGTTTTGTTTTTGTTTTTCTCTTGACCTAATATTGGCTAATAAACAAGTAACTCTGGTAAATCGGTTGCTTGAGGCATTCCCAGCACACAGCAGCGGTGATGGTTCTCACATGAGCCGTACGGGCCAGGGGCAGCTTGGCAGAGGTGTTCATGGTGCACACAGCAGAAGTGGCGTTGGAGACAGGGGTTTCATGACAATGTTGTGGACTGATTTTTCAAGTACCGCTCACACAACTGGTAATACAGCATCGATGGAAAGTGACAGGACACAGCAGTTGTCAACTATGGTTACAACCATATCGATGTTCTCCCACACAGGTCATTCCCCTTTGACTATTGGGCTGCTAAACTGGGCACCTGGCCTGAATTGGCACAATATGCCTTACAGGAGCTCGCTTGCCCAGCTGCAAGTGTGCTATCGGAAAGAGTCTTCAGTGCAGCTGGATCAATCCTGACAGAAAAAAGGACCCGTCTGTCAACCCAAAATGTGGATGATCTAACCTTCATTAAAATGAACCATGCATGGGTTTCCAAGGATTTTGTCCCACCTTCCCCTGATGACACATAGGGTGACAGAAAAATGGCTTGCTTTGGTCCACCTCTTCCTGGGACTTGACCTATTTCGCCTTTTGCATCAGCTGAATGTCCAACATCAGCATATGCCACTTTCTAAAACTCCCTAACTGTGCTGCCTCCCCCCCCATGGCCGGGGTCACCACCTAGCGCACGACACCGTGTGAGTGCCGTTGCCCTGGACAGGTGGGTAGGCTGACTCTTGGGCGCGGGCACTGGCACAGGGTCCCTCATAGTGCAATCAAGTGTCTCTGACAGTGGTGGTGCACACCCGCTGTCAGACACACCGCCGTACTATGAGGGGCCCAGTGCCAGTACCGACGCCCACGAGTGGGCCCCCCTTGCTTGGGCAGGGCCCCAGCATTTGCTATCTTTACCTCTCCCTGCTCCTCCGCTGTGTAGTCTGGGCCGTCAAATCCATACTGTGCCTGACACCGTCTGAGCCTGCCTCCTGGTGTATTGACATATAGTTTGAATGTGTACGCTATCCATACATGTTATCCGGGGATACGGTACCCTTTCTCACCTTTGTGCAATCACGTGCAAGCCATACTGGGCCTAACACCGTCTGAGCCTGCCTCCTGATGTATAGACATATCTTTTGAATGTGTACGCTATCCATACATGTTATCCGGGGATACGGTACCCTTTCTCACCTTTGTGCAATCACGTGTAACCCATACTGGGCGTGAGAACGGCTGGCGAGCTGTTAAGCAAGCTACAGCACCTGTGGTTTGCACACGTAAGTTTTTCATTTTTTTCAGGAATGACGGTTAGGCCTAATTCCGGAACTGCGGTTGACCTGCACTTACTGGGAAATCATCGTTCGCGAGTAATAATTGTAATCAATGATCCCCATCACTAACGTTGTTCAGTGGGTTATCTGCACCTGTAAGCGACAAACGCTGGCCTTTTCAGTGTAGCGCACATGCAGCCACGGACATGTAAGGGCATGACACACCAGTTATTGGCCAATCTCATGTGCCAGAGCCTCACGTGTCCCTCTAGTAAGCCAGACTCGGACCACGGGGCATGACGGAGTCTCGTTCGCTAACGGAATTAAGCTTGCAATGTATGCATCTGTTCTGTAGCTGGCATGGTTGAGGTTGCCCGTGTTGAGTCAAATTACGCAGTAGGCTCCACTCCTGGTGGTGCCCTTCTGGACATTCCTTTAAGGTTCAGCTTTGCAACCATACTGCCCACGTAAAACAAACACTTTGCCTTCATGAACGCTGTTTGGAGGGTCATGACTCGTGGGAATAACGCCGCCCAATCAGTTAACCTGCTAGAGAGATCCTTCGTTGCTCCCAAGCATGACATCACACTCCCTAGGAGGAAGGTAATGCCACTGTGGCGACCGTACTCCTGGGGGCGACACAAGTGCACTGATGCCCAGCCACTGCTCGATGAGTCTGCTGGTACATTGACCCAGACCACTACATTCCCCTCGCACGCTACCCGGCCTGAATCTGACCCTGATGAAACTCAGGTTACCCTTCCCATATACAGTTTCATCTTACACAGTGACAAAGAGGAAGCTGCAGATGAAAGTGCAGGTTCGGCCCACCCGCCATCAGACACACCACCGTACTATCAGGGGCCCTGTGCCAGTGCCGTCGCCAACGAGTGGGCCCCCCCTGCTTGCTCAGGATCACAGCACTTGCAAGGTTGAAATACTGTGCAGTGAGATGGAAGATGGGGACGACGAGGAGTCCAGACTAGTACAGGGATTCCCTAGCGAGGAGACTTATTTGATTGTTTTCAATGTTGGGACAGCAATTTTTTGGGGAGCACTATACTCTGGAGAATGATAGATGGGGCCCACCATACACTGGAACATTCCAAAGGTGGACATCAGACACTGGAGCAGCATTTACATGGCCCATTATACACTAGAGCATTAGAAATGGGGCCCATTATGTTTGGAGCATTATTTGGGCCCATAAGACAGTGGAGCTTCATCCATGGGGACCAACATATACTGTAGCATTATGTGGAGCTCATCATATACTGTTTCAAACATTATATGGGACCAATGATTCTGTATGGAGAAATAGATGGGCCTCGTCATGAGATGTAAAAAGTGAAGTATTTTTCATTGTACTATACCGCTATTTCTCTGCCGTATCGGAGCATGATGAGTTGTGGTATTATGTGTTAAAGGGGCGCTCTTTCGCCCAGGGCACATGAAAACCTGGAGCCAGCCCTACCCCCCCACAACTTTAGCCAAATAACCCCCATTTTTCAGTGCGTAACTTGTATTATGAAGTTAATTAAGGTTGACCAGCTTAAGTAAGAAGAATTGATGCTTTTGGCATTCAAATGAGCACTGTAGGTGTGTTTCCTGTCCTCCTCTCACTGCCGACTTTTATTCCCCATTGACTTACATTGGGTTTCGTGTTTCGGGACGACCCCGACTTTTCCCTATAATCGGCCGATCTTGCTCGACCTGACTTTTGGAAAAGTCGGGTTTCACGAAACGAAACTCGACCATAAAAAAACAAAAGTCGCTCAACTCTAGTTATAACTAACCACAGTTAGTTACTATGCCCATCATACATATATGGGTACGGGACTATGGGATGGAGGATGTATGATGGCTATAGTAGCTAACTGTGGTTATTTATAACAAATTATAATAATTATCCATAGTCCCATGTCCATATATCCATCATACATATCCTCCATCCCATAGTCCAGTGCCCATATACCCATGACACATCCTCCATCCCATAATCCCATGCCCATATTCCCACCATACATATCCTCCAACCCATAGTCCAGTACCTATATACCCATCACGCACATCCTCCATCCCAAAGTCCTGTGCCCATATACACATTAAAGGGGAGGGGATAACTGGAGGGGGTGGAGCATTAAGCTAACATTCTACTGTGACATCACAATAAAAGAGCGGGATTGACCAGAAGGGGCTTAGAAAAATATTCAGTATAACTTTATTCACCTAAATCCATGGTATTTGCATGCATAGAAGTCAAGTATGCGGTTCTAGTAACTATTGACAGCTATTTCTAAATGCACAGTTATTCAGGGAAGCCTGCCAGCCAATGAATAAGCGAGCCCAATGGACTCCTATCTATATAGACACCAGTGACTTCAATAAATAAAAAGATAAATTAACTGAACCAGCAGATTCAGCCTAAGAGCAAGTTCGGTATAACTTGAACTTTATAAGGCAACCAATTTCATTTTATAGAATATGTCATCGATCACCACAGATGGAGCGTCCTTAACCCCTTCATTCTCAAGGGTGGTTTGCACATTAATTCTTGGGCCAATTTTTACAATTCTGACCACTGTCCCTTTATGAGGTAATAACTTTGGAATGCTTCAACGGATCTAGGCCATTCTGGCATTGTTTTCTCGTGACATATTGTACTTCACTTTAGTGATAAAATTTCTTCGCTATAACTTGCGTTTATTTATGAAAAAAATGCAAATATGGAGAAAATTTAGAAAATTTAGCGATTTTCAAATTTTGAATTTTTATGCCCTTAAACCAGAGAGTTATGTGACACAAGATACTTAATAAATAATATTTCCCATATGTCTACTTTACATCAGCACAATTTTGGAACCAAATTTTTTTTTTGTTAGGAAGTTATAAGGGTTAAAAGTTGACCAGCGATTTCTCATTTTTACAACAAAATTTACAAAACCATTTTTTTAGGCACGACCTCACATTTGAAGTCACTTTGAGGGGTCTATATGGCAGAAAATACCCAAAAGTGACACCGTTCTAAAAACTGCACCCCTCAAGCTACTCAAAATTACATTCAAGAAGATTATTAACCATTCAGGCGCTTCACAGGAGCAGAAGCAACATGGAAGGAAAAAATTAACATTTAACTTTTTAGTCACAAAAATGATCTGTTAGCAACAATTTTTTTATTTTCCCAAGGGTAACAGGAGAAATTGGACCACAAAAGTTGCTGTCCAATTTGTCCTGAGTACGCTGATACCCTATATGTGGGGGGCGACCACTGTTTGGGCGCACGGCAGGGCTCGGAAGGGAAGCAGCGCCGTTTGACTTTTTCAAACTAAAATTGGCTGGAATTGAGATTGGACGCCATGTTGCATTTGACGAGCCCCCAATGTGCCCAAACAGTGGAAACCCCCACAAGCGACCCTATTTTGGAAACTAGACCCCCTAAGGAACTTATCTAGATGCGTGGGGAGCACCTTGAACCCCCAAGTGTTTCACTAAAGTTTATACTGCCCAGGCGTGAAAATAAAAAATCCTATTTTGTGCCCACAAAAATGAATGTTTAGTCCCCAATTTTTTATTTTCCCAAGTGTAACAGTAGAAATTGGACCAGATAAGTTGTTGTCCATTTTGCCCTGAGTATGCTGATACCCTATATGTGGGGGACCACTGTTTGGGCGCACGGCAGGGCTCGGAAGGGAAGCAGCACCGTTTGACTTTTTCAACCTAAAATTGGCTGGACTTGAGATTGGACGCCATGTTGCGTTTGACGAGTCCCCAATGTGCCCAAATAGTGGAAACCCCCCACACGTGACCCCATTTTGGAAACTAGACCCCCTAAGGAACTTATCTAGATGTGTGGTGAGCACCTTGAACCCCCTAGGGCTTCACAGGAGTTTATAACGCCCGGGCGTGAAAATAAAAAATCATATTTTTTCCACAAACATGATCGTTTAGTCCCCAATTTTTTATTTTCCCAAAGGTAGCAGAAGAAATTGGACCCCAAAAGTTGTCCAATTTGTCTTGAGTATGCTGATACTCTATATGTGAGGGGCGACCACTGTTTGGGTGCACGGCAGGGCTCGGAAGGAAAGCAGAGCCGTTTGACTTTTTCAACCTAAAATTGGCTGGAATTGAGATTGAATGCCATGTTGCGTTTGACGAGCCCCCAATGTGCCCAAACAGTGGAAACCCCCCACAAGTGACCCCATTTTGGAAACTAGACCCCCTAATGAACTTATCTAGATGCGTGGTGAGCATCTTGAACCCCCTAGGGCTTCACAGTTTATTTATATCTTTTTGAATCCTAGATTGTACGCCATGTTGCTTTTGACGAGTCCCCAATGTGCCCAAACAGTGGAAACCCCCCACAAGTGACCCCATTTTGGAAACTAGACCCCCTAAGGAACTTATCTAGATGTGTGGTGAGCACCTTGAGCCCCTTTGGGTTTCACAGGAGTTTATAACGCCCGGGAGTGAAAATAAAAAATCATATTTTTTCCACAAACATGATCGTTTAGTCCCCAATTTTTTATTCTCCCAAAGGTAGCAGGAGAAGTTGGACCCCAAAAGTTGTTGTCCAATTTGTCCTGATTACGTTGATACCCTACATGTGGGGGGACCACTGTTTGGGCGCACGGCAGGGCTCGGAAGGGAAGCAGAGCCGTTTGACATTTTCAACCTAAAATTGGCTGGAATTGAGATTGGACGCCATGTTGCGTTTGGCGGGCCCCCAATGTGCCCAACCAGTGGAAACCCCCCACAAGTGACCCCATTTTGGAAACTAGACCCCCTATGGAACTTATCTAGATGTGTGGTGAGAACTTTGAACCCCCAAGTGTTTCACTAAAGTTTATACTGCCCAGGCGTGAAAATAAAAAATCCTATTTTGTGCCCCCAAAAATGAATGTTTAGTCCCCAATTTTTAATTTTCCCAAGTGTAACAGGAGAAATTGGACCCCAAAAGTTGTTGTCCAATTTTTCCTGAGTACGCTGGTACCCCATATGTGGGAGAAAACTACTGTTTGGGCACACGTCGGGGCTCAGAAGGGAAGAAGTGACGCTTTGGAATGCAGACTTTGATGGAATGGTTTGCGGGCATCATGCTCCGTTTGCAGAGCCCCTGATGTGGTTAAACAGTAGAAACCCCCAACAAGTGACCCTATTTTGGAAACTAGACCCCCTAAGGAATTTATCTAGATATGTGGTGAGAACTTTGACCCCCCAAGTGTTTCACTAAAGTTCATAGTGCTCAGGCGTGAAAATAAAAAATCCTATTTTGTGCCCACAAAAATGATCGTTTAGTCCCCAATTTTTAATTTTTCCAAGGGTAACAGGAGAAATTGGACTCCAAAAGTTGTTGTCCAATTTGTCCTGAGAACGCAGGTCCCCACATGTGGGAAAAACTGTTTAGGCACACGTCGGGGATTGGAAGGAAGTGACGTTTTGGACTGCAGACTTAGATGGAATGGTCTGCGGGCATCATTTTCCATTTGCAGAGCCCCTGATGTGCCTAAACAGTAAAAAAAAATGACAAGTGACATTGTTTTGGAAACTAGACCCCCAAGGAACTTATCTAGATGTGCCCCAACTAATCTAATGTTTCCGGTAAAGTAATTTAGTAGTGCATTGAGATGTGGTACAATTTGAAGCAATCCTTCATACACAGGCCTGGTTTTTCGGGGCAGGTGTCGCATTGATAAATGGTGTCCTTGCATACTATGTTTTTGTAACACACTCGGCACCTTTTTTGCGATTTACCTTTTTTCCAGTTTGCGGGGCCTCCCCCGGGAAATGCTGACCTGGTTCAATACGAGCACCTTCAGTTCCGGAAGTTCTGGGGCCTGCTCCTTCCAGAGTGCCAAACATCAGGGCCTTAACCACTACCTCCTGGAACTCAAGGTATGATGTATCGGTGTGGTGTGCACATTGTGACAGCAGGAATGCGTTGAGCATTGCCAATTGGACGATGTGCATGGCTAGCTTTTTGTACCACACCTAGGCCTTTCTCAAAGCATTGTACGGTTGGAGGAGTTGATTGGAGCGATCAACGCCCCCCATGTTTTTATTGTACCCCAGCACACATTCAGGTTTGCTGACCTGTGCAGAGGTACCCCGTACAGTGCTGAGGGCGCTGCCATCACCGTGTATGGTGGTCAAGAGAAGGACATCCCTCTTGTCCTTGTACTTGACCACCAGCAGGTGGTCGCTACATTGGGCCCTGCTCTCACCTTTTCGGAGCATCTGCCCAAGTAGCGTCTTCGGGAAGCCTCTCTAATTTTTGTGGACAATACCGCAAGCTGCGGTACCTCGCGCAGAGAGGGATTTGTAGAGTGGGATGCTGGTATAAAAGTTATCAGTGTAGAGGTGATAACCTTTATCCAGCAGTGGGTGCACCAAATGCCACACAATTTTCCCACTCACTCCCTGGACAGGACACTCAGGGGGTTCAATCCTGGTGTCGTTGCCTTCGTACACTCTAAACCTGTGGGTGTACCTTGAGGTACTCTCACACAGCTTATAGAGTTTGATTCCATACCTGGCCCTCTTACTGAGCAGGTATTGACTGAATCCGAGCCTGCCCTTAAAATGGACCAAGGACTTATCCACGCAGATGTTCCTTTGGGGCACGTACACTTCAGCAAACTTTTTGTTGAAGTGTTCGAAGACTGGCCGAACTTTGAACAGACGGTCAAAGTTGGGGTCATCTCGTGCGGGACACTGTGCATTATCGTTATAATGCAGAAACTTGTGGATGGCCTAAAAACGCGTCCAGACCATGACCATTCGGAACACTGGAGTGTTGTATAAAATATCAACACTCCCATATTGCCGAATTTCAAGCTTCTTCAGGATACCCATGTGGAGGACCAGGCCCCAAAACTGCGTCATTTCAACTGCGTCCACAGGAGACCAGTTAGTATAGGATGAACGCGGGTTTTGCTCCAAAAATTGCAGAGCATACAAATTAGTTTGCTCCACCATAAGGTTAACAAAATCCTCAGAGAAAAAGGCTTTGAAAAAGTCAATTTCTGTGAGCCCGGTGGTGTCAAACTTGATTCCTGATTCTGCCACAAAATCAGTGGCTCATAATTTTCAGGGGGTGAGGTCCACACATGGTCTGCTGAATCAGCTGCGGGCATGGTGGGCGCTGCCTCATCTTCTGTCCTGGAGCATCTGCATAGCGGTTCCACAGGACCCGAGGAGGAAGATGAGGAGGGGGAAGAGGAAGAGGATGAAGAATCCGAAAAATAAGAAAAAAAAAAAAAAAGAAAAGTCGAGTCGTCATCCTCGCTATTAGTGTCGGAGGCAAGTAAAGCATATGCCTCCTCCACTGAATAGCGCTGTTGGGAGGAACGTGATGGGCAGGACATTTTTTTGTGTAAATATGGTGCTTGGGTGTACTTTATTTATAACTGCGTATGTGGTGGGGGGCTAGTGATTGGTGCACACTATCCTGTAAGAAAAAGCTAAAAGGAAATGGGGAGCAAAATACCTGTGAAAAAAAGTGTAAAACAGAAGGTCCTAGATATGATAAGTGAACGGCGTCACTTATCAAAATTTAGTGGCTGCTGGATGTTTGTGCGGAGGTGGCGCAAAGGGGGCTAAGGAAAAAAAGCGAGCATGAGTGTTGATCGGTGAACTGCGTCACCGATGAACGCTCGGCGGCTGCGCACGGAGGTGGCTCAAAAGTGGGGTGGAGGGGGGTAAAAATAGGGGGAAGGGGGATGGGGGATTGGGGTGGATGAAGAAAGATTGGGCAGGGATCAACAGTTAGGGTTGTAGTTAGGGGGCTCAAAGGCGTGTGAACAAAATGAAAAACAGCAGGCAAAAGCTTGGATAAGTGACGTTTGTCACTTATCCAAGTTTTGCGGCTGCGGGATGTGGGGGCTAAGGAAAAAAAGTGAGCACGAGTGTTGATCGGTGAACTGCATCACCGATCAACGCTCGGCGGCTGCGCACGGAGGCGGCGCAAAAGTGAGGGGTGGAGGGGGTAAAAGGGGGTTGAAGAGGGGTAAAAGGGTGGGTGGATGAAGATAGATTGGGGGTAAAGAAAGATTGGACAGGGGATCAGGGATCAATTAACACTTACAGTTGTAGTGTTCTTTCTTCTTTCTTCTGCAGGGATTGTGATGCTACATGCTGTGGCACCACAATTCCCAGCACAGGAGCTCTTGCTGCATCTGACCTCTCTGCAGGAATCCTCAGCTAGAGTGAGGACCCCTGCAGACAGGTCAGAGGCAGGTCACAGAGCGGTTACATCGCTGCTGTGACCTGTCATTGGTGGGATCGAATGATTACATCGATCTCACCAATCCCTGCTCTGCCTGGTGACCATGGTAACTGCCTAGGATCGGAGCTCACAGCTCCGATTCCTAGGCAGGTCAAGGCAAGGTCATCAGCAGGGCACAGAGCGGTCACAGCGTGACCGCAGCTGTGCCCTGTGGCTGGCGCGATCGCCGATCTAATCGGTCATGCCAACCACTTCCTGCAGGCTCTGCTGGGCCTGTCCTAGGCTCCGGCCTAGGATCGTTGCTATTACAGCACCGATCAGGGCCGGTACCGGCAGGGCACAGCGGCGTTATTACGCCGCTGTGTGCTGCGATTGGCTCAATCGATTAGATCGGCAATCGCGGCCAATTTGCGGGCTTTTCTCGGTACTCGATCCTAGCCTAGGATCCTGTTTCAGCCAATCTGATTGGCTGAAACACAGAGAAGTGCTGTGATTGGCTGTTCTGAATTGCACAGCCAATCACAGCTCACAGAGGGACGGGCAAGGGCGGAGACTGCGGTAAGATGGCGTCGGCATTCTAATGCGATCACCGCGACTGTCGCATTAAAGGGCATGACGTAATATTCCGTCCATGGGACTTAGGTCCCAGGTCACATGGACGGAATATTATGTCCATTGTAGGAAAGGGGTTAAATACAGGTGAAAAGGCAAGACTGTGGTCCCTACTCGAAAAATTAGCATGGTGAAGCACTCTGACAAATGCCCAAGGCAGTATGCCTTAGTCCCTTCTGAAGATATTGACACAGGTCAAACCTAGCATGGAGTAGTGTCTGCAATACAGTTCCAGAACTGAATATAATGCTTCAGAATCTGTCTTCAATTTGCAGTTTTTTCAACATGTCTGGACTCAGAACCAGGGAACTGCACATGATAGCTAAGGAGAATAATGTTGATTTAGTCAGTCTTCCTGAAATTCAGGGCTGAATTTATGTATGCACTGGTGGAGGCAGTGCTACGGTCATGGCAGGCGTTAGTTTTGTAGTTTACAAAAAAAAAAGCCTATTTCTCTTACTTTGTTCACCTGAAATTTCTCTGTGTGGTGGACAATTTGAGATTCATGACATTTCTGGTCAATGTACTGTCAGTCTTCAGCAGGTATCAGAAAGCACTTTTGTCAGATTCTACCAATATTCTTGATATAGATCCCATCTTGGGAGGTTGGACATCGACACTCCCAGAAAGCATTACTGTGCTCCCATGTGGTTTGAGGCAGCTTAAGGGCTCATACCCATATGTGAGGAGAAAAAAAAGGTCTGCAATCTGGCCTGAAAAAACGGATGAGTGATATGCGAGTGTCATGCGAGTGACATGTGAGAACAATGCGATTTTCACACCTAGGATCCAATTTACATAAGAAGATTGTGATTGCTATCCAAATGTAATGCGATTTTAACATGAGCTTTTACATACAGCAGCTCTCTATATATACTGTTAGGTCCATGTATATTTGGACAGAGACAACATTTTTCTAATTTTGGTTCTAGACATTACCACAATGAATTTCAAACAAAACAATTCAGATGCCGTTGAAGTTCAAACTTTCAGCTTTCATTTGAGGGTATCCATATTAAAACTGGATGAAGGGTTTAGGAGTTTTAGCTCCTTAACATGTGCCACCCTGTTTTTAAAGGGACCAAAAGTAATTGGACAATTGACTCCAAGGCTATTTCATGGACAGGTGTGGGCAATCCCTTCTTTGTGTCATTCTCAATTAGGCAGATAAAAGGCCTGGAGTTGATTTGGTGCTTGCATTTGGAAGGTTTTGCTGTGAAGGAAACATAAGGAAGCAAAAGGTGGCACAACACAGTATTAAGTTAAAGGGGCCGATTAGTATTGCACGCCCCACTTTTCAGTTTTTGAATTTCCACAAAAATTTAAAATAACCAATAAATTTAATTTAACTTCACAATTGTGTCCCACCTGTTGTTGATTCTTCACCAAAAATTTACATTTGGTATCTTTATGTTCGAAGCATGATATGTGGGAAAAGGTTGAAAAGTTCCAGGGAGCTGAATACTTTTGCAAGGCACTATATATATATATATATATATATATATATATATATATATATAATTTATATTGCATAGAGAGATAGATGAAAAGCCGGTAATACATCTGCCGGGTTCAGTAAAATAACAGCAGGAGCCAACAGGATAGAAGAGATGGATTACATACAGTAAACACAAATAAAATATGTAGATATATAGATGTCAGTGACAAAAACAATTAGTACAGCGTGCGCGCAAATTACAGGACATGTATTTAATTATTAAAAGGTTATTTTTCTGAAAAAAATGGCTTTGGCTCCCGCGCAATTTTCGTAATCAGCAGAGGGTAAGCCGACGCTGGGGGCCAATGTTTATAGCCTGGGAAGGGGTAATACCCAAGGAGCTTCCCAGGCTATTAATATCAGCTCACAGCTGTATACTTAGTCTTTACTGGCTATTATAATGGGGGACCCCAAAAAGATGACATAGGGTCCCCTTATAATTTATAACCAGCAAAGGCTATGCAGACAGCTCCAATTCTGGCACTTAGCCTTGCTCTTCCCACTTGCCCTGTAGTGGTAGCAAGTGGGGTATTAGTTGCAAGGATTGATGTCAGCTTTGTGACATTTGATGACAGTGATACATTTATACCTGTCTCATTCATCTGGGGTGCAATGTGCATCTTCAACCCACAGGTGCTTCACAAAATTTTAGAATATTGGGCGGTTACCACTAAAAAAAATAGACCTCAAAAGTTGTTCTGCAATTTCACCTCATGTTACCCTTCAAGGAATTATCTTGGCATGTAGTAAATACCTTGAATCCAGAGCTGAGTCACAGAATTTTAGATGTGAAAATGAAAATTTGATTTTTTTACAGCAAAATATTGCTTCAGCCTTAAATTTTAATTTTCCAATGAAGTTATCGGAGAAAATGGATGCCGCAATTTGTAACACAATTTCTCCTGAATATGCCAGTATCCAATACTTGGTCAGAAACTGCTGTTCAGGCAAACTGTTGAGATCAAAAGGGAAGACCTGCCAGTTTAGAATGCAGATGGTCAAAAAGTAAAGTTGGATCACACAGAAGGGTTCAAAAGAGAAAGATTGCTGTTTGACTTTTGGATCAGATTTTCTTGAAATAGTTTGTGGAAACCATTTCTAAAGCCCCAAGAGTGCCAGAACAGCAGAAACCCCCAAAATTGACCCCAATTTGCAAATTTTTGGAAACTGTATAATTCATAAAATAATGTATTGATTATTTTGACATAAATAAGCATGCGGTTTTTCTTGCAGAGGGAAATTTGCATATTTTTGAGGTCTAGCCATAGATTTTCAATGTTGTCTGCCATTTCTTAATTACATTTCAAACTGAGGAATGGGCACCTTGAAAACACTTTGCTCTCTTCCTTTACCTTTACCCTGTTTTGTGGGCCTTCATTTTCATTTTCAGAGCACTAGGCAGCTGCTTAGAAGAACCCATGGCTGCTGTTTTTGGCACAAGGTTAGAGGACGCTGGGTTTTTATAAAGCTGGGAAATTTGCATCACCTGGCTTTTCCTAGTAATGATAGCGAACAAGCCATAACCCTAACAGGCTAATTAAGGTCTGAAACCTTGGTTAAAGTTATCTGAGCACACAAATCTCCAAGAGGGCCCAAACTTTTGCATTAGCCCATTTTCCTTTCTGTAATTGTTAAAATGTAAAAAAATTACATTTTTGTTGCCTAAAATAGAAATGAAATGTGTCATCTTTAACTAGGCCTTTTAGAGATCATCAAATATTTTGCACAATATTGTTTGTTAATTGTCAAATGAAAATAGCGTCAAATATGTAAGTTTTGCCATTGGACTCCATTAAAATAAGCAGAGCCCAGTTAAGTACTATAAAACCAATGTATTCTGATATTCCAAATAGCAATTTTCAGTGAAGCATAGTGAAAGCTCTATTGTGTTATAAATAGATATTGTGTGGATACATTCATATTGTCATACAAATGAGAAGACAGACAACTGTATTGGCACATTAACAGGGTCTGCAACTATATCAAGATAAATAGCATGGTGATGTCAGCAGATCAGACCCATACAAGAAAATTCTATTCATATGCAAATTAGGACATCTCACTGTCTATAAGCTCATTATTCATGTACTGTTTCATACTAACAATCGGTAAGCCTCTGCACATTTACTTGGAGAAATGAGATCTTATCATGAAGTCTATTTATTTAGCAAAGTAATTGCATCCTTAAGATTAAATTATTATCTTACGTATATCATAGACATTAAAGGGGCAGTTAGGTAAGTGTACTTGCTCTGCATTAGTTAATTTGGGAAAAAAACAATTACAAATGACTCAGTTCTGTGCAGTTCTTTATCTTTGTTGCTTACATACAGTATATAAACTGTACTTACAGTATATACAGTATTATCAACATATTCAACCTAACTGCAAATAAAATGTTGCAGTTCAGTCCCTGTCATGTGCTCCAATGGCATAGCTGTGTTGTCACAAGTGCTCAGGGCAAACCTGGCATCTTGTACCCTCCTAACTCATCAACCAACATAAAATGAAGAAAAAAGTTATAAACTGTGATACTTATTGATATTTATTTTTAATTAATTTTGTACATTTGTCATTTTTATGTCACTAATTTTACATATGAGAAACCTCTTCCAACATGTATCTGTCTCTTTCCTTATAAAAATACAGTAGAGAAAAAGGTGGTAACTGTGGCAGAGCACAAAGCAGCTGTCATAATTCTGCCACTCACTGTGTCCTTTGACAGTTCATCTAACTATCTATGGATTTCAGGGGATTGCTGGTCTGTCAGTTTTCTGAGTGGGAAAACCCACTACATATATACATAGACATATATTGCTGTGTGAGAAAGTTCCCACACAGCTTTTGCCATAAAGTGAGACCAGGGACTATTTTTTTACAGTGGCAGAGGAATACAGTGCGGAAGGATACCTACCTCCCGTCACTGGATTCCTGGAACCCCGTAGAGAGCGGTCGCATCAGCTGATGCTGCTGTTCTCCACGGCAGATCGGCGTGG
The DNA here is from genome assembly GCF_039654945.1 of Dendrobates tinctorius. Classification (NCBI taxonomy): domain Eukaryota; kingdom Metazoa; phylum Chordata; class Amphibia; order Anura; family Dendrobatidae; genus Dendrobates; species Dendrobates tinctorius. The sequence goes on along the minus strand of NW_027361913.1, from coordinate 7,582,443 downwards.
GACATGCGTGGATTTCTGCAGATCAGGGAGTATATTGTTTGCTATTTTCATATTTTTCCACAGATGACAATGGCTTCGGGGATCAAAGTGACAAGTGATGGTGAGTATGTACTCTATGTTATATGTACTGTATGTATTGTATGAATGTATGAATGTATTGTATGCAGTATGTATGTAGTATGTATGCAGTATGTAGTATGTATGTATGTAGTATGTCTGTAGCATGTTGTATGTATGTAGTATGTACTATGTATGTATGTTGTATGAATGTAGCATATATGGAGCATGTATGTAGTATGTATGTATGTTGTATGAACGTAGTATATATGTAGCATGTATGTAGTATGTATGTATGTTGTATGAATGCAGTATATATGTAGCATGTATGTAGTATGTATGTATGTTGCATGAATGTAGTATATAGGTAGTATGTATGTATTATGTAGTATGTATATGTTGTATGAATGTAGTATATAGGTAGCATGTATGTAGTATGTATGTATGTTGTTTGTCTGTAGCATGTTGTATGTATGTATGTATGTAGTATGTATGTATGTTGTATGAATGTAGTATATATGAAGCATGTATGTAGTATGTATGTATGTTGTATGAATGTAGTATATATGTAGCATGTATGTAGTATGTATGTATGTTGTATGAATGTAGTATACATGTATATATGTAGTATGTATGTATGTATGTTGTATGAATGTAGTATATATGACGTACTAGCTGAAGAGCCCGGCACTAGTACTACTGTATGCATAGTAACTAACTGTGGTAAGTTATAGAAAATTATAATTATCCTCCATCCCATAGGCCCGTGCCAATATACCCATTATACATATCCACGATACCATAGGCCCGTGCCCATATACCCATCATACATATCCTCCATCCCATATTCGAGTGCCTATATAGCCATCATACATATTCTCCATCCCATAGTCCCGTGCCCATATACCCATCATACATATCCGCCATCTCATAGTCCCATGCCCATATACCGATCATACATATTCTCCATCCCATAGTCCCATGCCCATATACCCATCATACATATTCGCCATCCCATAGTCGATTGCCCATATACCCATCACACATCCTTCATCTCATAGTCCCATGCCCATATACCGATCATACATATCCTCCATCCCATAGTCCAGTGCCCATATACCCATCACACATCCCCCATCCCATAGTCCCGTTCCCATATACCCGTCATACATATCCTCCATCCCATAGTCCGCTGCCCATATACTCATCACACATCCTCCATCTCATAGTCAACCATTATGACATCATAATTACGGCGGCAGGGCCTGCAACTGATGATGACATCAGTGTCGCCATGGCAACCATTGTGACATCATAATGAGGGGCGGGGCATGATACGCACACACTGTTTCCCCAGTATGCCAATAGGGGCATTATGACATCATAATGAGGGGCGGGGCATGATACGCACACACTGTTTCCCCAGTATGCCAATAGGGGCATTATGACATCATAATGAGGGGCGGGGCTTGACGCGTACACACTTTTTCCCCATTATGTAGATAGGGGCAAAATTGTTTGGTGAATTGGAACGTGCGGGGTTAAAATTTCGCCTCACAACATAGCCTAGGACGCTCTCGGGGTCCAGACGTGTGACTGTGCCAAATTTTGTGGCTGTAGCTGCGACGGTGCGGATGCCTATCCCGGACATACAAACATACACACACACACATATACACACATAATACACACTTTGAGCTTTATATATTAGATGTATGTAGTATGTATGTATGTTGTATGAATGTAGTATATATGTAGTATGTATGTAGTATGTACAATATGTATGTTGTAAGAATGTAGTATATATGAAGTATGTATGTAGTATGTATGTATGCTGTATGAATGTAGTATATATGTAGCATGTATGTAGTATGTATGTTGTATGAATGTAGTATATATGAAGTATGTATGTAGTATGTATGTATGCTGTATGAATGTAGTATGAATGTAGTATATATGTTGTATGAATGTAGTAGTCTATGAGCCAAGAGCCAATTTTGACGATATCGGTACCACCCGGAGTGACTAATTCTCTTTGGTGTTTTTAGGTAGATGCATGTCTGTAGTTTATGTTTTGATATGATAGCCCTTGCACATCAGTAGCTTAACCCCTTCAGGCCTATTTGTACCCAAATGCCTAGGCCATTTTTTGTAAATCTGACCTGTCACTTCATGCGGTAATAACTTTGGGACGCTATCACCTACCCACGCCATTCTGAGACTGTTTTCTCGTGACATATTGTACTTCATGGTAGTGCTAATTGTGAGTCAATAGATTTTACCTTTCTGCATAAAAAATTACAAAATACACGAAAATTTGGGAAAAATTCGCTATTTTTGAACTTTGAAATTCTCTACTTTTTACAAAAATGCTGATACCCCCCATAACAGTTATTAGTTTACATTCTCCACTTGTCTACTTCACATTGGCATCATTTTGGAAATGAAATTTTATATTTTTCGGATGTGATAAGGCTCATAGTTTTATACGCAATTTTTAAAGTTTACGACTAAATTTCCAAAACCCATTTTTCCAAGGACCAAATCAGTTCGGACGTCACTTTATGGGTCTTGTATAACAGAACCCACCCATACATTACCCCATTTTGCAAACTACACCCCTCAAGGTGTCCAAAACGGATTTGCAAAACTTTGTTAACCCCTTAGGTGTTGCACAGGAATTCAAGCAAAATGACAGTGAAATATCAAAATTTCAATTTTTTGGCAGATATTCCATTGTAATCCAATTTTACCTGCAACCCAGCAAGGGTTAACAGCAAACCCAAACCCAAAATTGGTTACCCCAATTCCGCAGTTTATAGAAACACCCCACATGTACACGTAAACTAAATTATGGGCGCGCAAGAGGGCTCAGCACAGAAGGAGAGCTAGGCGGTTTTTGGGATAATAGATTACACTGGAAGAAATCCAGTGGGCCATGTCGTATTGAAGAGACCCTGAGGTACCCCCAGAGTGGAAACCCCCAAAAGGTTACCGCATTTTGGAAACTACACCCCCTAAGGAATGTTTTAGGGGGTATAGTAACCACTTTGACCCAACAAGCGCTCCATTGGAGTTTCATGCACTTGGTTGAGGAAATTGAAAAGTACGTTTTTTACCGAAAAATGTCGCTTTAGGCCCACATTTTTCATTTTGAAAAGGGGGACCAGGAAAAAGTACACCCCACTTTTTATTCCCCATTGTCTCCCGAACACAGCAATACCACAAGTGTTGTCTAAAACCACAGTATTGGCGCACGGCAGGCTTCGTAAGCGAAGCTGCGGCAAAATTCACTGTAAGAAATCTATGGGGCCATGTCACATTTGGAGACACCCTGAGGTCCCGCACAGTGGAAACCCCAAAAAAGTGACCCCATTTTTGAAACTACACCCCCTAAGGAATGTTTTGGGAGGTACAGTAACCACTTTGCACCGGAAACCGGCTCCCGACCTGCGACGATCGCCCGGCATATGATCCGGGTACTATTCGCCGTACCGCTACGGCGGCCGGCGCGAAGGGGTTAATGGTATTTTTCACCTTTTGAATAGATCCTACCTATATTTCCAAAAAATAATGATTAAAGGTCGATTTAGGGGAAATGCCAAAATGTCATTACAATGCATGTAGTATTTGTAACAAAATTTAATCCAAGTTATGTAAATACACACTGAACATGTCACGGGTAGAGTTGAGCGATACCGTCCGATACTTCAAAGTATCGTATCGGATGGTATCGGCCGATCTTTAAAAAAAGTATCGGTATCGCCGATTCCGATACCGGAAGTCCCATTCAAGTCTATGGGACTTCCGGTATCGGAATAAGAAAAACCCTTTCCTGCCCTTGTACAGCCTCTCTGGGGTCTGTACGGGCCTTTCGGGGGGCTGTGCCGGCCTGCCAGGGGGTCTGTGCAGGCTCCGGTGGTCTGTGCCGGCCTGCCGGTGGTCTGTGCAGGCTCCGGGGGGCTGTGCCGGCCTGCCGGGGGGCTGTGCAGGCTCCAGGGGGCTGTGCCGGCCTGCCGGGGGGCTGTGCCGGCCTGCCGGGGGGCTGTGCCGGCCTGCCGGTGGTCTGTGCAGGCTCCGGGGGTCTGTGCAGGCATCGTCTGATGGGACTACAAGTCCCATCGGGCGATGCCTGCTACCATGACAGTGATTGACACATTAGCCAATGATGGGACAGTAGTAGTCCCATCATCCGGCTAATGTGTTAAATGTAAAAAAAAAAAAATAAAAAAAAAAAAATTACATGCTACATACATACAACATGCATACTACATACATGCTACATTCATACTACATACTACATACATGCTACATTCATACTACATGCAACATACATACTACATATATACTACATGCATGCTACATACATACTGCATGCTACATACATACCACATATATACTACATACATACTACATGCATGCTACATGCATGCTACATGCTACATACATAACACATATATACTACATGCATGCTACATACATACTACATGCTACATACTACATATATACTACATGCATGCTACATACTACATGCTACATACATACTACATATATACTACATGCATGCTACATACATACTGCATGCTACATGCATGCTACATACATACTACATACATACTACATGCTACATACATACTACATATATACTACATACATACTACATGCATGCTACATGCATGCTACATACATACCACATACATAACACATATATACTACATGCATGCTACATACATACTACATGCTACATACATACCATATACATACTACATGCATGCTACATACATACTACATGCATGCTACATACATACTACATGCTACATACATACTACATATATACTACATGCATGCTACATACATACTACATGCTACATACATACTACATATATACTACATGCATGCTACATACATACTACATGCTACATACATACTACATATATACTACATGCATGCTACATACATACTGCATGCTACATGCATGCTACATACATACTACATACATACTACATGCTACATACATACCACATATATACTACATACATACAATACATTCATACAATACATACATAGACATACAGTACATATAACATAGAGTAACATACTTACCAATACTTGTCACATTGTTCCCCGAAGCCATTGTCTTTCCGGAATAAATATTAACATAACAAACCACAAAAATACTCACCCACGATCCGAAGCAGTCCACGAGTGTGTCCCACGACGATCTTGGGTAGAGAACGGCAGCATCAGATGATGCTGCCGTTCTCTACGGGCTGCAGGAATCCAATGACGGAAGGTAGGTATCCTTCCGCACTGTATTCCTCCGCCACTTAAAAAAAAAAAAAGTCCCTAGTCTCACTTTATGCCATTGCTGTGTGGGAAATTAGCTCATTTCTAGATTATAGATTTCTGAAAGAGAACTCCATTATTTTCAACAGGAGGGATAATTTTATGATGGATGTAACAGATAAAGATGATAAAAATGTATGACATCCTAATAGTATGTGTTGGCGTAAACTCAGACACATCTCATCATTTATAAGTTCAGTCTGACTGATCGGAAATCTGTGCCTATATACCAAACTTAAAGTGAACCTGACATCTTATACATGCTGCCCAATTCATGGACAACATGTATCAGACACTGGTTGTGCGATGTGCCGCAGCATTTCAAAGTCAAACATGCCTGGATACCAAGCATTGGGCAGCATGTATAACATGTCAGGTTCTCTATAAGACCAAATGTATGGGAAACTAATGTCGATACATTCTGGGTAGAGCAATATTCATTCAGCTAAAAAAATACTATGTACCCAATGTTCATTTGTAAAGATTAGCTCCCTTTACTATGACATTTTGACCTTATATTTATAATTTTACTGTAAAAAAAAAAGATCCAATAGTAAGAGGCAATTCCATAAGTTACAACTCTTTGTAAAACAGGAGTATATAGATGTATGTCATATTGATGTAAGGTATTCAGAGAGCTAATAACATATATTTTATGAGCTCAGGGAAATAATGGAGACAGCAATCCTTTAGTTTTGTGTGAATTATTGCGCTGTTTCAACTAATAAAACCCTTTGGAATGATTTTACAACTACATTTTAAAGGTGTATGTTGGAAGCAGAAGAGCTGCAAACTAATTTCCAGATACATAACTGCCGATTTTACCTAAGGCTACATTGTAACTTCTCAAGGAATGTTGTAAGGGCTGTAGTCTGAGCAATGCTATGTACTGAGCAATATAAATACCAATTTGTAGGTTGTAAAGATCACTGAGGAAGAACCAGAGACCAATCATACATTTAATTTAAAAGTTGACCTTTTAGGGCAACAAACCATCCAGACACATTAAGTTTTAAATATGAAATACAATAAAAGATGTTCAAAACAATATTGTGTAATGAAAAGTCCAAATGGTGATAAAGGTAGTACATTAGTACAAATGTCAGACAGTAACAATGTCCATAAAATACCAAGCAAATGTTAGAATACATTTTGGAAAGGGGGGAAGAAAAAAAATCAGTATGATACTTACATGCTACAAGGAACATCAGGAAATAAATATTTTTTTAAAAAAAATATATGCTCATGATGAGTTAAAGTGTTCGGATAAAGCATTGTCGGAGCACGCTCGGGTGATAACCGATTGTCTTCAGCATGCTAGAAAAATATGACTGATTCCCCATGGCTGAATGTCTCGCGGCTCTTCAAGAGCGGCAACACATGCAGGGATTGCCTGTTTGTTCATGCATGTGTTGCGGCTATCAACCAGCTGCAAAACATGTAGTCGCAGGGACTCAAACATATTATTCGAGCATGCTGAAGACACTTGGTTAGCACACTAGCATGCTTGGATAACGCTCGTCACTAATTATTATCTATAAACTTATAAGTCCAACAATCCGGCACATGCTGGACGGGTAAATGTGCTATAATAAACCAGTAACTTTAAATGTCTTTTCTTGGTTAGTATTTATCATATTTTTTTTTTTATAAAAGAATGTGTCATATGATTTGCACCTATTTTGGAATATATTGCAATATCTCTGAAACAACATCATTTACTGTCCTTTTCTGTATAGGTGATTAAAAACTTTTGACTGTAAGTATTGATAGCTATAAAGTGATATCCAGCATCAGGATCTTCCATAAAAATACATAATTTTTATAGTTGGAAAAAAGTTCCAACAACAGAAAAAAAGAACGCATGCCCGTCATCGTCATTAAAAAATACCGTAATTAAACTGCAGGGCAAATGCATTTTGGTCATATGTCCTCAATCATTGCAATTTTTCTTTTTCTTTATTTATAACACAGGTCTACAAAAAATATTTCTTGTAATCATCTCAGGTGACTTTGTACTTTTCTGAATTATCTTTTTGTCCCGATTTCAAAAATGTGTACAGTTTTTCTGTAGCACGTATAGTTTCCAAGGAACAGCAGCATTATTACAAGGTATAGGAAATACTGTATATTGGTGACATTAAGAAAACAGTAATCTGCATATCAGAAAAAAATGCTTCACCTTACAAAACAGTTTTTATGGAAACAAAATAATTTCACATGCAAAATAGAAACCAAAATATGAGCAGAAACTAAAAGTGCTTGACATTAGACTGTCGTTGGTACGATTTTTCAGGGTTGTCCCTATACAGTATAACATCCAACAGTAATCTGCCATCATTGAGTCATTCCAAAAACCCTGGTAGTGGTGTTCCATTACTTTAATGTCCTGGTGAAACCACTCACCTTGTTCATCACTTACATCCCCAAGATTTTGAGGGAAGAAATCTAAATGTGAATGCAAAGAGTACATTTTCAGAGACATGCGACATTCAAGACGCTGGTATGCATTCAGCAGTTCCTGACCACCTTAAACGCATTCTGGAGATTTCTGTTTTTCTAAGAAGTTTTCACAGATCTACTTGAAGCTTTTCCAAGATCTCAATTCCTTATCATTTAGAGTTCCTTCAAACATATCATCTCTCATCAGCTCTCTGATCTGAGGACCCATAAATACCCCTTCCTTCCTTCCTGGTGAAATGCAGGAGTATTTCTGTGAAATGCACTGGAACACTTGTGAATTTGTCTTTGCCATGGCTTTCACAAAGTTTTTACTCAATCCCAACTTTTTATGTAGTGGAGGATGAAAGATTTTTGTTGGAGCAACTAAAGGATTATGCTGAGCATTGTCTTTGCCTGCAGCACGGATGTTTCTCTGTCCCCAATCATGATGAACTTAATGCTCTACTGTATTTCTACTGTCCCAAAAACACAAGACACAGCAATATTTTGTGAAACCTCCTGGCATTCCCATTAGCAGACCAATCACTTTCAAATCTCCACAGATATTCCATGTCTTTGCCAGTAGCTTCAGCTCCATAGTCTTCATAATCTACTTCATTTTCATCCAATCCAGAAAACGGTGGTACAGAAACTAGCAAGGTACCATCATGTGGAACTGGCCTAATTGCAGATTCAAGTTCAGGGTAAATAATCTTATGTTTGTTCTTTGTAGAAAAGCCCTTCAGTTTGACAAAACAAAAGTAGCAGTCATCACTATGATTTTTGTTTTCTCTTCAAGTCATGAGAACAGCAAACGGCATAGCCACTTTCCTCATATTCAACCAGTCACGAAGACCATTTGAGCTTGTATTTAGGATTCATTTGGGTCTTCTATCGCAGTAATGTCTTCTCGGAAGAAGGTGCAAGAGCCACATTTGCCCCCCCAACCCGGACACAATGTTCTTTACTCCACAGTCGCAGCAGGGGAGGAGCAAGGCCTACTGGCACTGTTGAGACCAGCCTTGAGTGCCAGGTCCCGGAGTCCACGTAGGAGGCTCCTACACTGCCGACACCACGGATAACAGCAATCTGAGCCGGAATGATGTACGGCGGGGGCGTGGAACAGTGCGGCGGACACAACCATGTAACGGCGAGCGCTGTCGAAACACGGTTTGGAGCAGGAGGTACCCGTGCCCTTAGGCACTCCCGAGAACCAGCTGGCGATGCTGGAACTCGGTTTACCCCTCGGGGGAGGCACCTGTGTCTGCACTTCACTGCCAGGAAACAGCCGGCGTGGCTGGATCCCACCTCTTGTGCTTCTGCCTATAGGTGTTTGGCATCTGTCGTCCTTTTTTCCACTTTGGTCTAACGAGGTACAACTGGCGGTACTGTTGCCCAGAAACACAGCCTGCTGTGAAAGTGGCAGTCACGGAAATGGGCACTAGCTGGAGGTACTAGAACCCAGAAACTCGGCATGCTGTGAAATCAGCAGTCACGGAAATGGGCACTTGCTGGCGGTACTAGAGCCCAGAAACACGGCATGCTGTAAAATCAGCAGTCACGGAAATGGGCACTAGCTGGCGGTATTAGAGCCCAGAAACACAGCATGCTGTGAAAGTGACAGTCACAGAAATGGGCACTAGCTGGAGGTACTAGAACCCAGAAACTCGGCATGCTGTGAAATCAGCAGTCACGGAAATGGGCACTTGCTGGCGGTACTAGAGCCCAGAAACACGGCATTCTGTGAAAGTGGCAGTCACAAAAATGGGCACTTGCTGGCGGTACTAGAGCCCAGAAACACGGCATGCTGTGAAAGTGGCAGTCATGGAAATGGGCACTAGCTGGCGGTACTACAGCCCAGAAACACGGCATGCTGTGAAATCAGCAGTCATGGAAATGGGCACTAGCTGGCGGTACTAGAGCCCATGGAAAACATTATGAGGTGAAAGAGTCAGTCACAGAACCAGGTGCTAGATGTTGGTAGTAGAGGTCAGAGCACGGGCATAACAGATGACGCTGTGTGCAACATAGGCACATGACAGAGCATGCATACTGCTACCAACCATGCATGTAACCTGTCTACTCTGGCCCAGGGCAGCAAAAGTCACCAGAAATCCAGGCCTGGTTCATTTTTATGACTGTAAGCTGGTCCACATTTGCAGCGGATGTACTGCTTCTGCTACCGGCTTCTGAACGGATTCCGCTGGGCCCAGGATGCACTGAGGTGCCTGCTAGTGCATGCGCATCACTGCTATGCGGTGGATTAGAGTACATGAGTGAATTAACCAGTGCGTCTTGGTACTCCTGCATTTTACGCGCCCGGTTCAACGGTGTAATTAGGCTGTGAAGGCTGTCCTGGTAACGTGGATCTAAGAGGGTGGCCACCCAGTTGTCATTTTTGTGGAGAATACGAGCTACATGTGGGTCATTTCTCAGACACTGCAGCATGAAGTCACTCATGTGCTGAAGGCTGCCAACTGGCCATGCATCGCTGTCACCAGCTGGAGGAATGTGCTCTGGCTGCTCTGCATCACCCCATCCACGCTCTATCTGGTGACTACTAGTAGAGCGCTGTGTACGTTCCACCTCTGGCTCATCCTCATAGTTCTCCTCATCCTCCTCACTTGCTGTGTCCTGCCTGGACCTTTGTGAGGCACCCACAGAGCTTTGTACCAACCGGGCAGATGAAGATTGCCTGGTTGGTGCAAGTGTCTCATCTTACTCCTCCTCCTCCTGAGAAACTTCATCCCTTAGTCCTTTAAGTGATGATTCTATAAGGCATATAAGGGGAATAGTCAGGCTGAGTAGGGCAGCATCCATGCTCACCATCAGAGTGGAGTCCTCGAAGCGCTTCAAAATGGTGCATATGTCCTTCATGGATGCCCACTCTGTGGTTGAAAAGTGGGAGGGCTGAGATGTGTGTCACCTACTTTGCGCCTGATGCAGCTGCCACTCCATAATTGCAGGTTGCTGCTCACACAACCTTCGCAGCATATGCAAAGTCAAATTCCACCTGGTGTGGAGGTCAACAATGATGCGGTGCTCGGGCAGGCCCAATCTGCACTGCATGGCTGAAAGGCGCAATGCAGCCATGCATGAACGCCGCAAATGAGAGCACTCATATCTGACTTTGTGCAACAGCTCCTCAAGGTCAGGAGAGTTCCTAAGGAAACTCTGCACCACCAAGTTTAGGACATGGGCAAGGCATGGAATGTGAGTCAGACCACCTAGGCCCATAGCCGCGACCAGGTTTCGGCCGTTGTCACACACCACCATACCTGGCTGGAGGTTGAGCAGCGCAAGCCACAAGTCGCTCTGCTCCTTGAGCATGCTCCACAGCTCAGTTGCGGTGTGGCTAACATAACCCAGATAAACCAATTTCAACACAGCCTGTTGATGTTTGGCCGATGCAGTGCTGAAATCGGTTGTTGTGGTACGTCTGGGTGCAGGCGAGTCTGACGAGGAGTATGAGGATGAGTCAATTTGTATGAAGGAGAGGCCTGAAATCCGTGGAGTTGGCAGGACCCGCGCACTTGCACTGTCTACTTCAGTTCCAGGCTCAACTACATTTACCCAATGGGCGGTGATGGAAATGTAGCGTCCCTGGCCATGCTGACTGGTCCACACGTCGGTGGTCAGGTGGACCTTGCTACTAACTGCATCTTGTAGCGCATGCTTTGCTGTTGCAGGGCGGGGACAGCTTGCCTGCTGAAGTAGAAGCATCTGGGAATGCTGTATTGTGGGATTGCAAACCCCAACATAGCGATAAGGGCTGGCTTGCTCACCAGCCAGAATGGTAGCATTTCCACTGCAAGCAGTTTGGTAATGCGAGAATTCATGCCCTGTGCTTGTGGGTGGTTTGCCGAGTACGGGTGACTTTTCTCCCACACCTGTGTGAAAGATGGCTGCACAGTGGATTGGGAGTGTGAGGATGCCAGCGAATGGGATGCTGATGTTGACGAAGTACCGACAGTGTGCCGCCGTACAACACTGCCTGGCTTTCTGGCGAGGAAGCGGGAGCAGCTGTTTGCGAGCTGGAGGAAGAGGTGGCTGCTGTGGCGGTAGAGGTGGAAGGTGGGGGACCAGCTCTAGGTGGCGAATCATCTTGGGTGTGAGGCTGCCACTCCACAGGGTGCCTCTTCCTGACATGCGTCAACATATTGGTGGTATTAAGGTTGCTGACGTTCTTCCCTCTCCACACAGTTTGTCGATAAAGCTTGCATCTGACTACTGTAACGTCATCTGCAACTTGGTCGAAAAATGCCCATGCACCACAACTCTTGGGCGCACCCCTTGTGCTCTTTAAAAGAGCCCTGCTCCTAACGGGTCCTGAAGTTGAGGGAGCCGACATCCAATTTTTCCCTCTTCCTCTCCCACGTGGACGGCCACGCTGCGCCACACCTGCAAGTTCTTCCTCTGAGCTATCCCCACTTGCTTGCTGCCCCTCAGCATGCCATGATGGGTCATGGAACTCGTCATTCAATACCTTTTCGTCAGCAGAAACTGGCAGCTGAGTTTCATCATCATCTGCTGACTGGGGTCTGGTCACTGTGGGCACTGGCCCACCCTCCACTTCTTCCTCAGACGCACACAGTGGTTGCGCATCTGTGCACACTACATCTTCTTCAGCTGCAGGAATGCTGTCTGGCTGGCACACAGATTCCAAGCCAAAAGACTCTGAGAAGAGGATTAAGGTTGGCTCCTGGCCCTCTGAATGTCTGGGCAATTTAGTGGGCGGTGAAGAAGCAGATGGGTACTGCTCTTCAGTGGCCTGACCCGATGTGGTGGAGAGGTCATGGGAGGATGCTGCGCTCATTGAGTTGGATGCCTCAGCTGCCATCCAACCAACAACGGTTTCTACTTGATCCTCTCTTGTCAGCCTATGGCCCTGCGCTCCTAACAAGCTGTGCATAAATGACTGCTGCCAGGTGAAAGTAGGTGCTGAGTGACTTGAGCCTGCTGCTTGCTCTGGATGTGCATGTCTAGCTGCTGATGCACCTCTTCCGCAGCCGCTGCAGGGACGTCCCTTACTCCCTGCCTTCTTCATCTCTATCGATGGATTCAGAACGGCAAGAAAGTAATTATTAGGGATTAGTGTGCTTATTCCTGTAGGACTACAAACAGGTATAAGAAACACTAATGGCACTGTATGATGGTGTGTCTGCTACACTTTATTTGAATCTAGTGTGGCCTACACAAAGAGTAACGTGTGTTTGTGGTGTTGGTGTATACGTTACGGTTGGATGTCACAGCGCAGTAAATGACACTGTGATACCTAAAAAAAAATTCTCCGGGACTGGGCCAGGTGCTGTGTGGCACCAGCCACAGAGGTTGTTTGGGCCCTCACGGTACAATCCCTATATAGTGTTTAACTTTAACCTCAATAGATGCTGTGAGGTAAAGTAACACTTATAGGGGCACTGAGAGTGAATTTACTGGTGAAAAATTTGGGGGTGCGTGATAGAACAGGCCGCACAAGGGGTCCTGCAGTCTGATGTGACTGCAAAGACTGACCTAGTGGGTGCTGCACTCCCCCAAAAAAAGCACACAGGCAGTCTGTGCAGCGAAGGTGACTAAACTGTGCAAAGCGCACCCGAGCACCAGGAAAATTGAGGGATAAATGGGGGTAAGGGATTGGGGGGGGATTCGGGGGGGAACCCCTCACTGAAAAATCCCTATATAGTGTTCACCAAAATGTACTGGATGGTGAAGCTACACTTTTAGGAAAAAATAGGGAAGGGGATTTAAGGGATGAAAAGAAAAGGCTGTGAAAAGACAGTGAGGCTGGCTTCACATTTGCGTTTTTTTTTCGCGGTATTTTAGCGCTAAATAGCGCATGCGTTTTTTTCCCTATACTTTGCATGGGATGCGCTTATGTGCACATACACATGCGTTTGTATGCGTTTTTCCGCGCATGTGTTTTTTTGCGGTATGCGCTCGGGCGCACAAAATGCAACCTGTTGCATTTTTTGTGCGTCTGACTTGCCTCAAAAAAACGCATGCGCGCGCAATGCGTTTTTTTACAGCAAGACACCCATTATAAGTCTATGGTGAGCATATGTGCGCATTGGCATGCTTATGTATGCGTTTTTTTGCACATGCGTTTTTTTTTTACCATTAGTTTAGACAATGGAATTTAGGGGTTTGGGTTAGAGTTAGGGTTAGTTAAGGGGGTTTAGGGTTAGGGTCAGGGTCAGGGTTAGGGTTAGGATCAGGGTATGGTTTGGTTAAGGGTTAGGGTCAGGGTCAGGGTTAGGGTTAGGATCAGGGTATGGTTTGGGTTAGGGTTAGGGTATGGTTTGGTTAAGGGTTAGGGTTAGGGTCAGGGTCAGGGTCAAGGTTAGGGTTAGGATCAGGGTATGGTTTGGTTAAGGGTTAGGGTTAGGGTCAGGGTCAGGGTCAAGGTTAGGGTTAGGATCAGGGTATGGTTTGGTTAAGGGTAAGGGTTAGGGTAAGGGTTAGGGTTAGGGTTAGGGTATGGTTTGGTTAAGGGTCAGGGTTAGGGTTAGGGTTAGGGTTAGGGTCAGGGTTAGGGTTAGGTTTAGGGTCAGGGTTAGTTAGGGTTTAGGGTTTGGGTTAGGGTTAAGTATGGTTTGGTTAAGGGTTAGGGTTAGGGATAGGGTCAGGGTTAGGGTTAGGGTCAGGGTCAGGGTTAGGGTTAGGGTTAGGTTTAGGGTCAGGGTTAGTTAGGGTTTCGGGTTTGGGTTAGGGTTAAGTATGGTTAGGGTCAGGGTTAGGGTTAGGGTTAGGGTCAGGGTTAGGGTTAGTAAAGTCATGGTTTGGGTTAGTGTGAGGGCCACCTAATGTTTGGATAAAATGCAAACGCGGTAAAAACGCACTAAAAACGCATACAAACGCATAAAAACGCTGCGTTTTTTTCATGCATGCTCATAAAAATGCTTGAAAAAAACGCAGCAGTTGTATGCTTTTGTATGCGTTTTTTCAATGCGTTTTTTTGCAGGAAAAACGCGCTGCAAAAAAAAGCAAGTGTGAAACTAGCCTGAGACACATACCACATAGTGCTGCAGCAAGAGGAGCTGCAGCAGCTGCAGTGAATGTGTGCTGCACTGTCTCACTAAGCACCTCACTGAGAGCCTGCACAGCACAAAAAATGAAACTGAGTGGGGTCAATGAGGAAAAAGACTGCTTCTGTAACACACAGAGGCTGCTACAGTCACTGAAAAACAATTTCTATCGCTATTAGATCCGAGATCTCTCCCTATCTCCAACAGCAACCTATCCCTATCTGCTTTCACAGTAGAGTGAGGCTAAAATGGCAGGTGCAGCCTTTTATACTGCCTGATCACACCATCCAGCCAGCCAATCGCAGCGCAGCCC
This sequence comes from Dendrobates tinctorius, assembly GCF_039654945.1. NCBI lineage: Eukaryota > Metazoa > Chordata > Amphibia > Anura > Dendrobatidae > Dendrobates > Dendrobates tinctorius. The sequence goes on along the minus strand of NW_027361913.1, from coordinate 7,567,260 downwards.
CTAGCTAGCAAGTTTGGTTGCCTCCTACCAAGCTTAGGGGAGTTACACAATGTTGCCAGCAATTCTTCAGCTCCTGATTGGCTCCACGGAGCACTCAGAGGCTGAAGGATTATGGGATTTCCAATTTCCAACTTCCAATGAGAAAAAAAATATCGGAATCGGAAATCGAAATTCCGATATTGCAAATATCAGGCCGATTTCCGATATTTCAAAATCGGAAAGCTCATCCCTAGTCGCTAATACATTTGAAGGGGACACTCAAATTCCATCATTACATCCCCAGTAAGAGGGCTAGGTATGGAATTAAGCTCAACAAACTGTGTGAGAGTACCTCAGGGTTTGTCCGCAAGTTTAGGGTTTATGAAGGAAAGGACTCCTGGATTGAACCCCCTAAATGCCACCTGTCTTGGGAGTGACAGAGAAAATTGTGTTGGATTTAGTGCACCAACTGCTGGATCAAGGTTATCATCTCTATGTTGATAACTTTTATGCCAAGGTACCACTGTTCAAGACCCTCTCTACACAAACAGTGGCAGCCTGCAGTACAGTCCGCAAAAATTAGAGGAGCTTCCCTAGGATGCTCATAGGGCAGCTTCTCAGAAAAGGTGAGAGCAAAGTCAATGTAGCAACAACATCCTAGTGGGCAAGGGCAAGAGGGCTGTCCTTTTCTTCACCACCATACAAGGTGAAGGCAGATCCTCCAGCACTGTACAAGGTACCTCTACAGAGGTTGACAATCCAAACTGTGCAGTGTGGTACAACAAGTACATGGGGGAATTGATCTCTCTGATCAAGTCCTCCAACCGTACAGTGCGCTGAGAAAAGTCAAGGTGTAATACAAGATGCTGGCTGTGCACAACATACAGATGGCAATGTACAATGCTTTCATGCTATCAGGATGTGCAGGCAAGACAGCTACAGTGCACCTTCAGTTTCAGGAGGTAGTAATCAAGGCCCTAGTCTTTGGAGACTAGGAAGTAGTGGACACCAATATTTCCGGAACTGAAGGTGCTCATATCGTACAAGGCCAACATTTTCCCTGGGGAGGTCCCTCAAACCATAAAAAAAGGAAGGTCACAAAACAGATGCCTAGAGTGTTATAGAAGGGGGATATGATAGGACACCACTTATCAATCTAACACCTGCCCCAAAAAATCTGGCAATGTGTATTAAAATAAGGCTTTAGACTGTATCACACATCCATGGACTACTAAATTAATTTCTGATGTACTCAACACAACTGACCAAGCTGATGCACTCTAGACAATTTACATATGCCACTACATTATACAGTTGACACACCAGGACACACTAGATCAATTCCAATACAGGGCCACTTGGGAGTTTCCATAGTTTAGGCACATCAGTGTCTCTTCAAACATGACATAATGCCCGCAGACTATTACATTAAAGTCTGCATTACAAAACATCACACCTTCCCTTCCATGTGACTAAAACGAGGTTTTCCTACACATATTGGTTATCAGCATACTCATCACATTGCACAACAGATCTATTTTCTTCTGTTATCCTTGCAAAATTAAAAAAAAAAATGCAGGTAAAAAGGTTGTTCTTCTGGAAAAAGATGCTTTTTCTTTTCACAGTTCTACGCTATAAACATCTGTGAAGCACCTGGGTGCTCAGCATACATCTATATAAGTTCCTTGAGTGGTCTAGTCTTCAAAATGGGGTCACTTTGGGGGTTTCCACTGCTAAACACATCAGGGGCTCTCCTCACACGACATGGCATCCGCTTTCAATTCTAGCCAATTCTATGTTCAAAAGTCAAACAGTTCTCTTTCCCTTCCGAGCCCTGCACAAATGGAGTATCAGTGCACTCAGTAGAAATTGCATAAAAGCTTTTGCATCCAACTTCTCCTGCTACCCTTTTGAAAATAAAAACATTAAATTTCAGCAAATTCTGCGTTCGAAAAGTCAAATTGTGTTCTTTTCCTTTCAAGCCCTGACATGCGCCCAAGCCGTGGTTTTCCTACACATATGTGGCATGAGCATGTTCAGGAGGAATTACACTTCATATTTTGTGATCTTTTTTGTGTTAGTCTTGTAAAATAAAAAAGTAGGTCTAAAATAAAATTTTATAGAAAAAATATTCATTTTTTCCTTTCACATGGTTTCAGTTCCTGTGAAGCACCTGAAGGGTCAATAAACTTCTTGAATGTGGTTTGGTGTACTATTTGGGGTGCAGTTTTTAGAATGTTGTAATTTTTGAGTGTTTTCTGTCACATAGACACCTAAAAGTCATTTCAAATGTGATGTGGTCCCTAAAAAAATAGTTTTGTAAATTTTATTGGAAAAATGAGAAATTCGCTGGTCAAATTTTAACACTTATAACTTCCTAACAAAAAAAATTTTGTTTCATAAATTTTGTTGATGAAAAGTAGACATGTAGGAAATGTTTTTCGTTAACTTTTTTGTGTGACATGTTTCTCTGATTTTAGAGCAAAAGAATTTAAATTTGAAAATCGCAACATTTTGGTTAAATTTCTGTTTTTTTCACAATTAAACACAAGTCATAAGACATTTTTTTTAACACTATGAAATACAATATGTCACAAAAAAAATGTTCTCAGAATCAATGGGATCCGTTGAAACTTTCTAGCGTAATTACCTCATAAATTGACAGTGGTCAGATTTGAAAAATTTGGCCTTGTCATGAAGGTGAAAACAGGCTTGGGGGTGAAGGGGTTAAGTAATATAAATCAAAGAAGAAATAAAAATTAAGTTTGGAGTAGATTCCAAAAGGAATACAATTCAATATGATTCCATGAGGAATATGACAGATTCCAAGAGGAATTCAACTCAAACAAATTACTTATCACTTCTTTTTTTCAAAACCTAATCTGGAAAAAATGGAATGAAAACTCCCTGTGAGCAATAAAGTGTCATTTTCATTAAAGTGAATAAGAAAAATATTGATAGCGTATTTGTAGAGGTTTTTGATGTGGATTTTGGAACAGGTAAGTTTCAATATCCTCATAAAAATAGTTCAAATTAGCATGAAAAAAGGCTTAAAAATGGATTTGAATGCTTCAGAGGAAAAAATGGCTCCAAATAACAACAAGAAAGGAGCACTTTCTGAAGTGGATTCCTCTTGAAAAACTGCTTACCGTATTTTTGGGGGGGACATTGGGGTGCATCTTATAATGCAGATATACCTTACTAGCCGTGGTGGAGCAGGGTCCCAGGGTCGCTGCAGGCCGCAGGCTGGGATGAGGGGGTGTTCAAATGTGTGGCTCCTCTGCGGGTGTTCAATGCTGTCGATGTTCTGTGCTGCGGGGGCTCTGCCGATATTTTGTGAAATGCCAGAGCCCCCCGCAGTTGCATGGTTTCCTATGCGGTGGACTCCAGGAAATTGGCTGCCGGGGCTGACGCATGCAGAGATGGAGATCTCAGCAACAAGATCTCGGGAGATGGGATTTCAGCGCTGAGTTCTCATCTCCCGAGATCTTGGTGCTGAGATCTCCATCTGCACATGCGTCACCCCCTCCAGCCATTTTCCTGGAGTCCACCGCATAGTAAACCATGCAACTGCAAGGACTCTGGCATTTCACAAAATGTCAGCAGAGTCCCCGCAGCACGGAACACCCGCTGCACGGAACACCAACAGTACGGAACACCAACAGCACAGAACAACTGCAGCACCGCGCTGCACATCCGAACACCCCCTCATCCCAACCTGTGGCCTGCAACATCACCCCACTCCTGCCTCCTCCAGCAGCGACCCTGGGACCCCGCTTCACCACAGCCACCAACCCCGGTAAGCAATAAGATGCATGGATTATAAGAAGCACCACCATTTTATTAAAAAGAGAGGTTTTTTTCCTATTTTTCTCCTCAAAATTTGAGGTGCGTCTTATAATCTAGAGTGTCTTAAAATTCACAAAATATAGTAATTTTACTCATTTGGTTAATGTAAACATTTTATCTGTTGTGCAATAATATTAAAAAAAATCATAACAAAAATTTCTATACCTGATATTATAGCTTAATTAGAGGAGTGGTAGACTTTTTACTTGTTTCATAAAAAATATCACTCTTTGGGCTTCTCCACCAGTCCATATTTTCGGTCCGAGTGCAATCTGTTAAAAAAGGATATAAATGAAAAATAGAAACACATGAGGTATTATAACGGTAACCGACAATAAGGCTATCAAAAGGTGAAGAAGAATCAAAATCACCACCACATGTGTATATAGGATAAATAGAGACCCATCGGTGAAATTATGAATATAAAAAGAAGAAACAAACCGAAAACAATAGTCTTTAATAAACATAAAGTGGAATTTTATTAGTTATATAATAAAAAATTGGAGAGGGGTGGGAAAAATAACCAGAAAGAAGCGGATGTGAAATACAGAAACAGTTATATATATACATTTTAAAACACAAATAACAATACCTATGATTGTATACTGTATAGAAGTGCAAAGTGCATAAGCATGAAATAGCGTGGGTGCCTGGATAGAAAATGTCTGGACAAGTTGAGGCAAATTTCATATATTATGGTACAGGTAATGAGAGAATGGATATCGTAGATAGTGTATTGTTCACAAATACTTATGCACTTTGCACTTTTATACAGTATACAATCATAGGTATTGTGCTTTTTAGTTTAACATTAAAGGCCCCGTCACACACAGCGAGATCGCTGATTTTGTGACGCATCAGCAATCTCTCCGGCGATATCGCTGTGTGTGACGGGGATCAGCGACTGGCCCCGCTGCCGGGTATCGCTGATCGTGCACAATCGTCCTGGGCCATTTTTTGATCATTGGTCTCCCGCTGGTCAGCATGCATCGCTGCGTGTGGCAGTGACAGACCAGTGATCAGCGACTCAGGATGCTGGTTTCCAACGTAAACATCGGGTAACTAAGAGCCGCATGGCTCTTGGATACCCACTGTTTACCCTAGATACCAGTGCACTCTGGTATCTAGGGTAAACAGCAGGTATCCAAGAGCCGCGCGTCTCTTAGTTAGCCGATGTTCACGTTGGATACTAGCTTGCTCGCTGGTCCTGATCGCTGGAAGGGCTGTCTATGTGACAGCTCACCAGCGATCAGCCTAATGATGTCCCAGCAATCCCATCCATGTCAGATCTTTGGTGGGATTGCTGGGACATCGTTATGTGTAACGAGGCCTTTATACAGAACGGTTCCTGTGTTTCACTTTTTTCTAGTTATTTTTCCCATCCTTATCTAAATTTTTATTTTTTACTATTATGTAACTAATAAAATTCCACTTTATGTTTATCAAAGACTCTTGTATTCGGTTTGTTTCTTCTTTTTACAAAAAAAGGACATAACTCGGATCAATCATATTCCATGACGTAGAGCAGATGAAAGGTTATTTTTCAGACCGATTCAGTGTGTGAAAAATTTGCAGTATGCTCCATTTTCCTTAGTAAAAATGATAAGAAATACCCATTCAAATCTATGGGTGCACCAAAAAAATCGGATACCAGTTCTGTAGCATTGGAAACGGTAAGCAGTCTTGTAAACGATTAATAGCTGCTCAGTAAGATAACGGATTGTATACCGTCTGCACATGGATGACAAGGGAGAAAAAAATCATCCCACTTTTTTCAATACAACCCAGACCGATTTTCCTATATGTGCCTATAAATTCATTAATCAAAATTGGTGTGATACTCCAAGTATTAGAGACACCTTTTGTTCTTTACCCAATAATAATGTCCAAGCATAATAAAAGTAATATTGACAAATAATAGTCACCACAATATTCCCTACAGTAATGCTGCTCCACATAGTGAACGACACAATAATAATCCTCACATTTTTTGTGCCTATACAGTAATAAAAACTTAGTTATTATTTCCAACTGTTTACTTTAAGATATTGTTAACCTCTTCACGACATGTGTCGTATATATACTGCGCTGCTGGAGCTGCGTTACCACAAAGCACAGTATCTATACGGCGTTTGCTGTTTGTCTCTGACAGCAGGTCATCCCTGTATGCCACCCCTGAGGGCTGTACCGTCAGCCCCACATCGGCGATTGCTGTGATTGGCCAATTAATTCTGACCAGCCAATCACAGCAAAGTCACAATAAAGTATTAAAAAAAAAACATGTGACATGCTGTGATTGGTGCTATCTGCAGTCACAATGGATGAGGTGATCTCTCCTGGTTAACTTCTTTGGTGCTGTTTAGCTGAGCAACAGTTACTGACCAATCAGCGCCAAAGGTGTTCATCTAAAGTAGCTATATCCACTATGTACACCATCTATAACTCAGATTTGGTGGCAGAGCAGTTGTATACCCCCACTGTATAACTGGGAGAGAAAATAATCATTGTTGGCCAGTGAGATCCTCCTGTCATCTGTCTCCTGTGATTCATTGCTGTGCTGTGTCTTCTGCCTCCTGTGATTCTGCTGTGTGCTGCGTGCAGGATGCTGTGTGACTGATCTGTGATCCCAGCAGTAGCAGTTCCCCCATCCATGTTCTACCTCCCCAATCCACCCCACTCCCAATTGTATTATTTGCCCTTTTTACCTGTGTGGCATCCTGTGCTGAGCATTTGTGCACTTTCCGAGGCCGCTACGCTCTGATCAGTAGCGCTGCTAATGAGAATCTGCGCCAAGGGACTTTTTCTTCTTTTAGCTTTTAGAGTAGCTGATGTCGTAATGGAAGTGACATCCAATTTTTGTTTTTAGAAAAACCAAATAATAGTAGTTAGTACAGAGTGGCTTTATAGGTAGACAGGTAGAGAGTAACGAACGTCGCAGTGTTAGTGATGTTCATTTTTCTTTTTCAAAATAAGTATAGTTAGCGCTGAGAAAAGTTTTAGCTATTACATTAGGGGAGCATATGTCACAATGTTGTTCTGTTTTTATTTTGCAAAAAAAAAAGGAATAGTTAGCACTGAGTACATTTTTTGAGCCTGCATTAGGGGAGAAAACGTCACAGTGTTATTAATATCCGGTTACTGTATCTTTTGCATAAAAAAGAATAGATAGCACCAAGTACATTTTTAGCTAGTGCATAAGGGGAGCGTATGTTGCAGTGTTAGTGATGTCCTATTTTCATTTGCAAATGTAACACCCCTTTAGGGCTACCACTGTACCCTGGGTGTTATGGAGGGTCTCACCTCTTTCATATGCAGTGCCTCCACCCGAATCTTGATTGGAGCTCTGTCTCTGGGCTGCAGAAGAACAGTTATCTTCTGCCAGGGGCTGATTCGGGAAACCCCTGCCACAACTCGGTACATACTCAGGAAGCAGGAGTAAAACAGTTTAACAGATTTATTGCTATAAAGCAGAACTCAGGTGGGTTTAAAGGAATAAACATACAATGCGATTTACTGTGCTCTATAAAAGTCATATACCCATCACAGACTAATTAAACCCCAACCCTGCAAATATAACGTAGCCAATTCCCCCTCTTTTGCATTTACTCAGTCCGACCGTTGGGGCCCAGTTGCCGCGGATGTTGGCACGCAAAGGAAGGTTAGTGCACAAAGTAGAAAACGTAGGTGCACTTAAATGAATGTTGCTGTCAATAGTCTCGACTGCAGTGTACTCACTGTAAGTCGTGCTGATAGAATAACAAGTCTCAGCAGAACACTCACTGTGTCTCCAACAATCGGAGGATTCTTTAGACTCCAGCTGAGGGCTGCAGGATTTAGACCTTTATCCGATGGTAGTACTGGCAGGACTCTCTGGATCTTTGCCCTCTCCGGCAACACTGGTATCTCCATGGGGTCCCCCACACTCTGCAGTTTGGGGGAATCATGATCCACACCGCTCTGTTTCTCATAACCAGCAGCAGCAGCCACGTTTTCTCTCCTCTCGCTCTTTACTTTCACTTTCTCCTCAGCGTCCTCCCCCAAGTCCCTCCTCCTTCCTTCTTCTATCATCTCACTGGAACAAGGATCCCTGGGAGTTGTAGCCTTCTGCCACTCAGGAGAAAAACGATTAGTGTCTGTAGGTCCCTGTTTAACAGCCACTGCAAAACTCTTCTTAGAGTCTGTAAGCTCCAGCATTCCGGTAGATGCTCTAACAGTTTCCTGTGCATGTGTTACACAAACACAAAGAGAATAGCTAGCGCTGAGTAAATATATAACTAGTGCATTAGGGGAGCATACGACGCAGTGTTAGTGACATCCATTTATCTTTTGCAAGAAAAAGAACAGTTAGGCTATGCACCCACGTTGCAGAAATGCCGCAGAATTGTCCGCAGCATTTCCGCAACTCCCCGCCGTGGGTAAAACGCATGAGGAATTCGCATGCGTTTTAACGGAAAAAAAAGGGTTTTGCAAGCGTTTTTAGCTCGCATAATGCTAGCGCTTTTTCAAGCGATTTGAAACATCGCTTGGAAAAGTAATTGACAGGTTGGTCACACTTGTCAAACATAGTGCTTGACAAGTGTAACCAACATTTTACTATTGATGTTGCCTATCCAACCGCTACATCATCAGAGGTCATTTGTGCAATGCATCCCTGAGAGCAAAAGTTGCTGGCAGCGCTGCGAGGACCAGGAGGACTCTGGGGGTCAACCGAGGGTAAGTACATCCCTATTTTTTATTTTAATTCTATTTTTACAGGAATATGGTACCCAGGGCATGGAGTAAAGTCTCCTCTCCTTCAGACCCTGGGTACCATCCGAACATGAAGCACTCACTTTACACATGGTGGTCATAGTCACATGCTAAAGTGAGCGTTTCAATGCAATACTATGGCGGCGGAATCACCGCAATTCTGCAAAATTAATGGACATGCTGAGGATTTTTCCACTATGTGATTCCACAGCAGAAAAATCCACAACAATGGCACAATAACTGCGGAATCCCAAAGGATTGCATGGGAATGCATTTTGTTAGCATTTTTTAAGGGTTTCCAGAGCGGCAAAAACGTGACGGAAACGCTTAAAAAATGCAACATGGGAACACAGCCTTAGCAAGTGCATTAGGGGAGCGTGTTAGAGACGTCCCTTTTTCTTTTGAAAAAAAAGTTAACAGCACAGAATAACTTTATCGGTAGGGCATTAGTGTAGTGAACATCACTGTAATTTTTTTATACAAACTTTATTTTTACATGTACTGATTTTTTTTTTTTTCCTCTAAGGGTTTCTTTGAAATTTTTCCTTTCCATTTTTTTCTCTTCTTTTTTCTCGACTATATTTTATAATAATTAGTACCCTTTACATAAGCCCCACACAATGCATGTGTTAAAGCACCACTTACACACACATCCCTAGTGTTTTGAAGAATAGAATAAAAATGGCTTATTCGTCTAGAAGATGCTATTCACAAGAGGAGGCATACGACGCGGATTAAGGCAGTGAGGAATATCCCACATTCCTCTATTTATCTTCCTCCTCCTCGTCCTCATCTAGTGGGGAGAAACCCTAATCAAGGTGCCCTAGGAGCCAGGCAACCCCTTCAACAATCAATCCCATAGGGACTACATACCCCTTAAAATTATCAACCTGTTATTCCAAATTTCATGGGCAGCTCAGGTATCCAATTTGATGTTATAGGCCTCACTGAAATTGACATTTTCATATTCTTTTTCAGTGAGGAAATAATAATAATAATAATTTTTTATATAGCGCTAACATATTCCGCAGCGCTTTACAGTTTTGCATACATCTTATGGTGGCCCAGACAAATTTGTATGCCCATCAATTTTTCACGCAAAATCCCACATCATCATACCCAGATGGACCCCTGTAAATGCAGCAGAAATTATGACATTTTGACTTGAGGCATTTTGCTGCATTTGGGCATAGTCAGAAGCCATTAATGCTGCAGTACTGATATAATCTACAGCACACCGATATTCTGTATGGCCATAACAAGGAGCAATCCAAAAATTTTTGCATTATAGTTATAATATGCAGTGTCCTCCCTAAGGTGATCCTAACTTTGATCGTCTATATAAAATTCGGCCAGTAGTTGAACACTTCAGCAGAAAATTTGCTGAGGCATACATCCCCCAAAGGGATATCTCTATAGTTGAATCTCTTGTTCATTTCAAAGGGAGAATAAAATTTTGACAATACTTGCCCAGTAAGAAGACCAGGTATGGAATTAAACTATACCAGCTGTGCAAGAGAACCTCAGGGTACATCCACAGATTTAGGGTCTACAAATGGATGGACACCCAGATTGACCCCTCTGAATGCCCCCCTGTTCTGGCTTGGGGGTGAATGGGAAAATTGTGTGGGAATTGCTGCACCCAGTGCTGCATAAGGGCTATTACTAGAGATGAGCAAATTTTCTGTGCTGCCAAACAGTCGTTTTCCACCACATATGTGGTATAGGAGTACTCAGGAGACATTACACAACAATTTTTCGGGTCTATTTTCTCCTAGTAACCTTATAAAAATAAAAAAGTTGGGGCTAAAAAATATTTTCGTGGACAAAAATGTGATTTTTTTATTTTCACAGCTCAACGTTATAAATTTCTGTGATGCACCTGAGGGTTAAAAGTTGCTCACTACACACTTAGATAAGTTTCCTTAGGGGTCTAGGTTCCAAAATAGGGTCACTTGTGAGGATTTTCTATTGTTTAGGCACGTCGTAGGCTCTCTAAATGAGACATGGCATCTGCTCTTGATTCTAGCCAGTTTGTGTTCAAAAAGTCAAATGATGCTCCTTCTCATCTGAGCTCTGCCATTTGCCCAATAGTTTTTCCCCACAAACCCTAACCCTAACTTTAGACCCAACCTTAATCCTAACTTTAGCCTCAACCCTAACTCTAACTATAATCCCAACCCTAATCCTAGCCCCAACCCTAACCCTAACTTTAGCTCCAACTCTAACCCTAATTTTAGCCCCAACCCTAACCCTAACTTTAGCCCCCTTTAGTTTTTGCATCACCTCATTTTGAGAGCTATAATTTTTCCATAATTTGGCCCACAGAGTCTTATGTGAGGTCTTATTTTTTGCGGGACGAGTTGACATTTGTATTGGTACCATTTTCGGACACATTACATGTTTTGATCGCTTTTTATTACAATTTTTGGGAAGCATAATGAACAGAAACCAGCAATTCATGAATTTCTTTGTGGGTCGTTTATACCGTATTTTTCGGACCATAAGACGCACTTTTTTCCCCAAAAATTTTGGAGGAAAGTGGGGGGTGCGTCTTATGGTCGCAATGCACGGTACCTGGTGCGCTGGTGGCAGCGGGCAAGGCTCTGCGGTGCGGTGATGGCAGCGGGTGGCGCTCTGCGGTGCGGTGGTGGCAGCGGGCTGTGCTCCGGTGCAGGGGCGGCGGCTCCGCCGGCGTTTCTTCGCAGCCCGGAGGCCCCCCGCACACCCCTTGCTGGGCGCCGCCATGTTGCGGTGGCCTCCGGGAGCATGGACGCCTGCAAGATGGCCGCCGGTCCGGGGACGGCGCATGCGCAGTTTCAGATCTCGTGCCGAGATCTCGGGGGACGAGATCTCGTTGCCGAGATTTGAATCTCGTCCCCCAAGATCTCGGCACGAGATCTGAAGCTGCACATGCGCCGTCCCCAGACCGGCGGCCATCTTGCAGGCGTCCATGCACCCGGAGGCCACTGCAACATGGCGGCGCCCAGCAAGGGGTGTGCGGGGGGCCTCCGGGCTGTGAAGAAACGCCGGCGGAGCCGCCGCCCCTACACCGGAGCACAGCCCGCTGCCACCACCGCACCGCAGAGCGCCGCCCGCTGCCACCACCGCAGAGCCCACCTGCCCCAGCACAGCTGCCCCAGCACAGCTGCCCCTGCCACAGCTGCCCCTGCCCCAGCACAGCTGCCCCAGCGCAGCTGCCCCAGCCCACCTGCCCCAGCACAGCTGCCCCTACCCCAGCACAGCTGCCCCTGCCCCAGCTGCCCTTGCCCCAGCACAGCTGCCCCTGCCCCTGCACAGCTGCCCCTGCCACAGCTGCCCCTGCCCCAGCACAGCTGCCCCTGCCCCAGCCCACATGCCACAGCCCACCCGCCCCAGCCCCAGCGCACCTGCCCCAGCACAGAGCCGCCACCACCGCACGAGCCTGGACCACTGAATGACCCCTGTGACTACTTCTCCCCCTGTGCTGGATCCCTTCCCAGGTAAGCTGAATTCGGACTGTAAGACGGACCCCCATTTGACACATTATTATTTTTTTCCCTATTTTCCTTCAGAAAATAGGGGTGCGTCTTATGGTCCGGTGCGACTTATAGTCCGAAAAATACGGTACCGTTCCGCCTGTGGTAAAATTGATATAGCAGTTTTATTCTTCTGGTCAGTATGATTACAGCGATACCCCCATTTGCATTTTTTTATGTTTTGGCGCTTTTATACAATAAAAACTATTTTATATTATAAATAATTATTTTTGCATCGCTTTATTCTGCGAGCTATAACTTTTTTATTTTTTCACTGATGACACTGTATGCAGTTCATATTTTGCGGGACAAGATGACGTTTTCAGCGGTACCAAGTTTATTTATGATTGCTTGTTATTCCACTTCATGTTAGGAACAATATTTATTTTATTTTTTTCTTTATTTAGGAATTTTTAAAAAATATTTTTACACATGTTCATTTTTTTTAAAAAACTTTTTTACTTTGTGCCAGGGTGGGACATCACTAGTTAGTGTCAGATTGCTGATCTGACACTTTGCACACCACTGTGTCAGATCAGCGATCTGACAGGCAGTGCAGGAGGCTTGCCGATACCTGCTCTGATCAGTCACTGACAAGCCACCTTTCTGCAGGACCCGGATGGACCCTGCAGACATTTTGGATCTGGGGGCCTGCAGGAAGGAGGCCCTTGGAACAACGCTATCACATCATGTTGTTCTGAGGGCCTCAGGGAAACACGGAGGGAGCCCTCTCCCTGCACAATGCTTCCCTATGCCACCAGAATGCTGCGATCATGTTTGATTGCAGTGTACCGGGGGGTTAAAGTGCTGGGAGCGGTCCATGACCACTCCTGGCACATAGTGCCAGGTGTCAGCTGACACCCGGCTGTGATCAGCCGCGCTCCCCATCCAGTCCGAACATTTTATAGCCATCCTCTTCCAAGTAACACAGGTGCTTCTCACTTTTAGAATATCATCAAAAAGTTAATTTCAGCTCAACAATACAAAAAGTGAAACTCATATATTATATAGAGTTGTTACAAACAGAGTGATCTATTTCAATTGTTTATCTGTTAATGTTGATGATTATGGCTTACAGCCAATGAAAACCCAAAAATCATTATCTCAGTAAATTAGAATACTTTATAACACTAGCTTGATAAATGATTGTAAAATCCGAAATGTTGCCCTATTGAAATTTATGTTCAGTAAATGCACTCAATACTTGGTTGGGGCTCGTTTTGCATCAATTACTGCATCAATGCAGAGTGGCATGGAGGCAATCAACCTGTGGCACTGCTGAGGTGTTATGGAAGCCCAGGTTACATTGATAGCAGCCTTCTGATTATCTGCATTGTTGGGTCTGGTGTCTCTCATCATCCTCTTGACAATGCCCCTTACATTTTCTATGGGGTTAAGGTCAGGCAAGTTTGCTTGCCAGTCAAGCACAGTGATAGTGTTATTGTAAACCAGGTATTGGTACTTTTGGCAGTGTCAATAGATGCCAAGTCCTTGTGGAGAAAGCTTGTCGGCAGAGGGAAGCATGAAGTGCTCTAAAATGTCCTGGTAGATGGCTGCGCTGACTTTGGTCTTCATAAAACACAGTGGATCTACACCTGCAGATGAAATGACTCCCCAAACCATCAGTGATGTGGAAACTTAACACTTGACCTCAAGCAGCTTGATTTGTGGCCTCTGCACTCTTCCTCCAGACTCTGGGATTTTGATTTCCAAATGAAATCAAATTTACTTTCATTTGAAAACAACACCTTGAACCACTGAGCAACAGTCCAGTTCTTTTTCTCCTTGGCCCAAGTAAGACACTTCTGGAGTTGTCTATTGGTCATGAGTGGCTTGATACAAGGAATGCGACACTTGTAGCCCATGTCTTGGATACGTCTGTGTGCAGTGGTTCTTGAAGTAATGACTCCATCAGCAGTCCACTCCTTGTGAATCTCTATTAGTAGCGGAATGAAATATCCAAAAATTGAGAATAGGAATTAGCATGTGGATATAAAAGCCTTATTTCTTTCTCAACTCCGCCGATGAGTCATAATGAGGACGAAACACGTTGGGAGATGCTATGTATGACTGAGGCTATGAAGTGCCACCCGTGTTTTTTGTCAGTTCTTATGGAAATAATTTATGGACTTCCATGCGCTGCTTGACAAAATACCGGATCCCAATTATGGTGAAAGATTAATCATTTATTCTGCCCTCCCCTGAGGAAGAAGTAGCCCTTACTTCGAAACACATTGGGAATAAATGATTAATCTTTCACCATAATTGGGATCTTGTATTTTGTCAAGCAGTGCATGGAAGTCCATAAATTATTTCCATAAGAATTGATGTAATGGCGGTCACTCGGTTTGACCTTTGGACGTGCAGCAGCTGACTAGGAATCCTATGTGCTTGATCTCCCCTGCAAATAGGTGAGTAAATTTGTTTTACTTTTTGATATTAACTCGGATAAGACTCTATTGCGCTTTTCTGTTCCTTTAGTATATTACCCGTGTTTTTTGGGGACCTCTGCCATATAGTGCAGCTGCAAGAGTTTCCTCCATAAATGGGTGAGATCTAATCCATATTACATGAATGGGCAATTCACTGACATATGGTGAAGTTGCACAGAGTACTAATGTTTTTGGTCATCAAAACCGTCATTGAACTGATAATGTTAATAGGGAACGCTCATCTGTAGATGGGGTAGCATGATTCCGTTTCTTTGTATATCTGACGGTGCTTTATGATGATCTTAACCTCCTTTTGCTGCTATTAGCTATTTCTATTTATTTGATGGCCTCTAACAAATATCAGTGAGTGATGTATAGATTGTGCTTGACAGCACCATGAGTGGGTTATTGCCACATATATGGTTTTGCTGGTATAACAAGAATGATATGTGAATTGCTCTTTATGACACAGATTAATAAGGATGGTGTGCTATATCGGTGTCTCAGTATGTTGACTATATTTGAAGATAATGAAGTAGGATGTGATACAGCTTGACAATATATTATAGTGTGTAAGACATTACATCTCTATAAACTTTTGTCACATTATTCTGACAAGAGGCCGTATATTTACTGTAGTATGTCTGGTAGACCTCAGAATAGATTATTTTAATCAATTCTTCCTCACTTTTCTATGTGGGTTTTTTGTTCCCCTACACTTGGGTTTTCCTTTATATGTATGTGTCTTTTTAAAGAAACCATTAAAGGTTAAGTTATATATCCACACGTTAATTCCTATCCTTGTGAATCTCCCCCACATTTTTCAATGTCCTTTTCTTAACAATCCTTTCAAGGCTACCGTTTTCCCGATTGCTTGTGCACCTTTTTCTACCACACTTTTTCCTTCCACTTAAATTTCCATTAATATGCTTGGATACAGCACTCTGTGAACAGCCATTTTCGTTAGCAATGACCTTTTCTGGCTTACTCTCCTTGTGGAGTGTGTCAATGACTGCCTTCTGGACATCTGTCAAGTCAGCAGTCTTCCCCATGATTGTGGAGCCTACTGATACAGACTAAGGGACTTTTTTAAACACTTAGGAAGCCTTTGCAGGTGTTTTTTGTTAATTATTCTAATTTACTTAGATAATGATTTTTGTTTTGGGTTTTCATTACCTGTAAGCCATAATCATCAACATGAATAGAAATAAACATGTGAAATAGTTCACTCTGTTTGTAATGACTCTATATAATATACTAGCTGAAGAGCCTGGCGTTGCCTGGGCATAGTAACCAACTGTGGTTAGTTATAACAAATTATAATGATTATATTGCACAGAAAAACCGTGCATCTAATCCTATCCTGTGTGATACTGTCTGCTGAGCCGTGTATCTAATACTATTCTGTGTGATACTGTGTGCTGAGCTGCGTATCTAATCCTATCCTGTGTGATACTGTCTGCTGAGCCGTATATCTATTCCTATCCTGTGTGATACTGACTGCTGAGCTGTGTATCTAATCCTATCCTGTGTGATACTGACTACTGAGCTGTGTATCTAATCCTATCCTGTATGATAGTGCCTGCTGAGCCATGTGTCTAATCCTCTCCTTTGTGATACTGACTGCTGAGCTGTGTATCTAATCCTATCCTGTGTGATACTGACTGCTGAGCCGTGTATCTAATACTATCCTGTGTGATACTGGGCTCCCCCTGCAGTCTGTGTCAGAGGGTGGTGTGAGTTGGCATGGTAATAAATTGTGTTATTTCAAGCTTTACAGAAGGACGATAACACCATAGAAATGATAAGAATGATAGGCCTCAGTTACCACAACTGTCTACAAAGAAAACTGTTGCTGCCAGCAACCAATCACAGCTCATTTTTCATCTTTTACACAGCTCTGGGACAGCGTGGCGAGTTTTGAGAGGTGACTTTTGTGTTTCGACTTTTATGTGGTGAGGTTGGTGTATGTGTGGTGAAATGTGTGCTGAGGGTGGTATTTGTGTTGAAGCACGTGGTAGTGTGTGGTGCATTTTGTGTGTGTGTTCATATCCCCGTGTGTGGTGAGTATCCCATGTCAGGGCCCCACTTAGCAACTGTACGGTATATGCTCTTTGGCGCCATCGATCTCATTCTTTAAAGGGAATCTGTCACCTACTTTTGGCGGGCGATGAAAACGAGGTCAGTCCGGTCCAATGGGCGGTGTTCCCGATGTGTGCCGCCTCCCCATCCTTGGCCGCCATCAGCAGTTTTTTGAGGAATAGGAGTAGGTCTCCGCCATTTGTTGCACGTCGTTAAGCATTCTTGACTAACGCACGCGCAGTATGCTTTGCCCAAATGCGGGCAAAGCCCCCTTGTTCCCCTTGTTCACATCTGGCAGCTGTCAATTTGCCTCCAACACTTTTCCTTTCACTTTTTCCCCATTATGTAAATAGGGGCAAAATTGTTTGGTGAATTGGAACGTGCGGGGTAAAAATTTTGCCTCACAACATAGCCTATGACGCTCTTGGAGTCCAGACGTGTGACTGTGCAAAATTTTGTGGCTGTAGCTACGACGGTGCAGATGCCAATACATACATATACTTTTGCCCCATTATGTAGATAGGGGCAAAATTGTTTGGTGAATTGGAACACGCGGGGTTAAAATTTCATCTAACAACATAGCCTATGACGCTCTCGGAGTCCAGACATGTGACTGTGCAAAAATTTGTGGCTGTAGCTACGACGGTGCAGATGCCAATACATACATACACTTTTCCCCATTATGAAGATAGGGGTAAAATTGTTTGGTGAATTGGAATATGTGGGGTTAAAATTTTGCCTCACAACATAGCCTATGACGCTCTAGGGGTCCAGACGTGTGACTGTGCCAAATTTTGTGGCTGTAGCTGCGACGGTGCGGATGCCAATCCCGGACATACATACATACATACACACACACACACACACACACACACACACACACACACACACACACACACATACCAACATTGAGCTTTATATATTAGATTAGTTTCACTTTTTGCGAGAAGCACCTGTATGTCCCTTACACAGCCATTATCTGCCAGGTGAGTATGATCCATTTACCCGCTTTTGACTGTACATGTACTGCTTATGCCGAAAAGGGATTAAAAATGGAAAAAAGTTCTGAAATTCTTCTTCTTTGTATGATTTTTTTGCATGGCAAAACTAAGCAATTTAACAGGGGTGTGCAGACTTTTTTCTTTCCACTGTATTATAGAGATGAGCGACTTTGCCTTTTTTCAGGTCGAGTCGGGTTTCATGAAACCCGACTTTCTCAAAAGTCGGGTCGAACGAAATCGGCCGATTATCGTGAAAAGTCGAAGGCCGACTGAAACACAAAACCCAATGGAAGTCAATGGGGAAGCAAAGTCGGCAGGGAGTGGAGGACATTAAACACACCTACAGTGCCCATTTGAATGGCAAAAACATCAATTTTTATTACTGAAGCTTGTCAACCTTAATTTACTTAATAATAATAATAGTTACGCACTGAAAACTGGGGGTTATTTGGCTAAAGTTGTGGAGGGGTAGGACTGGCTCCAGGTTTTCATGTGCCCTGGGCCAAATAGCGCCCCTTTAACACATACCACAACTCATGATGCTCCGATACAGTAGAGAAATAGCGGTATAGTACAATGAAAAATACTTCACTTTTTACATCTCATGACTGATATCGATTTTAAATTCTCCAATAGCTCCAAAAACGGACAGTATATTACTCCATACAGTATTATGGGCACTGCATAGTGCGCTATACAGAGTAATGAGGACCATATATTTCTCCATACAGAATCATTGGTCCCATATAATGTTTGAAACAGTATATGATGAGCTCCACATAATGCTACAGTATATGTTGGTCCCCATGGATGAAACTCCACTATTTTATGGGCCCAAATAATGCTCCATATATAATGGGCCCCATTTCAAATGCTCCAGTGTATAATGGGCCCTGTAAATGCTGCTCCAGTGTCTGATGTCCACCTTTGGAATGCTCCAGTGATGGTGGGCCCCATATATCATCCTCCAGAGTATAGTGCTCCCCAAAAATTGCTGTCCCAACATTGAAAACAATTAAATAAGTCTCTTCGCTAGGGAATACCTGTACTAGTCTGGACTCCTCATCGTCCCCATCTTCCATCTCACTGCACTTGGCTGTTTAGGCAGAGGGCGTACAGACGTGATGTCATTGCGCTCTCTGATCAGAATATCACTGTCAGGACACGAGGAAGACGTCATGGCGGTGGAGCAGGGAGAGGTAAGTGTTTCAAATTTGCAAGTGCTGTGATGCGGAGCAAGCAGGGAGGCCCACTCATTGGCGATGGCGCTGGCACAAGGCACCTCATAGTACGGCGGTGTGTGACGGTGTGTCTGACGGCGGGTGGGAGGGCCACCGGCAGAGACACTTTTGCATACTATGAGGGGCCCTGTGCCAGTGCCGTCGCCCATGAGTATGCCCCCAACACCTGCTCAAGGAACCTGCACTTTCATCTGCACCTTCCTCTTTGTCACCTTGTAAGGTGGTATAGTATGCTAGAAGGGGAACCTGAATTTCCTAAGGGCCAGATTCTGGCTGTGTAGAGTGTGAGGGGAATTTAGTGGTCTGGGTCAATGTACCAGCAGAATCATCTAGCAGTGGCTGGGCATCAGTGCACTTTTGGCGTCCCCAGGAGTACGGTCCCCACAGTGGCAATACCTTCCTCCTAGGGAGTGTGATGTCATGCTTGGGAGCAACGAAGGATCTCTCTAGCAGTTCAACCAACACACAACACATTTCCCACTCCAGGCCAGCAGGGAGACCTCTGAACCTGACTGCTGAGGAGCTGCTTTCTATGGTCGGGAGGAGGTAAGTTAGGGCACTCTGTACAGGGAAGGGGAAGTGTGTGGACATGAGAAAGGGAGCTGGAGGATGAGCAGAGTTAAGGCTCACTCCTAGCTGGAGCGCATGGTTCGGATATCCGGTCTCCAAGTTTGTAGGGACACTGACGTTCCTGCAGCAGAAAGCGGAGGAAATAGCAGCTGTAAATGCTCTGTACCCAACTAAGGCTCGGAGGCCCCAGCATCGACATGTGGGAGCCAGAAGGAAAAGGCTACGGCTGCCTGCCATACGAGAAAGTTCCAAAAGAGAGTCAACAGGGGGAACTTCATTGAACTCAGCACTGCGAGTACCTCAGATAAGCACTAGAACAGAGGCCACACTACCTATCTGCAGAAAGAGAATTTGAAATTGGCTTCCAGGCTGACCAACTCCTTCTCCATCTGTACTCTGGGTCCTGGACGGCACTTACCAAGTACAGGTAAAGGAACTGCATGACTGTGTCTGTCATCTTTCTCCTGCGCATGACTCTGCTACATCCTGCACTGCACACCATCTACCAACTCTTTCATCTGCCCTGCGACTACGGCCCTACCTGTGCAGTGCTTCTACATCTTAGTTGCACCACAACATCTGTCCCAGAGAAGCGACACTGCAGCGCTGGTCAATCTAATCAGAAACCACAGGTGGTGTCACGTATCATTCACCTATAAACGTAATTCACACCTTTGCATGGACGCTCAGGGCCACGGAACAGGTCACCACCACCATGACACATCCCTGTGAGACACTGGCCCGGTACCGATTAACCCCACTGCCCTGGCTGGCCACCCACACTCCATGTCTGATTCATCTTGGACTTGGGAATTCACGATTTGACTTGATAACCCAGGCATGGTATGATAGAAAGAGCTACATGGACTAATGTGAAGTGTGGCCTGCTGCATCATTCACTTTTGGTGGGGGTGAAGGACACAAGGAAAGGGGTTCTTCCTGACCAGGAGCCATCACTTAATGACTCAGTGCTTGCATTTTTTGAAACTTCAGAAGAGGAGGGCATATTTGCTGGAGTCTGTTTTGGCAATGTAAGCCAAAACCAGTTCCTCATGCTCCGCCTTTAAAAGCGGTTAACCTACTCCCAGAAAAGGTAGCCTTCCAGGCGTTCCGGAGCCAGACCATGACGCAGGCTCAACACCTCCTGCCTTAGCTGCTATTGTGCTTTTGCCACTACCAGCAGATGCACCAGCTGGCCCCCCCACACCCACGTCCGCGGCCTCTTGCACCAAACTTCAAAATTTTGCAGAAAATAGACCCAAAATAACATCAGATATATGGCACTGTATCAGAAGCGTACAGCTCTATTCAATCAAAGGATAATTGTCAATCTCCCTATATATTCCATCAGTCACACAGAGATGCTCACAGGCTCAGTATGAATTAAACAAGAATATAAAATTTAGACAAAGTGTACAGTATCATCAGATAGCAGGTATATATAGTATAGTTTAAACATTCTAAATCTCCATAGATATTTGAGGAGGCACACACAGACACTCTCAGGCTCAGTATTGGATTACAACACAATCTAGAAAGCCGTAAAACGCTAATGGATCTCAAGAGTGCAGCTGTACACAGTGTAGGTGTCATTGTTGTCAATTTCAATATTTATTTCCACAGTCAGAAAATAACTCTCACTTGGTCAGTTTGGATTAGACCAGAATATAACAAGCAGTAAATGGGTAATGTATCACAAGCGTAGAGCTGCATACAGTGTTGGGGTAATTTTTAAATATACATCTAAATTGCTGGAGTAACTAATAGACACTCACACGCTCAGGATGGATCACACCACAATATAACAAGAAGATCCGCAAGAAATAATCACACATGTGGGACAATGTTCCAGGTGTCAATGATACACTTAGAGTGTTGGTTGGAGGAGGACTTCCTGGCAGAAAGGGTACAGTATCACCAGATACCAGGTATATATAGCATAGTTTAAACATTAACAATGTACTTCTATATATCAGGAGTAGTGTTGAGCCACCCCGCTAGTGTTTTGGTTCGTCGCACAGGAGGCAAGTTCGTCGAATGTTCGTCGAACGTTCGAAGAACACCGTGGAACCCCATTGAAAACAATGGCAGGCAAACACAAACACATGCAAACACATAGAAAACAATTACAAAACACCTTTAAAAGATTCCCAAAGCAGACAAAATGCTCAGAAGACAAAAATAACATTTGGAAAAGGGCAACTACATTTAGAAAAGAGGTGGAGGAGTAAAAGGAGGAGGTGGAGGAGACACAGATATAGGCTTGTTATGCTCTTATGTAGTCAAGAAAGGCTGGAATAAAAATGTAAAATACAAAGCAAAAAAAAAAAATTCTGAAATCGAACACGATCATATACCGTCAGACTTCCCACCAATAAATTATGCCAACTGCCGATGGGGCGGCGTTATTCCCACGAACCTCCAAACTGCGTCCATGAAGGCAAAGTGTTTGGTTTCCGGGGGCTGTATGATTGCAAAGCTGAACCTTAAGGGAATGTCCAAAAGGGCACCACCAGGAGTGGAGCCTGTGGCTTAATTGGACTCCACCTGGGAAACCACAACCATACAAGCTACAGAAAAGATGGACAGATTGCAAGCTTTGTCGATTCTGTGTGTGGTGTGGTATGTCCGTTTGTAGTTGTGCTAGCGATTTCTCAGCTTTATTCCGTTAACGATGGAGACTCCGGCATGCCCCGCGGTACGCGTCAAGCTTACTAGAGAGATACGCGAGGCTCTGGCACACGAGATCGAGCAATAACAGGTCTATCATGCCCTTACATGTCCGGGGCTGCATGCGCACTACACTGAAAGAACCAGCTTTTGTCGCTTACAGGTGCTGATAACCCGCTGAACACTGTTAGTGATGGGGATCTGGGATTCCAATTATTCCCCGCGAACGATGATTTCCCAGTAAGTGCAGGTCAACCGCAATTACGGAATTAGGCCTAACCGGCATTCCTGACAAAATGAAAAAATTACGTGTCCAAACCACAGGTGCTGTAGCTTGCTTAACAGCTCGGCAGCCGTTCTCAGGCCAAGTATGGATTTGACAACATTGTAGAAAGTTGATAAAGGGTACAGTTTCACCGGATAACACATATATATGTAGCATAGTTTACACATTAAAAACCTATGTCTATAGATCAGGAGGCAGGCTCAGACGGTCTCAGGCCCAGTATGGATTAGACGTGATTGGACAAAGGTGAGAAAGGGTACATTATCACTGGATAGCAGGTATATATAGCATAGTTTAAACATTTAAAATCTCTGTGTTCTCAGTATGGATTAGACAACAATCTAAAAAGTAGAAAAAAGGAAATGTTTTTGATGTTTTAGTGGTATTTTTAAATCTTCATATATATTTCTGTCTCAGTAAGACAGTCCAGCCTCTCTGCAATAGGAAATGAGATGCATACAATTACTGACATAAAGTCTAGTGACTGCAGAAATCTAGGAATTAATAATCAAGGGAAAAACTTCCGTCACAATTCTCAGAGGCGATGCTGACCCTCAATTAATTTGTGTGTGGAGACAGCGAAAACATAACTTTGTGAAGAAAGTGTTGCTGTATCGCAGTACCGTTGATCCCATCAGCGTTACTCATCTCCATCAAATTTTTATCACAGGGAGAGATGTAAACATGTTGCTCACTGCCTATCATGATCTGTCACGTAACTTTGCAGTGCAAAAGACAGAAGCCACAGGCCGTAGGCGATTCTATGGGATTGGCACGAGAGGGCACATTTAAAAATGTGCGTCGGAATGTCACACGTTTGTGAGTAGGAAAACTGTGAAAGCTGATGATAAACCACCACTGCATGTCATTGTGAGTCAACGTCCATAAGAAATGGAAGCCATTGATCATCTGAAGCTAGAGCACGGCCAGCGGAACAGGGCATAGCTACGTCTTAACCATCATCTATCTGTTCAACAAATTTGTAGTGGCAGTCCCAGTGAAGGATTTGACAGCCCAGACTACACAGTGGAGGATCAGGGAGAGGTAAACATTGCAAATGCTGGGGCCCTGCCCAAGCAAGGGGGCACACTCTTGGGTGTCGGTACTGGCACTGGGCCCCTCATAGTACGGCGGTGTGTCTGACGGCGGGTGTGCACACCCACCGTCAGAGACACTTGATTGCACTATGAGGGACCCTGTGCCAGTGCCCGCGCCCAAGAGACGGCCTACCCACCTGTCTAGGGCAACAGCACTCGCACGGTTGTGTGTGCTAGGTGGTGACCCCAGCCATGGGGGGGAGGAAGCCCAGTTAGTGAGGTTTACAAAATGGCATATGTTGATCTGGGACATTCAGCTGCTGCTAAAGGCGAAATTGGTCAAGTCAGAGGAAGAGGAAGACCAAAGCAAGCCATTTTACTGGCAACCTATGTGTCATCAGGGTAAGGTAGGACAAAATCCTTGGAAACCAATGCATGGTTCATTTTAATGAAGGTTAGATCATCCACATTTTGGGTCGACAGACGGGTCCTTTTTTCTGTCAGGATTAATCCAGCTGCACTGAAGACTCTTTCTGATAGCACACTTGCAGCTGGGCAAGCGAGCTCCTATAAGGCATATTGTGCCAATTCAGGCCAGGTGTCCAGTTTAGCGGCCCAATAGTCAAATGGGAATGACCTGTGAGGGAGAACATCGATATTGGACGAGAAGTAGCTTGTATCCATAGTTGACAAGTGCTGTCTCCTGTCACTTTCAATTGATGCAGTGTTACCAGTCGTGTGAGTGGGACTTGGAAAATCAGTCCACAACATGGTCATGAAACCCTTGTCTCCAACGCCACTTCTGATGTGTGCACCACGAACACCTCTTCCAAGCTGCCCCCGGCCCCTACGGCTCATGTGAGAACCATCAGCACTGCTGTGTCCTGGGAATGCCTCAACCAACCAGTTTACCAGAGTTGCTTGTTTGTTAGCCAATATTAGGTCAAGGTTCTCCTGTGGCATTATGTTTTGGAATTTGCCTTTATAGCGTGGATCCAGGATGCTGGCCAACCAGTAGTCGTCATCGTTCATCATTTTGGCAGTGCGGGGGTCCCTTTTTAGGATCTGCAAGGCATAATCTGACATGTGGGCCAATGTTCCCGGTGTCAGTGATGCACTGCGAGTGCTGGGTGGAGGAGCACTTTCTGGCAAATCCACATCCCTCCAGTCACGCACAAACCCTGTACCAGACCTTGCCACGCCAACATTTTCTCTTGCCCCATGAGAAGCATCCTCCTCCCCTAAATAATCATCCCCATCCTCCTCCTCCTCCTCCTCCTCCTCCTCCTCCTCCTCCTCTTCTTCTTCTTCTTCCTCCACCTCATCCAGGAGAGGTCCCGGAGTAGACAATGGCTGACTGTCATCAAGGCTTCCCTCCTCCTCTTCCTCCTCATCTACCTCGGCTGCAGACACCTGCTCCTTAATGTGCGTCAAAGTTTGCATGAGCAGACACATAAGTGGGATGCTCATGCTTATGATGGCATCGTCTGCGCTTACCAGCCGTGTGCATTCCTCAAAACACTGAAGGACTTTACAGAGGTCTTTCAGCTTCGACCACTGCACACCTGTCAACTCCATGTCTGCCCTCAAAGTGCCTGCCCGTGTATCCTCCCACAAATGCTTTATGGCCTGCCTCTGTTCGCACAGCCGCTCAACCATGTGCAGGGCGGAGGTCCACCTTGTTGCAATGTCGATAATTAGGTGGTGCTTGGGAATGTGGAGCAATCGCTGCAGCTTCTGCATACGACTGGAGTGTATCGGCGACCGGCGGATGTGCAAGCACAGTCTTTGAACATTATGGAGCAGGCCTGTTAACTCCAGATAATTATTGAGGAAGCACTGCACCACCAGGTTCAAGGTGTGAGCTAAGCAAGGTATGTGTCTGAGTTTTGTAAGGGCTATGGCTGCCACAAAATTCCGGCCGTTATCACTAACTACCTTGCCTGCCTCAAGATGTAGACTGCCCAGCCATGACTCAGTTTGTCGCTGAAAGTAGTCGGCCAGTACCTCCGCGGTGTGTCTGTCACCCAAACACATCATCTGCAACACAGCCTGCTGATTTCCACTAGCTGATCGATAGTGGGACACCTCGTGTGCAACACTGGCAGCTGCGGATGGAGTGCTCGTGCGACTGCGCTCAGTGGATGAGCTTTCGCTTCTGGAGGAGGAGGAGGGTCGAACGCCTACAGTCAACTGTTTCCTATACCATGGGCTAGGCAGCACTGTCCCACCACCGCTGTCCCCTGTGGACCCTGCATCCACCACATTAACCCAGTGCGCAGTGATAGACACGTAACAGCCCTGGCCATGCCTACTGGACCATGCATCAGTTGTGAGGTGCACCTTTCCACTCACTGATTGCTTGATTGCATGGACAATGCGGTCTTTCACATGAAAGTGGAGGGCTGAGATAGCTTTGCGAGAAAAGAAGTGGTGACTGGGTAGGTCATAGCGTGGTACTGCATAGGCCATGAGTTCGCGGAAAGCTGCGCTTTCAACCAACCGGTAGGGCATCTTCTCTAATGAGATTAGTTTGGCAATGTGGGTGTTCAAACCCAGTGTACGCGGATGAGAGGATGAGTACTTTCTTGTCCTACTCATAGTCTCTTGTAAGGTGAGCTGGACTTGAGAGCTGCATATTTTTGGAACTAGTGGTGGACGTGACGGACTGAGAGAGGGTTGATGATGGTGATGTAGTTGGTGTTCTTTCTGATGGCCTAGATTCAGTCTTTCGTTGATATAACATTGTGATTCCCTGACTGCTTTGGCCTTGCGACGACACATCAACATTTGCTGCTGGTGGTGTGCTAACCGGTAGGCTTACTGTGGTGGAAACAATGTAGCGTTGCTGACTACCTTCTTTGGGAGCAGTTGCACATTTGGTACATGAGGTTTGTTAGTCCATCCACGCTTGCAAGTGCATGGTGGTTAAATGTCTAAGCATGCAACTGGTATTCAAATTTCTCAGATTTTTCCCTTGGCTAAAAATCTTTGGGCACTTCTTACAGATAACCTTTGCCTGATCATTAGGATTTTGTTCAAAAAAGTGCCACACTGCACTCTTCCTACTATGGAAGACACTTTGAGGCCTTGCACGCTGTGCTATTTTGACTGTCTGGCCAAGCTGTCCTGCAACTCTTTTGACTTTTGTAACCCGTTTTTGGACTGCTCTGGGCCTGCCAGATAACAGCTGTTGCGATGTCGATGCCTGCTACGGATACTCCTCCTCCTCTTCTGAACTAGGCGGCGGCACCCTCTTCCCCCAATGGATGCCAATCTGGGTCAACAACTGGGTCATCCATCACCTCCTCTTCAATGTCATGTGCACCTTCCTCTGTGTCACCGTGTTTGGTGGTATAGTATGCGGGAAGGGGCACCTGAGTTTCATCAGGGTCAGATTCTGACTCAGTACACTGCGAGGACAATGTAGTGCTCTGAGTGAATGTACCAGCAGATAAATCTAGCAGTGGCTGTGCATCAGTGCACTCCATGTCAGATTCATCTTGGACTGGGGAATTCACGATTTGACTTGATAAACCAGGCATGGTATGATAAAAGAGCTCCATGGAGTAAACTGTAGTGTGGTGTTGTGAGTTCATCTTCCCCTTCACTACTGAGGCCCAAGGAACTCCCTCTTCTGGTAAAGAAAGGTAGTGAGCCTGATTATCAAACACCTGAGCCTAATGATGATGACTGGCTGAGTGGAGTTACTGACTGGATATAAGGCTGCCAACGCCCTTCTGCCCAGTGGGTGATTTCTCTGTGGGATCCTTGGAGACCAGTCTGAATTCCTGCTCTTCTAAAGCTAAGTTTTCTGATCGGCTTTTTGCATTTGTGCTTTAACTTTGTTTTGCTTTGTTTTTCTGGATTTCTGCCATTCCCTGCTGGGGTGAGCTGAATTCCTTTAGCTCTGTCTTCTGAAAATACCTGAGTGCTGATTTAGTTTTTGAAGCCTAGCTGCTTCAGGGTCTTTTTCCATATCAGCTTGTTGGCTTATATCTTTGATAGGGTTTTGGCAGATTGCAGACAGCAACCTTCCTTTCCTGTTCTGTTTAGTTAGCTTGGGCCCCATCGTTTGCTCAGCCTATCTTTCTACCTGTGTGAGTGTTTTTTCATCTTGCTTCACCGTCATTATATGTTGGGGGCTGCCTTTTACTTTGGGGTCTGCTCTGGGGCAGTTTAGATTTCCTTTTCTGTCTTTAGGCTATTTAGTGCTCCGGCTGTGATCGAGGGGTCTAGGGCACCGTAGGAACCCCCCACGGCTACTGCTAGTTGTGTTGATAGGTTCAGGGATCTGCAATCTGATAGTTGCCAACTTCTCTGGTTTTCTGGACGGAGCTTCTATTTTTGTGTCTGCCTCCTACGGTGACTCAATCATAACATTGTGGCCTGCCGCATCCTTCACTTTTGGTAGGGGTGAAAGACACAAGGAAAGGTGTTGTTCCAGACCAGGAGCCTCCACTGACGACGCAGTGCTTTTATTTTTTGAAACTTCAGAAGAGGAGGCGATAGAGCTGGAGGCTGTGTCAGCAATGTAAGCCAACACTTGTTCCTGAAGCACCGGCTTTAAAAGCGGTTTACCTACTCCCAGAAAAGGGAGCCTACGAGGCCTTGTGGAGCCAGACAATGACGCCGGCTCACCACCTCCTGCCTTAGGTGCTATTGTGCTTTTGCCACAACCAGCAGAAGCACCACCACCAACACCACCATCAGGACCAGCTGGCAACCCCCGCCCACTTCCACGGCCTCTTCCACCATACTTCTTCTTTTTTTTGAAAAAGGTACCCAAAATAACAACAGCTATATGGTACTGTAAAACAAGGTAAAGGGTCTATAGAGTATTGGTGAGAATTTGAATCTCACTGTAGATTGGAGGACGCTGAACTATTGTCTCAGGCCCAGTAGAGATTACACCGCAAGGTGACAGGCAGAAATTGGCAGGCGTATGAGAAGGCAGAAGCTGTATATAGTATTGGTGAGAATTTGAATCTCACTGTAGATTGGAGGATGCTGAACTATTGTCTCAGGCCCAGTAGTGATTACACCGCAATGTGACAGGCAGAAATTGGCTGGAGTATGAGAAGACAGAAGCTGTATAGAGTATTGGTGAGAATTTGAGTCTCACTGTAGATTGGAGGATGCTGAACTATTGTCTCAGGCCCGGGACAGATTACACCGCAATGTGACAGGCAGAAATTGCCTAGTGTATGACTAACTACAAGGTGTATATAGAATTGGGCAGAATTGGAATCTCCTTAGAGTGTAGGTCTGTAAGAACAGACAAACTCCTCGGCTTTTCCTTACAGAGTCACACATGTACATACGTAGCTTCAATTTGGCTGTGATACCAGCCGGTACACAGTACTGTGTGAGGAGCGTACACCGCTGTATGGTGTGTGAAAAATGACCGCTCAGTAACTCACCAGGACAAAACAATAAAATTTGGATTGCTTTGAAAAAAGAAGTTTGCTCAGTAGTGTGAAAACAGCAATGCAGCTATCAGGGAGCCTTAAAAGGCAGCCTAATAACCAACAGAGCTGATGCACCAAAATATAGCCTCTCCTTACACTGCACAGTAACTAGTGTGTTGTACAGGCAAAATCGCTAGCAGCAGAAGTAGTTTTTGGTATCTTCTTCCCTGCCTAACGCTCTCCCTACAGAATCATCATCAGCAGCAGCTCTCCCTATTCTGAGATCAGCATAAGTAACATGGCGGTCGGCGTGCACGCCCTTTTATACCCCCTGTGACGCCACACAAAGCAAGCCAATCACTTGCATGCCCTTCACAAACATGGTGGTAACCACTGCCTATGTCATCATGTTGCCCACAGTGTCCGTTCTTCCTGATTGGCTGAAATCATCTTTTGAAACGCGACTTTGGCGTGATGGTCGCCGACCTCGTGGCCGACCTCACGCTAAGGTCGGGTTTCATTTCATGAAACCCGACTTTGGCGAAAGTCGGCGACTTTTGAATTTTTTCGACCCGTTTTGCTCAACTCTTCTGTATTATATACATACAGTGTGTGATCATTAGCTTTGTAATCTGCAAGACTAGAGTGGCCTATAAATTACAGATAGAAAGACTATAACTCCTTGCTCTGATATATGTATATAGGTTTCGGAACATAGCTATTAAAAAAATATTCTTCTGTGGGCATCTGGAGCACCAGTTAAAATGTCCCATTTTCATACTCCAAAACGGCATTTACATTGAAAAAGAACTTTGTTAATCTTTCGATGTAAAGAGGATGCAGATTTAGTGAGAAACAGGCAAAATTCACATTCAAAGGGGAAATGATCTTTTCCGCCGTTCCAAAGACCATCAATCTTGATGGTGCATCGTTCTGTGTAAACAGGACTCGCACTGCTGAGAATAATGGCAACTAAAGCGAATCAAACTATCTACAATAAAACGGTCAGTGCGCATCGTTTACTGCTGCATGCCTGTATGAGAATGTAGCCAGAATTATCAACTCAGGCAGTATATGTTATGCAGCAGTTCAGCATGAAAATGCAATTTGTAGGAAATTAAAAGACGATCAGACGGTGACTGTACTTGCAAATTCTGATGCCTTCATATCTGGCAATTAAAATCCTCATGGCCTAATCGTTCAATTAAAAACTTAAGCCCTTTAAAGCTTTGAAAAAGCCGATTGAAATTGTTTTAAAGAAAGACAATTTGAGTCACAGTTTATTAAAGCAACACTTCATAACAAGCGACCAATTAACTTTTAATTTGTTTCTTGCTTCTGTATCTTCTGTAACATGGAATAAGTAGAGATGACTTTGAGCAGTTCATCCACTGTAACATGCCTGCTCAAGAAAGACTTACATTTAATGCTTTGTTACCTTTTCTAAGTGGTACTATGAGACTGTAACAGAAAATAAAAGCCAAGATAACCTTTAGTTTGCAAAATTTCTGAATTGCAAAAATATCTGGTTACATATTTATTATTATCTTAAAGACTTAGATATTTATTGTGATTTGCATAATATGTGTTTGTTTCTAAGGGTACCGTTACACTTAGCGATGCACCAGCGATCCCGACAAGATATGGATCGCTGGTGCATTGCTAAGTGGTCGCTAGTGAGCTGCCACACAGGCAGATCTCACCAGCGACATAGCAGCGGTCGGGGGTCGCTACTTACCTGTCAGACGCAGCGATCCTGACGTCCTCCCGCCCGCGTCCACGCGTCGCTCGTCGGCGCCACAGGAAGCCCAGCAGGAAGTGGCCGACGAGAAATGATCCAGGACCTTCTCGCGCGACCAGCGATGAGCAGCAGGGGAGCCGATCGGAGGTAAGTATCAGGCATAGTGATATCGCTAGCAATATCACTGCTACGTCACAAAGTCGGTGACGTTACAGCGATATTGCTAGCGCTATCGCTATGTGTAATGGGGGCTTAAGAGCCTTAAAATATTTTTACCAATGCTAAGTGTGGCGCCCCTGAGGGTCCAATCACCACAAAGGTACTGCACCTCATCCAGAGGTGTGGTATCTCACGCTCAGGAAAGGAGGGATCACCACCCAGGATTTCTAACACTCGCACCCAACACACAATAGTTTAGTCAGGGCAGCTGGGTGTACCCTTCGGAAAGATGGCCTCATCCCAGACTGGCTAGGAAAGGGTGTTGGGGAGTTAGTGGAGAAGGTAGGTAGAAGGGGAGGAGCTTAGAAAGTGGAGTGATTTTAGAACAGCCAATCAGAGGAGTGAGTGGGCGGAGTTAAGCCTGAGGTAAAGGATCTTTCTGGAAGATCCAGTCAGTCGGTGGCAGGACAGCAGAATGAACGTGGAGGGAGTAGAGTCAGAGAGATACCTTAAAAAAGGAAGAAAGCTCCTAAGAGAAGGAAGGGGTCCTAGGGGCACGAGTAGTGCGAAAGCCAACCGTGGGGCCCGAATCCTGGAAAGGAAGGACCAGGCCAGAGAGAGGGAGCCGGCCCCTAAGCCTAGCGTAGTATACCAAACAAGGCTCAACTAGTAAGGCGGAGTCTGTAGTGACTGTAGTGTGACAGCCAAATCCACGAGCATTCCTCAAAAAGGCAGAGGTGGAAGTAAAAGACCCTGGGGCCTGACCCATGTCGCCAAGCAAGGTCCAAGGCTGCTGGATTGGGGATGCTGCTTCTGAAGGCATAGGACAGGAGAATAAGGAGATCAGTGCAGAGAGAGAGTCAACATGACCTAGAAAGGTGAACACAAAGATGAGCCTTGAAAAGGTGTTCTTGATCTACCTGGGGGTTTGCCGGACCCCTCCCTCGGAGGACACAGTACCAAGTGGGCTACCGCATGCAGGAACTGTGAGTAAAGACCTTGAAACTGCACCCAACTGTGTCCTTGGTGTCATTTACAACCCGCCTGCCATACACTGCCCGGAGAGCTTCAACATCTTAGCTGCTTTAACACCGTCCCAGTGGATCTGCATCGCAGCGTCGGCTACCCTAGCCGAGTACCACGGGTGGCGTCACGATTCCCCTTTTCCCAATTAATTATCCCACCATCTTTCCCCTCATTTAAACTTCCATCTTCTTTATTGGACACCCAGGGCCACGGACGGGGTCACCATCACCACCATGACACTTCCCCCTTAAAAGAGCCTGAAAGGCCCGGTATCGAGTTCCCCTGGCCCTGCGGGGCATTCCACTAAGCACTTTTTGTGCTTTTCTTCACTTCTCTACATATGGCTGATATTTTTATTCACGTGACTACTGGGAGTTGTCATTCGTGAATGTTGTTTTCACTTAACTTCCTATTTGGCCCTATAAAGATTGACTGGAAACTCCAACAGTGCTTAAATAATGTGACTTGCTGTAGTCTTACATCCTTCAATCATTTATAATGAAAAATACTTGACATTTATGATTTGCCCACAAATGGGAATATCCATAAAAAAGGCACTTCTAACAAGTAATTTTTCCAAACCTCACTATTTTCAAACTCCTTTTCTCAGGATTGTTCAAACAAAAAGACAAGTTCGCAAGTTTGTTCTTGTGGTTCCGTGAGAGAGGATAACATGTCCGGCAAATATGCCTGCTCGGCTGGGGACAGGCAATGTCAGTTAAAATGCATACACACAGGCAGCATTCAGACAGTGATTGGTCTAGGAATTGAGCACAGTCAATCGAAGGGAGGGAAGGTCTTGAATATGCAAATGAGTAGGAGTAACTGTACACCAAAGTTTTGTCCAATCCACGGGCATACATAGAAATCATGAGACCTCATAGAAAAAGTCCCCTCTACAAAAAAATTACAATATTCAGTAGGGTCACAGAAGAGCATATCTCCCAACTTTGCAACCCTTTCAAAGTAATTATCCTCCCTTTGAAGTCTCTAGATTCCCCTTTCATTGCCCCCATGAAGTATGATGCCAGCAAAAATGTTTCCCTAAACCAGTGTGATAGACTCACAGTTAATTCCACCACAGTAACCTTCACACGCACAGTATGATGCAAGGTATACCCCCTACGTGTAAGGTATGGTGACCCAAACACAATATGATGCCCCAACTGTGTCCATTACACAGCCCTACACACAATATAATGGCTCCCACACAGCTATGCATACAGTGTAATGGTCCTTCACACAGTATTATTAGCATCCCTCCACAGTACAATAACCCCAACAAAACCCTCAAAACAACATGATGTCCCCCAAACAACCCCCTACACAGTATAATGAACCCCACAAGTCCTCCAAACAGTATAATAGCCCCCTCATAGCTTTCCAAACAGAATAATGGCCCCCACAATGTGCTCATTAATTTTAAAAAATACTCACCTCTCCTCATTCCCCCACTTCCTCAGTCTCCATAGCGTGTGTTATGAAACTCTGCACAGCACTGCAGAGTCAGCACCATGTAGTGATATTATTGCACCTGCTGCACTGAGACAGCAGAGCTAAGATGCACAGGAGAATAATGGGAAAGGGAACTCACAGCTCTCTCTTCCATCATTATGTTCAACTGTATCAGCAACAGTTGAAAGTGCGATTCGGGGCTGGACAGGCAGTGGTGGTGTTTGCACTGAGTCACAAGGCTCAGAGGGTCCCATAGTGGCAACATGGTGTGCCACTATTGGTGGGACATCGCTTACCCACACTATAAGTGAACCATAGCCCATTATTTGCATTTCAATTAAAAGATATTTTCTCAGGCACTACACCAGTAACAGGTAAAAATGCTAGTATGGTTTTTAATAGGAAGTTTAAGACTCCTAAACCACCTTACAGCACATTGAAAATGCATTTTGTAGGTGACAGACTCCCTTTAAATTTGCACTAGGCCACAGGTGAGTCAGATGTTATTAGTAAGCATAGGATTATCCTGGCATGTGTCCTCAAGTCCCCTAGAGCACGAAAAAATTTTCCCTTTAGTAAGGGTAAGACTCACTAAAGGCACAGAAAAGAGAAAAAAGTGAGTTAAAAGAATGTACGCTCTAAAATAGCTAGAAGTATGATAAGCAAGCATGTATTAAAATGTGACATGCTAGTGCAACACCCACTAGGGCCAGGGGACTTGGTCCGGGCCTTAGTCAATTCCAGCTACGCCTACTGCTCTCCTCTGTCTCCTCGTGTTCTCACTAACTCTCCTCAGACTCTGTCAGCCCTCACTCCTTCTCTCACTCCCCTCTGACTGACTGACTCTTTCCAGAATAATCTACTTACCGGAGCACTAACCCCTCCCACCAACTGTGCCTTCCTTAAGCTCCTCCCATTTTTGCTACCTTCCCCACTCATTCCCCAACACCCTTTCCTAGCCAGCCTGGGATGAGGCCATCCTCCCTAAGGGTACACCCAGATGCTCTGACTGAACTGGTGTGTGTTGGGTGCGAGTCTTAGAGTCCTGGGTGGTGCTTCCTCCTTACCTGAGCGTGGGATACCACACCTCTGAATGAGGAGCAGTACCTCTGTGATGACTGGACCCTCTCAGGTGCCACACTAGAACTTACATAGGGCCACAGAGGAGCATTTAAGTACCAGGCATAGCTGCAATCATGTAGCGGTTGTCCTGAATAGAGGAAACTAGCCCACCCGCACAAGAGATTGCAGCAATAAGTAGGGAAAGGATTTCCAGAGAAGTTAGACATATTCAATTGAACTGAATAAGAGCTGAGCTGCAGTTCTTGGCAAAGGCCACTAAGCAGTGAAGGGAGCTGAGCAGTTCTGGATTCAGTTACTGTCTATGTCTGGAGCTATTAGTAAGACCCCTACCCCAATTTTGATATTGGTGACCCATCCAAAAGAAAGATCATCAATATCCCAACCCATGACTTTCCTTTTAATAGAGTAAACTACTATAGGCAGAAATTTTCTGCTTAAAACTTTATTAAAAACATTCATCTCTAGTTCTCTAGATGGAGCTAAGTGTACAGCTATTGAAAAATAAGCAAGATATAATTTATTACATTTATTATATTTATAGACAAGAATGGTGAGGATAGTGAAGATTTCAACCAGTTGTTAACACTAATAAGCTCCAATCCATAGTTTTGTTTCCTTCCTTGTGTAGAGTAGTCATTATTGCCAGACCCTCTGTTTACATAACGATATTCTAATGCTCAGTAATATGACCGCGTCGCTAGAGCACATTTGCAAGCTAGTAAATGTTTGTATAAAGTCCTGAATAGTGTTGAGCATTCTGATACTGCAAATATTGGGTATCGGCCGATATTCTCTGTATCGGAATTCCGATACCGAGTACCGATATTTTTACAATATCGGATACCGGAATCGGAAGTTCCCATAATGCAATGAGCCAGTGTTGTGGCTGTGATTGGCTACTGAAATTATGTCATCATGATGCGCGGTCTGTGCGCATCATGATGCGCGGTCTGTGCGGGCCTGCCGGGGGTCTGTGCGAGCCTGCCTGGGGTCTGTGCGGGCTGCTGGGGGGTCTGTGCGGGCTGCTGGGGGGTCTGTGCGGGCTGCTGGGGGGTCTGTGCGGGCCTGCCAGGGGTCTGTGCGAGCCTGCCTGGGGTCTGTGCGGGCCTGCCGGGGGTCTGTGTGGGCTGCCGGGGGTCTGTACGGGCCTGCCGGGGGTCTGTGCGGGCTGCCGGGGGTCTGTGCGGGCCTGCCGGGGGTCTGTGCGGGCTGCCGGGGGTCTGTGCGGGCCTGCCGGGGGTCTGTGCGGGCTGCCGGGGGTCTGTGCGGGCCTGCCGGGGGTCTGTACGGGCCTGCCGGGGGTGTGTGCGGGCTGCTGGGGGTCTGTGCGGGCCTGCCGGGGGTTGTGTGTGTATGCAGGCATCGTCCGATGGGACTACAAGTCCCATCGGGCTATGCCTGCTACAATGACAGTGATTGACACATTAGCCAATGATGGGACAGTAGTAGTCCCATCATCTGGCTAATGTGTTGAATGTAAAAACAAACAAAAAAAAAACATACATACTACATATATACAACATTCCTACAGCATACATACATACTACATATATACTGCATTCATACAACATACATACATACTACATACTACATATATACTACATTCATACAACATACATACATACATACATACTACATATATACTACCTTCATACAACATACATACATACTACATACATACTACATATATACTACATTCATACAACATACATACAGACATACTACATACAATATATTCATACAATACATACATACATATAGACATACAGTACATAAAACATAGAGTACATACTCACCATCATTTGTCACTTTGATCCCCGAAGCCAGTGTCATCTCACTGTAAAAAATAATAAAATAACAAACAAGCAATATACTCCCTGATCTGCAGAAATCCACGAGTGTCCCACAACGATCTCCTGCAGTGCATCACTGAGAGGTTACTATAGTTCACTGGTCTCATTTTATGGCAAAAACTGCCTGGGAACTTTCTCACGCAGAAATGCCAAAAGTGAGACTAGGGACTATTTTTTTTTACAGTGGCGGAGGAATACAGTGCGGAAGGACACCTACCTCCCGTCATTGCATTCCTGGGGCCCCTAGAGAGCGGTGGCATCAGCTGATGCTGCTGTTCTCCATGGGAGATCGTCGTGGCACACTCGTGGATTTCTGCGGATCAGGGAGTATATCGGTTGTTTGTTATTTTAATATTTTTTAAAGATGACACTGGCTTCGGGGATCAAAGTGACAAGTGATGGTGTGTATGTACTCTATGTTATATGTACTGTATGTCTATATGTATGTTTTGTATGAATGTATTGTATGTAGTATGTATGTTGTATGTCTGTAACATGTTTTATGTATGTAGTATGTATGTAGTATGTATGTATTATGTACTATGTATGTATGTTGTATGAATGTAGTATATATGTAGTATGTATGTTGTATGTATGTTGTATGAATGTAGTATATATGTAGTATGTATGTAGCATGTAGTATGTATGTATGTTGTATGAATGTAGTATATATGTAACATGTATGTAGTAAGTATGTATGTTGTATGAATGTAGTATATATGACATATGTATGTAGTATGTAGTATGTATGAATGTTGTATGAATGTAGTATATATGAAGTATGTATGTAGTATGTAGTATGTAAGTATGTTGCATGAATGTAGTATATATGTAGTATGTATATAGTATGTATGTTGTTTTTTTGTTTTTTTTTTTTACATTCAACACATTAGCCAGATGATGGGACTACTACTGTCCCATCATTGGCTAATGTGTCAATCACTGTCATTGTAGCAGGCATAGCCCGATGGGACTTGTAGTCCCATCAGACGATGCCTGCACACACACACAACCCCCGGCAGGCCCGCACAGACCCCCGGCAGCCCGCACAGACCCCCCGGCAGTGCCCACACAGACCCCCGGCAGTGCCCGCACAGACCCCCAGCAGCCCGCACAGACCCCCGGCAGGTCCGCACAGACCCCCGGCAGGTCCGCACAGACCCCCGGCAGGCCCGCACAGACCCCCGAGAGACCTGCACAGACCCCCGAGAGGCCCGTACAGACCCCGCCCGCTCACACAGACACACACAGTGTCCGCCCACGCACCTCCCACACTCTTCCCCCCTCCCGAACTGGATGTACAAGTAAAGAAAGGGTTTTTTTTCATTCCGATATTTCTGTCCCATTGACTTGAATGGGGTTTCTGGTATCGGAATCGGCGATACCCGATACTTTTTGGGTATCGGCCGATCCAATCCGATCCCATACTTCACGGTATC
Organism: Dendrobates tinctorius; assembly: GCF_039654945.1. NCBI lineage: Eukaryota > Metazoa > Chordata > Amphibia > Anura > Dendrobatidae > Dendrobates > Dendrobates tinctorius. The sequence goes on along the minus strand of NW_027361913.1, from coordinate 7,529,679 downwards.
GGATGGTATCGCTCAACACTAGTCCTGAATTTAAGCTATATTTTTAAAATTATGAGTAGTTTTGGAACTTGCATATAATTATGCAGCAAGGAAGTAGAAAGGCTGTGTAAATCGTGTAATGTAATGAAAATCCAAAGAAAAAGGATTATTTGTCATTTTTCATAGAACTGACAATTCATCAGGAAACTCAAGGCAAATGGGTTATTTTTATATTCTGTTCCTAAGTCTTCTTTTAATCCAACATCAATCTAGTAAGAAACATACAGTATGGTAGAAAATGATGCATATAAATTAAATACTATATCATCATAATGTTAAGACTTTATAAGTTTATGAAAGAAAGCAAGCCTGCCGAAAGCCAAAACTTTTCGCAGCAACATACATTTTGTCCATATTGATGGAAATTGGTAGGCTCAGCCATACTTGCTATTCTCCTGCATACTAAGGAGGATGTTGTCCCCTATAGATCCTTTTTTGGCATGACCTGTTCCTGAATGCACCTTTTGATTTAAGGGCTCTGTTTTAAGGCACTAAAAATACTTGGGAAGCAATGGTTTCCAATATACTTCACGGGACACAGGAGATTAGCCAATTCTTCCAGGACTCTGGTAAGTCTTTCCTTTTTTTTGGGGGGGGGGTGACTCACAAAAACTTTCAAAAGAGTTGGCAAGCAGCCAAGCAGGGGTTAAAGAAGAACATTTGATTTAATTTTTATTTCCTAAATCAATAGTGCATATTAAAATAAGAAACTCTGTATTGTATCTTATCAGAGAAATCAGTTTCTTTCTCTAGTAAGATTGATCAGGCAATTTAAAAATTTTCGTTTCTATGGTAAAATCTATATTGAGTGAAGACAGACTTTCCAGCTACTGAGATAAGAGATGGCTGAGGTACTGATAAGATCCTAGGAGGAGGGAGGAGCTCTCTCTAGCGCCTTTCTCTTTATGACTACATAGAATTGTATATGTAGCAACTGCCATCCCCTATCTCAGAAAAAAGTAGATTTCTTTGACAAGATATATTACAAGGTTGCTTATTTTCATGTGCACTACTAATTTATTAAAAAGGTAAAACGACCAGAGATGAGCGAGTATACTCATTGCTTGGGTTTTCCCGAGCATGCTCGGGTGATCTACGCATATCTTGGCGTGCTCAGAGATTTAGTTTTTGTCGATGCAGCTGCATGATTTGCGACAGCTAGACAGCCTGAATACATGTGGGGATTTCCTGTTTGTAAGGATTTCCACACATGTTCAGGCTGTCTGGCAGCCGCAAATCATGCAGCTGTGTTGACAAACACTAAATCTCAGAGCATGCCAAAATACTCAGAGGACACCCAAGCAGGTTTGGGAAAACCCCAGCAACGAGTATACTCGCTGATCGCTAAAAACGACAATTACGCTTTAAAGAGGTCTTCCCACCTCCAAGGATCCTAGCCCAATATGTAGTAGGTGTAATAATAATAATGTTAGGCAATACCTCCAATTAGAAATGTAGTACAGTTCTTATGATTCACTATGTCGCTTACTCTTGTGCAGGAGATTGAAGTAGTTTAGGTATCCAAGGTTACGACCACTAACAGCTAAGAGTGATAACGTCTTATCTGAGCACGATCGGGTGTTGTCTGAGCATCAGGGTATGCTCTTATAATATGTTTTAGTACCTGTGGCTGCATGAACAGAGAAGAAATTATAACAAAGTAATATTATGAAAAGAAACATAGTTAATTATGAAAATGGAAGTTTTGGGTCCCGTAAGCTTAAAATTATCGTAATGATCTAAGTCATTTTCTGTAACATAATATAATATTCTCCAATTTGTTTTATTATGAATTTAAATTATTGATTTTAATATTTGATATTTATAAGGTGCACATTTTTTCAAGATTAGTATAATAAAGTATGCAAATAATATAATGCGCATATGTATATGTGTTCAGAGATCTCAAGGTGTAATACATGTCTCTTCAGGATACTGAGGTGTTATGTTTGGGTCACCGAGGAGGAGAGCAAGCCCAAGCTAAGCCACAGAAAACAAGAGAGGTTGGTAACTAAGCGGTTTGCAGACCCCTGATCCTATCCACACAACTAGCAGTAGCCGTGGAGCGTCCCTACGATGATCCTAGATGCCTCGGCACAGCCGGAGAACTAACTAAGCCTAAAGCAAGAAAGGGGAAATCTAAACTGCCCCAGAGCAGACCCCAAAGGAATAGATAGCCCCCAAACTTATATTGTCAGTGAGTCAAGATAAAAACACAAACACAGGCAGGAAAATAGACTGAGCAAATGATGGGGCCCACATTGACTAGACAGGACAGGAAAGGAAAGACGCTGTCTGCAATCACGCAAAAAAACCTGCAAAAACTCCAACACGTCTGATGCAAAAAACACTGAAGTCGCACAACTTCGCCCACTATATCAGCATGCTGGTATATTCTGAAAGCAGAGCAAAAAGAGGCCAATCTAATAAGGGACAAAAACAAACTGGCACAAGCAGTAATATATGGACGGTGATTCAGCACAGCCCCAGCCGGAGCTGGCTGACCCACACAAAACTGAGATTGACAAACCCAGATCAAATGCAATCAGAATAGCAAATGACCACTTAGCTGAACATGCAGGGACAGAGCTGGAAACATCAGACCTCAGGAGGCAAGAAGAAAATCACCAGCAGGGATAGAGGGAGTCGGCTGACTTAAATCCCAATCTGAAACCCCAGATCTCCAATCGTCGTCCTCATTATCAGGTGGCAAGCCTCTGTTAATCAGATCAGCTCCATTACCTCCAGTAACCACCAGAGGGAGCCCAGAAAGATAACTCGCAACCCCTCTGTCAATCTGACCTGCTCCACTACCTTCAGTAATAACCAGAGGGAGGCCAGGAAAGTGAATTCACAACACTTAGGTGCTTCAGATCATTTTCCATTCATGCAGAATCGATTAAGTCCAAATTTAATTTTTTAGAGATTTGTAGCCAGCACAAATTTTGAGAAATAAACAGATCTCTAGTCAAAAGGAAAACACTAATATCAGAAAAAGCTATTGTGCATTATTGTGGCATTTTATTTCACACTGTTAGGTTAAGTTCCCATGGTGAGTTTTTAGTGTGTTTTTCACTTTGCATATTTTTTCTACTCATAAAAATGCGGTGTCTTACAGTTCCAGCAAAGTGGATAGTATTTATGGAAATTGTATGCTCAATTTGCGTCTTTTTTTTTACACTGCACAAATTGACCTGGGTTGTATTTTTAAAATCTGATTGTCCACTCTGCTTCTGAACCACAAAGGGCTATATGATGTTTGAAAATTAAAGAAGAATATATATGCTCAATTTTTCTTGCAGGTACATTGATTTTTTTCTGCAGATTTTCCCCATATACGCATTTCTGCTGCAGAAACAGACTAAAAATGTAAGAAAAACCCATGATTGTATCAACAAAGTTTTGTCAAAGCCAAATAACAGAAAGTGTCAGAAACAAAGAATCTTTACTTAAAAATAACATATCAAAAAGAGACGGAAAACCCCGGAGTCAATAATGCAATAAAAAAATCTATGTGAAAAAACCCCCACTCAAAACTGGTGTGGAAATGTTGCAGGAAATCCATAACATCAAAAGCATTGACTTACAAAAAATAAAGAAACTGTATTAAAAACTGCAGTGGCATTTTTCTAAAAAAAAAGTCTGAATTTGGGTCTAGGAATACTTATTGTGTCCATTAATTCTTTAGACATAGGCATGAATTATTGTTGTCTGTAGGCAAACACTAATTATCTTTCAAGTGGAATTGAATTTTACTCGATTCCAAAAATTTTCATTCACCAAAATGTTGATTTTTTTTTTAATTTGTTTCCATGCACATTCAGCAAAAGGGCTGTCACTGGCCACCAATTTTCTGATTTTTAATAGGCCATGAAAATGTTAAAAATAAATAGTTATATTCACTTTACCTCTCACCTCCCTGGGCCCTCACCCCCACTCCTAACAATCACCAATCTGGTCCTTGTCTCAGCTTGCCATCACCTGCACAAGGGTTACATTCCCGATACGGCTCATACTAGGACGGGGTTGAGTATAAGGGTTGTTATGCATATGACACTGATCAAACTCTGATCTGAATTTGATCAATGGGAGCATAGCATAATTCAATTCTCTTGGATGAGAAGATGGAGAAAAAAATTCTCAATCTCCTCCATTCCATCAGTCCGTGGATATCGGACTGCACACAGATGCCACCTGAATGGTCTGATTTTCCCACTGACTCATTGACTTGCATGGACGCATCAAATCAAACTCTGGCATTCAGCTAATTTTTTCTCAGACAGACTCTGTTCGAGGAACAAATTGGACATGTGCACAACCCCATAAACTAATTTTGACCAAAGTGCGATCTGATTTTTTTGTCAAATTGCACTTGGCATGAAAATACAGTCATCTGCACGAGCCCCATATCTACGGCGAATACTTTCTCTGCAAATTAAATTTCCAAGAAAAATTCCAGTGAGTAAGCAAATTCATCTATAATATGAATGACTTATGAATATGATGTACAGTACATACATATATATAGCTCTGGCAAAAATTAAGAGACCACTGCAAAATTTTTATTTTGTCTGATTTTTCTCTTTATAGGCATATCTTTGAGTAAAATGTAAATTACTCTTTTATTCTATAAACTACTGACAACATGTCTTCGAATTTCCAAGCACTAAATTTTGCATTTATTTTCAGAAAATGAGAAATCGTCAAAATAAGAAAAAATGCAGTGCTTGCAGACCTCAAATAATGCTAAGAAAACAAGTTCAAAATCATTTAGAAACAACAATACTAATGTTTTAACTCAGAAAGAGTTCAGAAATCAATATTTTGTGGAGTAACCATTATTTTTAATCACAGCTTTCATGCGTCTTGGCATGCTTTCCACCAGTCTTTCACACTGCTTTAGGGTTACCATATGCCACTCCTGGTACAAAAATTTAAGCAGTTCTTTGATGGCTTGTGACTATCCATCTTCCTCTTGATTACATTCCAGAGATTTTCAATGGGGTTCATGTCTAGAGAATGGGCTGGCCGTGACAAGGATTTGATGTGGTGGTCCTTCATCCACACATTGATTGACCTAGCTGTGTGGCATGGTGCATTGTCCTGGTGGAAAAACCAGTCCTCAGTTGGGAAACATTGCCTTAGCAGAAGGAATCAACTGTTTTTCCAGGATAACCTTGTATGCAACTTGATTCATACGTCCTTTGCAAAGATTAACCTGCCCAATTCCGGCCTTGCTGAAGCATCCCCAGATCATCACCGATCCTCCACGAAGTTTCACAGTTCGTGCAAGACACTGTGGCTTGAATGCCTCTCCAGGTCTCCGTTTAACCGTTAGACCACCAGGTGTTGGGCAAATCTAAAAATTAGATACAACAAGAAAACACAGAATGACAGATTTGCAAAAATACTCTGCAATAAAAAAATGGCAGTAATCAGCAAGTGCTGGATAACAAATACAGGGTATTTAGTCGATACTTTTTTGCGCAAAAAAAGTACACCAAGCTGCTCCACCATGTCAAGGTAACCCCTATTGATGCAGTCCCTATCTAATGTATTAAAAACCTGAACATGTGAACATTGTCTAATATGAACAGGATTCAGACAGTCTGCTCCCTAGTATGGGCTTGTGGTCTGAGACAGCTCTTATGTGCACATCACACAAGAGAGGGGTCGGATCTCCAAAAACCATGCTAAGCAAGGAAAAAATGGATTAAAACACACATGTGACATGCACAATTGTGAACACATCAATCAGACAATGCTCACACCACCCACTAACTGAGGTACAACAAGAAAACACAGAATGACAGATTTGCAAAAATACTCTGCAATAAAAAATGGCAGTAATAAGCAAGTGCTGGATAACAAATACAGGGTATTTAGTCGATACGTTTTTTTGCGCAAAAAAATGTACAACAAGCTGCTCTACCATGTCAAGGTAACCCCTATTGAAGCAGTCCCTATCTAATGTATTAAAAACCTGAACATGTGAACAGTGTCTAATATGAACAGGATTCAGACAGGCCGCTCCCTAGTATGGGCTTGTGGTCTGAGACAGCTCTTATGTGCACGTCACAAAAGAGAGAGGTCGGGTCTCCCAAACCATGCTAAGCAAGGAAAAAACAGATTAAAAACACACATGTGACATGCACAATTGTGAACACGTCGATCAGACAATGATCACACCACCCACTAACTGAGATACAACAAGAAAACACAGAATGACAGATTTGCAAAAATACTCTGCAATAAAAATGGCAGTAATAAGCAAGTGCTGGATAACAAATACAGGATATTTAGTTGATATGTTTTTTTGCGCAAAAAAATGTACACCAAGCTGCTCCACCACGTCAAGGTAACCCCTATCAAAGCAGTCTCTATCTAATGTATTAAAAACCTGAACATGTGAACAGTGTCCGTTTTTTCCTTGCTTAGCATAGTTTGGGAGACCCGACCCCTCTCTTGCGTGACGTGCACATAAGAGCTGTCTCAGACCACAAGCCCATACTAGGGAGCGGCCTGTCTGAATCCTGTTCATATTAGACTGTTCACATGTTCAGGTTTTTAATACATTAGATAGGGACTGCTTCGATAGAGGTTACCTTGACGTGGTGGAGCAGCTTGGTATACATTTTTTTGCGCAAAAAAACATATCGGCTAAATACCCTGTATTTGTTATCCAGCACTTGCTGATTACTGCCCTTTTTATTGCAGAGTATTTTTGCAAATCTGTCATTCTGTGTTTTCTTGTTGTATCTCAGTTAGTGGGTGGTGTGAGCATTGTCTGATCGACGTGTTCACAATTGTGCATGTCACATGTGTGTTTTTAAATCTAAAAATTAGACTCATCAGAGAACTCCAGTTCTCTATGGTCCAATCCTTATGGTCTTTGGCAAGCAGCAGCCTGGCTCTCCTTTGCTTCTCATTAATGAAAGACTTTTTTCTAGCTTTACATGACTTGAACCCTGCCTCTAGGAGCCTGTTATGAAATGTTCTTGCCGTGCATTTCACCCCATCTGCCATTTGCCATTCCATTTGTAGGTCACTTGATGTCATCCTGTGGTTGCTGAGTGACATTCGAATAAGATGACAATCATCCCAGTCAGTGGAGAGTCGTTCTCGCCTTCTGCCAGTCTGTAGCTTTGTTGTCCCCAATGTCTGCTGCTTGACCATGTTGTAATGGACTGCCATCTTAGAAATTTTAAGGATGGAGGCAACATGACGCTTGCTGTATCCCTCTGCTAGTAAAGCCAAAATTGACACCTTTTTTTTCCTCACTCAAGACTTTTCTTTTTAACTCCTTTGGCATGGTTAAAAGTTATTTTTTCATTCCTATTACTTTTGGGATAATACTAACACTTGTTTTGTCATCCAGCGTGTCTTATTGCAAGAGGATTATTAAATAAGATAAGATTTGGTTCAGGTGATCACCTAATCAGAAGCACATTAAGTAGAATGAGGTGTATTCTCGTTGGAATTCAACTGACACTGGAATGGAATGGCTGTCAGACATGTAGAGAAGCTGATTTTATTTATATATATGTATATATATACGGTAAATGTGGTATTGCTGTAATCATACTGACCCAAAGGATAAAGCTGCCTTATCAACTTTACCACACACAGAGCGGTATAAAAAAACCTCATAAAATAATTCCTAAATTGCTGGCTTTTGATCATTCTGCCTCCCAAAAATTGGAATAGAAAGCAAACAAAAAATGTCATTGCCAGAAAATGGAAACAGAAAAAACATCTACTCATTTTTCAAAAAAGAAGACATCACATGACTGTGTGCGCCAAAATATGGAAAAATTATTGCTATCAAAATATGGCGATGCAAAAGCTAGTTTTGGCAATAAAAAGTATCTTTTAGAGTGTGACAGCTGCCAAACATGAAAGCCCAATATAAATCTCGTATCACTGTAATCGCACCGACCCAAATAATAAAGTCATCTAATCATTTATACCACAAGAGGAATGGCATAAAACATAAATAAAATCAATTCTTCACCTGCTGTTGACTTTTTTCATTCTGTCTCCCAAAGATCGCAGTAAGGCTCTACCCTGAACGCTTACATCGGGGTTTATGTGTAATTCTCTGAAATAAGTGATTCTAAGTGGCACTCTTTCCCTTCTGAACCTTGCCATGTGCACAAACAGTAGTTTTCCTCCACATATTGGGGATCAATGTACGCAACAAAAACTGCTCAACAATTTGTGTGGTGCAATTTCTCCTGTTACTCTTCTGAAAATGAAAAATTGGGACTAACATAATATTTTTTGTGGAAAAAATGTGATTTTTTTATTTTCTCGGCTCAATGTTATATACTTCTATGAAGCACCTGGGAGTTCAAAGTACTCAATACTCATCTACATAAGTTGACTGATGGGGTCTAGTTTCCAAACTGGTGTCACTTGTGGGGGCTTCTGCTGTTTATGCACATCAGGGGCTCCCCAAATGCGACAAGGTGTCTGCTAATTATTCCAGCACAGTTTGCATTCAAAAAGTCAAATGGTGCTCTTTTTTTTCCAAGCCCTGCCGTGCACCCAAACAGGGGTTTTCTTCCACATATGGGCTATGCATGTGCTCAGGAGAAAATGCACAACAAATTGTATGGTCCATTTTCTCCTCTTAGGCTGGAGTTACACACAACGATAAAAAAATCGGTCCGATTTTGACAGACAGAAATCGCACAAAGATTTCTTGACCAGGGATACGTCTGTCATCCAAATTTCCTGTGATCATGCGATTTTAATCACATCTAAGCATCCGTTTAAGCCGGCAAATGTTTCAGCGGCTATTCAGCTATGAAGAGCTGTATGAATTATAAAAATATATATATATGTGTCTATATCTATTCTTTCGTTTCTTTATTTAACCTGTCAGTGTGATTTTACTGTATTGCTAAATGAATTGACGGCTTTTTGTAAAGGACACCGGTGCGTTTGTAATCCGATTTTTTTCTCGCACTCATAGACTTGCATTGGCGAGTCTGACCCAAAAATCGGTGACAATCGCAGCATGCTGCCATTGTCTCGGTCTGAGGAAACCTTCCGAAAAAAAATCAGATGATGGGAGCGTCCCCATAGAATAACATTGTGATGAATGCAATGCGATTTTTTTAGCGCATTGCATTCGTCTGATTTATTCGCTAGTGTGACTCCAGCCTTACCCTTGACAAAGTAAAAAAAAATTGAATCTAAAATAACATTTTTGTGGATAAAAGTTAAATGTTTATTTTTTACTTCCACATTGCATTGTTTCCTTAATCGAATGTGGTTTTGAGCACATCAAAGGGTGCAATTTTTAGAATGATCTCACTTTTGAATATTTTTTTCCTCAAATTCACTTCATATGTAATGTGGTCCCTACAACAATGGTTTGGTAAATTTTATTGGAAAAATGAGAAATCGATGGTCAACTTTTAACCCTTCTAACTTCCTAACAAAAAAAGTTTCAAAAATTGAGATCATGTAAAGTAAAACATGTTTGAAAATTGAAATTTTTTTAAAATGCCACATTTCCAGGAATCAGTGGGATCCATTGAAGCATTTCAGAGTTATTACGTCATAAAGTGACAGTGGTCAGAATTGAAAAAAATTGGCTTGTTCAGGAAGGTGAAAACAGGCTTCAGGGTTAAGGGGTTAATGAAATACCTTTGACTTGGATGTTTCATCGAAAAACAAAGTTTCCTGTGCTGCTCAGGAAATAAACATTTAATTGTAAATGAGGCAATGAAGCAAAGCTCTTTACAATGTCCCATTTGCGATAGTAATGGAGAACCACATCGAAATGACCAAATATAGGTTGTTTATTGATCATGCATTCAGTTGGCTTTAAATGTAAGTTATTTCAATAACCGCTGTGTATCCGAATTGTAACCATTATTGTTTACTGAAATTAAACATCAGAATAAAAAATGAAACAGTCATCAATGCAATGATGTCAAATTATGAAGATCATTAAAATCATACAAGTACTACATGAAAACATTGATTGATATTGCTTCTTTTATCCATTAGTGACAATAATAGAGAAGTCTCATCAGTACAGTATAGTCATTTGACATGACAAATTTTATTATGCATAGTCACCTATTTATCTTATGCTCAAAACTGTTAAAATGTGAAGATTTAATAAGTTATGTAATTTATCCTTCCAGGTTCAATTATTTATTTTTTACAGAGTAATTTCTTAATTTTTATTTTCATGAATCAATAACACATTATGGACCTGTAAATACTATTCCCTCTAAGGCCTCTTTCACACTTCCGCTTTTTGTAGTCAGTTAAAATCCGCCAAAATGGCGGAAAGCGGATCCGTTTGTAACTGATGCAAACGGATGCTACCGGACCATTTTTTTGATGGATCTGTTGAATGCAGAATTTTAACCCCTTCACCCCCAAGGGTGGTTTGCACGTTCATGACCGGGCCAATTTTTACAATTCTGACCACTGTCCCTTTATGAGGTCATTACTCTGGAACGCTTCCATGGATCCTGGTGATTCTGACATTGTTTTCTCGTGACATATTGTACTTCATGTTAGTGGTAAAATTTCATTCAAATAACTTGCGTTTATTTGTGGGAAAAATGGAAATTTGGCAAAAATTTTGAAAATTTCGCAATTTTCCAACTTTGAATTTTTATGCCCTTAAATCACAGAGATACAGCACACAAAAAACTTGATAACTAACATTTCCCACATGTTTACTTTACATCAGCACAATTTTGGAACCAAAATTTTTTTTTGTTAGAAAGTTATAAGGGTTAAAAGTTGACCAGCGATTTCTCATTTTTACAACACCATTTTATTTTTAGGACCACATCACATTTGAGGTCACTTTGAGCGGTCTATATGATAGAAAATACCCAAAAGTGACACCATTCTAAAAACTGCACCCCTTAATGTGCTCAAAACCACATTCAAGAAGTTTATTAACCCTTTAGGTGCATCACAGGAATTTTTTTGAATATTTAAAAAAAAATGAACATCTAACTTTTTTTCACAAAAAAAATACTTCAGGTTCAATTTTTTTTATTTTACCAAGGGTAACAGGAGAAATTGGACTGCAAAAGTTATTGTGCAATTTGTCCTGAGTACGCTGATACCTGATATGTGGGGGGAGACGACTGTTTCGGTGCATGGCAGAGCTCAGAATGGAAGGAGCGCCGTTTGACTTTTTCAATGCAAAATTGGCTGGAATTCAGATCGGACGCCATGTCACGTTTGGAGTGTCCCTGATGTACCTAAACAGTGGAAACCCCCTACAAGTGACCCCATTTTGAAAACTAGACCCCCCAAGGAACTTATCTAGATATGTGGTGAGAACTTTGAACCCACAAGCGCTTTACAGAAGTTTATAACGTACAGCGGTACAATTAAAAAATCATATTTTTTCCACAAAAATGATCTTTTCACCCCAATTTTTATTTTCCCAAGAGTAACAGGACCCTAAAAGTTATTGTGCAATTTGTGCTGAGTACGCTGATACCCCACATGTGGGGGTAAACCACTATTTGGGCGCATGGCAGAGCTCAGAAGGGAAGCAGCGCCATTTGACGTTTTTGGCTGGAATTGAGATCGGACACCATGTAGCGATTGGAAAACCCCTGATGTACCAAAACAGTGGAAACCCCCCACAAATGACACCATTTTGGAAACTAGACCCCCTAAGGAACTTATCTAGATGTGTGGGGAGAACTTTGAACCCTCAAAGGCTTCACAGAAGTTTATAACATAAAGCCGTACAATTAAAAAATCATATTTTTTCCAAAAAATGATCTTTTCACCCTCAATTCTTATTTTTCCAAGGGTAACAGGACCCTAAAAGTTATTGTGCAATTTGTCCTGAGTACGCTGATACCCCACATGTGGGGGTAAACCACTATTTGGGCGCATGGCAGAGCTCGGAAGGGAAGCAGCGCCATTTGACGTTTTTGGCTGGAATTGAGATCGGACACCATGTCGCGATTGGAAAACCCCTGATGTACCTAAACAGTGGAAACCCACCACAAATGACACCATTTTGTAAACTAGACCCCCCAAGGAACTTATCTAGATGTGTGGTGAGCACATTGAACCCCCCAGTGCTTTACAGAAGTTTATAACGCCCGGGCGTGAAAATAAAAAATTTGTATTTTTTCCACAAACATGATCTTTTAGTCACCATTTTTTTATTTTCCCACGGGTACCAGGAGAAATTGGACCCCAAATGTTGTTGTCCAATTTGTCCTGAGTATGCTGATTCCCCATATGTGGGAGAAAACTACTGTATGGACACACGTCAGGGCTCGGAAGGGAAGTAGTGACGTTTTGGAATGCAGACTTTGATGGAATGGTCTGCGGGTGTCATGTTGCCTTTGGAGAGCCCCTAATGTACCTAAACAGTGGAAACCCCCACAAATGACCCCATTTTGGAAACGAGACCCCCTAAGGAACTTATCTAGATGTGTGGTGAGCACTTTGAACCCCCAAGGGCTTCACAGAAGTTTATAATGCCCGGGCATGAAAATAAAAAAATTGTATTTTTTCCACAAACATGATCAATTAGTCCCCAATTTTTTCATTTTCCCAAGGGTAACAGGAGAAATTGGACCACAAAAGTTGTTGTCCAATTTGTCATGAGTATGCTGATACCCCATATGTGGGAGAAAACTACTGTATGGACACACGTCAGGGCTTGGAAGGGAAGTAGTGACGTTTTGGAATGCAGACTTAATGGAATGGTCTGCGGGTGTCATGTTGCCTTTGGAGAGCTCCTAATGTACCTAAACAGTGGAAACCCCCCACAAATGACCCCATTTTGGAAATGAGACCCCCTAAGGAACTTATCTAGATGTGTGGTGAGCACTTTGAACCCCCTAGGGCTTCACAGAAGTTTATAATGCCCGGGCATGAAAATAAAAAAATTGTATTTTTTCCACAAACATGATCAATTAGTCCCCAATTTTTTCATTTTCCCAAGGGTAACAGGAGAAATTGGACCACAAAAGTTGTTGTCCAATTTGTCATGAGTACGCTGACACCCCATATGTGGGAGAATACTACTGTATGGACACACGTCAGGGCTCGGAAGGGAAGCAGTGACATTTTGGAATGCAGACTTTGATGGAATGGTCTGCGGTTGTCATGTGCGTTTGGAGAGCCCCTGATGTACCTAAACTATTGAAACTCCCCACAAGTGACCCCATTTTGGACACTAGGCCCCCCACGGAACTTATCTAGATGTGTGGTGAGCACTTTGAACCCCCAAGTGCTTCACAGAAGTTAATAACGCTCGGACGTGAAAATAAAAAAATCATTTTTTTCCACAAAAATGATATTTTTGCCCCCAATTTTTTATTTTCCTAAGGGTAACAGGAGAAATTGGACCCCAAAAATTGTTTTGAAATTTGACCTGAGTAGGCTGATACCCTACATGTGGGGGTAAAACACTGTTTGGGCGCATGGCAGAGCTTGGAAGGGAAGGAGCACCATTTGACTTTTTCAACTCAGAATTGGCTGGAATTGAGATCAGATGCCATGTTGCATTTGGAGAGCCCCTGATGTGCCCAAACAGTGGAAATCCCAATTCTAACTCCAACCCGAACCGCAACACACCCCTAACCCTAATCTCAGCCCTAACCCTAATGGAAAAATGGAAATAAATACATTTTTCTATTTTATTATTTTTCCCTAACTAAGGGGGTGATAACGGGGGGTTTGATTTACTATTTATGGCGGTTTTTATGTTTGGTAGCTGTCACACGCTAAAAGACGCTTTTTATTGTAAAAATAGTTTTTGCATCACCACATATTGAGAGCTATAATTTTTCCGTATTTTGACCCACCGAGTCATGTTAGGTCTTATTTTTTGCGGGACGAGTTGATGTTTTTACTGGTACCATTTTCGGGCACGTGACATTTTTTGATCACTTTTTATTCCGATTTTTGGGACACAGAATGAACAAAAACCAGCGTTTCATGAATTTTTTTTTGGGGGGTGCGTTTACACCGTTCCGTGTGCGGTAAAATTGATAAAGCAGTTTTATTCTTCGGGTCAGTACGGTTACAGTGATACCTCATTTAGGTCTTTTTTATGTTTTGTCGGTTTTATGCAATGAAAACTATTTTATATAAAAAATAATTATTTTTGCATCGCTTTATACGGCGAGCTATAACTTTTTTTTATTTTTTCGCTGATGATGCTGTGTGGTGGCTCGTTTTTTGCGTGACAAGATGACGTTTTCAGCGATGCCATGGATATTTATATGCGTCTTTTTCATCGCGCGTTATTACACTTTTTGTTTGGCGGTATAATAATAATAATAATTTTTATTTATATAGCGCCAACATATTCCGCAGCACTTTACAATTAAGCGGGGACATGTACAGACAATAAATTCAATACAAGTTAAGACAATTCAAACAATGACATTAGGAGTGAGGTCCCTGCTCGCAAGCTTACAATCTACAAGGAAATGGGGGGACACAGTAGGTGAGAAATGCTTGTTAATTCAGGTCTGGCAATTATAATAGGGATTTTCATATAAAGCTGCATGATCCGGTCATCAGCCCGTGTGTTTAAGCGCAATAGACAAGTATCAAGTGCAGTTATCATGTGCATGAAGGGTGTGGAGACAGATGAATAGTAGGGTGCAGATTCAGAATAATATTTGGAAGGAGGGAACAGGGCAAAGTTAGCTTGCTGAGTAGTTGATGTGATAGGCTTCTTTGAAGAGATGGGTTTTCAAAGCGCGCTTGAATAGGTCAGGGCTAGGTATCAGTCTGATCGTCTGGGGAAGTGCATTCCAGAGAGCTGGAGCAGCACGAGAGAAGTCTTGGAGACGGAGGTGCGAGGTTCGGATTACGGGGGATGTTAGTCTTAGGTCATTTGTAGAACGGAGGGCACGTGTAGGGCGATAGACAGAGATGAGAGAGGAGATATAAGGCGGTGCAGAACAGTGGAGAGCTTTGTGGGTGAGAGAGATGAGTTTATACTGGACCCTGTAGCGAATAGGTAGCCAGTGTAATGACTGGCACAAGATGGAGGCATCGGTGAAGCGGCTGGACAGAAATATGACCCTGGCTGCCGCATTCAAGATGGATTGGAGAGGAGAAAGTTTGGTAAGAGGGAGACCGATCAGAAGAGAGTTGCAGTAGTCCAGACGAGAATGAATAAGAGCGACAGTAAGAGTCTTAGCAGTTTCAAAGGTGAGAAAAGGTCGGATTCTGGAGATGTTTTTAAGATGCAGGTGACAAGAGCGACTGAGTGATCGGATGTACGGAGTAAAGGAAAGTTCAGTGTCGAATATGACCCCAAGACAGCGGGCATGCTGCTTGGGAGTTATGGTTGAACCCTCCAGGGTTATTTCGATGTTAGGTAGAGTGAGGTTAGTAGAGGGGAGAAACACAAGAAGTTCAGTTTTAGAGAGATTTAGTTTCAGATAGAGGGAGGACATGATGCTAGAGACAGCAGACAGACAATCCTTGGTATTTTGAATTAGGGTAGGGGTGATGTCAGGGGAAGAAGTGTATAATTGGGTGTCATCAGCATAGAGATGATACTGGAACCCAAATCTGCTGATTGTTTGTCCAATAGGGGCAGTGTATAAAGAGAAGAGGAGGGGGCCTAGGACTGAGCCCTGCGGGACCCCGATAGTAAGGGGACGAGAAGAGGAAGAGGAGCCGGAAAAAGATACAGTGAAGGAGCGGTCAGAGAGGTAGGAGGAGAACCAGGAGAGGGCTGTGTCCTTGAGGCCTATAGAGCGGAGCATAGTGAGGAGGAGCTGGTGATCCACAGTGTCAAATGCGGCAGAGAGATCCAGGAGAATCAGCAGGGAGCAATGACCTTTCGATTTAGCTGTTATTAAATCATTAGAGACTTTAGTGAGGGCAGTTTCAGTAGAGTGTAAAGAGCGGAAACCAGATTGTAAGGGGTCGAGAAGAGAGTTATCCGAGAGATAGCGGATTAGACGGGAGTGGACCAGGCGTTCCAGGAGTTTAGAGATGAAGGGAAGGTTAGAGACAGGTCTGTAGTTAGCAGTGCAGTTCTGATCCAGGGATGGCTTTTTAAGTAAAGGGGTTATGATGGCATGTTTAAATGAGGAGGGAAATATACCTGAAGAAAGAGAGAGGTTAAATATTTTAGTCAGGTGAGTGGTGACCACTGGTGAGAGAGACTGCAGGAGCTGTGAAGGAATAGGGTCACTGTTGCAGGTTGTAGGCCGAGCAGAAGCGAGGAGCTTGGAAACTTCTTCTTCTGAAACAGGCTCAAAGATGTCTAGTGAGCTTGAGGTGCGGCTCAATTGCGGCTCTAGTGAGCTTGAGGTGCGGTATGATAATAAATCATTATTTTTTGCTTTGTTTTTTATTTTTATTTTTTAAGCGGTTCGCTAAAGGGGTTAACTAATGGGATTATTTTATAGGGCGGGTCGTTACGGACGTGGTGATACCTAATATGTGTACTTTTATTGTTTGTATTTTTTTTATTTCCAAAAAATGGATTTATTTGGGGAATATTTTTTTTTTTTTCTAATTTATTTGGCGATTTTTTTTATTTATTTTAACACTTTTTTTTTTTTTTTTTTTTTTTTTTTAACTTTATTAAATAGTCCCAGGTGGGACATCACTGTCCTGTGACAGATCGCTGATCTGTCACATCACAGATCACTGTGACAGATCAGCAATCTGTCACAGGCCCTGCTGAAGGCTTCCTCATGCCTGCGCTTTGCAGGCACTGAGGAAGTCAGCTTCCTGCAGGCCCCCAAAGGCCCCCGTCGCCATCTTGGATTCGGGGGCCTGCAGGAAAAGAGCCCCCCACAGCAGCGCTGCACATTGCGCTGCCGTGGGGGGCTCAGGGAAGCACGGAGGGAGCCCCCTCCCTGCCGATGCTTCCCTTTAACCCCCGGTACACCGCGATCATGTTTGATCGCGGTGTGCAAGGGGTTAATGTGTCGGGGGCGGTCCGTGACCGCCCCGACACATTGTGCCGGGTGGCAGCTGTGATAATCAGCTGACACCGGGCCGCGATCAGCGGCGCTCACCACGTGGGCGCCGCTGATCGCGGTAGACGTACTATCCCGTCCATGGGCATAGGGGCCCGGGTCCCATGGACGGGATAGTACGTCTCATGTCAGGAAGGGGTTAAAGGAACCGCAGTCGGGAAGGAGAGAGAGAGAGAATTTTTTTCCACCGCCAGAAAGGATTTCAGGGTTAAATCCCCGGCTGACTTCCTCACTCCGGGCATGCGCACTGTAAAATGCGGATCCTACAGCCAAAAAAAGTTGCAGGGTCCGTCCAGGCATGCCGGCGGATGCAAACATTTTGGCGGATCCGCAAAAAAGCGGATCCAACGGATGGCCATCCGTCAAGATCCGCCGGTAATGCAACTCAATGGGGAAAAAAACAGATCCGCCTAAAAAAATGGCGGATCCGTTTTTTTCAAAAACTGGCGGATTTTGACTGATGGTCAAAAACGGAAGTGTGAAAGAGGCGTAAGCTGTTTGATCTGCAAATGACAGATTTGAAATGCCAAAAGGTCCAACTATTATTGGGCTTGTTGACCTCGTAAACATGATGTTTTAACCATTTCCTCTTAACCCCTTTCTGACATCAGACGTACTATCCCATCCATGGGACCCGGGCCCCTATGCTCATGGACGGGATAGTACATCTACCGCGATCAGTGGCGCCCACGTGGTGAGCGCCGCTGATCGCGGCCGGGTGTCAGCTGATTATCACAGCTGACACCCGGCACAATGTGTCAGGGGCGGTCACGGACCGAACCCGACACATTAGCCCCTTGCACACCGCGATCAAACACGATCGCGGTGTACCGGGGGTTAAAGGGAAGCATCGGCAGGGAGGGGCTCCCTCCGTGCTTCCCTGAGCCCCCCACGGCAGCGCTGCTGCTGGAGGCTCCTTTCCTGCAGGCCCCCGAATCCAAGATGGCGACGGGGGCCTTCGGGGGCCTGCAGGAAGCTGGCTTCCTCAGTGCCTGCAAAGCGCAGGCAAGAGGAAGTCTTCTTCAATGCCTGAGACAGATTGCTGATCTGTCACAGTGATCAACAGATCAGCGATCTGTCACAGGACAGTGATGTCCCACCTGGGACTATTTAATAAAGTTAAAAAAAATAAAAAAAAGTGTTAAAATAATTTAAAAAAAAATCGCCAAATAAATTAGAAAAAAAAAAATATTCCCCCAAATAAATCCATTTTTTGGAAATAAAAAAAAACAAACAATAAAAGTACACATATTAGGCATTGCTGTGTCCGTAACGACCCGCCCTATAAAATGGTCCAATTAGTTAACCCCTTTAGCGAACCCCTTAAAAAATAAAAATAAAAAACGAAGCAAAAAATAATGATTTATTATCATACCGCCAAACAAAAAGTGTAATAACGCGCGATGAAAAAGACGCATATAAATATCCATGGTACCGCTGAAAACGTCATCTTGTCCCGCAAAAAACGAGCCACCACACAGCATCATCAGCGAAAAAATAAAAAAGTTATAGCTCGCAGAATAAAGCGATGCAAAAATAATTATTTTTCATATAAAATAGTTTTCATTGCATAAAACCGACAAAACATAAAAAAAGACCTAAATGAGGTATCGTTGTAACCGTACTGACCCGAAGAAAAAAAACGCTTTATCAATTTTACCGCACGCGGAACGGTGTAAACGCACTCCCCCAAAAGAAATTCATGAAACGCTGGTTTTTGTTCATTCTGTGTCCCAAAAATCGGAATAAAAAGCGATCAAAAAAGTCACGTGCCCGAAAATGGTACAAATAAAAACGTCAACTCGTCCCGCAAAAAATAAGACCTTGCATGACTCGGTGGGTCAAAATACGGAAAAATTATAGCTCTCAATATGTGGTGATGCAAAAACTATTTTTACAATAAAAAGCGTCTTTTAGCGTGCGACAACTGCCAAACATAAAAACCGCCATAAATAGTAAATCAAACCCCCCGTTATCACCCCCTTAGGCTGGTTTCACATTTGCGTTTTTTAGCGCTGGAAAAAAACGCACACCTGCGCATGCGTTTTTTCCCCTATATTTAACATGGGTGCGCATACCTGCGCACTGGTCAGCGCATGTATGCGATTTTCATGCGCTGCGTTTTTTTGGGGTGTGCGTTGGGATTTTCCAGACGCAGGATGTTGCATTTTTTGGCCCTGCAAAAAAGCGCATGCGCACATATGCGCACGTTTTGCGCTAAAAATGGCCATTATAGCCTATGGATGCGCATATGTGCGCACTGGCATGCTCATGTATGCGTTTTTTTGCATATGCGTTTTTTTTTAAACCATGGAATTTAGGGGTTTGGGTTAGAGTTAGGGTTAGTTAAGGGGGTTTAGGGTTAGGGTTATGGTCAGGGTCAGGGTTAGGGTTAGGGTTAGGGTCAGGGTTAGGGTTAAGTATGGTTTTGTTAAGGATTAGGGTCATGGTTAGGGTCAGGATTAGGGTTAAGTATGGTTTTGTTAAGGGTTAGGGTTAGGGTTAGGGTCAGGGTTAGGGTTAGGGTTAGGGTTAGGGTCAGGGTTAGGGTCAGGATTAGGGTTAAGTATGGTTTTGTTAAGGATTAGGGTCAGGGTTAGGGTCAGGATTAGGGTTAAGTATGGTTTTG
The DNA here is from genome assembly GCF_039654945.1 of Dendrobates tinctorius. NCBI lineage: Eukaryota > Metazoa > Chordata > Amphibia > Anura > Dendrobatidae > Dendrobates > Dendrobates tinctorius. The sequence goes on along the minus strand of NW_027361913.1, from coordinate 7,510,020 downwards.
TTAAGGGTCAGGGTTAGGGTCAGGGTTAGGGTCAGGGTTAGGGTTAGGGTTAGGGTTAGGGTCAGGGTTAGGGTCAGGATTAGGGTTAAGTATGGTTTTGTTAAGGATTAGGGTCAGGGTTAGGGTCAGGATTAGGGTTAAGTATGGTTTTGTTAAGGGTTAGGGTCAGGGTTAGGGTTAGGGTTAGGGTCAGGGTTAGGGTCAGGATTAGGGTTAAGTATGGTTTGGTTAAGGGTTAGGGTCAGGGTTAGGGTTAGGGTTAGGGTCAGGGTTAGGGTTAAGTATGGTTAGGGTCAGGGTTAGGGTCAGGGTTAGGGTCAGGGTTAGGGTTAGGGTTAGGGTTAGGGTCAGGGTTAGGGTTAGGGTTAGGGTCAGGGTTAGGGTTAGGGTTAGTTAGGGTTTAGGGTTTGGGTTAGGGTTAAGTATGATTTGGTTAAGGGTTAGGGTCAGGGTTAGGGTTAGGGTTAGGGTCAGGGTTAGGGTTAGGGTTAGGGTCAGGGTTAGGGTTAGTAAAGTCATGGTTTGGGTAGTGTGAGGGGCCACCTAAAAATGTTGGAAAAAAACGCAAACGCGGTAAAAACGCGCTAAAAACGCATACAAACGCATAAAAACGCTGCGTTTTTTTCATGCATGCTCATAAAAATGCTTGAAAAAAACGCAGCAGTTGTATGCTTATGTATGCGTTTTTTCAATGCGTTTTTTTGCGGGAAAAACGCGCTGCAAAAAAAAGCAAGTGTGAAACTAGCCTGAGTTAGGGAAAAATAATAAAATAAAAAAAAATGTATTTTTTTCCATTTTTCCATTAGGGCTAGGGTTAGGGTTAGGGTTAGAGTTAGAGCTGAGATTAGGGTTAGGGGTGTGTTGGGGTTCAGGTTGGAGTTAGAATTTGGGGTTTCCACTGTTTGGGCACATCAGGGGCTCTCCAAATGCAACATGGCGTCTGATCTCAATTCCAGCCAATTCTGAGTTGAAAAAGTCAAATGGTGCTCCTTCCCTTCCAAGCTCTGCCATGCACCCAAACAGTGTTTTACCCCCACATGTAGGGTATCAGACTACTCAGGACAAATTGCAAAACAATTTTTGGGGTCCAATTTCTCCTGTTACCCTTAGGAAAATAAAAAATTGGGAGCAAAAATATCATTTTTGTGGAAAAAAATGATTTTTTTATTTTCACGTCCGAGCGTTATAAACTTCTGTGAAGCACTTGGGGGTTCAAAGTGCTCACCACACATCTAGATAAGTTCCGTGGGGGTCTAGTGTCCAAAATGGGGTCACTTGTGGGGAGTTTCAATAGTTTAGGTACATCAGGGGCTCTCCAAACGCACATGACACCCGCAGACCATTCCATCATGACGAATTGGACAACAACTTTTGGGGTCCAATTTCTCCTGTTACCCTTGGGAAAATAAAAAAATTGGGGACTAATTGATCATGTTTGTGGAAAAAATACAATTTTTTTATTTTCATGCCCGGACATTATAAACTTCTGTGAAGCCCTTGGGGGTTCAAAGTGCTCACCACACATCTAGATAAGTTCCTTAGGGGGTCTAGTTATCAAAATGGGGTCATTTGTGGGGGGTTTCCACTGTTTAGGTACATTAGGGGCTCTCCAAAGGCAACATGACACCTGCATACCATTCCATCAATGTCTGCATTCCAAAACGTCACTACTTCCCTTCAGAGCCCTGACGTGTGTCCATACAGTAGTTTTCTCCAACATATGGGGTGTCAGCGTACTCAGGACAAATTGGGCAACAACTTTTGGGGTTCAATTTCTCCTTTTACCCTTGGGAAAATAAAAAAATTGGGGACTAATTGATCATGTTTGTGGAAAAAATACAAATTTTTTATTTTCACGCCCGGGCGTTATAAACTTCTGTGAAGCACTGGGGGGTTCAAAGTGCTCACTACACATCTAGATAAGTTCCTTGGGGGGTCTAGTTTACAAAATGGTGTCATTTGTGGGGGGTTTCCACTGTTTAGGTACATCAGGGGTTTTCCAATCGCGACATGGTGTCCGATCTCAATTCCAGCCAAAAACGTCAAATGGCGCTGCTTCCCTTCTGAGCTCTGCCATGCGCCCAAATAGTGGTTTACCCCCATATGTGGGGTATCAGCGTACTCAGGACAAATTGCACAATAACTTTTAGGGTGCTGTTACCCTTGGAAAAATAAGAATTGAGGGTGAAAAGATCATGTTTGTGGAAAAAATATGATTTTTTAATTGTACGGCTTTATGTTATAAACTTCTGTGAAGCCCTTGGGTGTTCAAAGTTCTCACCACACATCTAGATAAGTTCCTTAGGGGGACTAGTTTCCAAAATGGTGTCATTTGTGGGGGTTTCCACTGTTTTGGTACATCAGGGGTTTTGCAATCGCGACATGGTGTCTGATCTCAATTCCAGCCAAAAACATCAAATGGCGCTGCTTCCCTTCCAAGCTATGCCATACGCCCAAATAGTGGTTTACCCCCACATGTGGGGTATCAGCGTACTCAGGACAAATTGCACAATAACTTTTAGGGTCCTGTTACCCTTGGGAAAATAAAAATTGGGGTGAAAAGATCATTTTTGTGGAAAAAATATGATTTTTTAATTGTATCGCTGTACGTTATAAACTTCTGTAAAGCCCTTGTGGGTTCAAAATTCTCACCACATATCTAGATAAGTTCCTTGGGGGGTCTAGTTTCCAAAATGGGGTCACTTGTAGGGGGTTTCCACTGTTTAGGTACATCAGGGACACTCCAAACGTGACATGGCGTCTGATCTGAATTCCAGCCAATTTTGCATTGAAAAAGTCAAACGGCGCTCCTTCCATTCTGAACTCTGCCATCCGCCGAAACAGTCGTTCCCCCCCCACAAATCAGGTATCAGCGTACTCAGGACAAATTGCACAATAACTTTTGCAGTCCAATTTCTCCTGTTACCCTTGTTAAAATAAGAAAAATTGAACCTGAAATATTTTTTTTGTGTTCATTTTTTTTAAATATTCAAAAAAATTCCTGTGACGCACCTAAAGGGTTAATAAACTTCTTGAATGTGGTTTTGAGCACCTTAAGGGGTGCAGTTTTTAGAATGGTGTCACTTTTGGGTATTTTCTATCATATAGACCCCTCAAAGTGGCTTCAAATGTGATGTGGTCCTAAAAATAAAATGGTGCTGTAAAAATGAGAAATCGCTGGTCAACTTTTAACCCTTATAACTTCCTAACAAAAAAAAATTTTGGTTTCAAAATTGTGCTGATGTAAAGTAAACATGTGGGAAATGTTAGTTATCAAGTTTTTTGTGTGCCGTATCTCTGTGATTTAAGGGCATAAATATTTAAATTTGGAAAATTGCGAAATTTTCAAAATTTTTGCCAAATTTCCATTTTTTTCACAAATAAACGCAAGTTATTTGAATGAAATTTTACCACTATCATGAAGTACAATATGTCACGAGAAAACAATGTCAGAATCACCGGGATCCATGGAAGCGTTCCAGAGTTATGACCTCATAAAGGCACAGTGGTCAGAATTGTAAAAATTGGCCCGGTCATGAACGTGCAAACCACCCTTGGGGGTGAAGGGGTTAAAGGAACACAACTATGAGGGAACATTGCCTATAAATGATATGAAAACTGAATGTGATTATTTATAGACAATTGTCTGATATTCCACAAAACGAAATTATTCAAGGTGGACATTTCCGTTTCAATGTACAGAAGTAAATAATTTCAGTTCATATACCTTGTTATCAAATTACAGTAAATTGTGTTAATCCACTGCAAACATTACCTCTGTATATTTTCTGAATGTACCCTTAGTTATGTAATATATAAATCACATTATGAGGGTCACTGCAATACTTTCCTCTATTTTCCACTCAAATGAGCAGTTTTAAAAATCTGTAAAAGCTCTCTTATGCTAAGAGTATTATTAAGAACATTGAATTAGGTCATATTAATTAAACATGCATGCTAAGCTAAGTTTTGTGGATGTCTAAAACAGCTTTATTGCCAAGCTGAAAGCAAAGGTCTGGAAAGCATTTGAGTGCAAATGTTATATAGAAAGAAATATTAAACCCTGATGGGGTTTTATCTTGACCACTTAGACCGTCCTTGATAGTTTACAACTTTCTGGAGAAGTTTATTAGTTATAATATTAATAGTTAATTGTTTTAGTGTGCTCAAATGTTTAACCACTTCTGCCCCCAAGCCTGTTTTCACCTTCATGATGAGGTCCGACTAGTGTCACTATATGAGATTATCACCAGATGATGGCGAATTCACCGCCGAAAGGCTTTGTGAGGAGATAATTACCAAGTAAAGAAGTTTCTTTTCTATCTAAAACAATTGTCTGTCTTGGTCTGAGTGCCCTAATACTTTTCCATCCTTGCATATTACACCTATTCTAGGTGAGCGGCTTGGTGCAGCTCGGACCCAGCAGACTATCAACCATCCTGCAGGACCTAAAAGACAGAGGACCTGTGGTGACATCACCATGTGGTGACCGGCTATCCTCCGAACACGGAAGCCAGAACGGTGAATGGTGCTTGATAAGCACCACAATCTCTGCAAATGTGGTTATGCCGGCAGCATAAACACGACAGGGTAGTGTACTTTGTTTATAACCTCCTCCACTTGCCATCTGGGTATCACACCAAGAGCACCCCCTCCTCCTCCTCTCTCCTATTATGTTTCTACTTTATGAAGTCATATCTCTGGAACGCTTCATCAGATCCCACCAATTATATTATTGGTGCAGCTTGAATGGTGGTGAATTATAAAATTGGACACAATATCCCCTTTTCTTCTCAATGAAAAGATGGGTTTCTCACCTTTTTTGTGATTTGCGTTTTACATCTGGGACTTTTCCACCTTTTAGTAATGTTCGTTGGATTATATGTCTTTGGAACAGTTTTATGATTTTATTTTAATTTTTGTGTGTTTTTGTGCTTTCACTTGTTTTAGCAGTGGACGTCAATTAGCATTGGATCATGTGCCTTGTTCTTTGTCATCACATTGAATATCCCCCAGGATGAGTGATGTCCTTTGTGGAGATATGAAATAACCTTATGCGCTATATTATCAACTAATAGCAACACATCGGTCACAGCTGAGGATGTTGTTCACAACTTATCATATATGTACTATTGCTGTTCAATATAAAATATTGTTTTTGTAAATCATATTATTCTTGCCACCCTCGCTGTATGCATTATACTTTTATCTATGGACATTTTATATTGCCATTATATTTTGCCCTTTTTGTTGCCCATAGTTAGGCCATCTGTGTACCTATTTCATATGGTGCTGCACAGAGTGTTTCATTTCCTGCCATGGGTAGCGCATGTGATTGGGGCTTCCTGTCTGCTTGCTTCCCAAATGGCATCTATATGGAGCGGTGCGTTCAAGTGATGTCAATGGAACACTTGTTCCACACACTCACTGCCGGATGTGATGCTTTTGGCAGCAGAGGTCCTGCTCCCATGCGTTCGCTGGACTTGGCCAGATTCAATTTTATTTATTGCCATCATTAGCTGTCGGCAGTATGGTAGGATATTTAAATGGCACTTTTTGCACATCAATACACTGCCCCCCAAGGAAGCTACAAGCAAAACGCGTGTCGGACCATCAGCGCATTGGGTTTGGCATCATTGGTAAGAGGTGTTTGTGCCCTTTGTCTATATGCACTTGCAGCACTTTATAAACTATTCCTTATTATGTTTGGCATTAGTTCTATACTAGCATTGGTCCTTTGAACATTCTAAATATTTCCTCTGGCCCTTTTGTTATGACTGTGATGGGAACACTCTGGCACACACATATACTTTTTGTTGTTAAGCAACACAAATTTCAAATGAATTTACTGTTGTGTGCCTTGAGTTTTCCCATCTGTATATATTGTATGCCTTTTCTTGCCTTATGGTTGTATTACTGCCCGCCTGTTTTTTCAACATGAAATGATTTTTTTCTGTATGGATTTTAATAATTTATTGCACTCTTTCTGCTTGTGTGTATTACAATAAAGACATTTTTGCATCCTTTGACACGGCAAGTTTACATTATTTATGGAATATCCATACTTTCTTTAGGATATTTAAAATTCTCTATGGTCTTTATGTGTGCGTCAAAATAACTAATGACTTACTTACAGCCAAAGCCAAAAAACAATTCTCCATACTTCTCCTTCTTGACCTATCCACTGCTTTTGACATAGTTGACCACTGCCTCCTACTACACGTCTTCTCATCTTTTGGTGCAAAAGACCATGCCCTATCCTAGATCACCTCATACGTTTAATACTGCACATTTAGCATCTCACTCCCACACTTCCACATTGACTCCTCATTCCATCCTATCTTTGTTCAAATTCCTCAATGCTCTGTCCTAGGATCCCTTCTCTTCTCCATCTATACGCGTGGCTTGGGGCAACTCATAAAGTCCCATGGCAAAAGCTGTCATCATTAATGACAGTCAGATCTACCACTCTGTTGCCCAGAATCCAAGAGTGTTTATCAGCCATCTCCTCCTTCTTCTCCTCTTACTTCCTCAAGCTCAGTGTGAACAAATCTGAACTCATTATCTTTCCTCCATCTCAAATATCTCATAGCTCATCTATCACAATAAATAACATCACGTTTTCCCTTATCCTGGAAATCTGCTGCCTCGGAGTAACCCTTGACTTTGCCTTGTCCTTCAAACCACACATCCAAGCATTCACCACATCCTGTAGCCTCCAGCTCATCATCTTCCCCCTCAACTAATGAAACATCTTCTTCTGTGACCTACCTGCTAACACTCTCTCACCTCTCCAGTCCGTCCTTATCTCTGCCACCTGACACGTTTACCTTTCTCACTACATCTCTGCTTTTCACTTTGTAAATCTCTTTATTGACTCCCAATTCCCCAGCGCATCAATTTCAAACTACTAACACTGACATACAAAGCCATCCATAACCTTTCTCCTTTGTACATCCCCGAACTAATCTCCTGCTATCTTCCCTCACGTAATCTTCAGTCTTCCCAAGACCCCCTTCTCTCCTCCATACTTATTCATTCCTTACCCAATCGCCTCCTAGACTTCTCCCGAATATCCCCGATCCTCTTGAAATCTGTGCATCAACACCAGGGCTGGACTGGGACTAAAATTCAGCCCTGGCATTTGAAGTTACACTGGCCCACTAGTCACATGGTGACTATTAGTGTTGAGCATTCCGATACCGCAAGTATCGGGTATCGGCCGATACTTGCTGTATCGGAATTCCGATACCGACTTCCGATATTTTTTCAATATCGGAATTCGGCATCGGAATCGGAAGTTCAGTTGATTGACGGCCTGACGTCATCATGATGCGCGGTGTGTGCGCATCATGATGCGCCGTCATTTCGGGCCTTCCGGGGGTCTCTGCCGGCCTGCCGGGGGGCTGTGCCGGCCTGCCGGGGGGCTGTGTGGACTGCCCGGGGTCTCTGCCGGCCTGCCGGGGGGCTGTGCCGGCCTGCCGGTGGTCTGTGCACCCTGTGGGGGTCTGTACCGGCCTGCCGGGGGGCTGTGCCGGCCTGCCGGGGGGCTGTGCTGATGTCCGGGGGTCTGTGCAAGCATCGTCCGATGGGACTACAAGTCCCATCGGGCGATGCCTGCTACCATGACAGTGATTGACACATTAGCCAATGATGGGACAGTAGTAGTCCCATCATCCGGCTAATGTGTTAAATGTTAAAAAAAAAAAAAAAAAAAAAATACTACATACATACTACATGCATGCTACATACATACTACATGCTACATACATACTACATATATACTACATGCATGCTACATACATACTACATGCTACATACATACTACATGCTACATACATACTACATATATACTACATACATACTACATACATGCTACATACATACTACATGCTACATACATACTACATGCATGCTACATACATACTACATATATACTACATACATACTACATACATGCTACATACATACTGCATGCTACATACATACTACATACATACTACATACATACTACATGCATGCTACATACATACTGCATGCTACATACATACTACATACATACTACATACATACTACATGCATGCTACATACATACTACATGCTACATACATACCACATACATACTACATGCATGCTACATGCATACTACATGCTACATACATACCACATACATACTACATACATGCTACATATATACTACATGCATGCTACATACATACTACATACATACCACATATATACTACATACATACAATACATACATAGACATACAGTACATATAACATAGAGTAACATACTTACCAATACTTGTCACATTGTTCCCCGAAGCCATTGTCTTTCCGGAATAAATATTAACATAACAAACCACAAAAATACTCACCCACGATCCGAAGCAGTCCACGAGTGTGTCCCACGACGATCTTGGGTAGAGAACTGCAGCATCAGATGATGCTGCCGTTCTCTACGGGCTGCAGGAATCCAATGACGGAAGGTAGGTATCCTTCCGCACTGTATTCCTCCGCCACTTAAAAAAAAAAAAGTCCCTAGTCTCACTTTATGCCATTGCTGCGTGGGAATTTCCCACACAGCAATGGCATAAAGTGAGACTAGGGACTTTTTTTTTTTTAAGTGGCGGAGGAATACAGTGCGGAAGGATACCTACCTTCCGTCATTGGATTCCTGCAGCCAGTAGAGAACGGCAGCAACAGCTGATGCTGCAGTTCTCTACCCAAGATCGTCGTGGGACACACTCGTGGACTGCTTCGGATCGTGGGTGAGTATTTTTGTGGTTTGTTATGTTAATATTTATTCCGGAAAGACAATGGCTTCGGGGAACAATGTGACAAGTATTGGTAAGTATGTTACTCTATGTTATATGTACTGTATGTCTATGTATGTATTGTATGAATGTATTGTATGTATGTAGTATATATGTGGTATGTATGTAGCATGCATGTAGTATATATGTAGTATGTATGTAGCATGCATGTAGTATATATGTAGTATGTATGTAGCATGCATGTAGTATATATGTAGTATGTATGTAGCATGCATGTAGTATATATGTGTTATGTATGTGGTATGTATGTAGCATGCATGTAGTATGTATGTAGCATGCATGTAGTATGTATGTAGTATATATGTAGTATGTATGTAGCATGCATGTAGTATGTATGTAGTATGTATGTAGCATGCAGTATGTATGTAGCATGCATGTAGTATATATGTAGTATGTATGTAGCATGCAGTATGTATGTAGCATGCATGTAGTATATATGTAGTATGTAGCATGCATGTAGTATATATGTAGTATGTAGCATGTAGTATGTATGTAGCATGCATGTAGTATATATGTGTTATGTATGATGCATGTAGCATGCATGTAGTATGTATGTAGCATGTAGCATGCATGTAGTATGTATGTAGCATGCAGTATGTATGTAGCATGCATGTAGTATGAATGTAGCATGTATGTAGTATGTAGTATGAATGTAGCATGTATGTAGTATGCATGTTGTATGTATGTAGCATGTAATTTTTTTTTTTTTTTTTACATTTAACACATTAGCCGGATGATGGGACTACTACTGTCCCATCATTGGCTAATGTGTCAATCACTGTCATGGTAGCAGGCATCGCCCGATGGGACTTGTAGTCCCATCGGACGATGCCTGCACAGACCCCCGGAGCCTGCACAGCCCCCCGGCAGGCCGGCACAGCCCCCCGGAGCCTGCACAGCCCCCCGGCAGGCCGGCACAGCCCCCCGGAGCCTGCACAGACCACCGGCAGGCCGGCACAGACCACCGGAGCCTGCACAGACCCCCTGGCAGGCCGGCACAGCCCCCCGAAAGGCCCGTACAGACCCCAGAGAGGCTGTACAAGGGCAGGAAAGGGTTTTTCTTATTCCGATACCGGAAGTCCCATAGACTTGAATGGGGCTTCCGGTATCGGAATCGGCGATACCGATACTTTTTTTAAAGATCGGCCGATACCATCCGATACGATACTTTGAAGTATCGGACGGTATCGCTCAACTCTAGTGACTATATAATATCTTTGTACACTTGTAGTTTACAAGAAGTGAGAGGAGATTAACACGACTATATAACATGTAGTCAGAGCTGTGCCCAGTATTTCAGCTCAGTCCTATTTATTGCTTTTAGGTACAGTACTCCTCCCAAATCTCTGTCCCCTTTTGTATGCATGATTACAGAATTCGTGGCAGAACTGCTCTCTATTGGGCAACCAGACCCCCTGGTCATAGCCGCCCCTATCATACCTCCCAACTTGTGAAGAAGGGAAAGATGGACAAAGACTGCACCTCTGCAATTTTGGCCACGCCCAGCCACACCCATTTCACAACTAGTCACACCCATGTCCACACCTAATCGCACCCATTTAGCACTGCTGATCACACTGACTGGTACTGAGGGCACAGTGGCTGGCATTATGGGCACACTGACTGGCACTAAGGAAGAAAGAAAACAGAGAGAGAGAGAAAAAAGAAAACAGAGAGAGTGAGAAAGAAAGGGGAAAGAAAGAAAGAACAGTGAGAGACAAAGAAAGAACAGTGAGAGACAGAGAAAGAACAGAGAGAGAAAGAAAGAGGGGAAAGAAAGAAAGGACAGAGAACAGAGAGAGAAAGAAAGAAGTAAAGAAAAGAAAGAAAGAACAGACAGAGAGAAAGAGAGGAAAGAAAAAAGAAAGAGGGGAAGAAAGAACAGAGAGAGAAAGAAAATGAGGGAAAGACAGAACAGAGAATGAAAGAACAGAGAAAGAAAGAAAAAGAGAGAAAGAAATAAAGAAAGATTCTACAAAGATACTATAGCAGCCCGGCTCCCATTGTAGTGCCCACCTGAGCCTCCCGATGCATTACCTATCATGATCCGCTCACATGGCCGGCATCCCCGATTCCAAGGCGATCCTGCTGTCTGCGCTGTCGGAGGAGGACCCGGTGATGGATCTGAAGAATTCCTGGTTCCATCACAATCTCCTCAAGAAATTATCTCATTTCCGGTCAGCTTCCAGCACATCACTTCAGGTGGAACGTCATGTGTGTGTTTTAAAATGCTCCTCGGGGCTCCGCCGTGTACTCCTGTGTCCGTGGGAAAAGCCCGCTTTGTATGCTTCGTACACACTTGGCTCCGCTCCGTACATCCCGTACACATATGGCTCCACTCCATACACACACGGCTCCACTCCGTCCACCTCGTACACGCGTGGCTCCTCTCCGTACACCTCGTACACACGTGGCTCCTCTCCGTACACCTCGTACACACGGCTCCGCTCCGTACACCTCGTACACACGGCTCCACTCTGTACACCTCGTACACACGGCTCCTCTCCATACACCTCGTACACACGGCTCCGCTCTGTACACCTCGTACACACGGCTCCTCTCCGTACACACGGCTCCGCTCCGTACACCTCGTACACGTGCGGCTCCTCTCCGTACACCTCGTACACACGGCTCCGCTCCGTACACCTCGTACACACGGCTCCGCTCCGTACACCTCGTACACAAGGCTCCTCTCCGTACACCTCGTACACACGGCTCCGCTCCGTACACCTCGTACACACGGCTCCGCTCCGTACACCTCGTACACACGGCTCCTCTCCGTACACCTCGTACACACGGCTCCTCTCCGTACACCTCGTACACACGGCTCCTCTCCGTACACCTCGTACACACGGCTCCGCTCCGTACACCTCGTACACACGGCTCCTCTCCGTAAACCTCCCGTACACCTCGTACACACGGCTCTGCTCCGTACACCTCGTACACACGGCTCCGCTCCGTACACCTCGTACACACGGCTCCTCTCCGTACACCTCGTACACACGGCTCCTCTCCGTACACCTCATACACACGGCTCCGCTCCGTACACCTCGTACTCACGGCTCCTCTCCGTACACCTCGTACACACGGCTCCGCTCCGTACACCTCGTACACACGGCTCCTCTCCGTACACCTCGTACACACGGCTCCGCTCCGTACACCTCGTACACACACAGCTCTGCTACATCCACACTGTAAATCCTGACCCCACACATACTTACCTCAACCAGCACCATGACAACAGCAAAGCAGAGTCTTGCAGACGGTAGAGGCAAGGCTGAGCGCACAGGACCTGTGATGAGGTCACAGGAGGGGCGGAGTCAGGGGTGACATGATCGGGGGTCTGGACAAAGGCTCCTGATCATGTGACCCCCCCTGACTCCTCCCCTCCTGTGACCTCATCACAGGTCCTGCGAACAGAGCGAGCAGGCAAGCGAGTGCGACGCTGTGAGTGGCTGCGGGGGGGAGGGGGTCTCATGCTAAGGCGAGGATAGGGTGCGTAGGGGGGGCGTGGCGGCTTATCTCCCTGCAGTGCGGGAGGAACTTGAAACTATCACCGCCGTGCCCGCAGAGGGCCAGCGGCAGGAGCAACAGTGGCCGCAGCAGCTGGCAAGCGGCCAGATGCCCGCGGCCCACGTGACAGCGGCCCAGCGGGAAAATGCCCGGTTGGTTATATTGCCAATCCGGGCCTGATCAACACGTTCGATTATCTATCATACTCAGATCCCTCACACGGAATCTGAAAACCCATCTTTTCAAGAAAGCTTACAACCTGCAAAGACCACTAAATAATAATATTAATAATAATAATAATAATAATAATAAGATTCTATGCAGTTGGGAGGGAGTAAGAGAAGGGAGGAGCTCTGTTTCTAGCTCCTACCTCCTTCACTTCTCAACATAAAATAGTTCTAAGTACCAAATTTCATCTTCTATCTCAGAAATGGGAAAGTCTGTATTCACTTAATACACATTTTACCGCCAAATTGAGAGATAAAGCTCAATGTAGGAGGAAAAAAAGCAGATTTTCTCCAATAAGATGTAGTAGAAAGTTGCTTATTTTCAATTGTATTATTGATTTTTTTAACCCCTTCATGACCCAGCCTATTTTGACCTTAATGACCTGGCCATTTTTGGCAATTCTGACCAGTGTCCCTTTGTGAGGTAAAACTCAGAAACGCTTCAGCGGATCCTAGCGATTCTGAGATTTTTTTTGTGACATATTGTACTTCATGTTAGTGGTAAATTTAGGTCGATATTTTTTGCATTTATTTGTGAAAAAATGGAAATTTGGTGAAAATTTCGCAATTTTCACATTTTGAATTTTTATTCCATTAAACCAGAGAGATATGTGACACAAAGTAGTTAATAAAGTTATAAGGGTTAAAAGTTGACCAGCGATTTCTCATTTTTACAACAAAATTTACAAAACCATTTTTTTAGGGACCACTTCACATTTGAAGTCACTTTGAGGGGTCAATATGGCAGAAAATACCCAAAAGTGACACCATTCTAAAAACTGCACCCCTCAAGCTACTCAAAACTACATTCAGGAAGATTATCAACCCTTCAGATGCTTCACAGCAGCTAAAGCAATGTGGAAGGAAAAAATGGGCATTTTCTTTTTTCCAACAAAAATTTTTTTTTGGCATCAATTTTTTCATTTTCACATGGGTAACAGGATATAATGGATCCTAAAATTTGTTGGGCAATTTCTCCTGAGAACACCGATACCTCATATGTGGTTATAAACCACTGTTTGGGCGCACGGCAGGGCCCGGAAGGGAAGGAGCACCATTTGACTTTTTGAATGGAAAATATGCTGAAATATTTACCGGCTGCCATGTCGAGTTTGGAGAGTCCCTGTGTGCCTAAACATTGGAGCTCCTCCACAAGTGACCCCATTTTGGAAACTGTACCCTCCAACAAACTTATCTAGATGCATAGTGAGCACTTTGAACCCCCAGGTGCTTCACAAATTGATCCATAAAAAAAAAGACTTTTTTCACAAAAATTTTCTTTTACCCTCAGTTTTTTCATTTTCACATGGGCAACAGGATAAAATGGATCCTAATTTATTGGACAATTTCTCCTGAGTACACCGATACCTCATGTGTGGTCATAAACCACTGTTTGGGCGCACGGCAGGGCCCAGAAGGGAAGGAGCACCATTTGACATTTTGAATGGAAAATTAGCTCCAATCATTAGCGGACACCATGTCGTGTTTGGAGAGACCCTATGTACCTAAACATTGGAGCTCCCCCACAAGTGACCCCATTTTGGAAACTAGACACCCCAAGGAGCTTATCTAGATCTGTAGTGAGCACTTTAAACCCCCAAGTGCTTCACAGAAGTATATAACGCAGAGCCATGAAAATAAAAAATATTTTTCTTCCTCAAAAATGATTTTTTAGCCCGCTATTTTTTATTTTCACAAGGTTAACAGGAGAAATTGGACCACAACAGTTGTTGCTCAATTTGTCCTGAGTACACCGATACCCCATATGTGGGGGGGAACTACTGTTTGGGCGCATGGGAGAGCTCAGAAGGGAAGGAGCGCGATTTTGGAATGCAGACTGATGGAATGTTCTGCGGGCATCATGTTGCGTTTGCAGAGCCCCTAATGTGCCTAAACAGTGGAAACCCCCCACAAGTGACCCCATTTTGGAAACTAGACCCCCCAAGGAGCTTATCTAAATGTGTAGTGAGCACTTTGAACCCCCAGGTGCTTCACAGAAGTTTATAAACGCAGAGCCATGAAAATAAAAAATCATTTTTTTTCCTCAAAAATGATTTTTTAGCCCGCAATTTTTTATTTTCACAAGGGTAACAGGATAAATTTGACCCCAAAAGTTGTTGTCCAGTTTGTTCTGAGTACGCTGGTACCCCATATGTGGGGGGACCACTGTTTGGGCGCACGACAGGGCTCAGAAGGGAAGGAGCACAATTTGACTTTTTGAATGGAAAATTAGCTCCAATCGTTAGCGGACACCATGTCGTGTTTGGAGAGGCCCTGTCTGCCTACACTTTGGAGCTCCCCCACAAATGACCCCATTTTGGAAAATAGACCCCCTAAGGAACTTATCTATATGCATAGTGAGCACTTTGAACCCCCTGGTGCTTTACAGAATTGTATAGCGCAGAGCCGTGAAAATAAAAATCATTTTTTTTCCTCAAAAAATGATTTTTTTAGCCCGCTATTTTTTATTTTCACAATGGTAACAGGATAAATTGGACCCCAAAAGTTGTTGTCCAGTTTGTTGTGAGTACACTGGTGCCCCATATGTGGGGAGGACCACTGTTTGGGCACACGTCGGGGCTAGGAAGGGAAGTAGTGATGTTTTGAAATACCGACTTGATGGAATGGTCTGCGGGCGTCATGTTACGTTTGCAGAGCCTCTGATGTGCCTAAACAGTGGAAACCCCCCACAAGTGACCACATTTTGGAAACTAGACCCCCAAAAAATCTTATCTAGATGTGTGGTGAGCTCTTTGAACCCCCAAGTGCTTCACAGAAGTTTATAACGCAGAACCATGAAAATAAAAAATCTTTTTTTTCCTCAAAAAATGATTTTTTAGCCAGCAAATTTTTATTTTCACAAGGGTAACAAGATAAATTCGACCCCAACAGTTGTTGTCCAGTTTGTCCTGAGTACGCTGAAACCCCATATGTGCGGGGGACCACTGTTTGGGCACACGTTGGGGCTCGGAAGGGAAGTAGTTACGTTTTGAAATACCGACTTGATGGAATGGTCTGCGGGCGTCATGTTACGTTTGCAGAACCTCTGATGTGCCTAAACAGTGGAAACCCCCCACAAGTGACCCCATTTTGGAAACTAGACCCCCAAGGAACTTATCTAGATATGTGGTGAGCACTTGGAACCCCCAAGTGCTTCACAGAAGTTAATAACGCAGAGCCGTGAAAATAAAAAATCATTTTTTTGCACAAAAATCATTTTTTTAGCCCAAAATGTTTTATTTTCTCAAGGGTAACAGGAGAAATTAGACCCTGAAAGTTGTTGTGCAATTTTTCCTGAGTTCCCTGATACCCCATATGTGGGAGTAAACCACTGTTTGGGCACACGTCGGGGCTCGGAATGGAGGGAGCGCTGTTTGACTTTTTGAACGCAAAATTGGCTGGAATAAATCGTGGTGCCAAGTCGCGTTCGGAGACCCCATGATGTGCCTAAACAGTCGAAACCCCTCAATTCCAACTGCAACTCTAACCCCAACACACCACTAACCCTAACCCAACCCTAAACATAACCCTAACTACAACCCTAACCCCCAACACACCCCTAAACCTAATCCCAACTCTAACCCTAACCACAAGCCTAACCCTAATCCCAATCCACCCCTAACCCTAATCTTAACCCTATTTCCAGCCCTAACCCTAATTCCAACCCTAACCTTAATTCCAGCCCTGACCTTAATTCCAGCCCTAACCCTAATTCCAACCCTAACCCTAATTCTAACCCTAATTCCAACCCTAACCCTAATTCCAACCCTAACCCTAATTCTAACCCTAACCCTAATTCCAACCCTAACCCTAATTCCAACCCTAAATGGAAATTTTTTTTTATTTTATTGTTTGTGCATGGCTATAGGGGTGATAAAAGGGGGGTGTATTTACTTTTTTTTCATTTTGATCACTGTGAGAGTTTATCACAGTGATCAAAATGAAAAATGAATAGGCAGCTGGCAAATTCATGGGCGCGCCTGCCATTTTGCAAGATGGCGGCGCCCATGATCCACATGACAGGACACCGGGAGCCACATCAGGACATCGGAGGTACCAGGGGGAATCAGAAAGTGAGGGGGAGTGATAGGAAGGGGAGGGGGAGCAGATGATGACGGCAGCGACCGATCGCCGCTGTCCATCAGTGGAGGGGGCTGATCGGCCCCGCCAGTCGGTGTGGGAGGGGTCGCGTGTCAGTGTCCAGCCATGTCAGATGCTATTGCAGCATCGGCCATGGCTGGATTGTAATATTTCACCAAATTTCAAATATTGAAATATAAATCGCTCTGATTGGCTGTTTCACTTTTAACAGCCAATCAGAGCGATCGTAGGCACGTGGGGGCTAAGCCACGCCCCTTGAGATTAACTCTAGAGTGTCCTCTTTGTGCGGGTAGGGTGACCTTTCAGTGACCCCGGTCAACCGACCCGCAGGAGGGCGATTTATAGCATGACGCCTATGTAGGCGTCATGGGTCGTGAAGGGGTTAACCCCTTCATGACCGGAGCTTTTTCCGGTTATGCATTTTTTGTTTTTTTGCTCCCCTTCTTTCCAGAGCCATAACTTTTATATTTTTCCATCAATATGGCCATGTAAGGGATTATTATTTTGAAAGACGAGTTGTACTTTTTAAAGACACCATAGGCTTTACCATGTCATGTACTTGAAAATTGGAAAGAAATTCCAAATGCGCTGAAATTGCACAAAAAAGGGCAATCCCACAATCGTTTTTTGATTGGCTTTTTTGCTTGGTTCACTACATGCTAAAAATGACCTGCCATTATGATTCTCCAGGGAATTACAAGTTCATAAACACCAAACATGTCTAGGCTCTTTTTTTGTGTAAGTGGTGAAAAAAAAATCAAAAGTTTGCTAAAATAAATGTGCAATTTTCCGAGACCCGTAAAGTGTCCATTTTTTGTGATCTCAGGTTGGCTGAGGGATTATTTTTTGCATGCCAAGCTGATGTTTTTAATGATATCACTTATGTGCTGAAAAGTTCTTTTGATCACCCGTTATTGCTTTTCAATGCAATGTCACTGAGACCAAAATAATGTAATTCTGGCGTTTCGATTTTTTTTCTTGCTACGCCGTTTAGCAATCATGTTATTTCTTTTTTTTTGTTCATAGATCAGGCGATTATGAATGTGGCAATACCAAATATGTGTATGTTTGATTTTTATTTCACGAAACAATCAATGACCTCAGGGACACCAGTCAAGGAAAACACTGCGGCAGCCGGCAAAGGCGCTCAATCAGTGAAATCCTAGGTGCATTGCTCCCTGGGAAATATGAATATGCAAATAAAGTCCGTGGAGCCTCATTTAAGAGTCTCAAACATGGGACTAGCCAGATCTTCCTCCAGGGAAGGACTCAGCCAAGGAGTGGCTCCTTTTGGAAACCACCATAATAAGTGGCCCTTTAAGTCAATATCCAGCTCTTTTTGAGTTTACAGATATGACAAGGGAAATACCAAGGCCAGGTATCCATCCATAGACAGCTGTTTCAGGGTGTTGCCCCTCATCAGTGTGGAGTAGGATTCTGGCTAGGTGGGAGCAATGCCTAGTAGACCAACATCACGAAACAATCACTGACCTCAGGGAGACCAGTCAAAGAAAACACTGCGGCAGCCGGCAAAGGCGCTCAATCAGTGAAATCCTAGGTGCATTGCTCCCTGGGAAATATGAATATGCAAATAAAGTCCATGGAGCCTCATTTAAGAGTCTCAAACATGGGACTAGCCAGATCTTCCTCCAGGGAAGGACCCAGCCAAGGAGTGGCTCCTTTCGGAAACCACCATATTAAGTGGCCCTTTAAATCATTATCCAGCTCTTTACGAGTTAACAGATATGACAAGGGAAATACCAAGGCCAGGTGTCCATTTTTATTTTGAATGGAGCGAAAGGGGGGTGATTTGATCTTTTGATTTTTTTTTATTTTTTTCATATTTTTAAAACCATTTGTTTTAAAACTTTTGGCATGCTTCAATAACCTCCATGGGAAGCTAGAAGCAGCCATAACTTGATCACTTCTGCTACATAGAGGTGATGCTCATAGCAATCTGGCATCAACAACCTCAGGTTGTCATGCCAAAGCACCAATGACCCCCGATCACGTGACGGGGTCAGTGGTGCGTGTATATACAGACACGCGGCCGGAAGCTCTTGTTAACTAGTAAATAGGTGCATGCAGGTCACGATTCCACTCGCGCCTATGCAGGCACATGTCACCTGTTCAAAACAGCTAACATGTCCCAGATTTGATGAGGGCTCACTGCCAGAGCCCTCATCAAAGCGGGGATGCTGCCAGCTGACGTACTATCCTGTCACCTGGCAGAAAAGGGTTAAAGGGGGTTTGTTAAGATAGCAGCAAGATTCGTATAAAATGTTATAACAGCAAGAAATACCAAAGTAGTTATAGTGACGTGGATTTTTTTGGCTTGGGTAGATTTATCCCTGTGCGTACTGTGGCCTGTCCTAATTAGACAGAGTCTTATTGAGCGCTCAAAGAAGGAAAGACGCCACACATTGTTAGCAGCAATACCTTCCAGCAGAACTCTGGAAACTTTATTCATATTCAGTTCGTATAAAGGAGTGGTTACTCATTAACATAAAGGCTTTACTTCTTAGCTAGTTGGTCAGTTTAAATGCATGAACATATATGGGTGTCCGACCTGGGGTTACTTAGACACCACGTGATTTACTGTCCGGAGTCTTGCACTCGTCAGCAAGTCTCCAATATCGGCCGGACCATCTGGCCTTGCTTCCTCATTCCCTATGTCTGCTAGATATTTCTCAAGTCACAAGACAATGAGATGACTGGGTAGCAGGTTATTTCCACCAACTAGTTATAAAGTTCAAACTGTAAATATGTATCTGTGTGCATATAAGAATATATAAGAGTTCATAAGTATATAGCAGTATATGGAGTATATAGCTTATAGCAGGCAAGTGAGATCTATATGAAATACATATACATTTATATTTCCATAACAATCCCCCCTTAGATATCACTTGCCCTAAAATCCTGCTCCTGGCCCAAAGCACTGCAACTCTTTTGTGCTGCCAGTGGACTGACATATGCCTAGTGCATACATCCTCCTCTGTACAGACTTTTCGCAAATGGGCGGTCAGGAGATCTGTCCCTAAAGGGGGTGTGGTGCAATGTAATCAAAGTTTCTTAGTTAACAGTCTATGCAGTCAGTGCATGTGTATTCTCTGTCAGGTAGGTAATTATTCAGTCAGGGAGGTCATCCACAGCACCATTCCAGCTCAGGTGTATCTTCTGGTATGAAGGCCTTTTCTTGCAATGCGATGCGTGGATCCAGGTGGGGGTTCTCCCTCCAGGTTGGTGGCGTCAGCACTTGGTGAAGGGCCATCGGATCTGGGATCGAGTGCTTCTCTTTACGGACTTTTTCCACCAACACTCAGCAGTCTCCTGACTTCAGGGCATGCATATCAGGGACCAAATCTGGACCTGGCAATGAGGGAGAAAAACTCGAGAATGGACATTAGCAAAATTCTTAATAAATTCAATTACACATGTAGACAAAGTATCATATTGCATAGTCAACTGCTAAGTGAAGAATACCCCTAAACTGGGTTTTTTACCCAAATAAAGTTTCATATTGGTGACAGCTTTTTTCTGAGCCTACGGGAGTGTCTAATGCCAGGGTTTGTCTGTCTCTTGGGCAAATTTTTTAGCATGCTGCTCTTAAGTGTCCCACCTAGTCTATGGTGTGGGATGGTGAGTAGTGTGTAGGCCTAAGTCTGACCCTACTGCTGATCAGGTCTCTTGTGTTAGGTTTGCTGTGTATGCGGGTCCCTGATCACTTGCTATTGCTTATGGAAACCCCATATCTGCACACTATTTTTGAGAGTAGCTTCTTTGCAGTAGTCTTCGCCAACTGGTTCCTTACTGGGAAGTCTTCAGGCCAGATGATGTGGGGGAACTTTTCCCGCTTGTCCGATGTTAAATTTGTCGGTGGCCGAACAGTTGCTGGGAATCTTCGCTGTTGAGGTGTGAGTTGAGTCCAATCAGGTCATTCATTTGTGTCTTCAATTCTGTGTGGGGGCCATGTGCCCATTGAACCACCGAAGGGTACACACTTTGAGATAGACTGGGTCTGTCTTGAGGTAGATGTTTTGAGGTAGTTGGTTTGAGGTAGACTAGGCCTGTCTTGAGGTAGACATTTTGATGTAGACGGTTTCTTGGAGCCCAGTGCTTTTGGCCTTCAGCATCCAGCTTTCCTTCTAATCCTTCCGAGTCTGATCCTGTTACTTCTTGTACAGGTTTCAGGAAGTCATTTTGTCAGGTTTAGTGACTGGGTTGTGGTAATTGACATTCTCTGAGCTGATTGTGGGATTTTAGCAGAGATTTCGTCTCTGTCCGCGCCTCCCTCTGTATGAAGACTCGGGTTAGACTGTGTCAGAGGAGGACTTGGGACTCTTTGCATTGGTACCGATCCAGCCGACATTCTCCGGGGATGAGGGGGAAGGTCAAACTGTTGTAGCCTTGGGATGCCTTCGTACTCATGCAGCTCGTCTCGTGGAGTGTTGCCGTGGACTGCCAATCGTAGGACTGTGCTGGAGATGAAGCTTCCCCACGAGAGGGTGGTGGAGGACAATCTTCTGGAATGTTCTCCATCAAATACGTCCTTTCTGGTAAAGGTGGGCACTATTCTCCTGCCTCAGAATTTATATCCACATCAGAGTCTTCATCCTGGAAGTAATTCAGCTTGTTGGCTGGTGGAGAGGAGGCAGCACTTCTGTCCAGTTCAGAGTTGGCATCATCAACGGTTTTCCCATTGACTTCTGTTTGCCAGGTTTTCTCGTCTTCAGTCGTTATGTAGTAGCCGTCCGGCTCTACGACCTCTCCCATTTTCCATATTGTCTTCCTCCGGCTGCTTTTTTGGCTGCCACGTCTGCCATGTTGATGCCCCATGTCTCTACTGTGTTTAGTTTTCCGTGTGCCTTGACCTTCAACACTGCCACCACTTTTAGTAGTTGAAGAGTGTCCAGCAGGTCTGTGATGGCTCCATGGTGCTTCACGGTCGATCCGCTTGCTGTGATGAAGTTTCTTGCAGCCCAGATGGGTCCGAAGTCGGATGCCATGTCATGCGAGTACCTGGAAGTTTTCGTTCTTCGCAATCTGGCAGGTCTTTCGTCAGCTCTATCAGCTCTGCTTCTTGGGCTGACAAACTTCTGGACCATAGGATGTCTTGATTGCTGGTCACTGCACATCCCGTGTGGAATCTTCCTTCATCATCTGCAAAACTGGAGCCATCTACGGTATCTTGCAGATTTTTCATCTGAGGGTCCGTATCCGCATCCCCCTTGGGAGTGGGAGTAGAGACAGGTAACGGCTGAGAGCACTGAAGAGTGGTGCAGAGCAGCCTTGTCAGGAGGGCGTGTTCTGCGGGTATTGTTTTCATGCAGGAGGGCCCCCCCTTGCAACTGGATCCAGGCCGGCTGAGAGGTAGACTAGAGGCCTCTGGTTTTCCTCCGTGGGTCTGTTTTAAGCCTGGCCAGTAGCATGACCTTCTCCATCTTGGTCCTTCTTTTTCCATTTGGTCAGGACGGGATGGCTTCTCGTACTCAGTGAGGCCTAGAGTTGGCACAGAGACTATGAAGTCTTTCAGTTTCCTTTATGAGATGACGGTTGCAATGCGTTAATGCAATTGTACAGAGGCTGCATTAGGCCTGGAGCACCAGGGGTCCAAGTTCTGCAGTACGAGACTAGACTAAGGAAGGCCTGCATCTTCGGAGTTGTTGAGGGAGCCATCTTCTCCTCCGCGGTCTTCCGGTCATCTGTGAAGTGTTTCGTCCAGTGGGCGATACAGTGTCTTCAGGAACTTGCTTTTGACACCACTGGACTCTGTTTTTGCAGAACTTACATTGCTGCTCCATCAGGCAGAGTAGAGGAGGCATGGAAAACGCTGTGCGGGTAGCGGTGTCGATGACTTCTGCATGCTCCACAATCCAGTTGATGGGGACGGAGGGCAATGCTCTGGCGAGCTGTGAAAGGCTGTTCCGGGCCCTCTTGGGCCTCACTGTCCATTTGTTCCGCACCCCCCTTGTGCGTTTTCCGGAACTGGTCGTCCAGGTGAGGGGGAACATAGAGGGGAGCTTCGGGCAGATCGATCACTGTGAGCACCGTTGCTGTGGCTGGCACGTTTGTCAGCAGAGTGTGCAGATCTGGCACAATTTGGGGTTTCAAACATGGTTGCTTCGCTCACAGTCCTCAGGTTATGCACCGTTCAATCTGGTCTGGTTCTCCTTTCACAGACTTCCTCTTGATCGAGAGAAGCTGGGACCGCATGATGATTCCCGTGGGTGAGGCGGCTCAATCTGGCCTTGCTCTTCACAGTGCCGTGAGTGACTCCCATCTTCTCGCACAGGGCTGGCAGGAAACCAAACCGTTTGCTGGGGTCCTTTTTTCGTCAGAGGTGACGTTCAGCTGAGCTTTCTTGATCTCACAGGGGTCTTTTTGCTGGAGCATCTTCTTTACCAGCCAGCAGCAGTTCCTTTCACCCAGCTTGATTTCAGGTCAGCATCTTGTTAACCAATTTGAGGAGCTGAGTGGCTGTCTTCTGGTCTAGGGCCTGGATTAACTTCAGGGAGCACCTTCAGAATCTTGTCCGAGATGATCCTCTGGTGCTGGAGCCGGAAGCAGTGCAGCCATTTCACGAAGCGGGTGTGGTCAATCTGGGTTGAGAGTTTTCCTGGCCCATGCCAATGTTCTTAGGCCGTTTCTTGCACAACAGTTCCACTTAGACCTCTAGTTGGTCAGAGGCAGTTTAGCTCTGGGTGATGAGCTGCGGATCCTGGGCCTTCAGAGCGTCTAGGGTTGTAGACTTGAGTGACACCCGCACTGGCGTAACTTGAAGTCTCCCTTGGGCCACTGGCTTCTGGGTGCTATGTCCAGCACCTCCTTGGGTAGGCTTGCACCGGTTATTCGAGCGAGGCTCTTGTAGGGCCACCAGCATGATTGTTTCTTCTTGGGTCTGAGGTGGAGAAGAGGTCAAGGTCACATCTTCATGGGACACTTTGGTCACCTTCAGTTCCTGCAGTAGGTCTGCGCTCATCAGGTGGGGTGGGCAGGTCTCCACCGTAAACTGGAACAGGATGGAGTGTCCTGGCTGTGTCCACATGCTCAGGGGCTTGCGAGCTGGGGAAAGTCTGTCTTGACCTTTAATCCCCATACAAGACACAAAGTGTTCTGTGTTATGAATGAGTCACCGTAGGAGGCAAAAACAGAAATACAAGCAAAGTCCAGAAAACCAGAGAAGTTGGCAACTATCAGATTGCAGACCCCTGAACCTATCAACACAACTAGCAGTAGCCGTGGGGGGTTCCTACGATGCCCTAGACCCCTCGATCACAGCCGGAGAATTAACTAGGCCTAAAGAAAGAAAGGGGAAATCTAAACTGCCCCAGAGTAGACCCCAAAGCAAAAGGCAGCCCCCAACATATAATGACGGTGAAGCAAGATGAAAACACTAACACAGACAGAAAGATAGACTGAGCAGAGACGGGGCCCAAAACTACCTAGATAGGAAAGGACAGGAAGGCTACTGTCTGCAATCTGCCAAAACCCTATCAAAGACATAAGCCAACAAGCTGATATGAAAAAGGCCCTTAAGCAGCTAGGCTTCAAAAACTAAATCAGCACTCAGGTATTTTCAGAAGACAGAGCTAAAGGAATTCAGCACACCCCAGCAGGGAATGGCAGAAATCCAGAAAAACAAAGCAAAACAAAGTCAAAGCACAAATGCAAAAGGCTGAGCAGCAAACTTAGCTTTAGAGGAGCAGGAATTCAGACTGGTCTCCAAGGATCCCACAGAGAAATCACCCGCAGGGCAGAAGGGCGTCGGCAGCCTTATATCCAGTCAGTAACTCCACTCAGCCAGTCATCATCATGAGCCTCAGGTGTTTGATAATCAGGCTCACTACCTTTCTTTACCAGAAGAGGGAGTTCCTCGGGCCTCAGTAATGAAGGGGAAAATGAACTCACAACAGTACCTCCCCCTTGAGGAGGGGTCACCGAACCCTCAACTACGCCACCAGGGTGATCAGGGTGAGCCCGATGAAAGGCACGCACCAATCTTTTGGCATGAATATCAGAGGCAGAGACCCAGGAATTATCCTCCTGACCATAACCCTTCCACTTAACCAAATACTGGAGTCTCCGTCTAGCCAGGCAAAAATGAAACCCAATCATCCTGATCAGCAGAAATAAAACATCTCAAATATGACTCCAAGGTCTGGTTTGTTCTCTCTGTCTGCCCATTGGTCTGAGGGTGAAAAGCAGAGGAAAAGGACAACTGAATTCCCAGCCTGGAACAGAAAGTTCTCCAAAATCTAGCCACAAACTGGACTCCTCTGTCAGATACAATGTTCTCAGGAATCCCGTGCAAACGAACCACCTGTTGTAAAAACAGGGGCACCAACTAGAGGAAGACGGCAACTTAGGGAGTGGTACAAGATGAACCATCTTAGAGAACCTATCACAAATCACCCAAATAACAGTCATCCTTTGAGAGACAGGCATATCAGAGATGAAATCCATTGAAACATGGGTCCATGGCCTCTTGGGGACAGGCAAAGACATCAACAACCCACTAGAGCGAGAACACGGTTTAGACCGGGAGCACGTCCCACAGGACTGCACAAAATTCCTGACATCACGAGACAAGGAGGGCCACCAAAAAAACCGACTCACCAGATCTCTAGTACCAAAAATACCTGGATGACCAGCCAAAGCAGAGCAATGAACTTCAGACATCACTCTCTTCTTCCACTGGTCAGGAACATACAACTTTCCACTGGGACAACGCTCAGGTTTGTCCTCCTGGAACTCTTCCAGAGCACGTCTCAAATCGGGCGAGATGGCAGAAAGAACTACCCCTTCGCCTAAGATGGTAGCAGGCTTGGTCACCACAGGAGAATCAGCAAAGAAACTCCTAGAGAGGGCGTCTGCCTTGACATTCTTCGTTCCAGGAAGAAAAGAAACCACAAAATCAAAACGTGTAAAAAACAAGGCCCACCTAGCCTGTCTAGGGTTCAAGCGCTTAGCCGACTCTAGGTAAATCAAATTCTTGTGGTCAGTGAGGACCACGACTTGATGCTTAGCTCCCTCCAACCAATGTCTCCACTCCTCAAATGCCCATTTCATGGCCAACAGTTCCCTATTCCCCACATCATAGTTTCGTTCAGATGGAGAGAACTTTTGGGAAAAGAAAGCACAGGGATTCATTTTAGATGTTACAGGATCCTTTTGGGACAAAACAGCTCATGCACCAATCTCAGAAGCATCCACCTCTACCTGGAATGGAAGTGAGACATCAGGTTGCCGCAAAACCGGGGCGGAGGTGAATCTTCGCTTCAGCTCCTGAAAGGAAGAAACAGCCTCCGGAGACCAATTTAACACATCAGCACCCTTCTTAGTCAAATCAGTCAATGGCTTGGCAATACTAGAAAATTTTGCTATAAATTTCCGATAAAAATTAGCAAAACCCAAAAACTTCTGGAGGGCCTTCAAAGAAGTGGGCTGAACACAATCGTAAATGGCCTGTACCTTGGCCGGGTCCATTTCAATAGTTGAAGGGGACAAAATAAATCCCAAAAAAGAAATCCTCTGTACTCCAAAAAGGCATTTAGATCCCTTGACATACAGGGAATTCTCCCTCAAGATCCGGAACACAGTCCGAATATGTTCCACATGAGAATCCCAATCCTTGGAGAAGATCAAAATATCATCCAGATAGATAATCAAAAATTTATCGACAAAATCTCGGAAAATATTGTTCATGAAGCACTGGAAGACAGAAGGGGCATTAGTGAGCCCAAAAGGCATCACCAGGTACTCAAAATGTCCCTCCGGAGTATTAAACGCCGTCTTCCATTCATCCCCATGCTTAATGCGAATAAGATTATACTCCCCCTGAGGTCAAGCTTGGTAAACCAGCAAGCACCTTTAACTCTGGAGAATAGATCAGAAATCAGGGGTAACGGATACTGATATTTAACAGAAATTTTGTTGAGGGCACGATAATCAATACAAGGTCTTAATGATCCATCCTTTTTGGCTACAAAAAAAACCCGGCACCTAAGGGTGATGAGGATGGTCTAATATGACCCTTCTCCAACGCCTCCTTAATATAGGATCACATAGCCTCGTGCTCGGGTACAGATAAATTGAAGAGCCGACCCTTGGGAAATTTACACCCCGGGCTCAGTTCAATTGCACAGTCATAACTCCTATGAGGGGGCAGAGACGCAGACTCATTCTCACTAAATACATCATAAAAGTCCGCCAAATAATCAGGAACATCATGCGACTGAGGAGAGGTGGAAAACACCAGAGCCTCACTAAAGGCACACCGACAACCCCAACTCACCACAGACACAGATTTCCAATCCAAAACTGGATTATGAATTTGTAACCAGGGAAACCCCAGAACAATAGTATCATGCAGATTATGCAACACCAAAAATATGCAATTTTCTTGATGGTCTGGGGTGACCCGCATTACCACCTGGGTCCAAAACTGAGGTTTATTTTTAGCCAAAGGAGTAGCATCAATCCCCCTCAAAGGGATAGGCGTCTGCAGAGGTGTCATCGGAAATCCACAACGTTTAGCAAAATCCAAGTCCATTAGGTTTAGGGCTGCTCCCGAATCCACAAAAGCCTTGGCGAAAAATGTGGACAGGGAGCAGATCAGTGTAATAGCCAGAAGAAACTTAGGTTGAACACCCCCAACAGAAAACGTGTGTGCAAAGCGTTTCTTTCGTTTAGGACAGACAGAAATAATATGCAAGGCATCTCCACAGAAAAAACACAACTTATTACGCCTTCTGAACTCCTGACGCTGCTCTCTGGAAAAAACTCTATCACATTGCATAGGTTCAGACATTTGTTCACCTCTCGTGCAGCTTTGCGTTCGCGCAAACGCCGATCAACCTGAATGGCTAATGACATAGAATCGTCAAGACCAGAGGGAACAGGAAATCCCACCATAGTATCTTTTACGGCTTCTGACAACCCCTTCCGAAAGAGAGCAGCCAAGGCATTATCATTCCAGGTAGTAAGTACTGCCCACTTTCGGAATTTTTGACAGTACAATTCTGCAGAATCACGACCCTGGTTCAATGCCAGCAGGGTCTTTTCAGCCTGATCAATGGCATTAGGTTCGTCATACAACAACCCCAAGGCCTGAAAAAATGCGTTCACATTAGTCAGAATAGGATCATCTGGTTACAAAGAAAACGCCCAATCCTGGGGATCGCCACGCAGCAAAGAGATGACAATTTTAACCTGCTGCGCGGAGCTCCCTGACGAGTTAGGCTTCAAGGCAAAAAATAATTTACAATTATTTTTGAAATTCAAAAATTTAGACCGATCCCCAAAAAATACATCAGGTGTAGGAATCTTTGGTTCAGCAGCATGTGAATGAGCAAGGTAGGCGGAAATTCCCCGCACTTCCGCGGCGAGCTGCTCCACACGATCAGACAATCGCTTTATCTCCATTGAGAGAAAAAAAATTCCCCCTATGGCCTCAGAGATATAGAGGAAAAAATATACACCTTTTTTTTTTTTTTTACAATTCTTTCCTGCTATTGAGTACCCTAGGATCTGCGGTATGGCGGGTGATTCTGTTATGAATGAGTCACCGTAGGAGGCAAAAACAGAAATACAAGCTAAGTCCAGAAAACCAGAGAAGTTGGCAACTATCAGATTGCAGACCCCTGAACCTATCAACACAACTAGCAGTAGCCGTGGGGGGGTTCCTACGATGCCCTAGACCCCTCGATCACAGCCAGAGAATTAACTAGGCCTAAAGAAAGAAAGGGGAAATCTAAACTGCCCCTGAGCAGACCCCAAAGCAAAAGGCAGCCCCCAACATATAATGATGGTGAAGCAAGATGAAAACACTAACACAGACAGAAAGATAGACTGAGCAAAGACGGGGCCCAAAACTACCTAGATAGGAAAGGACAGGAAGGCTGCTGTCTGCAATCTGCCAAAACCCTATCAAAGACATAAGCCAACAAGCTGAAATGAAAAAGGCCCTTAAGCAGCTAGGCTTCAAAAACTAAATCAGCACTCAGGTATTTTCAGAAGACAGAGCTAAAGGAATTCAGCACACCCCAGCAGGGAATGGCAGAAATACAGAAAAACAAAGCAAAACAAAGTAAAAGCACAAATGCAAAAGGCCGAGCAGCAAACTTAGCTTTAGAGGAGTAGGAATTCAGACTGGTCTCCAAGGATCCCACAGAGAAATCACCCGCAGGGCAGAAGGGCGTCGGCAGCCTTATATCCAGTCAGTAACTCCACTCAGCCAGTCATCATCATGAGCCTCAGGTGTTTGATAATCAGGCTCACTACCTTTCTTTACCAGAAGAGGGATTTCCTCGGGCCTCAGTAATGAAGGGGAAAATGAACTCACAACAGTTCTGATAGACTGGTGGTGTCGGGGATTTTCACTTCAGACTGCACCAGTGTCCACAAGGAAAGATATGACAGCCCCCAGTGATTTGAGGTATTGGGTCCGCTAACGGGGTTTCACATGTCAGAGGCGTGATGTCTGACGGACCTGGTTTGCCTCTGTCCTATGGACAGGTTCTTCATTGTCTTCTGTGTTTCTTTCTTGGCCTATTCCTCTGCGTGATGACCTGGGTTGACGGGGTGCTGTGCACTGGTTCCGGAAATGGCCAAAGTTGCCACAGTTGAAACACTTGCCAGCTCTCCTAACTCTGTGTGACAGTTGCTCCTCCACGTCAGTGGCCGTCACGGGAGGGCCTGTCCTCCATACTCCTGGGAGGGACTCATCTACTGTACAGCTACTGTAAGCAGGACATCTACTGCTATTGTCCTGTACTCAGGCCTGGCCACTATCAGCAGTCTTTTGATTGGTTCTCTTAGTCCATGCACAAAGGCCTGTGCCAACATCTGTCCGTGTATCTGATCATGAATGGTGAAGCCTAAAACTTGGAATACTTGCCTCACTCTGCCAAGAAACTCATCTACAGACTCTATCTCAGCTTGGCTCATGTTTTGCAGGCTGAGTGCTTGTCTGGCGTTGGCCCACTCTCTAAGCTGTTCAATTAGCTTTGATCCTGATTCCCAGGAATGCACATCTAATTCTGATGGAAGCTTGAAGTGTTCCTTCATGATTGGCCAGAATGTTTCACCTGCTTTAATCTCCATTATGGACCAGAGATCACTCCAGGTTGCAGCATATGTCTGCTGGCTCTGCTGCATTCTTCGGTAAAACGGCATGGGGTCCATAACTGGGTCTGGCAGATTTTTTAGAATACTGAACTCTTGACTAGGGGTGAAGGGCACATAGTGTAAGAGTTCTGGCTCTATCAGCCCCTGCCTTCTTGGTGTATGTGAGTTCCCCTAGTACTATGCAGCATAATCTCCTATTCATGTTCATCAGAGGAGGAACTGTGCCATTGTGTGATTGTCTTTCTGTGTGTGTATAGCACTCCCCCCTTCTGAGACTGCAGCTCCTTGTGGCACATAGGATCTTCAGTCTGAGCAAGTGCAGTGTCTGATGGCCCACACCTCCCTTCTGCTATCTGTTGTATCAGGAGGGCACCTGTGTTGTCATGTGTGGGGAGTGATTCACTTTCTTCTCCCGGTGTTATAACTGTCTCTTTAGAGAGAGTGCCCTGTGGAACTAGGGACACTTCATTGTCTGGATCTGGCACTGAGCCAGCAGGTGACGATGAACTGAGAGGTGGGAGAGGAAAAGAAAGAGAGGGAAGGGTGGAGGAGAGATTTGGAATAGGAGGAGAAGTGAGAGATAGTGGAGGAGAGGGGAAGGAGACAAAAAGGGAGGAGATGGTGAAGACAAGGAGGAGGGAAGAGGAGAGGGATGAGAGGTGGGCGTTGGTGATGAAGATGGAGAGGGAGGAGAGATAGGAGAGAGAAAAGGAGGAGGAGGAGGAGGGATAGGAGGAGAGATAGATGAGAGAGGGGAGGAGATTGTGAGAATAGCAGACATAGAGGGAGGAGAGAGATGGGAGGAGGGAAGAGTGAGGAGAGAGGAGATGGGGGGGCGGACTGCTTCCCCCCCCTGCCGTCACGGAAGGCATTCTTAGACCTGTGGTCCTTCTCAGATGGCACAGACTAGTATGCCACTGAAAACGCTTTTCATACATGTAAAAAAAATAATCCTTTCTTGTTCACACTATCTGCTAGCACCTACCGCGCTGTTAAATCCTCTGTCACTTTAACAAAATGCAGACAGTAATTGAGTTAAACTAGCTACTTCCCTTTTTTTCAATACATCATGTCATGCTACAGCTTAAGGAAAAAAAACTGTTCTTGCAAAAGAAAAAACACGTACTATGTCTGTTTTAAAATTGAAAAAGGTGATTAAAACTTTAAACACTTTGCAACCCCTTTCAACCTGCTTAAAAGGGAACAAAACAAGAATTTTTAGTGAATAACCCAACGCAGGTAAAAATTGTCTTTTTAACAAAACTGAAAGAAAGAAGTGAAAACTAAACCTAAAAAACTGATAAAATGTCACAAAAAGTGGAAGAAAACTAAAAAGAGATAAAAAGGGAAAAATGATTTTTCTTTCTTTTTTTTCCTTAAAAAGATTTTTAAAGGATGAAACCCAAAAAATTGATAAAATCAAAAAGTATATAAACTTAAAAAAAAAAACACTTAGAAAAATAAAAAAAAAACTAAATACGAGTACACTTCCAATAATAAAAGGGTTAATGCAGAATGCAGGCACCCAACTTCCTCTTTTTATGCCTGCGTCTCTGTAAAATCTGAGAACAATGGAAAACCAAAAAAAACACACTGTGACTATGGTGGTATACTCAAAATGACCCAGCTTTCCTGAAAATTCTACTACAGTAACAAAAACCACTACCAAAAATGCAAAATAAAACATAAAATAGGGAAAAGCAGAGTCCAAAATATAACAATATGAAAAAAATATATATATATATATCAGGGGCACACCCTGAAGGCAAAACTCTTTCTGCTTCAGATCTTTGCGGAAACCTGCAATGAATTCACATATAGACGTCCGGGGAGAGAGATCGAAAGCCCTTGTCTTGTGACGCGTATGTGAAACAGCTGCTGGTAACCGATAACTGCAAACCACACTGGGTGCACTGCGCTGGTGACCCGGGAATGTTAACACGCTGTACCGGACGTCCTGGCTGGCTCGTCAGTATCAGTAATGTGATAACTCCCACTATGTTGCCACCACCTGATGCCTGGGCCGGCATCTCCTGTCCTTCCCTGTGACCAGGTGTGTTGGTGGCAACCTGTCAAGTGGTTTGGCTCGCAATATCTCCCCTAAGCTAACACCACCGCGTGGCCTGGCGTGGGCGCTGTTGTCCCTTCCTGTGCACGGGTGTTTGTTGTGATAGCTTGATGTGAGATTTGCCTTGTGATAGCTCTGTAAGGCCCCCACCACCTGTCCCTGGGCAAGGCTTCACCTGTCCTCCCCCTGTGTCCAGGTGTATTTGTGAGGACCTATCTGAGTGGGTCAAACTCCCCCGTTATCGGTCTACCATCAACCATAACCACAAATCTGTCACAATTTCCCACCAACTCTCCCACCCAGATCTTAGACACACAGGACCACAGTAGACACTTAGCTTATCCCAGGGTTTGGATTTGCACGTGGACTTTTTAACACTACCTGGGTTTGGTGACCACACTGACCAGCTAGAGTTGCTGACCCGGACTGGGCACAGGGAACATTCAGGTAAGATAACTAGATTTTCTTACCTTACTTATGGAGTTGCGCAAATCTGACCTTGGCCGGCACCTCTGTCCTCTCTGGTCAGCAGGATCCCCGTGCGTTTTCGTCCACGGCCTCGAGTGGGCGGCAATTGATGTGGATTTTTTGGCTTGGGTAGATTTACCCCTGTGCGTACTGTGGCCTGTCCTAATTAGACAGAGTCTTATTGAGCACTCAAAGAAGGAAAGACGCCACACATTTTTAGCAGCAATACCTTGCAGCAGAACTCTGGAAACTTTATTCATATTCATGGTCTTTTATCAGTTCGTATAAAGGAGTGGTTACGCATTAACATAAATGCTTTACTTCTTAGCTAATTGGTCAGTTTAAATGCATGAACATATATGGGTGTCCGACCTGGGGTTACTTAGACACCACGTGATTTACTGTCCGGAGTCTTGCACTCGTCAGCAAGTCTCCAATATCAGCCGGACCATCTGGCCTTGCTTCCTCATTCCCTATGTCTGCTAGATATTTCTCAAGTCACAAGACAATGAGATGACTGGGTAGCAGGTTATTTCCACCAACTAGTTATAAGGTTCAAACTGTAAATATGTATCTGTGTGCATATAAGAATATATAAGAGTTCATAAGTATATAGCAGTATATGGAGTATATAGCCTATAACAGGCAAGTGAGATCTATATGAAATACATATACATATATATTTCCATAACAATAGTAGGTCCAAACTTTTTTTTACAGTGTTGTAGCAGCAGTGCATTTTTAAGACATACTGTGGCTTGTTGGGAAGAGGCCCTCTCTAGGGCAATGCACTTCATGTAAAGCCACTGCAAGAACTGCAAAAACTAATGGATTCCAGTGACCAGCATCACTTAGAAATATGCCATCCATCATATAAAATCCTTTCCATCAATTCTTGCTTCTCTTTTATTTAAGCCCTTTTCATCAGAAATTACCTTTAATAAGAGCTGTCAGAAAAAGACTGACTCCTGACAAGACACAGCTTTTCAGTCTAAAGACCTTGTTTGAAATGCAGAAAATCTTTCAATCTTTCACCATTCACATTGTAAGATACATAAAATAGAAGAAAAGAATGTTGAGTTTTTCTTTTTTCCATACTTTCAATGTGATTTTATATTAAATTTAGCTCATTGTTACTTGAAGCTCATTTGAGTTCTAAATATGAAAAATGTTGTTCTGCACTGAAACTTTACTCCACACATATATCAAATGTAAGATACAAAATTTTTGCAACCTTCAAAGTTTTGATCTCTACAGAACTAAACTTAGATCAACATAGTGATCTATGGTTATCTATAGTAATTAAATCCAGTTCAATAAAATCATGTAGAATACCAATGTTTTAGGTATAAATAGTACTAGATTAGGCTAAGTTTACACAATGTGCTACATACTCATTTTTTGTTACAGCTTCATGAAAATGCATTTATGAAAAATTGGGCAAAAAAAATTGCATTACATGCTTATCATGTGAACATTTACCTGAATCAGACTTAACGGAATCTGCCAGCAAGTTTTTGCTATTTAAGCTGAATGTGGAGTAATATACAGCAATGGAAATTGATTCAAGGAAGGTGTCTCTTATTAGGCTGTTAGGGCCCCTTTACATTTAGCCATGCACCAGCGATCCCAACCACAATGTGCTGTCACACAGGCAGATCTCACTAGCGATGCAGCGACACAGCAGCGGTCGTTACTTACCTGTCAGACGCGGCGATGATGACGTCCTCCGCCCGCGTCAACGCGTCGCTCATCGGCGCCAGCAGGAAGCCCAGCAGGAAGTTGCCGACGAGAAATGGACCAGGCCGATCTCGCGTGATCACCGATAACCAGCGGGGGAGCCGGTCGGAGGTAAGTGTCACATGTAGCGATATCGCTAGCAATATCACTGTTGCGTCACAAAATCGGTGACGCTTTAGCGATATTGCTAGCGATATCGCTATGTGTAAAGCCCCCTTTAGGCTGTGTGTTGTAATTTCAATACAATCAGTGTTTTATCAGTAGAAAATTATCACTGCCTGAATAGGTCTCGCATGCAGACCAGTCAGTCTAATCTGTGCAACCCCATCCCCATCACTGATTGGCAACTTGCTGACAATGCACACTGTACACAAGAAGCTGTGAATTAGGGGTGTGGGCAGGGTTATAAAGAGCTCAGCATTCTGACCACTGCTACATTTACAATAGAGAAGACAGGGATTCTATCAAAACTACACCAAGCAGTCCAGTAAGTGATATACCATTGGTATCAGACTTTTTTCACCTATATCATTCTGCTTTCAGATTACATAGCAAAAACAAAAAAACTGCTGACAGATTAAATTTAAGAATATGTGCACAGAGCTATAGCTGACCTATTAGAGAAGAGAAAATTTGTTCAAGGCGATTTGAATTTGCCTAAAGTTTTTTGAAAAAATGTCCTGAACCAAATATTTTTGCAATTCATTTTGTGTAAATATATCAAAATAACAAAAAGATGGCTGCCATTTTTTTTAATTGCAAAGTGTTGGGAAAGGCTTATTAACTAATTTTTACTCACCTAGTTGATCTTAATACCCACCACAGAGGTCCTCATCTTCATTTGAACTCTTCTTTCCTCCTTCCTCTTTCATACAACTTCTTTGGGAATCTTCCCTCTGTTAGACATTTTGGTGCCGAGTAGGCTTCTAAGATCATAGTACTCATTGTGACATCACTTCATCATAACATTACTGTGTTGGGAGTGCTGGCAAGTGAAGATGCTCAAGAGGATATCATGAGCCTGAGGAATGAGGAAACAAGAGGTTGGACAAAGTGAAGAACCAGACAGTGGGCTGTGGCAGTAGTGGAACAGGAGAGAAGTTAGATGGATACTTTTTTATATATATTTTTACTCATATATTTATTTTACTTTAGAGTATTGGAAGATTCCAGAGCATAAAATGGAAAATTTGATATGTATGAAATAACTTTAATGCAAATTGAATTGTCATGTCAAATTCAAGGCAAACTGCTGAATTCGAATATCAGCAGATTTGCTAATCACTAATAGGTATAGGAATCATGAAGGTCTTAGTAGGAGCAAAGACCAAAAATGTATGGGATTGATTTGCATTTGGTTTCCTGTCAAGTGATGGAGTCTGGAGAACCAAAAATACAAATTAATTCATGGTGTGAAATATTAACATGTCTATTGCCCTGGACCACCCAGAATGATGAAATTAGAATCATAGAATCATAGAATCATAGAATCGTAGAGTTGGAAGGTACCTCCTGGGCCATCTGGTCCAACCCCCTGATCAAAGCAGGATTCGCTAAATCATCCCAGTCAGATGTCTGTCCAGCCTCTGTTTGAAGACTTCCATTGAAGGAGAACTCACCACTTCTCATGGCAGCCTGTTCCACTCATTGATCACTCTAACTGTCAAAAAGTTTTTTCTAATATCTAATCTGTGTCTCCTCCCATTCAGTTTCATCCCATTGCTTCTAGTCTTTCC
Source organism: Dendrobates tinctorius (assembly GCF_039654945.1). NCBI lineage: Eukaryota > Metazoa > Chordata > Amphibia > Anura > Dendrobatidae > Dendrobates > Dendrobates tinctorius. The sequence goes on along the minus strand of NW_027361913.1, from coordinate 7,474,197 downwards.
TTGTGCAAATGAGAATAAAGTTGATCCTTCTACAATGTGACAGCCCTTTAGATATTTGTAGACAGCTATTAAGTCTCCTCTCAGTCTTCTCTTTCGCAAACTAAACATTCCCAAATCCTGCAACCTTTCCTCATAAGACAGGGTTTGCAGACCGGTCACCATTCTGGTCGCTCTTTTCTGAACTTGCTCCAGTTTGTTGATGTCTTTTTTAAAATGTGGTGCCCAAAACTGGACACAATATTCCAGATGAGGTCTGACCAAAGAGGAGTAGAGGGAAATAATGACTTCACGTGATCTAGGCTGTATGCTTCTGTTAATATATCCTAGAATTGCATTTGCCTTTTTTGCTGCTGCATCACACTGTTGATTCATATTCAGTCTGTGATCTATTAGTATACCCAAGTCTTTTTCACATGTGCTGTCACTTAGCCCTATTCCTCCCATTCTGTAAATGCTTTTTTCATTTTTATTGCCCAGATGTAGTACTTTGCATTTCTTCCTGTTAAAAACCATTCTGTTAGTTGCTGCCCACTTCTCCAGTTTATTTAAATCTTTTTGAATCCTCTCTCTCTCTTCTCTAGTATTAGCTATCCCTCCTAGCTTTGTGTCATCAGCAAATTTAATCAGTTTACCCTCAATTCCTTCATCTAAATCGTTGATAAAGATGTTGAACAATACAGGGCCCAGGACAGAGCCCTGTGGTACCCCACTTGAGACATTCTTCCAACTGGATGTGCAGCCATTTACGACCACTCTTTGGGTCCGATCACTAAGCCAGTTATAAATCCACCTAACAGTTGCCTTGTCCATTCCATACTTAGTCATTTTTTCAATAAGGATTGTATGAGAGACTTTGTCAAATGCTTTGCTGAAGTCAAAATATACTATATCTACAGCATTTCCTTGATCCACCCAATCAGTGATACCGTCATAGAAGGAAATTAAGTTAGTCTGACATGACTTATTAGTTACAAACCCATGCTGACTCTGTTTAATCACTTCATTCTTATCCAGGTATTGACATACATGTTGTTTAATAATTTGTTCAAAGATCTTTCCTGGTATAGAAGTCAGACTCACCGGCCTATAGTTGCCTGGGTCCACCATCTTCCCCTTTTTGAAGATAGGAACAACATTTGCTCTTCTCCAGTCTTCTGGCACTTCTCCTGTTCTCCAAGAATTTTCAAAGATTATGGAGAGGGGTTCAAAAATTTCTTCTGCTATCTCCTTCAGTACTCTGGGGTGTAATTCATCTGGACCTGGAGACTTGAATTCATTTAGGTTAGCTAAGTGTTTCCTCACTATCTTTCTGTTTATAGATATCCTGGATTCTTCTATTCCCTTAATAGGACAGTGAATAACAGTTGATGTTACATTTCCTTTCTGAGAGAAAACAGATGCAAAATAGGAATTTAAAAGTTCAGCCTTCTCAACATCCTGTCTTACCCTTTCATCATTTTCATCCTGTAAAAATCCTATAGCATCTTTGACTTTTCTTTTACTTTTGACATATCCCCAAAATCCTTTATTATTGCTTTTGACATCTCTTGCAAGCCTCAATTCATTTTCAGCTTTAGATAATCTGATTTGTGCCCTGCAGGTTCTGCAGACAGCATTATATTCTTCTTTAGATATGCCTCCCTCTTTCCATTTTATAAACATTTTTTTTTCCTTTTTAGCATGTGCTTAAGTTCTGTGTTCATCCATCCTGGTTTCCTTAAATGCTTCCTATTCTTCCCTCTTTTCGGAATTGTTAACCACTGTGCTTTGAGAATTTCATTTTTCAAGATTTCCCATCCCTCCTGGACATTTTTGTCTTTTAGGATATCCAGCCATTGGATCCCTCCAATTCTCTTTCTGAATCCCTTATAATCTGCCTTTCTGAAATCTAACCTTGACGTCTGAGTCTTCACAGGTCTTCCGCCTCTAGTTATCCAAAATTCTAAAATAGCATGGTCGCTACCTCCTAGGGTCCCAGCCACTTTTACCTCCTCAACCATTTCCTCCCTGTTTATAAGGATTAGATCCAAGGTAGCAGTTCCCCTTGTTTTCTCCCTTACCTTTTGGAAGATAAAGTTGTCAGCAAGAGAGGATAAGAATTTCCTTGACCTGTTAGTTTTGCCTGAGAGAGATTCCCAACAAATGTCTGGATAGTTGAAATCTCCCATGACAACTATGTCATATTTTTTGGAGAACTTGGCCATTTGATGCATAAAGAGTTCATCCATATCTTCAGCTTGCACAGGCGGCCTGTAGTAAATGCCTACAATGGTGTCCTTTCTATTGTTCTGTCCTTGTATTCTTACCCAAACAGTTTCCACAGAACTCCCAGTCTCTGTAGCTTCAATCTCTGTGCAGATATACGTGTTTCTAACATACAATGCGACACCCCCTCCTCGTTTATCAAGTCTGTTTCTTGCAAATAAGTTGTATCCTTCTAGTCTTGTATTCCAATCATGTGTATTGTCCCACCAAGTTTCAGTGATTCCAATGACATCATATTTCTTTTCCTGTGTTAGTAGTTCCAATTCTCCTTGTTTGTTGCCCATGCTTTGTGCATTAGTATAGAAACATTTTAGTTTGTGATTGGTTTCTCTTTCTCCAATATTTTTATTAATTAGATTCTTTCGTCTTTGTTCTTCCTTTCCACTTCTAATAGCAGAGTTCTCAATAGCATTTGTCAGGTGTATGGCTTTTTCTGGTCTTTTGCTTCCCTTCCCATGTTGTTCTAGTTTAAAGCTCTCCTTACAAGTGTAGCAAGGCAACTTCCAAATACATGCTTTCCAGTCTTCGTAAGGTGCACCCCATCTCTAGCAAGTAGTCCATCGTATAAGTAGTTCACTCCGTGATCCAGAAATCCAAATCGTTGCTGACGGCACCATCGACATAGCCAGTTGTTCACCTGCAGAATCTTATTCCACCTCCTTGCTCCATGGCCATCCACTGGGAGGATGGAAGAGAAGACCACCTGCGCTCCCAGTTCTTTCACTTTCTTGCCTAAGTCTTCAAAGTCTCTGCAGATGGTTTCCAGGTCGTTTCTTGTGGTGTCATTTGTCCCCACATGTAGTAGCAGGAATGGGTAGTCATCTGTAGGTCTGAAGAGTCCTGCTATCCTGTCAGACACATCTTTAATTTTTGCACCTGGAAGACAGCACATTTCTCTTGAAGTTATATCCGGTCTGCAGATAGCGGCCTCTGTTCCTCTCAACAGGGAATCCCCTATGACCACCACTTTCCGTTTCTTCTTCACAACATTTTTCTTTCTCCATCCAGGAGGACTCTGAAGGCGTACAAGGTTGCTGTTTGTTGGCAAAGTCTTATCCTGATGTATTTCTTCATCGTTTTCTTGCGTGAGAGCCTGGTACTGGTTTCTGAGCAGTATGGGTGCTGACTGCCTCCTGATCCTCCTGCTTCTCTGGGTCACATGTCTCCATTCCTCTGTTTCTTCAGGTGCACTTCGAATTTCTTCTCTTTCTGTAACATGAAGAGATAATTCTGCTCTGTCCAAGAACTCTTCACCTTCCTTAATGATCTTCAACGTAGCTAACCTCTCTTCGAGATTTTGCAACTTTTCCTCCAACAGGGACACAAGCTTGCATTTGTGGCATGTGAAGTTTGGCTTTTCCACTGGTAAATCTGTGAACATGTAGCAAGAAATGCATCTCACCAAATGGCTCCTGGCCTCTTCCATCTTGAGATTTCTTAAAAACGATGAAAGATGAGCCAAAAATTCCGGTTTTGGAAAAATTAACCTTTCTCCAGACCACAATGGATACCAGTATTGATTTCTTCAGTGATCTAAATTACTAACCATGTTGGCATTGACCCATTTAATATCATAAGACTCCAGTGATCTGGACATTAATCCTCTACCTGCGTTAGATCAGTTAGAATGTTGATATTATGGTTGAAATAGGTGGAGAACCTTGTAGCCCTTCAAGCTTAAGCCCCGAATGCTGAAATACGTCATCACCAAGTTACTGTTTATTGTTTCTATACTAAAAAGGTATTAAGCCTGGCCTATTTTGCCCATTGCTGTCTTTTTATTAACATTGCTCCTTACAAGTCTTTCTTTAAGCTCTGAAGAACAGTAAATCTCTTTTTAGCTTTCTATTTCCTACAGACACTACAGAGTCCTTTTAATTACTTATTTGCCTTGTCTCCATCAAAATATCTCTATGAATTCCGTAAGAGGCTTAGGATAAAGAACAAGTGAGGATTTAGGCAAACAAGAACAGTAAATTTGCCTTTTAAAAAAATACAGAATAACTGAGCAGCGAGGGAGAATGACGGAATTTTCCACATTGCTGCGAGTTTGCAGAATACAGATCATTTTTCTGACAGTCGCTGTTCTGAGCAAACTCTTTCCTCCACTTTTCTGAGAACTAGCATTATTAGATATCATATATTACAAAGCTCAGTAATGTAATTTGCATATCTCCTCTTTGTGTTTACTTGCAATAGTGACAAAAGTCATTTTCAGGAAACAATCATATCTAATTTTGACAGCATCCTCCCAATTTTGTGTCAGATTGTCTGAGGAAGGTGGATTAATAAAATTGTCAAGGAATCTTGAGAATTTCTCAAAATGTGTCTCTGAAATTAAGATAACATTGTTGAAGTAGGACAAATACCAGAAATCATATTGACACAGATGGCTCATATTGCAAAAAAAAAATCAAACTTAAAATTTAAGTGCACAGGCACAATATTCACTGACCCAATTTCTAGCTACTTATGTTTCATCAGAATATTCACAGAAGTTCTTGACTGCTTGTTCATAAAGATCTATGCCAGAACAGCTCATGCATACAGAACCTGCCTGAGTCTTAGCGTCGTATGTTGTCTTCAACTATTTATTAAAGTAAATGATGATGTTGCATCAATATTCTTTTGAATGGTAAGATATTGGTATAATGTCTAAAACAAGTATAAGTGTCTCAATATGATTTACCAAAATAGTAGTAGTAAGCAAACTGACAATATTTTAATGCATCATTGTGCCCAAAACAATGTACTTATTGTGGAATATTATTGTGAGATCCTATTGGAAAAGGGTCTAGACATAGGGATAGAACATTTATCAATGCCTAAAATGTTAAACCCTGTATACACAAGGCTGGAGGGCACCACTGCTCGGGATCACCTGTGCATGCAAGTAGCAGTTACATAAACAAGGAAGGAACATGCACAATTAGGGATCACAGACTCAAATAAAGTGGAAAAATGTAAACAACTTTTATTGCAAAAACTCCACACAACATACTGATGACATAAAAACATTAAAATGCCCAAGAAGGCAATAAGACATATACAAAAAACCCCAATAGGGTTAAGAAGACTCCGCCAAAGGCCCACCTATACAGGGGACAAAGCAAAGATATGCAGGAAAATTACAAGCAAATGCCCCTATGTTCAGATATAGTAGCTAGATAAATATACACACAATCCCTCCAAAATACCTATGTGTCTGTAGGCAGAAATAGCTAACATGACCAGAGCCCAGAGTGAAGCTTATAATGAGCCCATAGTCTGGAGAGCAAAAGGAAGAAAAAAATACCCCATGCAACCTGAGCTCAGGAGATACGCATATGCCCCTAGACACAATATGACAACCAGCTATAATGACCTCAATGCCCGGTAATGAGGGAAGTGGTGGGGGAGGCGGGTGCCCACAGATGCCCTACGCATTACGCCAGAATCCCACTGATTCTGACACTGTTTTCTCAGGGCTAAAGTTAGGGTAAGGGTTGAGGATAAAGTTAGGATTAGGGTTAGTGTTGAGATTAGGGTTAGGGGTATTGTTATGAATGGGTCACCGAGGAGAAAAAAGCAAAACAAGCTAAGTCACAGAAAACCAGAGAGGTTGGTAACTATGCAGATTGCAGATCCCTGATCCTACCACACAACTAGCAGCAGCCGTGGAGCGTACCTACGATGTTCCTAGACGCTTCGTCACAGCCGGTGGACTAAATAAGCCTGAAGCATGAAAAGGGGAAAACTAACTGCCCCAGAGCAGACCCCAAAGAAATAGATAGCCCTCACACATGTAATGACTAGAGTTGAGCGACTTTGGTCGGATCAGGTTTCGTGAAACCCGAATGAAACAAAATAAGTTTCAGATGAAACTCGTCCGACTAGAGCAAAAAAAGTCGGAGTTTCGTCCGACTTTTATTTCCCATTGACTTGCATTGGGGTCGGGTTTCGGACGAAACTCCGACTTTGTTTTGCTCTAGTCGGACGAGTTTCATCTGAAACTTATTTTGTTTCATTCGGGTTTCACGAAACCCGATCCGACCAAAGTCGCTCAACTCTAGTAATGACGGTGAAACAAGATGAAGGCACAGACACAGGCAGGAAAATAGGCTGAGCAAACGATGGGGCCCAAACTAACTAGAGAGGAAAGGAAAGGAAAGACACTGTCTGCAACCGGAAAAAAACCCTACAAAAATAATGTCCAACACTTCTGATAGCAAAATTAACCCTGAAGTCACTAGACTTCTCCCACTATATCAGCACTCTGAAATAATCTGAGACAGAGCAAAAAGAGACCAAACTAGTAAGGGACAAAAAGAAAATTGGCAAAATAATGATAAATAAGAGAGGAAATTCAGCACAGCCCCCAGCCGGGGCTGGCTGACCACACCAAAAAACTGAATAGACCAACAAAATCAAGTGTGAACATTAGCAGAAAAACTTAGCTTTAGATGACTGGAACAGAGCTGAAAACCAAGATTTGACAAGCCAGAAGGAATCACCAGCAACTGAATAGGGCATCGGCTGTCTTAAATCCAATCTGAGACTCCTGAGGTCCAATCATCATCCTCATTCTCAAGTGGCAAATCTCCACCAATCAAATCAGCCTCACTACCTCCTGTTACCACCAGAGGGAGTCTGGAAGGAGAACTCACAACTGGTGAACCTGAGAATGAACTCACAACAGTACCCCCCCTTGAGGAGGGGTCACCGAACCCTCATCCATGCCACCAGGCCGATCAGGATGGGCCCAGTGAAAAGCACGAACCAATCTATTGGCATGAATATCGGAGGCAGAGACCCAAGAATTATTCTCCTGACCATAACCCTTCCATTTGACCAAATACTGGAGACTCCTTCTAACCAAACGAGAATCCAATATTTTCTCTACCTCATATTCCACATTGCCTTCAACCAACACAGGGTCAGGAGGTGCTGCCATAGGAACCACTGGCTCAACACCCTCTTCAACAGAGATTTGTGGAATACGTTATGGATCTTGAACGTAACTGGAAGAGCCAATCGAAACGAAACAGGATTAAGAATTTCCAAAATCTTTTAAGGACCAATAAATCTTGGCTTAAATTTAGAAGATGCAACCTTCATAGGAATATTCTTAGACGACAACCAAACCATATCACCCACTTTAAACTGGGGACCAATGGTCCTATGCCGGTTGGAAAATCGCTGGGCCTTTTCCTGAGAGAGTGGCAACTTATCCACCACTTGGTCCCATATCTGCTGCATTCTCTTAACCACAGTGTCCACACCTGGGCAGGACGAAGATTCCACTTGCCCTGAAGAGAATCGAGGATGAAACCCAAAATTACAGAAAAATGGTGACATCAAAGTGGCAGAACTAGCTCTGTTGTTTAGTGCGAATTCGGCCAAGGGCAAAAATGAGACCCAATCATCCTGATCAGCAGATAGAAAACATCTCAAATAAGACTCCAAGGTCTGGTTTGTTTTCTCAGTCTGTCCATTGGTCTGGGGATGAAACGCAGAGGAGAAGGATAACTGAATTCCCAGATTGGAACAAAAGGCTTTCTAGAATCTGAAAACAAACTGGACTCCTCTGTCGGACACAATATTCTCAGGAATCCCATGAAACCGAACCACCTGTTGTAAAAACAAGGGCACCAACTCAGTGGAAGATGGCAACTTTGGGAGTGGTACAAGATGGACTATCTTCAAAAATCTATCACAAATCACCCAGATAACAGTCATTCTCTGAGAGACAGGAAGATCAGAAATAAAATCCATTGAGATATGGGTCCATGGCCTCTTGGGCACCGGCAAGGGCATCAGCAACCCACTAGAACGAGAACAGGGTTTAGACCGAGAAAAAGTCCCACAGGACTGTACAAAATTCCTGTCGTCACGAGATAAGGCAGGCCACCAAAATGACTGACTCACCAAATCTCTGGTACCAAAAATACCTGGATGACCAGCCAAAGCGGAGCAATGAATTTCAGACATCACTCTCTTTCTCCACTGGTCAGGAACATACAATTTTCCCATAGGGCAAAGCTCAGGTTTATCCTCCTGAAATTCCTCCAGGGCACATCTCAAATCGGGCGAAATGGCAGAAAGAACTACCCCCTCACCTAGGATGGTAGTAGGCTCGGTCACCCTAAGAGAATCAGCAAAGAAACTCCTAGAAAGGGAGTCTGCCTTAACATTCTTAGTGCCAGGAAGAAAAGAGACCACAAAATTAAAACGCGTGAAAAACAAGGCCCATCCAGCCTGTCTAGGATTCAAGCGTTTGACTGACTCCAGATAAATCAAATTCTTGCGATCGGTGAGGACCACAACTTGATGTCTAGCTCCCTCCAACCAATGTGTCCACTCCTCAAATGCCCATTTCATGGCCAACAATTCCCGATTCCCCACGTCATAGTTGCGTTCAGATGGGGAGAACTTTCGAGAAAAGAAGGCATAGGGATTCATCTTAGAAGTCACAGGGTCTTTTTGGGACAAAACAGCTCCTGCACAATCTCAGAAGCATCTACCTCCACCTGAAATGGAAGTGAGACATCAGGTTGCCGTAAAACTGGAGCTGAAGTAAATCTCTGCCTAACCTCCTGAAATGCTGAGATAGCCTCAGGAGACCAATTCAGCACATCAGCACCCTTCTTGGTCAGATCAGTCAGTGGTTTGACAATAACAGAAAAATTACCTATAAATTTCGATAGAAATTAGCAAAACCCAAAAACTTATGGAGGGCCTTCAAAGAAGTAGGCTGAACCCAATCATAAATGGCCTGTACCTTGGCCGGGTCCATTTCAATAGTCGATGGAGATAAGAGAAATCCCAAAAATGAAATCCTCTGTACACCAAAGAGGCATTTCGATCCCTTAACAAACAGGGAATTCTCCCTCAAAATCCGGAACACAGTCCGGACGTGTTCCACATGAGAATCCCAATCACTAGAAAAGATCAAAATATCATCCAGATAGATGATCAAAAACTTATCCACAAAGTCACGGAAAATATCATTCATAAAGGACTGGAAGACAGAAGGAGCATTAATGAGCCCAAAAGGCATTACCAGGTACTCAAAATGTCCCTCCGGAGTATTAAACGCCGTCTTCCATTCATCCCCGTGCTTGATGCGAATAAGATTATATGCCCCCCTGAGGTCAAGCTTAGTAAACCAGCAGGCACTCTTAACTCTGGAGAATAAATCTGACATCAGAGGTAACGGGTACTGATATTTAACCGTCATCTTGTTAAGGGAACGATAATCAATACACGGTCTTAATGAACCATCTTTCTTGGCTACAAAAAAGAACAGCACCTAAAGGTGATGAGGATGGTCTAATATGATCCTTCTCCAATGACTCCTTAATATAGGATCGCATTGCATCATGTTCGGGTACTGATAAGTTGAAAAGCCGACCCTTGGGAAATTTACACCCAGGCATCAACTCAATTGCACAGTCATAACTCCCATGAGGAGGCAAAGACGCAGACTTGCTCTCACTAAATACATCAGAAAAATCGGCAAGTTAATCAGGAATATCATGAGACTGAGGAGAGGTGGAGAAAACAGGAGGGTCCCTAAGAACTCACTGACAACCCCAACTCACCACAGACCCAGATTTCCAATCCAAAACTGGATTATGAGTTTGCAGCCAAGGAAACCCCAGAACAATAATATCATGCAAATTATGCAGCACCAAAAATTTACAATTTTCTTGGTGGTCTGGGGCAACTCGCATTGTCACCTGGATCCAATACTGAGGTTTATTCTCCGCCAAAGGAGTAGCATCAATACCCCTCAAAGGAATAGGCATCCGCAGAGGCGTCATGGAAAAACCACAACGTTTAGCAAAGTCCAAATCCATCAGATTCAACGCTGCTCCTGAATCCACAAAAGTCTTCGTGGAAAACGTGGATAAGGAGCAGATCAGAGTAATTGCCAAAAGAAACTTAGGTTGTATACTGCCCACAGCAAATGTGTGTGCAAAACGTTTCTCTCGTTTTGGGCAGACAGAAATAATATGAGAGGCGTCTCCACAGAAAAAACACAGCTTATTACGCCTTCTAAACTCCTGACGTTGCGCCCTAGACAAAACCCCATCACATTGCATAGGTTCAGACGTTTGTTCAAAAGGTGGCAGCGCCTCCCGTGTAGTTTTATGTTCACGTAAACGCCGATCAACTTGAATGGCTAATGACATAGAATCATCCAGACCAGAGGGAACAGGAATTCCCACCATAACATCTTTTACGGTCTCTGATAAACCTTTCCGAAAGAGAGCTGCCAATGCACTATCATTCCATGTAGTAAGGACCGCCCACTTTTGGAATTTTTGACAGTATAGCTCTGCAGAATCCTGACCCTGGTTTAATGCCAACAGGGTTCTCTCAGCTTGATCAACAGCATTAGGTTCATCATACAACAACCCCAAGGCTTGAAAAAATGCATCTACACTTGTCAGAATAGGATCCTCAGGTGTCAGAGAAAAAGCCCAATCCTGAAGATCGCCGTGCAGCAAGGAGATGACAATTTTAACCTGCTGCACAGAGCTCCCCAATGAGTTAGGCTTCAAGGCCAGAAATAATTTACAATTATTCTTAAAATTCAGCATTTTAGACCGATCCCCAGAAAACACATCAGGAGTAGGGATCTTAGGTTCAGCAGCATGTGACTGAATGAGGTAGGTGGAAATTCCCTGCACTTCAGCAGCCAGCTGCTCCACACGATCAGACAATTGCTTAATCTCCATTAGGAAAAAGAAAAAAAAATCCTCCTACGGCCCCAGAGAAAAAAGAGGAAAAAATATAAAAAAAAAAATTCTGACACTTTTTTTTTTTAACAACTTTCTCCTGCTTTTGAGTACCCTAGAATCTGTGGTATGGCTGGTGATTCTGTTTTGAATGGGTCACCGAGGAGAAAAAAGCAAAACAAGCTAAGTCACAAAAAACCAGAGAGGTTGGTAACTATGCAGATTGCAGATCCCTGATCCTACCACACAACTAGCAGCAGCCGTGGAACGTACCTACGATGTTCCTAGACGCTTTGTCACAGCCGGAGGACTAAATAAGCCTGAAGCATGAAAAGGGGAAAACTAACTGCCCCAGAGCAGACACCAAAGAAATAGATAGCCCTCACACATGTATTGACGGTGAAAAAAGATGGAGGCACAGACACAGGCAGGAAAATAGGCTGAGTAAACAATGGGGCCCAAACTAACTAGAGAGGAAAGGAAAGACACTGTCTGCAACGGGCAAAAAACCCTACAAAAATAATGTCCAACACTTCTGATAGCAAAATTAACCCTGAAGTCACTAGACTTCTCCCACTATATCAGCACTCTGAAATAATCTGAGACAGAGCAAAAAGAGACCAAACTAGTAAGGGACAAAAAGCAAATTGGCAAAATACTGATAAATAAGAGTGGAAATTCAGCACAGCCCCCAGCTGGGGCAGGCTGACCACACCAAAAAACTGAATAGACCAACAAAATCAAGTGTGAACATTAGCAGAAAAACTTAGCTTTAGATGACTGGAACAGAGCTGAAAACCAAGAGCAGACAAGCCAGGAGGAATCACCAGCAACTGAATAGGGCGTCGGCTGTCTTAAATCCAATCTGAGACTCCTGAGGTCCAATCGTCATCCTCATTCTCAGGTGGCAGATCTCCACCGATCAAATCAGCCTCACTACCTCCTGTTACCACCAGAGGGAGTCTGGAAGGAGAACTCATAACTGGTGAACAAGAGAATGAACTCACAACAGGGTATGTTAGGGATAGGCTAGTGGTTAGGGTTATGGTTAGGGCTGGGATTAGGGTTAGGGTTGTGTTGAGGTTGCGGTTAGAGTTAGAATTATTATTATTATTATTATTATTATTATGCATTTATATAGCGCCATTTATTCCATGGCGCTTTACATTTGAAAAGGGGAAATATAGACAAGTATAGTAAACAAGTGTAAGACAAGGGACACACAAGTACATAAGGAGAGGGGACCCTGCCCGCAAGGGCTCACAGTCTACAGGGATGGGTGAGGATACAGTAGGAGAGGGTAGAGCAGGTCGTGCTGTGGTTCAGTAGACCGAGGACCATTGCATGCTGTAGGCTTGTCAGAACAGGTGGGTCTTCAGGTTCTTCTTGAAGGTTTCTGTTGATGGTGAGAGTCTGATGTGTTGGGGCAGGGAGTTCCTGAGTATGGGGGAAGCAAGGGAGAAGTCTTGCATGCGGTTGTGGGAAGAAGAGATAAGGGGGGAGCAGAGAAGGAGATCTTGAGATGATCGAAGGTTGCGTGTGGGTAGGTACCTAGAGACCATGTCACAGATGTATGGAGGAGACAGGTTATGGATGGCTTTGTATGTCATGGTTAGGGAATTGGGGGGTTTCCAATGCTTAGGCATATCATGGGCTCTCCAAACGTGACATGGTGTCTGATCTCAATTCCAGCCAATTGTGCACTGAGGGTCCTGTTCTAATTTTTGTTTTGCCCTTTCTGAAAATTCAGAGCACCTATCTGGCATCAGTCGAACATCCCTTCGGCGGATATTAGCTACTCACAAATGGCACCCTTACAAAATTCAGCTGCTGTAGCACCTCAATGAGGATGACCCAGATCGGCATCCTGAATTTTCAGAATGGGCAAAACAAAAATTGAAGCAGGATCCTCAGTTTACACAGAACATTATATTCAGTGATGAGGCAAACTTTTCTGGGTGGCCCATTTATATGGATCCACCTAAATAAAATGGGAATGACAGTTTTCTTGCTTAGGGTGTCTTGCATTGAAATCTGCTGCAATGACCTGGGTATGGCATTCACCAGACATCAACACAATTTCTATCCACTCCTTACGTGTTAACCTCTGCGACATGTCAATGGCTGTAAACAAAGAGAAACTTGTAAATAATTCATAAAAGAATAAAGTTACATTAAAACCAAGCACACCATTGTTTTTCTTGTGAAATTCTCAACATGATCCTCTTCCCATTGAAAAAAATAAAGTTGGATCCAAAATGGCCAACTTCAAAATGGCCGCCATGGTCACCACCCATCTTGAAAAGTTTTACCTCTCCCATATACTATTGTGCAACAAACAGTTGATATCACCTACTATTCCCATTTTATTTAGGTGTATCCATATACATGGCCCATCCTGTATAAGCATCTCAGACACACTGAGGGGTGGAACCATGACAATAAGACATTTTTATATCAGAAAAATTATTTTTGCCACAGCATGGAGGTTCTATTCCATGCCCAGTTATGCTTTGTCTGCAAGGCCCTCTTTACAGTAGCGGTTGGCTTACAGTCAATCTAAATAAATAGTATAAAGTAGGAAAGAATGGCCATGGATAGAGATTGATTTGTTGCAATGTATTTACAGTTGTTGATGAAAGCTGTGGCCAGCCCAGTTAATTCGAAATGGTATCCGGCGCTACTATTAAGGTTAATATGGTTTAAGGCAGCCCAAGACAATAATGAGCTGCGGGTGGTGTTTTTACACTCCTTACAGTCAAATTCATCAGGTCAGTAGAGTAGACAGATCATATTAATACAAAATGTCTCTTTGTTTCTCTTTCTCCTTTTCTTTCTCTCTCCTTTTTCTGTCCCCATTTCCATCCTGGCCAGTACTAAATCTGCATTATTTTTTCCTCCACAAATTTAATTTTTTCAGAAAATTCTGGAAAATATGGTGAACTCAAATTTCAAACGATCAGCTCATCTTTACCGGTGTCCCAATTTAGAAAAAAAAAGTCTCTGAAATTTGTCTGCAAGTATCTTTGGTACTGCAAGTTTAATATGATGATGAGGTTTCAAACCTTACTTTTAGTTGCTATTTCAGAGCATCTTTTAATTTATGTATGGCCTTTTTTTAGGGCTCTATGGCTTTCTGGTACATTCTGACTACTGAACTTAAAAGTGAAATGCTTCCTTGAGATTAAGGCAAGCATCAAGTAGATGACACGTGTGATTCATGCACCGTTGTGCTGTCCCCTCTTGTCTTCTCATGCAGCATGAAATTGTAGAGAGATTGGAATTGAGTTCGATGTAAAATGAGTTAACTTTTCTGATGATGACTTTTTATTCTTCATCTTGATTGTGCTGGATTAAACACACAAAAAGAAACCATTTGTTTGCTAATGTAAGATGCCCTACATATGCTCCTCAGTGCTATTTTGAGGATGTGGTGATAAATAATGCAAACAAATGGTGTGAGAACTGGGATGTGTTTTTATTCTTTGTTTTCTATTGAGAATCTTACATAGAGTTTTCTACTGGATGTTGAAAAAGTATAACATTTGACAGTTTATTAACAGGTTTCTATCCCGTTTATTTAAAAATATAATCAAAAAATCTACTTATTCTGTACCCATTACTGCAGTCAAAGGTGGTAATGGGTATAACATTAACCTATGAATCATGGACTGAACTGTATGAGCTCATTACATCTATACGCAAAGAGTTCATTTTTAATAGCATATGGTCAGCAATGCTTGCTATTTTGTACATACACTGGGGAAAAACTTACAAAACTTTTATAGATGCCTGTTTTTTTTCAAAATTTTTCAAAAAATTTTGTGTACTGTTATAATCAAGTGTATCCGGTTCCTTGCAAATCTATTTGTAACTGTTAATCAGCTTCATACATTTGAATGTGGTTGTTTCTGTACCTCTAAATATATAAGTGAAATATAAAGTAAGTACTTAGAAGGTGAGATTGATTCCTTAGTTCTTGTCACGCGTTTTAGACAAAGCATCCTTGCAGCAGTCTTGCTAAAGAAAATAACCTCTGAGAAGCAATGAAGTGGTAAAACCTCATTCTCTTGCCGATGATTTTTTATCTGCACACATAAAAAGTAGTCCAAGTGTCATCAGTGTTTTGTATCTGAGATTCATCAGTATCTGGTTCAATGTATCAGTTTTTTCCATCAGTGTTTTTCCTCAGTGATTTTTACGTGTGGGTTAAAAAATAAAGTAAAACATTTCTCCTATCCGCTGAAATGTTAGTTACGTACAGCCCATGGACTTCACACTGATACCATCCATGTACTGTATATGATTTTCATGGATCCATAAATTTTTCATCCATGACGCTGATAATTTTTTTGGTTTGTTGTGGACCCACAATCCATAAAAAAGATAAACATGTGAACAGCCCCTTAGACCAAAATGGATATGAGATATAGCTTTAAAAACCTCAGATAGAACAAGTATGTGACAAACGGATGTGTGAATGAGTTTAATGGGGAATCTTTCAGCAGGTTTTTGCCACCTCGTCTGAGAGCAGTATGATGTAGGTAAAGAGAAGCTGAATCCAATGATGTATTAGGGTCCTATTTCACATAGCGACGCACCAGCGATCCCGACAACGATACAACCTGGTAGGGATCGCTGGTGCGTCGCTAAATGGTCGCTAGTAAGCTGCCAAACAGGCAGATCTCTTCTACTACGCACCAGCAATCCCAAAACTGATACGACCTGGTAAGGATCGCTGATAGTGCATTTGTCTGGAGGCTTAGACGGGTAAACCTTTTTGCTCTTTTGCTGTTTTCTATTATTGGAGGATTTTTAAGTCCTCTTTCTGTGCTGTTTTAGTGACACGATCAGCGATATCCAGCAGGGGGCCGGTCACTGCTATGTGTCACATGTAGTGAGATCGCTGTTGCGTCACAAAATCGGTGACGCATCAGCGATCTCGCTATGTGAGACGGGGCCTTTACTTAGCTTACTGGGTGCAGAAGTCCTGGGACCAGCAGAGCTTTTAGATCTAATATATAAAGCTTAAAGTGTGTATGTATGTGTGTATGTATGTGTGTATGTGTGTGTGTATGTGTGTGTGTGTGTATGTATGTCCGAGATAGGCATCTGCACTGTTGCAGCTACAGCCACAAGATTTGGCACAGTCACATGTCTGGACCCCGAGAGCGTCCTAAGCTATGTTGTGAGGTGAAATTTTAACCCCGCGCGTTCCAATTCTCCAAACAATTTTGCCCCTATCTACATACTGGGGGAAAAAGTGTGTGCGTGTCAAGCCCCGCCCCTCATTGTGATGTCATAATGACCGTATTTGCATACTGGGGAAGCAGTGTGTGCGTATCAAGCCCCGCCTCTCATTATGATGTCACAACGGTTGCCATGGCGACGCTGATGTCATCATAGGTCGCAAGCCCCACCGCCGCTCATTATGATGTTATAATGGTTGACTATGGGATGGAGGATGTGTGATGGGTATATGGGCACTGGACTATGGGATGGAGGATATGTATGACGGGTATATGGGCACGGGACTATGGGATGGCGGATATGTATATTGGCACGGGACTATGGGATGGAGGATGTGTGATGGGTATATGGGCACTGGACTATGGGATGGAGGATATGTATGACGGGTATATGGGCACGGGCCTATGGGATCGTGGATATGTATATGGGCACGGGACTATGGGATAGAGGATGTGTGATGGGTATATGGGCACGGGACTATGGGATGGCAGATATGTATGATGGGTATATGGGCACGGGACTATGGGATGGAGGATATGTATGATGGGTATATGGGCATGGGACTATGAGATGAAGGATATGTGAGGGGTATATGGGCACTCGACTATGGGATGGCGAATATGTATGATGGGTATATGGGCATGGGACTATGGGATGGAGAATATGTATGATGGGTATATGGGCATGGGACTATGGGATGCAGGATATGTATGATGGGTATATGGGCACGGGCCTATGGGATGGTGGATATGTAGGATGGGTATATGGGCATGGGACTATGGGATGGAGGATAATTATAATTTGTTATAACTAACCACAGTTAGTTACTATGCCCGGGCAGCGCCGGGCTCTTCAGCTAGTTTAGAATAAAGAAGAGCTAAAAAAGGTAATCCCACCCACACCAGGCTCGCTATTTGCAAAAGTCCATAGACATTGAGGTGCTTATCACAGGAGGGGGCGTTGCCAGACTAGTGTAGTCAAGCAATGTTAATCTCTTAGTGCTAAATTCTTCATAGTTAGTAAACAACAGCACACGCTTTGACAAATGATAAATCCCTGAATTCTGTGTCTCAGCTTCTATCTCCGGATGTCTTCAAATTACACAGCAAAAACCTGCTAACAGATTTCCCTTTAAAACCGGAGTGGTGAGAAATTCAATAAATAATGATTTTTTTATTTAAAACACTTGTCCCAATTTGTGTGGTCTCAAACAACATCATTTTGAAGTGCAGATTTTCCAGGAATGGTTTCTGATACCATATCACATTCACAAACCCTCTGAAAAGCTAAAACACCAGAACCCCCAAAAGTAATCCCCTAATGCAAGCTACACCACTCAATTAATTATTTTGAACTGTAGTGAGCATGTTGACACCACAGGCTGTACACAGTACTCTATACCATTGATCCGTGAAGAAAAAAAAAGACATTTTTTATGACTAAAATGTTGTTTTAGCCCAAAAATTTTCATTTTCAACAATTGGTAGATGGTGAAAATGGATTCTTCATTTTGTTTCTCAGTTTCTCCTGAATGCAGGAATATCCCATATGTAGTCATTCAGTACTGTCTGAGAACATAATTGGGCTTGGAGGCTTACCCAGTTTATGCTTCTGGATATTCACAAATCACAAATTAAGTTGGCTTTTTCCACTACAATAATGTAATGCTGTACACGTAGATGCTTGCTGAAGTTTAGGAACAATGTTGGGCTCAGAAGGGAGGTGGGCATTTGGATTTAGGAAGGCAGATTTCATTCGACTATTTTTTTTTGCATGGAGTAATATGGAATTGCTAGAGACTTAGACCCATTCATGAAGGTGCTGTCATAAATTTTCTGAAATAAAACACTATAAAACTTGAAGAGACGCAAAAAATGTTAAGAACTTTTGCATTTTTATGCCAGTCTTGGCCAGTTTTGTCAAAATGGTAAGAGCATAGGAGAGAACTGGCATGGCAATGCCCACCTGTCTAGCTCATCAAAAACTACACCATAATCTTCAATAAGTAATAAGACAGTTTTATTATTTGGGGCCTTAAGATTAGTTTGATACCAGTATTATGTTGTTTTTCTTTCTTGTCGCTTAATCACTTTTTACATACTAAAAACACTTAAAAAATTGTCACGGGCATATTTAGAGATCTTTACTTTTTCTATTTTCCTACAAGCTTAACTGAGTGAGGGATTGTTTTTTAGTGTGAGATGAGTTGAACATTTTACTGCTATTATTTAGCATTCGTATAATTAATAAAAAAAAAATAGAAATTCAGGGATTGTTTTTCTTTTTATTTCTTTGTGCCGCTTATTGTACCAAAAAATTGATCAGACAGTTTTATCCTTCAGCTCAGAATAATGACAGTGATGCTAGATTTATTTAGACACAGTTAGGCCTAGAAATATATATATATATATATATATATATATATATATATATATATAGTGACTGAATCTTTGTGATTTTGGCTCTGTGTGCCACTGAGATGCAATTGAAGTGTAGACTTTCAGGTTAAATTGAAGGCATTAAACAGAAATATGCTGTGAAATGTTTAGGAATTGCAACCACTTTTCTACTAAGCCTCCTGCTCTTAGGGGCTCAAAAGTAATTAGACAAATCAACTATACCATAAATAAAATGATCATTTTTAATATTTTGTAGAGAATCCTTTGTTGGCAAAATGTGCCTGAAGTCTGGAAGCCATGAACGTCACCAAATGCTGAGCTTCCTCCTATGTGAAGTTCTACCAGGCCTTTACCGCAGCTGACCTCAGTTGTTTTTTTGTGGATGTTCTTGCCTTAAGTTTTGTCTTAAACATGTGAAATGCATGCTCAATGGACTTGAGATCTGAGGATTGACTCATTCATTACAGAATATTCCATTTCTTTGCCATAAGAAAACTCTGCAGTTGATTTTTCAGTATGTTTTGGGTCATTGTCCACCTGTACTGTGGTGCGCTGTC